>NC_135500.1:33518452-34118452 GCF_052857255.1 Amblyomma americanum | reverse complement strand
TAGACTATGCACGAATGTCACAGATGATGTATAATAGATTAGGGGTAATGAACATAGATCAAGATGGTTCCAGAAGTCTAGGTAGTGACCACAAGCGTATCAAGTTGAGCTTCAGAAGAAAAAGCAATGTAGGACTGAAGCGAGATGAACAATCAGGAGGGAATTTTTAGTCAGAAAAGCAATTGGAAGCAGTAGCCAAGCAAATCGAGAAAGTAATTTTTGAGGATAGTGAAACAGAATGGACTTATACCAAATTAACTCGATTACTGGAGCTAGAGCTAGCTAAGGTGCGAGTAAAGCTAAAAGGGAAAAGATGCAACCCCAAGAGTTGGTGGGATGAGGAGGTCAAGAGGGCAATAGAAAAGCGCAAGGAAGCATCCAGGGAACACAGATATTCCAAGAAGAGGGGGGAACCAAAACCCGAAGTAGACAGAAAATGGGATACCTTTATAAAGTGTAGAAGAGACGCATCCTATTTGAGTAATGAGAAAATTAGAAGAAAGGGTGCCCAATGGATGTCAAAAGTAAATAAAAAGGATAGAAATGCAGACCAAAAATTCTGGAAACATCTAAATGCAATGAGTAATAAAACTAGGCTAGAACAAAGGTTTATTGTTACAGATGAGGGTATTCGACTTGAAGGGGATGAAGCAATAAAACACATAGGAACAAGGATGACGGAAAAACTTACAGCAAAGCACGTGGTACATAATTTATCGAAGGAGGATAGACCGGTTACAGCAATAGCTTCACTTGAGCAAGGAGAGTGGGAAAGGGCAGAGAAGAAGGTTCCTAGTGGCACATCAACAGGACCAGATGGTATCCCGATTATGTTGATAAAGAAGTTAGGACCAAAATCCAAGCAAACATTAATACAGGTAGTGAACAAAATGATAGTGGATGAGAAAGTCCCCGATGAATTAGCGATTAAGTAGAATGAACATGATATATAAGGGAAAGGGGGACAAAGCAGACGTAAGTAACTATCGTCCCATAACAGTGACATCTGTGGTTTACAGGGTGGTGATGCAGATTATAAAGGATAGACTGCAGGCTTGGGTGGAGAACGAGGGGGTGTTAGGGGAACTACAGAATGGGTTCCGGAAACAAAGGAGGTTGGAGGACAATCTACTTTCATTGACACAGTGTATAGAAATTGCAGAAAAGGAACATAGGCCCTTATGGCTAGCATTTCTGGATATTAGGGGAGCCTATGACAACGTTACTCAGGAGCATTTGTGGGACATACGGGGCACATTGGATGTGGAAAATGGAGTAATTAATCTTTTAAAAGATATATATATTGTCACGGAGTTCTCACGGAGAGACGCTTCAACAACTGGAGTCGGCAAGAGGAGACGGTAATGGCGGCCGATCCGCGATAGCACGATCGCAACCTCATCGTCTTCGCGGACAGCTTGCGCCACCTGGCAACACTAGGTGGCATTATTCCCCCCTCCGAAAAAGAAGGGCATCGCAGTGGGGCCGCCAGCAGCGTAGGCGCGCTAAGGTTCAGAAGGGAAACAGAGAAGAAAGAACGCGAGGAAAACAGAGCACACACAGAGTCACAACGGAGGGCCGGGCATAGTACGGCTTAAGCCGCACAACGTGCACAATGTCAGAGCTGTTGGGCTGTCGACGTCTCGGTTGCGCGGCACCGTCGGGAACCACTTCATAGGTAACATCACTGATACGCCGTAGCACTTTATAGGGGCCAAAGTACCGGCAGAGTAGTTTCTCGGACAAGCCCTGGCGGCGGACAGGTGTCCACACCCAAACTTGTTCACCGGGATTGTAGTCGACCTGTCGGTGTCGAAGGTTGTAACGGCGCGCATCAGTGCCCTGCTGCTGGCCGATGTGTACGCGGGCAAGCTGACGGGCTTCTTCAGCGCGTTGGGCAATTTCATGAGCATCGGGTGCGAGTTGGTCGTCATCGAGGCATGGTAGCATCGCGTCAAGCATGCTCTGGACTTCACGTCCATATACAAGACGAAAGGGAGTAAAGCGTGTAGTCTCCTGGAGGGCCGTGTTGTACGCAAATGTGACGTACGGTAGCACCTCATCCCAAGTTTTGTGCTGAACGTCTACGTACATTGACAGCATGTCCGCAATGGTCTTGTTTAAGCGTTCGGTTAGCCCATTGCTCTGCGGATGATAAGCTGTGGTCTTGCGATGGCTAGTGCAGCTCAACGTAAATATATGGTCGATTAGCTGCGCTGTAAACGCTGTGCCTCTGTCGGTAATAACGCACGAAGGGGCTCCGTGCCGCAAGACGATGTTTTGCATGAAAAAGTTGGCGACCTCTGAAGCTGTGGCACAGGGTATCGCCTTGGTCTCGGCGTAGCGAGTCAAATAGTCAGTAGCGACTATGATCCACTTGTTTCCTGAGAGTGACAACGGAAAAGGACCGAGAAGGTCCATTCCTATTTGATCGAACGGAGAGCGGGGTGTAGTAACGGGCTTGAGAAAACCCGCCGGCTTAAGCGGTGGCGTCTTCCGGCGCTGGCATTCACGGCAGCTTTTTACGTACCTTTGGACATCGTCCGAGAGTCCGGGCCAGTAGTACATGTTGCGTATCCTGGCGAGCGTCCGGGAAAAACCCAGATGGCCTGAAGTGGGCTCGTCGTGGCATGCCAATAAAATGTCGGCGCGAAGATCTGCCGGAAGTACCAGAAGGTAAGCTCTTTCTTGGCCTCTCGAGTTCTTCTTGTATGTATAAGATACCTTCGCGCAAACAGAAAGAGCCGAGACGTCGAGCGAAGTGTCGTGGTAGAGGCATGGCGTGACCTTCAAGGTTGTCAATCAGCGGTCGGAGGTCCGTGTCAGCCCGCTGCCGGGCTATTATGTCCGATGCATTAAGTATACCGAGGAAACCGCTGTCGTCGTCGATTTCGGGACCGGAAGAGTCGAGTGGTGCACGCGACAGCGTGTCGGCGTCTTCGTGTTTACGGCCCGACTTATATACGATGGTAATGTCGAATTCTTGGAGCCGTAAACTCCAGCGGGCCAATCGTCCAGACGGGTCTCGCAAATTAGCCAGCCAGCATAGGCAGTGGTGGTCGGTTACGACTTTGAATGCGCGGCCGTAAAGGTAAGGGCGAAATTTCATGGTGGCCCATACGACAGCAAGGCATTCCTTCTCTGACGTAGAGTAATTGCGTTCGGCGCGGGAGAGAGTACGGCTAGCATAGGCTATAACTCTCTCAATGCCCTCTTGGTGTTGGACAAGGACAGCTCCAAGACCGATATTGCTGGCGTCGGTGTGGATCTCGGTGTCGGCCTCTTCGTCGAAGTGTGCAAGAACGGGAGATGTCTGAAGGCGTTGGCGGAGCGAAGAGAAAGCCGTCTCTTGGTCTATTGTCCAAACGAAGGAGGTGTTGCTCCTGGTGAGGCGCGTCAACGGCTCTGCAATCTTTGCGAAGTCCGCAATAAACCGTCGGTAATATGCACAGAGACCCAGAAAACGCTGGACAGCTTTCTTGTCAGTCGGAGTAGGAAAATTGGCGACGGCGGCTGTCTTGTCGGGGTCGGGTCGAACTCCGTCGGCGCTCACAACGTGACCGAGGAACCTGAGCTCTGTGTAACCGAAGTGGCACTTCTGGGGCTTCAGCGTAAGGTCAGCGGAATGGAGGGCTCTGAGGACAGTTCGCAGGCGCACGAGATGCTGTTCAAAAGTTTCTGAAAAAACGACAACGTCGTCCAGGTATACAAGACAACTTTGCCACTTGAGGCCGGTGAGGACAGTGTCCATCATCCGCTGAAACGTCGCTGGCGCAGAGCACAAGCCAAAAGGCAGCACTTTGAATTCATAGAGGCCATCTGGTGTAACGAAGGCAGTTTTTTCGCGGTCCCGTTCGTCCACTTCAATTTGCCAATAACCGCTCTTCAGGTCAATGGATGAAAAGTACTTAGCACGCCGTAATCTGTCCAGGGAGTCATCAATGCGGGGCAACGGGTAGACGTCCTTTTTAGTCACATTGTTTAATTTACGGTAGTCCACGCAGAATCGAAGTGTTCCATCCTTCTTTTTAACAAGGACAACAGGCGAAGACCACGGGCTTCGGGAAGGTTGAACTACACCGTCGTCAATCATCTCCTGAACTTGCTTTTGGATTACTTCCCGTTCTTTGGCGGAAACACGATAAGGCTGCTGGCGGATAGGGCGAGCGTCGTCATACGTAATGATCCGGTGTTGCGTTAGGGGCGTTTGACGAACTTTCGACGAAGAAGCGAAACACTGTTTATACTCCAATAGCAAGTGCTCTAAGGCCAGGCGCTTTCCTTCGGGGAGGTTGCAGTTGATGTCGACATTCGGAACAGATTGGTCGTCAGTGGCGCGCGATGATTGGTCGTCAGGGGCCGCTGCCGCGAACGCAAAGCAGACCGGAACATCCACAACCGCTTCAGCGGTAGCGATCGCAGTTCCAGAGAAAAGGTGCCGGTGCTCTGGAGAAAAATTTGTAACAAGGATCGCAGACCGGCCAGCGCGAATTGTTAGTAAGCTTCGAGCGGCGCAGATGCCTTGAGTCAGGAGGAGCGAATGATTAGCCTCGGCGACTGCTTCAGCGTCGTGCAACTCAGCACAGGCGACTTCAATCAAAACACTGCTACGGGGCGGAAGTGTGACGCTGTCGGCGAAAACGCGAAGTGCGGCACTGCGTTGGCAGGAGTTGTCGAGTTCGGCGGCTTGCTCTGTGGAAAACATGACGATTCGGTTGCGCAGATCGATAATTGCTCCATACTCCCGCAGAAAGTCGATGCCGAGGATTAGGTCCCGAGAACACTCGCCCAGGACGATGCAGCTGACGACGAACGTGGACTTGCTGATCTGAACGCGAGCAGTGCACATACCCTTGGGCGTAACCAGATGACCGCCGGCAGTTCGAAGGTGCGCGCCAGGCCAAGGGGTAATCACTTTTTTCAGAATGGTCGCCAGTTGTCCACTTAAGATCGAATAATCGGCCCCGGTATCAACTAATGCGCTTACTCTGCGACCATCGATAAGAACGGGTATTTCTAAAGAAACGCGGTTTTTTAACTCTGGTGATGGCGTCGGCGGGTTTTTGTCGGATTGTAGCGGCGACGACGGGAGGTCTTCAGCACAGCGCCCCCCCCAGCGACCTCGCCCCCGAAGGTCGCGGGTTTCAGTTTTCCCGACGAGGACTTGGCGATCGGCCCGGTGCCGCTCGCGAGAAGCCGGGAGGTGTCGGGGAAGAGCGCCTCGGTGAGGGTGAGCGCGACTGCCGCTGCGCTCGGGATGGATTGCGCTGGTCCGCAAGGAATTCTTCAATTTCAGGGGGTCGTTCACCTTGACGGGGTCTCGGTGAGTCGGTGCGGAAGCCTTGGATGCCGATGCGTCGGTAATAACAATTTCGATAAAGATGACCTGGCTCTCCGCAGTGAAAACAGAGCGGTCGTCGGTTAGGTGTACGCCAAACGTTGGCCTTTCGGAGGGGTGCTCGACGATCCTCGAAGTACTGCACCGGTTGCACAGAGGGCCGCGGGGCTTGAGGCGTGGCGTGAATTGGTGGCGGCGAAGCGGGAGCCGGACGCCTTGCAACTTCGGCGTACGTCGGACGGCGGTAGTCCCCAGGCAGAGGTGGTACGTCGACCACAGGAACAGGGTCCCGGAACGCCTGTTGCACCTCCTCTCGTAAAAGAGCGGAGATGGAACCGAGCGCAGGCTGCGACGGGCTACAAAATTTGTGAAGCTCCTCACGCACGATTGTGCGAATAAGTTCCCGCAAATCATCAGGATGCTGTCCGATGGTGGCAAACGATGATGTGACTGCAGCAGCATGCACGGGCCGGTCGTAACTGGCGCAACGCTGTTGCAGGACCTTCTCCATCGTTGTGGCTTCCGAAAGAAATGCAGCAACTGTAGATGGTGGGCTGCGCACGAGGCCTGCGAACAGCTGCTCTTTGACGCCTCTCATTAAGTGCCGAAGTTTCTTCTCTTCAGGCATGGCAGGATCAGCTCTCCTGAAGAGCCGCGTCATGTCCTCGACGTACATTTGTACGCTTTCGTTCGGTAGCTGGACGCGGGACTGGATTGCCCGCTCCGCTCTTTCGCGGCGATCCGCGCTGGTGTAGGCCTCCAGCAGGCGACGGCGAAACTCTCGCCAGGAAGTTAGAACTTCCTCACGGTTCTCAAACCACGTGCGGGCGCCATCCTCTAGGCTAAAGTAGACGTTTCTTAGTTTCGCGGCGTCGTCCCACTGGTTATAAGCAGCCACACGCTCGAAGTGAAGGAACCAGTCCTCCACGTCTTCGAAAAGGTCCCCGTGGAAGGCCTTGGGAACCCGCGGGGTCTGCAAGGTATAGTGGGCAGGTGTAGCACCGGCAGCTTGCGTGAGAATACCGGTGGCTGGCATCAGGACTGTCGCGAGTGGTCCAAGCTCCGGTGAAAGTCCCTGCAGCCTCCGGCTGAAGCGGTGTACCGGGGTGTCAATCGGCGCAGGGCTGGCGGCACGGCTCCCTGGAGGGGTTTCTTGCATGGGATACTCGTACCCAGCAGGCTCCACCAAATTGTCACGGAGTTCTCACGGAGAGACGCTTCAACAACTGGAGTCGGCAAGAGGAGACGGTAATGGCGGCCGATCCGTGATAGCACGATCGCAACCTCATCGTCTTCGCGGACAGCTTGCGCCACCTGGTGTATATATATATATATATATATATATATATATATATATATATATATATATATATATATATATATATATATATATATATATATATATATATATATATATATATAGGTAACAGAGTGCTCACAAAATGGGAAAAAAATGTATCAGGGCCTGTAGAGATACAGCGGGGGCTTAGACAAGGATTTCCTCTGTCCCCTTTGTTGTTCATGTTGTACCTGCAAGGGTTGGAGACCAAGCTAGAGGGGAGCGGACTAGGCTTCAACCTATCTTTTTCAAGCAAGGGGAATTGATTAAACAGACATTACCGGGACTAATATACGCGGACGATATAGTGATAATGGCTGACAACAAGGAAGACCTGCAGAAGTTGTTTGACATATGCAGTACAAAGGGAGATAGATTAGGCTTCAAGTATAGTAAGGAAAAATCTGCAGTCATGATATTTAATGAAGAGGGCGGCGAGCATAGAATACAGGAGTTCGTGCTAAAAGTAGTGAATGAGTACAAGTATCTTGGGGTATGGATAAATAACAATGCTGAGTATCTGACAGAGCATGAAAAATATGTAATGAATAAAGCTAGTAGGAATGCAGCTGTCATGAAAAATAGGGCACTGTGGAATTACGATAGGTATGAGGTGGTAAGAGGGATCTGGAAAGGGGTGATGGTCCCTAGCCCGACCTTCGGTAATGCGGTCCTGTGTATGAGGCCAGATGTTCAAGCAAGGCTGGAAATTAAACAACGGGGAGTAGGGAGGCTAGCTTTGGGAGCACATGGCAATACACCAAATCAGGGGGTACAGGGTGATATGGGATGGGCTCGCTCGAGAGCAGAGAGGCTAGCAGTAAGATAGCATTTGAGGAACGATTGAGAAAGATGGAGGAAAAGCAGTGGGCTAGGAAAGTTTTCAGATACCTGTATATAAAGAATGTTGACTCGAAATGGAGAAAGTGAGCTAGAAAATTGACAAGCAAATATCTGGACCGCAGTAAGGGGGCAATTCAGCAATTATCGGTTAAGAAAAAGGTTAAAGAAACAGAGAGAGCTCTGTGGAAAACAGGGATGTTGACGAAATCGGCACTGGGAACATACCGGACCTTTAAACAGGAAATTGTCAAAGAAAATATCTATGATAATTGTAGGGAAGCTCTTTGTTGTTTGAGGCCAGGACTGGAGTTTTGCGGACTAAGACGTATAGAGTCAGGTCCCATGAGATAGACACTTTGTGCATTGCGTGCGGAGAGGAGGAGGAAACGGCTGAACACTTGATACTTTTCTGTAAAGGGCTTCACCCTACAGTGGAAAGCTGCATGGTTGACTTATCCAAGGCATTGAGGTTTAGGGATAGTGAAGGGAAAGTGGATTTTAAGAGGTTAGAAGTAACCAAGCGAAGGTTATCTGATTGGTGGCTAAAAGCAAGACAGGAGTAAAATTTCACAAGACATGGCTATGTGGCTTGAGCCACCGCCCGATTTAAAGGGTTCAGCCGTATCCATCCATCCATCCATCCATCCACGAGTCGGGTCTACGCCAAACATAGGAGCCGCGAGCAGCGCGCCAGACGAACGAGCCGTCGGCCGCCGCCTTCCTCCTCACTCTCACGTAAAGACGCAGCAGACGACGTCTCACGTTGCAAGCGTCGCCTCTCGAGCTGCTGTGCAGCAGACCGATATCTGTATTCTTTCTGGTCATACCTGTGTAGCCGAGACAGAAATAAAATCTCAGTTATCCCCTAGCACAGAGAAGTCCTCAGTTTATTAAGCCATCCTGCTGTAAACAGGCACGCAACATTGTGTCAGAATTAGAAAAGTACCGTCAGCGCGTCAACCATGGAGAAGATACCACCACCTGCGAAATTCGACTCCACTGGCTACGCAGCGGAACAATGGCGAGCCTTCAAGCAGAGCTTCACGCTGTACCTCAAAGCAACGAACACAGCGAGAGCAGCTCCAGGCCGGCAAGTAGCACTTCTTTTGACCGTCGGAGGCTCCACACTTCTCGACATTTACAACACTTTGGACTTCGGGGAGACGACCGAAGCAAGACCACACCCAGAATTTGACTATTACACGCATGTGATCAGCCTTCTCGACGCGCACTTCCTACCGAAGCAGAACGAACTGTACCCGCGATACGTCGTCCGATCTAGAATGCAGCATCTGGAAGAGCAGTTCGATAATTTTCTCACGGACTTGAAATTGAAAGCGCGCGACTGCGGGTTCGGAAACGAATGAGATAAAGTGATCCGCGACCAGAACGTCTGTGGAATTCAGGACGAGAGAGAGCGAGCGGTCATCCTAAAGTTCGATGATCCAATTGATCCTCGAGAAAGTCGTCAAAGCGTGTCTTGCTCACGAGGCTACAAAACTTCAGATGAAAGCGTTTAAAGAGGGATCAGCTGTACGCGGGAACGAAATAAACGCTATCAGGAAGCATAATCGTCGCACCTTTCGACAGTAAAAGCTCTAAAGAAAAGGAAAAACCTCCTTCTATGACGATTGCAAAAAAATGCACGTACTGCGGAGGAAGCCACGAATGCAAAAGAACAACAGCCTGCCCAGCTTGGAAGCAAGTGTGCATGAAGTGCAAAAAGAAGAAACACTTCGCAGCAGTATGCAAAAGCAGCAGGGTATGATAGCGACGAAGAGGACATATTGGCAGTCAACAATGAAAAGCCCAGCTCAGTCTACAAACTCCTAGAAGTGAACGGGAACGAAGTAAAATTTCAAGTAGACAGTGGAGCGGCAGTTGACGTGATAATTAACAGCCAAACACGTCCGTCCACAGCAGCTGAGAGCGAGCTCAACGACACTGCGGGAATGGAATGGAAGCAAAGTTTGCTCGTAAGGCAAAGCCCAACTTGAGGTAAAAGCCGCAGATGGAAAGAAGCATGTCCTGGAATTCGTAGCTGTTGGAGATGAGCTCACACCGGCGACAGTCTGTGTGTGTCTTCCTCTGGTCTTGCATCTTTTCTCGCTGGTTTTTTCACGTGAACATGTACCAACTCGCCCAACAATTCACGCTTCTGAACTCTAATCGGAAGAACAGCAGAAAAAAT
Source organism: Amblyomma americanum (assembly GCF_052857255.1). Classification (NCBI taxonomy): domain Eukaryota; kingdom Metazoa; phylum Arthropoda; class Arachnida; order Ixodida; family Ixodidae; genus Amblyomma; species Amblyomma americanum. Next base: position 34,108,741 of record NC_135500.1, on the reverse strand, counting down.
CGGTCTCATAACAATTGACTACAACTTAGTAGCAACAGTTGACGCTCCAGAAGAAGACCTCACAAGGGGCTTAGTGGAAAAATACCCAGACGTCTTTGGAGAAGCATTAGGAACACTAGCGGGACAAGTATACACCTTAATTGTAACTAAACAAGAAGCAATCCCGAAAGCCGTAACAAGCTGCAGAGTGCCTGTCAGCATAAAACCACAATTGGAAAAAAAATCCTGGCGATGGTGGAAAAAAGAGGAGTCATAAAAAGCATCACCGAGCCACGCAGTGGGTGAGCCGAATCGTCGTGGCAACGAAGAAAATGGCGACAATCTGCATCAACCCACAAGCGCTAAATGAAGCACCGGAAAGAGAGCGCCACACACTGCCTACTCTCGACGATGTCCTACCGGAGCTTGCAAAAGCCAATATCTTTTCAAAATTAGACCTTCGAGAGGAGATTGATACTGGCAATGCTGCCTCGATGAAGAATCAAGCCTCCAGGTCACGTTCCAAACGCCCAATGGTCGATACCAATGGCTCCGCCTACCGTTTGGACTAGTGGTAAGCAGCGAAATCACCCAGAAAAGACTGCAAATGGCACTTGAAGGCCTCAACGGAGTTCTGTGCATAGCAGACGATATCCTTGTCTACGGAGTAGGTGAAACTGAAAAGGACGCGCGTAAAGATCACGACAGAAAGCTCGAAAACGTTCTTCAGCGATGCCGACAGACAGGAATACGTCTCAATAAGGAGAAGACACGACTACGCACAGCCACAACCGTTTTCCTGGGACACGTACTGACCAAGGAGGGGCGGAAAGTCGATCCTGATAAGATAAGGGCAATTCAAGAAATGCCTCAACCAACTAATGTGCAAGGCCTGCAGCGATTTTGCGGAATGATTAACTATCTCCCCGGATTCCTTCCAAGAATCTCACGAGTGCTGGTACCACTCAGAAAGCTCACAGTCAAAGACGCATCATGGCATTGGGGAGAAGAGCAAGAACAAGCATTCTGAAGTGCTAAAGAGGCAGTGACAAGAGCTCCTATTCTCGCATACTTCGATACGCGAAAGCCAGTCGAGATACAGCGCGATGCCAGAGATCTCGGACTGGGAGCGGCTCTCCTTCAGGACGGAAAACCTGTGTCATTCGCCAGCAGAGCAGTAACGCCGACAGAAATGCGCTACGCACAAATAGAAAAGGAAATGCTAGCGATTGTCTTTTAACTGCACAAATTTCATCAGTACACATTTGGAACAGCTACAACGATCATCAGTGACCACAAACCTCTTCAGTCTATCATGAAGAAGAGACTAGCTCAAGTCCCAAGACGGCTGCAAGGAATGATACTCCAAACGCAAAGGTACAACATCACCATTGAACACCGACCATGGAAAGAACTACTGCTAGCCGACACATGTCAAGGGAATTCCTTCCCAGTCAAGACAGTGAAGGTCAACTCGAAAGCGTCAACGTAGTGAAGTACCTGCCAGTGCGCAAGGAAACTTTGGAGAAAATTCGCGATGCTACGAAGAGAGATGACTCCCTGCAAACGCTAAAAGCAATCATCGTGTTAGGATGGCTGCAAGCAAAGCGCCAAGCGCCGCGAGACATGCAGGTTTACTACCCATTCAGAGATGAACTCACAGTTGAAGATGACTTCATCTACAAGGGATTACGACTACTCGTCCCAATGTCTCTACGTCGGGAAATCAAAGAGAAGCTTCACGCAGCACACATGGCAATTGAGAGCTGTCTTCGCCGCGCCCGCAAGTGTGTTTTCTGGCCAAGGATGAACGCAGAACTTAAAGACTACACTACAAGATGTGAAGTGTGCCAAAAGCATTCGCCTTCCCTGCAGAGAGAAACTCTCGTGCCTCACCCGGAACCGAAGTACCCGGGGGAACGAGTCGGAGGCGACATCTTCGAGCACAAAGGAAATAACTTTCTGGTGACAGTTGATTACTTCAGCAACTATTGGGAAGTGGGCCAACTAAAGGCAACCACGTCAAACCATTTGATACTCAGGCTGAAAGCCCACTTCGCCAGATGCGGAATGCCAAGATTGATAGTGAGCGACAATGGACCGCAGTTTGCGAGCGAGGAATTCAAAAAGTTGGCAAAGAGCTGGAATTTCGACCACAAAACCTCAAGCCCGAGATATCCGCGCTCAAACGGAATGGCCGAACCAGCGGTGAAAACAGCAAAACTCCTATTGAAGAAAGTGGAAGAAAGCAATTCGGAACCACAACTGGCGTTCCTCGACTTCCGAAACACACCGCGCTACAAGGAATAAACGCCAGCCCGGCGCCCACAAGAACGACTTTGCCGATGACAGCAGAGCTGCTGCAACCAAAAACACTAAATGTGACATACAAGAAACGTGAAAGAAGGCAATGAATAATATTTTATCACGACTGCCATTCGAAGGACTAAGCAACATTGCAAGAAGGACAAGAGGTAACTGAAGCATGGTGTGACAAGCCGAGCCGGGAACATTTCCCGGCCACGAGTGAAAGACAATTAACACGCCAGTCGAGGGCATACCACGCACTGACTAGCCCAGTCATGCGTGCCTTTTTATTGATTGACGCGGTGGTGCCCTCCAGTGATCAATAACGTCACATCCCTCCCACCCTAAGGTAATAACCGACTGCCTCGTTTCGTAAAGGTAGAGTGACTAGTTCACTCTAGTAAAGGTAAGTTAGCCGTCATTGTCCTTGGCTCTTCTCAATTCCGAAAATCCACAAGTTAGGTGACAAGTGGCTGTTATTCACTGCATATCAGAAGAGGTATTCAGAGTGTTGTATTGGGGCCCGCGGCTGAGTGGAGCCGGTAGATAACCTCTGATGTGCACTGTGAAACTGCAGGGTGCGATTGTGGGCCTAAGTCCTCAGCAGATTGGTTGGGCTAAAAATTGATATGAAGGAAACTGAAGCTATGCTGCATTGTGTGGGAGAATGGAACATGTAATGCAGATAACCGATGGTCTGTTTTGGCAGTGGAGTGGATTGCTAGGCAAGGAGAATGTAGCCTGCATAGGCCTGGGATATTTCTAGATTGCTAGGAGGAGTCTTTTTTCCTGCGGGGTGTGCAGCTAGGTTGATAATGATGAGCTCCAATATAGATGCACTCCGTCCTTTTTGCATTTGATGAAGCAGTGTTAGGCACTCAGCTGAATGCTTTCTCTAATAGTACCTTAGCAATGTTTTTTTCAAAATAAATCATAAGGAAATTATGCATATAGCAGCACTTATTAAAAGGATTGCTCATTCAGATTTGCTGTTATTTTGGTTAGTCTGCCTGTCATTGATTTCATATTTGATCACTATGTTTAAATTGCAGCCCAGTCATTATTGCATAAGCCTTGTTGAATGATCGCTTTTTATACACGGTCATGACATATTCAAAAAATGTTTACAACCATTGTGCATACCTTATACAGGTTGCCATGTGGAGAATGCAGGGTGGGAAATTAGAATATTCCGAGCTGCATGTCAAGTATATAGAGGCGTTGTGCACTGGTCTGTTAGGACCTTGAACTTGCAGCACCTCTTCATTGTTGCAGACTCAACCCCACTTTGTTGCCTGCTCATACCACGTGCAGAGCCCAACAAGTTGTACTCCCACCATCACGAGCTAGTGTCTACAAAGGCTGCAGTGCTCAACGTACCATGGTACCCAGCAGAAGATTAGTGCAGAAAAGGAAAGCATTGGTGCGATGTGTTTTAGAGAAATGAGCACATCAAACTGAGACAGACTGGGGACCATACAAGAGGAACCAGTCAGAGGAAAGGAATGCAATAGAAATTTTAAATAACTTGAGAAAAGAGGTTTTCCAAACTTTTGCTTTATATGACCGAATCTTGTGTACTGCTGATCAAGACAAATCTCAGGATATAGTAAGAAAAGATGACATTCTGCTTTTTACTTGTATCACACTGTGAGGACATTGGGCATTGGTCACTATGGAAACAGACAGGAAGTTTGTGTGAAAATGTTTTGAGGGGGCGGGCTGTAATGGCAGAGGTAACTGGCAAAGTTGGTGAACATCAGCATTAAATAGGTGCTGCAAGCACAGCTTACAGCACTGCACTTTGGAAATAGAAAGATAGTGTTGGCTAACGGGCACATTTATAAACTATAATTTGTGGGTTTTAACATCTTGAAGCAACACGAACTGTAAGGGGCATTCTAGTGAGGGGAACAGTTCTAGTGCGGAAGAAGTCTGACTGTCGGGTTTTTAATGTGAACTGACAACACTTAACAAACCAATTTTTGCCTTTCACTTCCATCAAAATGCGGCCACCATGGGCGGAACTGAACATGTGACCTTAGGATAAGCAGATGAATTCCAAAGCAACTCTTGCAGGTTACAGCACACCAATGGCTTGGCATAAGGTGAATAACACATCACAAGCACATGGCAAGTCTGTTCCCATTGCACAGTCATGTTAGCCTATCGATCTGCCTTATGAAACTAGAGCAGAAGCAGAATTTATTGTTGAAGAACATGCTATTTCATTACACTAATTGTGCACATGTAAGAGACCGTTGCAAATTAAATGTGGTTTGCAGTCTCTGGCTACCCGGCACATTTTCTTGGCTCAGTTGGCACCGAAGCAACACTACAAGGACCTCGGTTAGGAGTAACCACACACTGCTATGACAGAATCACCAATAGGGACACTTGCAACAAATTCAGTGTGAGAACTCTGGTTATGACGCTGTCCTATTAATAATAATAATAATTGGTTTTTGGGGAAAGGAAATGGCGCAGTATCTGTCTCATATATCTTTGGACACCTGAACCGCGCCGTAAGGGAAGGGATAAAGGAGGGAGTGAAAGAAAGGAAGAATATAGGTGCCGTAGTGGAGGGCTTCAGAATAATTTCGACCACATGGGGATCTTTAACGTGCACTGACATCGCACAGCACACGGGCGCCTTAGCGTTTTTCCTCCATAACGCAGCCGCCGCGGTCGGGTTCGAACCCGGGAACTCCGGTCCTATTGCGGAAGTTGCAGAAATTTGGCATCACGTCACTAGTTTAGATATCCCACTTTAACAATAATATATAGAGTGGAATGACATGCACAGTGTTATTATTGTTTTCAGTTGCATAATTAACATTTCTATAATTAATTTCATGCACTTAGGCAAAAGCACTGTTGCAAAAAAGCACATTTTCACAAGATTGCTCATCGGCCAGACAATGGTGAGCATTTGCAAAAATTCGGCAGAGACTCTTAGGACTGCTTATGTGTGGGAATGCGAAAGCATGTCGTGGACGCAAGATGTAAACGTTTGTTCGCGCTTTGGGGGCTGAGTTTGTTTCAGGTGACATTTTCCCCCCTTTTTTTCTTTGGAGTATGACACAAGCTGCACACACACGCACATATGACACCATCCTGTGTGACGAATGGTTGCATGACAATTTTGTTATAAATGTCGAGGAAGCTGGTGCCGCATGGAGGTCTGCCAGTGGCGAGTATATGTAGAAGAATGACAGGTATAGGATTGTCTGAAGCGTTGCTCGCCTTGGTGTGTGCATCATATGGCCATTTGATGACGTCACCCTATGTTTCATGTATTTTTCTTGCCATTGCTGGGATTTTCTGTAGTATTTGTGAGTATACACACACCCGACGCCAGCTTCTCTTGTAATTGGAGTAGTAATGGTTTTGCATTAAAACCATGCTAAGTTTGTCACTTCATCCATGAGTAGCAGTATGTCTAATAAGGAAATAGTTGCTGACGCCATTCCTGCTGCGTTAAAATAATGCACCTGTTACCCATGAAGACTTAGAAACACATCGACGTATTTGATAAGCTGTCAGTAGTTGTTTTTGTAAAATTGTTTAAGTTTCACAAAACAACAACTGTGCATTGGGAAGAGCCTGCTCAGAAGCATTGTACCACAAGTGCATGCATGTTTGCTTCCCTTATATTTTTCTTCCCCCATTTCCCATGAAGCCTTTCTTAATTAACCGACCCAAACACTGGAACACATGGCATCACCCAACATGAAAGGTTTTCGTTGGAAGAGATTTCATTGCATGCTGTCTCAAATGGGAAATTACTGAGAGCCTAGTTAAGAGAGGGATAACAGTCACTGGGAGTTCTAGACTTAGCACATAAGAGTGGACCAATGAGCGAGTAAACAGCTGAACTCGGCGCTAGCTCATATAGCAGAGGAGACAGCGGCTTGCTAAATGTGAGCTCTGATGTCTGTGAGCTTTACTCTGGCAGAGTAGTAGCTGCCGTGGGCGACTTTTAGGTTCTGTAAATATACTGCAAGCCCTCTCTCAAGAACAATGCTTCATTGGTTCCTGCAACATGCTGCTGCTTGGCACTGAACTACCAGCCGTGAAGGCGCCAGTTTAGTTCCACTGAGCATCAATCCGAAACAAAAAATTGTGTTTCACAAGAGTATATGCCTGTGATTAAAACTCTCCATCGTTTGGAAGGCTTTACCGCGATGATCGAATTATTGTTCCTAAAATTAATAAGTTGCACATGAACGTCAACATGGATTCAGCTGCAAGACTGGGCTCGAATGGAAGAGCATGTAGAAGAACTTGCACCAACATGCGTTGTGTCAGTCGTGCAACAAGTCTAGTCACCTGGTTGCAAGTCGTATGCAGCTTGTCATTTTTCCAAAAGAGACAGAGAAAGGATAGCCATAGGCATCATGGAGCCTTTAGATCAAGCTCCTTATGAGTGCCACTTCACAGTGACACCTAGCAGATGGCCGAAGGTAGATTTAGCTAATATCAAGCATCACACTGTTCAGAGAAAATCAAAGAAGAGTTCTCTCGGCCAGACCGTTGTTTTGTTCACGCTCAAATTTCGCAGGGAGAAGGCATTTGGTGGCAACTTTTGTCTTATGCTACATTCAAGACCTGTACTTGCCTGATTTGATGAGAATTGAAAGTCTGCATCATATGTAGCAATGCAGACACCTTTGCTGGCAGCGCCAGTTGTTGTCCGCAGCAGGAGTGACAATAAGAGTACATGAACATGAGATGCAAAACACGGTGCGCTCTCCAACCTCTTGGGGAAGGGATAGCACTTCAGACGCAACTGTTGTGAAGCCATTTTTCTTGGTCTGACACTGCCGCATATAATGCGGACTTTCATGGATTCTCACCTCTGCAAGCAAATACTGGCCAAAACACAGTATAAAACAAAACCTCTTTACTTGCAGAGTGCCTTAGCAGAGTATGTCCAGCCGATCACGAATAGATGACGTGACCTGTGCATCGTCATCGTCAACTATTTGGGCATGCTACTATGTACACTGCATGCTACGTGACAGAAATCTTACCAGCTAGGCCGCTTCGCGGTCAGCAGTCTAAAAAAAAAAACATAACTGGCCTCCCATATCGGTGCTCCTCAACAGATTCAATGAACTTGCAGCAGGGCCTGAAGCGGAAGTAATCTTGTGAAGCAATATGGGGCAAAGGACCATGAATTTGCTATTAGTAACTATACCAAAATCGGGCAACTGGCTAAGCAGGGAAAGCTGCTTTATATTTTTGGGCCTGAATAGAACTGCACAAACATGAGCCATCCGCATACACACTGGAGGAGGGGCACTCGTCTAAATTCACTGATGTTCGTCCTGAAATTGACGTAAAACTTCACCACCAGCTCTGCCGAAACTTTACCATGCCCTAACAATGCACAATGTTCAGTTTAGGCCAGTTGCCATTCAGCGCAAACAGACCAAGGTCTGGTCTGTGATGAGCCCTCAATGCTGCTAAATAACAACCCGAATGATGGCAGGCCTTGGCTTTGACGCATAGAACTCTGCCCTCTCACAAGCACATGGTTAAGTGTTTAGCAATGGCTATGCGAGGCGTACTTGTCGGCAACAGCCAACTGAAGCGATTGTCCAGAACTCGCCTACGTTTATGCCCGTCGGTTGAGACCTGTACGTTTAGCTTCGGGGGCTACGACGCCGTGCCCCTCGCAAGCGCTGTGCAGCTCCTTAATCTCAAGCCCGCAGATTTTGTTATCCTTTACGTAGGAGGGAATGACCTTGCGAGGCCTAAGGCCGGTCCGCAAGCGATATGCGTTAACGTCAAGGTAGTACGTAATTGCTCAGCACTTCCAGTTGCTGTCGATTTCAGTACGGAATTCTCATGCATCATTTCGTATCACAGGCCCTTGTCCTGCTTCTGCGCGACGTGGCACCTGTCGTGCTTGTGACAAAGGTGTTGCCGCGATGTTTTGCCTCGATGGACGCCGAGGCAAGTCGTCGCTTGCTTAACTGCAAGTTGACGGCTGCCGTGTGTGGGCATCTTGAACCCAGACGTGAGTACCGATTCATGCTTGTCTTAACTGTGTGCGAGGCAAGTGCAGTCAGCAAGCCTGGCGGGCGCTGGAGCGGTTTGCCGAGGAACCATAAAAGTGAAATATTGGCTCAGCTGTTCTATAACTGGTACAATTGCAGTCGACAGGACGCACAGCGTGCCAGTGCGCGTTCGGTCTAGCACCAGCATAATATTGACAACCGAGTACAGGTTCAAAACTTTCACTTTCTTTGTGGTACACGGTGGCATTGTAGCGCTTTATATAGGTGGGCTGACGACTGTACAAGATGCGACAAATATAGCGGTGCCTTGCAACAATATTTGTGCGTGGGGAAACAAATAGTCGTGTAGAAAAAGTTAACTCCTGCATGTGACCGTGAATTTGCGAACTTTTTTGACAGAAGTGAAGGCGAGCGGACAGTGACACAGTCCCCTTGCTATTTCAGAGCCCGAACTTTCCTGCGTCAATCGACCTTTGTTTTTCAGAGAGCATCCGCGAATTGAGGTGTGTACCCACAGATACTGCAATGGAGCTATCCTTCCAAGTCGAATTTCCAGGTGGCTGGCAAACTCTTGAAAGCATTCTAATTATTGCTTGCTGCGCTGGAGGGGTTGCAGTATACCAGACACACTTGCCAAACTCTTAATCAGTAATTGCATGAACTAATGTTCTTTGGTGATGTGCCCCGCGACAGAATCGCCTGCCACTCGTCACCTTGTCGTTCATTCGCCTCACGGCATTGAACAAGTGTAATTAAACCAACTCCCCGTTTTTAAGGCAGCAAGAAGTATGACTACAGTACAAATGAAAAATCTTCTGGTAATATATTGCGTTTCTAAGGGATGCTGTGAGTGTTGCAAAAATTGGCAAGAAATGAGTTTACTCTGCTGCAACCATAATAGTTAATAATAAATAGCCTAAATGACCTTCCTTGTTCCATTATGCCTACCAAGTTTTCGCTTAACTATTTCACCGAGCTATAGCTCAGATGAAGCGAGCATTGGCAGCTTGTTCGCTGAAACCATGCTAAAAAAACTTCCTTCGCAAATCCTGCTATGATTGGCTAGTCTTGTGAGTTGATTTCGGGTGGGCGCCACTTTCATGTCAGTTTTTATACAGTATAAATCATGCCTACTAAAGCCTCAAACGGCATGAGTGGCAGTGCCTGGCAGAAAGTGAGCATTGGTAAAACAAAGGAAAATAAAGACTTAATGAATTTGGCAAAAAAAAAAAACTCAGCAACACAGAGAGACAAATATAGACACAACTGTTACGCCATCAAGAGGGATGACAGTAATTTGAAACTAAGACAATGACATCAGATGAAATAAAGGGTAGGAAGCAACGCAGAGACAGACTGCAAAATTTTTTTCAGGGTCTATTTAGTATTCATGCGAAATACACTAGGTGGAAAACTATTGAATGAGGCAGGTACATAGTATTGACGTGTGCGCTTTCCATACTGGGTTGAAGAGCGAGTAACATGCCACTGTTTGTAATGTACTGCACACACTCCAGTGTTTGGTCAGCTACCTTGGGCACCTCTTGGCAGCTCACAGATTCTAGCTAAGTATCATGGCATGGCAAAACGCAAGCTGTTGTACAGTCTGTGTGTCCCGATCCAAAGCTAATTTATAATAATAATAATAATAATAATAATAATAATAATAATAATAATAATAATAATAATAATAATAATAATAATAATAATAATAATAATAATAATAATAATAATAATTTATTGCCACAGCATATTGAAATACATACAGAATCGGGCCTGTCAAAGCCAAAAGGAGGCTTGCAGGACTAGGCCCGGCAACATCGGCGAGCGAAAAGTGATGGCAATACAAGTCACATAATAAAGTACACACACTGAATACATATTATGAAGAGAAAAATAAAAAAAAATAAAAAAACTACAAATCTCAAGTGTCATTTGTTTTCTGGCACAAACGCTTTTCACAGAGTTTTAATCATGCGTTTAATAGTTGCCTTAGAAGTAGCGGATAACACATCATCAGGAAGGCTATTGAATAATGTAGGGACGTATACACAGCGTCTTGCTTTGCCGTATCTGGTCGCGTATCTATGGATCTTAAAGCGTTGGCCTTTACGTAGCGTTCTGGCCACAACTGATTTTGTCTTGAACGCAGGATTCCAGAAGTGTCGGAGAACAACGGTTTGTTTATATAAGCGCTCAAAGGAAGACCAAGGATATTAAATAAGTTATCTGAAGGTGGAAAGGAATGTGCATAGGCGGTACTTTTCAACATACTTTTTAAGAGCGTGTCTACACGGTCATGCCACTTTTGAGAGCAGTGCGCGAACAGTGTGATGCCGTATCTCAGAACACTGTATGCTAGAGCGTGCATGATTGTCTTTTTTACCGATAATGGTATGAAAGATTTAACAGTAAACAGTAACCAGGCAGTGCTACGCAATTTGGTACAAATGTGTGCCAAGTGACTGTTCCACGTGAGGTCAGCATCAAAGTAAACACCCAGATATTTTATGCAATGGACACTTTCAACTGGAGAACAATGACAGTCTTTATCATTGTGGCAGTGTAAAAAAATGGATTCATTCAGTACAGTTGTCTTCAAGGGGTTTCTAAAGCAGACTAATTTCGTTTTTTGCTGGTTTATCAAAAGGCCATTCAGAGAAAACCAGTTCATCGCATTACAGATGTTTTCTTGTAGTAAAGCAACAGCATGTTTGTAGGAAATGTGCTTTGAAAGTAAAACTGTGTCATCGGCGAATTGAAAGACCAAGGCATTAGACACTGTTGATGCGAAGTCATTTATAAATAGATTGAAAAGTAATGGCGATAAAATAGATCCCTGGGGAACGCCCGCTTTCAGTATCTAACGGCTGCTAATGACTGTGTTGTTATCGAGGGCTACGACTTGTGAGCGATCTTGTAAGTAACTTTTCAACAATTCATGAAATGGACCTCTAAATCCGTACAGGTACAATTTTCGCAACAATATTTCGTGATTTACTGTGTCGAAAGCCTTGGCAATATCTAGAAACAGGCAGCAAGCAAACAGATTGTGTTCAAAAGCCGCGTATAACTCGTCCGAGAATTCTTCGAGCAGTGAAATCGTTCCACGGCCTTCTATGAATCCGAACTGCCGGTCAGATAGAACAGAAAATTTTTTCGAAAATGATGACATGCACTCTAGCATAAATTTTTCTAAAATTTGTGAAAGTATTGGCAAAATCGAAATTGGTCGGTAATTTTCAAGGTTCTCTCTCTTGCCACCCTTGTATACCGGCCTCACAATCGCTGTTTTTAGCGTACTTGGTATCATACCAGTCTCTAAAATTCGTTAAGGATAAAAAGAAGAATATTCTCCAGAACTTCAAAATTTCTCTGAAGCAGGGCCACAGTAATACCATCAAGGCCCGGTGGTTTATTCCGTTTGAAATTGAAGATTATGCGCGCAAGGTCTACTGACGACATCTTCGGTAAATAGGCGGACGCCGATATGGTACGCGTCAAGGAACAGCTGTTTTGTGGCAAGGATGATTTTGAGCGAGACACGTGCGAAGTGTTCGTTGAACAATTCTGCGGTTTCCTGAAGATTGCATGCAAATATTTCTTGAAAAGAAGACTCATTTCTGTTAACGCCTCTGATATGATTAATCAGTGACCATGTTTTGGCGGGGTTTCTGGCTGCTCGCTTAAACTGTTCACGGTAATACTGACGTTTAGCGGAACGAATAAGCGCAACAACCTTATTTCTTGCGGTCCTATATTCGATTTGTAGTTCAATATTTTTAGGGGAGCGTTTACGACGTTTCCATAACCAATCCCTATGTGAAATTGCCTGCATAATAGTATCATTAAACCAGACATGATTACGTCTTTGTTTTTTGCGGATGATCCGCTTACATGCCTGTTCTAACTTGTTTAATTGCTGGCAGAACTGAGAATAAACTAAGTCCGGGGGATTAGACCTATATAATTCCTGCCAGTCAAAGTTTCCAATTAGATTATCTAATTTGCGCTGATCCACTATAGCAACGTGCACGTTATTTTTTGCAGTGTCATAAGTTGAGCGCCCTGGATTCTTATTAGTAGTACGGTCAAAGAAACGACAAACACTAAAGTAATGATCGGCTAAACGTTGATTAATGACAGCTGACGACAGATCGCAGTTAGGAGCACGTACGTCTATGTGATCAAGACACGACTGGACCAATCTACCACCCAGCGGTTCTTCGCGAGACGGTGCGTTAATAACATTTTCTATGCCAAACGTTGAAAGAACAGCTAGATAATCTGCCACAACCGTTTTAGTGTGACATAGCGTATCTATGTTTAAATCACCTGCTATGCAGTGTTGATCTATTGTGTTATTAGCCTGCAAGATTATTTCCAGTTCTAGAAGAAAACGGCTGATGCTGTTTGATGGCGGCCGGTAAATTGCCAGCAACATAATAGACGTTAACTTGGAGCATAGTTCCAAAGCTAGGCATTCGGCATGTGAAAATGATATATCCATTCTTGATATATTAAACGTGTCCCGGGCGAAAACAGCGATTCCAGCCCCTCTACGTGAACAACGAGTCGCAAACATTGGTTGGTAGCCCTTCAGGCTAAACAAATCTAGGCAGGAATCTGGAACATTAATTTTTGTTAGCACAAAAATATCTATAAAATCAATGGCACCTTCTGCAATAGTTCTAAACTCGTCCCAGACTTTGCGCAAGCTACGTATATTACCATTTATCAGAGTAAATTCTGTAGCAGAGTTTGGACCGAAGTCTTGCTTAAATGATTCAAAGTCAGGAAAACTTAGCGTAGCTGATGGAGCGCCGTTCATTGTATTAGATCTAGGTCTGCTTCACAGACTACTCGGATAAGAGGCGCCTTCTCTTTCCTAGCAAAGATTTTGACTCCTCTTGCCCACACAAATTTGTACTTTTCTTTTCCTACCTTCCTGGCCTTCCAGAACAGTTCACGGTTCATTTTTGTTAGGTTGTCATTAAAAAAGATCTTTTCCAGCACCTTTGATTCATCCAAGACCTTGAGTTTGCTTCGAGCGTTAAACCATCTTTTTCTGGTTGCTACGTTAGTGAAGCGCACCAGGATGATCGGAACGCTGTCTTTCTTGGCCGGAAGGCGATGTACAGCGACAATGTCGTCACGGGAAAAGTCTTCCAGCTGCAGTTTTTCCGCCACGTTCTGTAGCCTATCAAGCAGGTTTTCATTTGGAGTGACTGGCAAACCATATATCTCAAGGTTAGCATTACGGCTGTATTGCTCTGCATCGTTTTGTTCTTTGAGCAAACTCTGTAGCTGCGCGTTCTGCTTGTTCACAGTCTCACGCAATGCCTGCATTTCTTTGTCCCGAGCACATGCGGATTCCTGGCTCGCCTTTAACTGTACTCGAAATGAGTCGCATTCTTTTGACAAAAAAATTAGCTGATTCTTCAAGCTCTCCCACTGTTTTAGTCAGGTTCAGGATTTCTGTTTTCAGAAGTAGCAAAGAATCTACCTTCACCACTAGCGCTGGCAGCGATTCAACATTTCTTTTTATTTCTCTTATCTCTTCTATCAAGGCTGAAATTGCTTGAGTGCTATCTTTCACGTTGACATCGTCTAGCTGCGATGAAGAACCACAGCGCTTTCTGGAAGTTCTGCATGTTTTACAGACCCATGCTTCGCGTTTGGCTGGGCCCATTGTGTTAAATGTGTTGGGTGCTATTCCCGAGCAGCCCTGCCCTAAGTGATATGAGTGTTGGCAATCTGAGCACTTCATAATCCGCCCATCACTTGGTAATACAACTTGACAAGCAATGCAGCTATCCATCATAAGAGCATATAACAGAACAGCAAGGTGAGCAGTCGGCGGCCAAATGTGATTGAAAAATTACAGTAATATGAAGAGACGTACTACCTGTGAAAGTGCAAGGTATCAGTGGTGTGCCCAGCGCATCGCCGCCGACTGCAGAAGGGTCCGGGAAGGCGGTTCCTTTTATCTTGAAACGCTGGCTGGCTCTCAGTGTAGCCAGATGATGGTCTGGTCGAAATTCTTGAAACAGCAGCAGCTGGTTGCTCGTTCCTTTGGGCGTCTTGCGGTGTCAGTTGAGGGTCATGTCACAGGTTGAATCCATGTCGGTCCCGCTTTTCCTGTACTGCCGTACTACCTGTGAAAGTGCAAGGTATCAGTGGTGTGCCCAGCGCATCGCCGCCGACTTCAGAAGGGTCCGGGAAGGCGGTTCCTTTTATCTTGAAACGCTGGCTGGCTCTCAGTGTAGCCAGATGATGGTCTGGTCGAAATTCTTGAAACAGCAGCAGCTGGTTGCTCGTTCCTTTGGGCGTCTTGCGGTGTCAGTTGAGGGTCATGTCACAGGTTGAATCCATGTCGGTCCCGCTTTTCCTGTACTGCCGTACTACCTGTGAAAGTGCAAGGTATCAGTGGTGTGCCCAGCGCATCGCCGCCGACTGCAGAAGGGTCCGGGAAGGCGGTTCCTTTTATTTTGAAACGCTGGCTGGCTCTCAGTGTAGCCAGATGATGGTCTTGTCGAAATTCTTGAAACAGCAGCAGCTGGTTGCTCGTCCCTTTGGGCGTCTTGCGGTGTCAGTTGAGGGTCATGTCACAGGTTGAATCCATGTCGGTCCCGCTTTTCCTGTACTGCCGTACTACCTGTGAAAGTGCAAGGCAAGGTATCAGTAATAATAATAATAATAATAATAATAATAATAATAATAATAATAATAATAATAATAATAATAATAATAATAATAATAATAATAATAATAATAAATGGTTTTTGGGGAAAGGAAATGGCGCAGTATTTGTCTCATATATCGGCGGACACCTGAACCGCCCCGCTCCGTAAGGGAAGGGATAAAGGAGGGAGTGAAAGAGGAAAGGAAGAGGTGCCGTAGTGAAAGGCTCAGAAATAATTTCGACCACCTGGGGATCTTTAACATGCACTGACATCACACAGCACACCGGCGCCATTTTAAAACCACAATTTGATCACTTCAGACCTGAAAACGTGATCGGGCTGCATGTCGTGGAGAGACTCAGCTCTCAGCCTCTTTGAACAGACGAAGACATCGCTTGAAAGCTACACTGTTCAACACCGCAAGCTAGCAGGTCACTGCTCTTATGTTTTGAAGAGATATGCAAAAATCTCGGCATATTAGACTCGCTACCCAATGCACATGGAACACATGCATGGGCAGGAGTTAGGAGTTAACCAATAAATAGCCTGGCTGTGTGTGACTGCATATGTGAAAGAAAGGTGCGCACATCGAATCGTACCTGCATGTTAACCATGTTTGTGTTCAGCAGTCATGGTAAAAATCGTTTCTGATTGTAGCCGTTGTGATAGCATGCAAGTTTCGTTTAATGCATGTCACTTTTACTACTGCCATGCATAAAGCAAATTAATTCTGAAGCCAGGTTTCTGCTGCTTTGCTTCTGTTCATAGAGAACTGTTGGCCGTGAAGCATTAACTCTCGAGCCAATCGCCAAGGAAAAAACTTCAGTTTTGTGCAAGTTCATTTTATTGTTCCAGCTAAAAATTACAATATATGCAAAATATTAAAACGAACCTAAACAAATGTATACTTTTATAATATATATTTCAAATAGATATAGTAGGCCGCAATGGAAAAATTCTATTTTTGTAATATGAACTTTAAAACTATGGAAGGTACTTGTAATGACATGAACAGAAAAAATATTTAGAAAATTTTAAGCGCGCCGCTAATTATTTCATTTCAAAGAACCTAATGTACACACATTACATAACGTCTACTGGAGGAGCATTACTTGGTAGTGTTTGAATGTAGCAGTGAAAACGGGTACACTGGAGTGGAATCACATGGGAAAGCTGCACACGTGATTGTAAAGGCACTCTATTGGACCTCATCACAGCTGGCAATTTATTTACCAATTATTATTTGTATTCCCACAGTGGTCCTGTTGGAGTAGAAGTGTTGCTACCAGAATAACAGGCTCCTAATTCCAGCAAAAGTTCTTCATGTATACTTATTTATTGAGAAAGTGTGGCACACATCGGTTTTTTCCGTGGCGTGAACGCTTAAAATTCTACTTTGGCACTGTTTTACTGTTGAAACTTTTTTGTGCACACGACAGCAGAGGTAATATTTATTTGTAGGAAAACTGAAAGTATATTCTTATATTGATAAAAGTCACATAGATAACCAGTGAAATGGAGACTGAAGGGCCCCGCATTGCTTTCGGGTCCACTGTTTACACTTTTGCTGTGGCTTTTGCTGTCGTTCAAAACTATAATGAAGATGGTGCATAACACGTACAAATCAAGGATGCTTTGGGACATGCGTATTCTGACATTTTTTATTTGTTAGCTATTTTTCTGTGTGTGCTCATAATTTTATACCTTTTTTCAACGTTACTGAAGAGAATAACATAACTAAAATCTTACTGCTCAGAAACCAGTAATGAATTGCAACATCCTTCATATGTCCTCATATGGAAATGTCTTGGGCTTAATGTTTACTGAACTGCACAAGTGAAACTGTACAAGTGAAACTATGAAAAATGCGTTCATAAAATTGTTGCTGCTTTCTATTTTCAGCACTAAAATTGCACCTCTCATTCGTTCTGGTGTGGGTTTTTGGATGTGGAAATTGCAGAATGCGCAGAATTAGTACTTGATGTAGACAGAGAGAACAATAAGCAGGAATAAAAGAGGGCGAAGAAAGAGTTGCAAACGTGGCTTGCTGAGATTCAATACAAGTGTCGTGGATACATTGTCATTGCCAACAGTTAGTACTATCTGCCAGGAGCACAATGTAACCATGTTTGGAACAGCGGCTACGAAAAGACAAGTTTTTTTGGGTAGCCAGTAGTTGAGGATGCTTAATACAACCCAACCGACCGCTTGGCATTTGCGCCCAATTAGAACACTGCAAGCTGTTCTACTGGGACACTGTGGGTGCATTGAAAAAAGGATGTAGAGAGATGTGCTTGAGGAATAGAAAAAAAACTGCTTCAAGGCTTTTCATTTGCAAGAACCGCTGCCACAAGCACCAGTTATGCTCAGGTCAGTCAAGACGTCATTTTTGTAGCATGCGTAAAAAATCGCCTGCAAAGTTCACGTCTATGCGATCACACAGCCCCGATGTCCTCATTTCAAGACTTGTTAACATTATTCAGCATCCATGCATAGACATGATATCGTTTTGCTTTTTCGGTTACATGGATGGTAGAGAAGCTAAACAATGCAATAAAAAATTTCAATGCTGAAATGTTTCAAAGAGGCCATAAAACAAGTTGCCCAGACACTAGCATTCTTGATTATGAGTGGTTTATCATTCTCTCTTGGCACCTGCGGCATGCTGAAAGTTAGAGCGCCAGCACACATTTCAGATGCAGCTCATGCTCCCGGTGTCTAGGTGGTCTCACGCCAAGTGGTTATTTCTTGAATCCTTTCTCTTGGTAATGCTCTTGTGAACACGCTCTTATTCCTTCCGCATTAGACCCCTTGGTCATGGTACGTGCATGTAACTTGTTTAGTGTGGGTTTTGGTTACTTCTATGATGTAGTGTACTGCTGTGCAGAGCCGTCCCATGCAAGGCCTGTGAAATGAATGCATACAGAAAGATTTTTTATGATAGATGCTTCCACATTTCATGGTAGCTCTTGTATGGCTCTTCCGAGCATTTAGAGGTTGCACACCTCAATTGAAACCATAAATAGAAGCAACAATAATATACTAAACTCATTTTGTGAAAATCAGTTAAACCAAAAAAATTCAGCGTTTTAGAGGTGTACTTTATAGCCTGCGCACGAGCTTCACTCAGCAAAGTGCTGCAGCCAGGAGAACAGTGGCATCGTCAGACTGAGTAGTGCTGTTGTACATTTTTAGGCAATACTCCATGACCTTATAGACACCGTGGTGCAGACTTGGGCTCCACCTCCTTGTCAAGCTTAGTCTACTAATAAAGCATATTTTGTAACAGCTGTTACTTTGCCAGAGACACTTTTAATTGCATGTAAGAATAGCGGCAATGTTTGCGACCATATCAGGCCTTATTAAGAAGTGTCCTGGCTTCCGCGGTGGTCATGGTGTAGACCGTGTGATGTACGGCCCTCTGTCTCCTGGACATCTGCTGAGGTAACATTTTGCCGTTTTTAAGGAGCGCTTGCTGCTTTCAGAGCTGCTTAAGTTAGTGCAGCATCAACTTGAAAGCAGGAAATACGGATCAATTTATCACAACCAGATAAAGTGATTCAGACACGAAGGAGACTAGACAGAAAGGACTCGTTCCACTTGCCTAAGCATGCAAAGTGTATACGCCCATGGTTAGTCTGTTGCTTTTTATGTATTTTTATGCTCGCAAATAAAGTTGTACACGCTACATAGCCTACAGTCGGAATAGAAAGCAGTTTTTAATTGGGATAATAAATGAAACATGCGCCATTGCATACTATGGCATCGCTGATACCCCCGTACCACCTAGCAGGAGCAGTGGTTTATTATTAAAAAATACAAAAAGGCAGGAAAAGATGTCAGCCACGGTAATTGCTGCCTGATATGCTGAGCACCCAAGCAGCAGTGGAAATTAGATGTGCAGGAATATGTTAGCAAGGAGTACAGAAGGGAAGAGAGAGAGGAAGGAGAGGGGGAGTTTATACACTATTCACATTTACAAAAATATACAACAAAAGGTGAACAAGTTTGCGCGGAAATGTCCAGGCCCTGTCGGAATTACAACTGCATGCGTGCGACAACTGCTCATAACCGGCCAACTCTGGCGAGCGCTATTTATGTTTGTGAGTGCAGTGTTGGTCTATTTCACGATATGTGTGATAAATTAGCGCACACAGCCACTATTTGAGCAAACTTCATGTTGCAACTACTGTAGCATATGAAACTAACAAAATTTGCCTGCAGAGGGTGAACGTGCTGTGTCTATGCATTTTTCAATCATAGACTGCACACTCAAATCTCCGCATTGCAGACGTGAACTTCATGCTCAAACATCATCTAAGCCGTTTGCACACAACCAGTCTTGACACAGATAGCGGTGAGAACTGCAGGCCCCGCTTTGTCTACAAGTTTTCCGAGAAGCCGTTATGCGTGGCTGTAGTGCTTTTTTCAGCTTTTTGCAGCTGGCGAATAGGTTCCATCGCTTTGCAGTGCAGTGGCGATAGAGTTGTCTGCACATACTATGCTAAGATACACGTGAGCATTCTGTTCCAAAGAAATTATCCAGTTCAAGATATTGAACTGATTGATATTCATATTTTTCCACCAGGTACAGGTCCAGTCAGTGGTCATTACCATCTGTGTCGGAACTGTTCTAGACAGTTTAAGCAAATGCTATCAGATAGTGATGCACCCACTGGTGAAAGAGCCGATGAGTCTATCCCTGAGAATTAAGAGTTTGATCGGTTAGGTGACCCTAATGCCTCACTACCGATAGATCTGCGACGTGGGAAATGTTCTGTGAACAGAAAGCTTAGGATGGTGGGTAATAATTAATTCACAACAAAAAAGAATTTCAATGCAATCACTGCTGGCAGTGATGCGCAGGCTCGTAGTCGGTCGACCCGGGACTTTTATTCTTCAGGCCTCGTTGTCGGTCGTGGTACCGAAGAACGCGGTTTCCCATTTTTCGTCCGCGAGCTCCGACGGTGAAATTTTCCCGCCTTCCACGCCGTATTACGTCATGTCGGGTCCCTGGGCGTTCAGTTCTCGGCGGAGAGGTGGCGAGATAGGCCTAGCTCGATGGTTGGGCCGGCAGTAGGCCGGCAATATGCCTAGGTGTCCGTAGGTTGGTAAAATTCGGTTTTACCCTCCACCTGGGGTCTCCAGGTTGCGCACAAGTCCACAAACACTGTTGCGCTTTGCCTACCTGTTCCCAAAGACCGTCCGCGGAGAGAAAGAGCCCAAGGCATTATATATCTACAAAATTCCTTGCGCCGACTGCGACGCAAGCTACATCGGCGAAGCCAAAAATCTCAAAGAAAGAATTCGGCAACATAAAAACGACGTCCGCAACTTCGCAAGAGAGCGCAATCCTGTAGCCGAACATTCCGAGGTCTCAGACCATAGAATTAACTTCGAAGAAACCCGCATCCTCGAAATCGAAACAAATTACCACAAAAGGCTGCTTCTGGAATCCTAGCACATCCAAACCACCCCGAACAACATCCACCGCACAAAAGGAAACCTGCCCTCCTCCCCCCTCCCCCCAAAAAAGTCGCCATTGACCGCCTCCCCACAGTGTGACAATTAACGCAACTAACAGCCTTAACCCCCTTTCCTCCCCCTCCCCCACGCCTTTCGCATCACAGCTTTCGTTCCTTTGACCCCTCCTCCCTTCCATACTTAAAGACACTAGCTACTGCCCTCAGTCACCCCTGATGAAGGAGCCGAGTCGGCTTCGAAACTTTGGGTTTGTCACAAAGTTCATGCCTGCCCTGTCCAGCTTTGAACTTTGTTTCCCAGAAACATGTCGCGGAGCGGCGTCGACGACTTTTTCCCCCTCCCTCACGGGGGAACGGCATTCTTACCATAGCGCTGGAGGAGTCACTCAAAACTACTCCCCCCGCCCCCCCCCTCCTAGCATTGTTGCCATACAGGTGGCAAGCGCTTGCACGTGTTGGGAACAGCAGAAGCGGATTGAATGCCCCGGCACCGTTCGCGGCCCCCAATGACTCCTCGTGGGATTAAGGCATTGTGCCGAATTCTTTCGACATTCCTTCATGTGTTCTTTTTTTTCTTCTTGGGAGCTGCATTCCTCTGTGCGTGGCTAATGAAGTCTTTTTTTCCCTGTGTTTTTTTTTTCCATTCTTTGCCATGCGAAGGGGGCGATGGGAACGCCGCGCGCTGGCAGTTGGTCTGGAGATTTCGGTGCGTGCGGTCGTGAGTGAGGTCAGCCAGGGAAGTGGTCGGCAAGGAGCCTAGGCGGAGATCTGACGCGTAGAGCGCGGCGACGGTGGTCCCGACGACGCGAGGCCGAAGTTCGCCCGTATCCGCAAGCCCCCATCAGCCCCGCGACGAGCAAGCGCAGCCCGACGCTCCCTGCGACCGGACCTTGCCACTTCGCAGCTAAGCCATCGTTTCTCACCGCTCACTTCAACTCTTTTATTTTTGTATTTTTGCTTTCTGTGTTTCTCGTTGTAATCCTTTGTACTGTATTTCCGTCTCGTAACATTTTTGTGTAGCAATCGCCCTGATGTTTCTTTGTGTTGTTTTGTTAACGTGTTCAATTGGTGCTTGTGTTATTTGCGTCTCGTCAGTGTACGGCGCTACCTTGTCGGGCATATTGTAATACTTGGTTGTTGTTTGCCTAATTAAATTAATTCGCTACGGAACTTGCCTACGCCTCATGCCTCCGGTCAACGACTAATCAGGCGTGGCCCCTTTCGCCGGTCAGCAGTCGAATCGCAATCTTTCGCACGCGGGGTGGAGAAGTTTGTCACTCCTCCTCCTCCGAACTTACGGAGAGTGCAGTGGTGGGCAGGCTGGCCCGATTAATTGTAACTTCGGCGCCAACCAACACCACAGCCGCCCACGATATCTTGACAAACTGGCGTCTGCGACAGGACTTGCTGACCACGATTGGCTGTGACCGCGAGGAATAGCGTTCAAGTAATGTCTCACGTACTGTCAGAACTGAGAACAAAGAACCGTTGGTGCAATGGCAGAGTTAGAAAAAATAATTGCTCTCGGGAAGCAGCTAGGCTTCGAGGGGGTCGCCCTCCAGGAATTCCTCAGAGATGAGCGCGCGAAACAGCGCGAGCGCATGAAAGAAGAGCAGCGGCTGCTCGAGAAGGAAGAAAGGGACAAGGCGCGCTCCGCTCGTTGAATGCTCGAACTGAACGCTGAACTACAAATTTTCCACGCGAGAGGCGAGGGTGGCGGGAGCGCTGGTTCAGATTCCACTTCGGTTCAAAGGGAACCTACATCGCGTTTCACGGTCGTCAGTCCACATAAGCTAATGGCGCCGTTTAACGATAAAACGGACGACTTGGACGCCTACTTGATACGGTTCAAACGAGTCGCAGAGGCGCAGAAGTGGCCGCGAGACCAATGGGCTACTGCCCTTAGCACGTGCCTTGCGGGAGAGGCGTTGAGCGTTTTTGGCCGCATGCCGGGAGCGGATGCGGTAGACCATGACAAGGTCAAGCGAGCTGTTCTGCTTCGTTTCCGCTTGACGGAGGAGGGATTTCGACAGAAGTTCCGGACAGAAGCCCCCCACGAGCACGAAACCCCGTCCCAGTTCTTCTCCCGATTAGAGAATTACTGGGAGCGGTGGGTACAGCTCTCTTCGTGCGAGCAGACCTACGAGGGTATCTAGAGCCTCCGTTTGAGGAGCAGTTTCTAGAGAACTTAATGCAAAAAAGACGAACTGCGCAACAAGAACACGGACGAAAGGGAGGCAGACACACACTAACGCATGCGTTAGTGTGTGTCTGCCTCCCTTTCGTCCGTGTTCTTGTTGCGCAGTTCGTCTTTTTTGCATTATGATCAACCAACTAGCCCGACAAGTCCTCTAGAGAACTGCATGCCGTCGATGGCTACCTTCCTGAAGGAGAAAACGGCGGGTGATCAGAATGAGCTGCTACAAAGGGCAGACAACTATGTCACTGCTAGGGGGTCCACATACTTTGGCCGGCGTGAACTGAAACGTGAGGACCGGCCCGTAGACAAGTCCTCCGACGCTGGCCGCAAGGGCCACCAGGGAAAACCGCTACCCGCGGCAGTATCATCCACACCACGCTGCTACATTTGCGCGTGACCGGGGCATGTCGCGGCGCATTGCAAGGAGAGCCGGAGAAATCCTGAGCAGGGCAACCGGGCACGCCCTGGAGCAAAGGACGTGTCGGCCTGCATTAAAAACTGCTATCTAGAGCTGAAAGATGGCCAGTTTCTGCCAGTGGTAAACCTCGGCAGGGCCCAAGAGTCCGGGGTCCTTCCCGTCGTTGAAGGCCTCATTGCTGGGCAGAGGATAAAGGTGTTGAGAGACACGGGGTGTAACATTGTTATTGTCAACCGAGACCTTGTAACAAAGTCCCAACTTACTGGCCGACACCGAGCCGTTTACCTGGTGTACCGCTCGGTCAAAACGCTACCCGAGGCGCGAATTCAAGTTGACACACCTTACTATAGGGGAGAGGTGCTGGCCGGATGTATGGAATCGCCACTGTTCGACCTAATTCTCGGGAATATCGACGGCGCCAGGCATCCGTCCGAGCCTGTCGCGACTTGGAGGGGAATAGCCCTGAGTATCGAAGGGGCCGAAGCGGGTGCATCGGATCCCGTACAGGGACAGCCAAGTACCCCGGACGAGCCCGCACCCGCGGCGGCCGTGACCACCCGTCAACAGTCCAGGCAGCAATCGTCGGAGACGTTCCGCAAGTTACGAGTACCAACCGCGATGGCAGAAGTCATCCCGACGCAGATTAGCCGAGACCAACAAGCGGACGAGACCCTCCGGCGTTGTTTTCAGATGCAGAGAGAAGAGGGAAAGGTCCGGTGCAAGGGAGGGGGCTCGTACACCTTTCTGCTAAGAGATGGCATGCTCTATCGCCAGTTCCTACCAGAGTCAGGCTCGGGTACTTTACAGCTGGTTGTCCCCTTTCAGCATCGAAACAAGGTTCTCCGCCTCGCGCACTGCGGACTGATGGCAGGTCATTTGGGGCACAAAAAGACTTGTGACCGCATTCTGGCGGATTCCTTCGGGCCCGGCGTGCATGGTGACGCTAGTCGGTTTGTGGCGTCGTGCGACAGCTGCCAGAAGACAGCCAGCCCCACGGGGATCAGTCAAAAAGGTGCCCCTTGAGAAAATGCGTCTGGTTGACACGCCGTTTCGCCGGGTGGCTATCGATATTATTGGGCCCCTCAAGCCCACAACTCGGAAGGGGAATCGCTACATCATGACGCTAGTCGACTATGCGACCCGGTTCCCAGAGGCCGTCGCCCTGCCCAGCATCGAGACCGAGCGGGTGGCCGAGGCTCTCTTACAAATTTTCGCCCGAGTGGGTGTTCCGGAGGAGATGTTGAGCGACCGAGGGTCGAATTTCACCTCGGAACTCATGGCAGAAGTGGGCCGTCTGCTGTCTCTTCGTGTGCAGACCACCTCGCCCTACCACCCGATGGCTAACGGCCTCGTGGAAAGGCTCAACGGGACGCTCAAGAAGATGCTCCGCCGCATGTGCACAGAACAGCCCAAGGAGTGGGATCGGTTTATCGAGCCGCTTTTGTTCGCCTACAGGGAGGTCTCCCAGGCGAGCACTGGGTTCTCCCCGTTCGAGCTTTTGTACGGGCGGAACGTGCGAACCCCCTCACTATACTGAAGGAATTGCGGACGGGGGACAAACTGGAAGAGGAGACCAAGATGGCCTACCAGTATGGGATTGACCTGCGAGAGAGGCTCGAAACGACCTGTCAGATGGCACATGAGGCTCTAGAAGAGGCAGGTGAGCGATACAAGCGGTATTACGACCGCGGGTCTAAATCGAGGGCATTAAAGGTTGGAGGCCAGGTGCTCTTACTGCTCCCCACCGAGCACAATAAGCTCACGACGAAATGGAAGGGCCCCTATGTGGTTAAAGGGAAAAGGGGAGAAGTCGACTACGTGGTAGATGTTGAGGGCAACCCAAAAACATTCCATGTCAATATGCTGAAGAAATACTTCAGCCGGGTCCCTGAAACCGACTCTCACGTGCCGGTGGTTGCGGGAGTAGCCTCCAATATAGACGATGGGGCGCTGGTGTGGCCTCTCGGGGAACAAGCCGACCACTGCGATGTCGCGGCGTCCGAGAAACTGACCCCACCACAGGCACAGGAGCTGCGGTCCCTCATTTCTTCGACATAAGGAGCTGTTTTCCGATCGGCCCGGATACGCCACGTGGGCCGTGTGCAACTTGACCACTACCACCAACAAGCCCATCCAGGTCAGGCAGTACCCGCTTCCCTTCGCAGTGCGTCAGGAAGTTGAGAGGGAGGTTGCCGCGATGCTGCGGATGGGCGTGATCGAGAAGTCACGCTCACCGTATAATGCCCCAACAGTCCTGATAAAGAAGCCCGACGGTTCGAATCGCTTTTGCGTAGATTTCAAGAGATTAAATGAGGTACTGGTCGCCGACGCCGAACCGATCCCGCGCGCCGACTGCCTCATCGCGGAGGTGGGAGGCAAAAAGTTCTTCTCTAAGATGGACCTCGCGAAGGGCTATTGGCAGGTCCCCCTGGACGATCGCTCAATGGAAAAGACGGCGTTTTCGGCTCCCAGTGGCCTTTACCAATTCAGGAACATGCCTTTCGGCATCAAGACCGCCCCAGCCGTCTTTGCTAAACTGATGAGGAAGCTCCTAGACGAGATAGACAACGTCTATCATTACTACGACGACCTGCTCGTAGCGACCGAGTCGTGGGAGGACCATGTCAAGGCACTGGAGCAGGTTCTAACGCGAATCCGGGAAGCCGGGATGACCATACACCCGAAGAAATGCGAACTCGGCGCCGATCAACTGTGTTTGCTCGGTCACACGATTGGAAAGGGGACCCTTGGCCCGATGGAATCAACACTGGACACGATCCGCCAAGCCCCACGACCGATAACCAAACGCCAAGTACGAGCCTTTTTGGGCCTAGCAGGATACTATCGTGAATTCATCCCGAGTTACGCAACTGTTGCCGCACCTCTGACAAACCTGACCATAAAACTCGCACCAAACAGCGTTAGGTGGGGGGATAACGAAGAACAAGCCTTTAACAGCCTGAAACAACTGCTCTCAGAGGCCCCCATCCTACAGGTTGCGGATTTCAGCAAGCCATTTGTACTCCGTACCGACGCCTCAGATCAAGGGGTTGGGGCAGTACTGTTGCAGGAAAAGGACGAACTTCTGCATCCCGTCGCGTACGCGAGTCGCAAGCTACTTCCCAGAGAGAAGGCCTACGCAGCAGTTGAGAAGGAGTGCTTGGTCATTGTGTGAGCTATCAAGCGCTTCAATTTCTACCTCTACGGCAAACGATTCACCGTCCAGACAGATCATCAGCCACTGAAATATCTGAACGAGGCTCAGTTTATGAATTCACGGCTGCTTCGCTCGGTGCTGCTCCTACAGGAGTACGACTTCGGGGTCGAGAGCATATAAGGGAAAAGATAACGTCGGCGCAGACTACCTCAGCCGGGTGTGAATAGCCACGGGGTGAACTAAACGCGTTGCGACGGCCCAGTTTCACACTTAGCAAGAAATTTCTTTTTATTGTTATTTTGTGCATTGTTGGTAGTGTTTTGAAATGTTATGCAGCGCAAGATGTTTGCGTGTGGTCGTGTTTCAGTGTTGGACTGTTGCGACCGAATGTGCAGTGTCGAACTGTTTTGACTAATTGGGGCGTGACTGCGTGAGGTGTGGCAGTGCGTGAGGCGTGTGTCGGTGCGCTATCCTGCGAGCCTTCGTGGAAAACTGGTGATACGACGAGGTGGTGCGCGCTGGTGACAGTGATGTGCGCGTCTTTCATCTGAGGTGGCTTGTCCGCTAGGAGCGTGTGTGCATGCACGAAATTTGTGTTTTGTTTGTGAATGTTATTAAGAATATCATTCTTTTCGTGGGGGTTGTGTCACAAAGTTCATGCCTGCCCTGTCCATCTTTGACCTTTGTTTCCCAGAAACATGTCGCGGAGCGCCGTCGATGACTTTTTCCCCCTCCCCCGCGGGGGAACGGCATTCTCACCATAGCGCTGGAGGGGTCACTCAAAAATACTCCCCCCCCTCCTCGCATTGTTGCCATACAGGTGGCAAGCGCTTGCACGTGTTGGGAACAGCAGAAGCGGTTTAATGCCCCGGCACCGTTCGCGGCCCCCAATGACTCCTCGTGGGATTAAGGCATTGTGCCGAATTCTTTCGACATTCCTTCATGTGTTCTTTTTTTCTTTTTGGGAGCTGCATTCCTCTGTGCGTGGCTCCTGATGAGTCTTTTTTTCCCTGTGTTGTTTTTTTTTTCATTCTTTGCCATGCGAAGGGGGCGACGGGAACGCCGCGCGCTGGCAGTTGGTCTGGAGATTTCGGTGCGTGCGGTCGTGAGTGAGGTCAGCCAGGGAAGTGGTCGGCAAGGAGCCTAGGCGGAGATCTGACGCGTAGAGCGCGTCGACGGTGGTCCCGAAGACGCGAGGCCCAAGTTCGCCCGTATCCACAAGCCCCCATCAGCCCCGCGACGAGCAACCGCAGCCCGACGATCCCTGCGACCGGACCTTGCCACTCCGCAGCTAAGCCATCGTTTCTCACCACTCACTTCAACTCTTTTATATGTGTATTTATGCTTTCTGTGTTTCTCGTTGTAATCCTTTGTACTGTATTTCCGTCTCGTAACATTTTGTATAGCAATCGCCCTGATGTTTCTTTCTTTGTGTTAATTGTTGTGTTAACGTGTTCAATTGGTGCTTGTGTTATTTGCGTCACGTCAGTGTACGGCGCTACCTTGTCGGGCATATTGTAATACTTGGTTGTTGTTTGCCTAATTAAAATAATTCGCTACGGAACTTGCCTACGCCTCATGCCTCCGGTCAACGACTAATCAGGCGTGGCCCCTATCGCCGGTCAGCAGTCGAATCACAATCTTTCGCACGCGGGGTGGAGAAGTTTGTCGCTCCTCCCCCTCCGAACTTACGGAGAGTGCAGTGGTGGCAGGTAGGCCCGATTAATTGTAACTTCGGCGCCAACGAACACCACAGCCGCCCACGATAACTTGACAGGCTTAAAATTTAAGTTTTTGTTGGAGATGTGCAGTTTATTATAAGTCAATTCATCTGGCGCTTAAAAAAAGCACTTACAAAGGAGCAGGAGAACAACCATGCCGCCGGTGGGATCCGAACCCACGACCTCTGAATATCGCGACTGGTGCTCTACCAACTACGGCGACGGCCGTGAATGTGCTGCTCTCGTGGGTATTTACAATTATTGCGTGTAAGCGAACTTTGGATGGATGGATGGAAGGTAGGAGCATCCCCTTTGAAACGGGGCAGTGGATGTTGCCACTATGCTCAGTTTTTTTCTTTTTATTTTTGTTTACTCTGCTGTAAGTTGTTAATACAATTCGCCATTTCCTTTAAAAAAACGTCTTCCTACACTTTAAAACTTATGTCACCTCTCTGCTTTTGTGCCACCAATCCTCCAATCGCTTTTTGCTAATTTCCACCGCAGATTTATTTACATGACTATTGTTATCTCTAAACCCTAAAGCCTCAGGAAGAGTGACTGTGCCTGCATCGACATCGGGATGGATACCATCGCATTTTAGGATGAGGTGTTCTATTGTTTCTACAGATTTACCATACACAGCACATGTGTCACCTTCGTTAAATTTTTTTTCTGTAGCTGCGTGTTCTAAGACACCCTGACCTAGCTTCAAAGAGTAGGGCACTGCCTCTTGAGTTATCATAAAACGTTTCCTTCCTGATCTGCCTTTTCCAGCATCGATATAGTTCTACACTATGCTTCTTTTCCATTGAATCTATCCAATTTTCGCCTTCGACGTTTTTAACCTGTCCTTTAATGCTCTTTCTTTCTCCTTCCTCGTCTCTGGCAAACTTACTGGCCAGCTTTCTAGTTCGTTTCCGCCACTTTGTGTCAACGCTCTTTCTGTACAGGTATTTAAATACCATAGCTGCCCACCGGTTATCATCCAATTTGCTCAGGCGTTCTTCGTATAGTACTTTACACTGATCTTCTCGTGCTTCGAACGTTGCCCAGCCCATATCCTCCTGTACTGCCTCGTTTGTGGTTTTCCCGTGGGCACCTAGTGCTAATCTTCCGACGGTTCTCTGATTTACTTCTAATCGCGACTGAACTGCAGCCCTTAAGCATAGAACCGCATTCCTGAAAGTAAGCCCGGGCACCATTATTCCTTTCCAAA
Organism: Amblyomma americanum; assembly: GCF_052857255.1. Taxonomy (NCBI): domain Eukaryota; kingdom Metazoa; phylum Arthropoda; class Arachnida; order Ixodida; family Ixodidae; genus Amblyomma; species Amblyomma americanum. The sequence continues at coordinate 34,079,545 of NC_135500.1, read as the reverse complement.
TACCTCTCATGTCTTCATACCTGTTGTACCCCCACAATGCCTTGTGTTTCATTATCCCGGCATCTCTTCACCCTTTTGCTATGAGAGACTGCTCGTGCTTTTCCGTGTACACATGCCCGTTGTTTACCCATACCCCGAGATATTTGTATTCGGCCACTCGGGGTATTTCATGGCCTTGTATTGTAAGCTCCTGATCAGTTGTGCCGTTGAAAACCATCGCACCTGACTTAGTTGCGCTAAAACTGTAACCTAGACTGTCTCCTTCGTCTCCACAGCAATTCACCAAAGTTTGCAAATCTTTCTGGCTATCTGCTAACAGTACAATATCGTCCGCATACATTAAACCCGGTAGTCGTTGCTCAACAACCTTTCCGCCTAATGTGTATGACAGGTCATAACCTAGATTGCTTCCTTGTAGCCTTCTTTCCATACTTATCATATAAAACATGAACAGCAGCGGTGATCGAGGACAACCTTGCGTTAATCCTTTGTGTATCTGGACAGTTGTTGTACTGTTAATTCCTTCCCATGTTATTTCAACTTCATTTTCTCGATCTATTTCATGCAGAAAAGTAATTACCTCATGACTGACACCTTCACCTTTTAATACGTTCCACAGGAGTTCCCTGTTCACGTTGTCGTATGCACCGCTTATGTCCAAGAAAGCTAAATACAGAGGTCTGTTTTCCGCCTTAGCTATTTCTATGCATTGGGTAAGCACGAACAGGCAATCATCTAAGCGCCTACCACTTCTGAACCCGTTCTGAAGTTCTCCGAGTATTCTATTACTTTCTACCCATGACTGCATTTTTATTTTCACCGCCTGCATCGCCAGCCTCTATGTAACTGATGTTATCGTAATCGGTCGGAAGGATTTTATGTTCGTCTTATTGCCTTTTCCTTTATGAAGCAAATTCATTTCACTCTATTTCCAGCTGTGCGGAATTTGCTGATTCGTTATGACTGCCTCCTATACTTTTATGAGCGTTTCCTTGCCTCTTGGGCCAAGTTCATTAATTAGCTTGATTGGAATTTCGTCGATCCCTGCTGACGTACATCTTGGACCTTTTTCCAGTTAAGATTCGTCAGTTACACGCTGTTTTCTATTGTGCGTTCCTGTGTTGCTCCCTCATTTTGGGTGACTATTCTATCGTCTTTCTTAAATTACTCAGCTATAACTGATGAAATGTAGTTCACAGCGTCATCTCCCTCTAAACATTTTCCTTCGGCATCGTGAATCTGTTCCTGCCCAGCCAGCTTATATGGTTCCAGAATTTTCTTGGCCCCCCTTTAGTTGCATCGCGAACTTCAGCCAGCCAGTGATCAGAGGACTGCTTTATTTTAACCTGGACGAGGACCTGCACTTGCTGTTTCTTTTGTCGATAAGATTCCCATTTTCGGCCTATTTCCTCTTCAGATATCTGCACCCTCTTTGCTTCTCTGTGTTCCCGTGATGCCAACCGTCGCTGTTCGTTTCTGGAGGCTGTGCGCTAAAAAAAGACGTTCACAGGAGAAAGAAGACAACAGGAAAGAAGCACAACTTTCAACTTTAATGACGACAAAAGAAGCCGGGCGCACTTATATATCACCTGTTATCCAGAGATAAGCTGCATGAGCTAGAGCGTCAACCTAATCACCAAAGACGAGAAAGAGCAAAGGAGGATTTTTCAGTGAGATTAAAAACCTATGAAGGTGAACATATCAACACGTGCTGAGGTATGGGCTAACAACAATGCATTATAACATGAGAATACAGATGTGCATGAAAGATGTTAATAAAAAAGAAGAAGTACGTAACAACATGAAAATATGAATAACAAAAAATTCTGGCAAACAAAGAAAAGAAGGGAGACGGGGGAAAAACCGTGTAAAGGGCGGCAGAAAAAGTTAAAGGCACATTAAAACTTCTAAAACCAACTAAAATACATAGGAGCGAATGGTTTGAGAGATTAGATATAACCATCCAAATAGGATAGTTCATTCCTAGAAAGGTTAATAGATGGAGTGCTAAAGCACTTGTCTTTTCTTAGGTCAATGAAAAAAGCCTCAATTACTTCTCTCTCAGTCTTGTCTGGGGCCTTAGCTAGAAACTTTGTTTCATTAAACTTGGGGTAGCAGTTTTTGCAATTGTTACAGTGTAACGGAAGGTTGCCTCCAGATCTGTTCTTCAGGGTGACGTTGTGCTTGCGGGCGCGCTCATTAAAACATTTCCCGGTTTGCCCCACATACACTTTGCCGCACGTCAGGGGGATCTCGTACACAACATTGGCAGTGCATTGGGTGTATACAGTGTGATGTTTGATATTACAGACCTCCTTAACAAGTATCTTGGTCACCATCGGACATAATTTTGCTAGTTTGCAGGGAGCCGAAAAAACCAGCTTAACCCCGTGACGAGACGCAACTTTCTTCAAATTGTGCGAGAGACTGTGCAGGTAAGGCATTACCTGCACAGGTTTCTGTTCTGTGGTTTTAGCTTGATCTGAATTTTTTATCTTTTTCAAAAGGTTTTCAGACATGCCGGTGACCAGGTGGGCTGGGTAACCTGCAGATAAAATCCGGTCAATCTGGGACTGGAAGCTTTCCCCTATATTGTGGGCGCATGATTTTTCTAATGCGGATTTCATGCAAAGGGATACTATGCCACGCTTGACCAGCTTGGAGTGGGCACTGTCATAATTCAAAAGTGGTTTCTTTGAGCGTGGCTGATAAGCCCAACACACATGCGCATCTGTAAATATAAGTCGAAGGTCCAGAAACTGGAGTCGATCATTTTCTGCCCGTTCATGCGTGAATTTTAGGCCCCTTGATAAAGAACCAAAGGCTGTGAGAGTTTGATTTATAAGTGTATCTGCGGCACAGTGTGTAGGCACATTAAGAAGGATAAGATAGTCGTCGACGTATCGGAAAATACGTGCTATCCCTGTTTCCTTCAAGCTGGCTTCAATGCGACGGTCAAATGACGCCAGAAAGATTTCACATAGGACCGGAGCAACTGACGAACCTATACATATTCCCGCCTTTTGTAAGTAAAATTCTTCCCGGAAGCAAATAACAGTAGAAGCCAAATAAAACTCTAGGAGGTCCAGAAATTTAACAGTTGTGACACCAGTGGAATTCTGAAACCTGACTTCGCCATATTCTTCCAAACGTTCTCGGACACCAGCAAACAAAGCGTCGTGAGGCACAGAGTAAAATAAGTCCTCAACGTCAATAGAAAACCCGTTGGAGGCTGACACCTTGCCTCCTTCCAGGACCTGCACGACTTCCGTTGAGCTTCGAACGCGGTAAGGGTCACCACCAGCTATCCTGTCCAGCTGGCGCCGAAGGAAGTCGCTCACCACTTTTTGCCACGTATCTTTTTCAGACACAATGGCACGAAGTGGGCATGCAGGCTTGTGCGTTTTTCCTGAGAAGAAAATTTTGAGGTATCCGGTCTGAGCCACTTTGACTGCCTCTCCTATTGATTCCAGGTTCATCCCTGCAAGCAGTTTTAGTGCGGCCCGTTTTTGTCAGGAAGGGTTGAAGTCGACTAGTCTAAAGTTCTTCTCGATGGCTTCAGTGGCTTTTTTGTTGAAGGTATCATTCGGCATGACAACAAAACCACCTTCTTTGTCTGCCTCCAGAACAGCGAGGTCAGACGACTTCATGAATTTGGCAAGTCTATTGAGCGGAGGGTTCTTGCTCGGATGCAATTTGCTGAGGCATGCGACACCTTCCCCAATGATCCGGTCTCTATCTTTGTCATTGACTTTGCAGCCGATTTTTCGTACCATCGCTACCAGAGCCGGGCGGTTCGTCTGAGGCTCAAAACAGTACTTGGGTCCTTTTTGCAAGATGTTCTTGACTCCGCTTGGAAGATCGACGTCACCGAGGGTGGTAACGGTGTTGGCACACTCACTTGGTTGGGCTTTTGGTGGCAGTGATAGCCTCGTTGTCTGCCACAGAAACTCGATGGATCCGGCTGCCAGCTTCCTGTATCCACTGAAGAGGGAGTTGGCCAGCAAAGGATCAGTCCCTTCATAGAGAAGAATTCGGAGCCAGTCATAGCATTAACGCACCTGTCGCCAGGATTCGGATTTCAGAACCTTGCAGATCCTTCGGGAATGGCCCCATGAGGGTTCGAGGCCACCGAAGAGTAATCGAATTTCCCAGGGCACAATTCTCCGCTTCATGCAGTAAGAAAGAAACCGAGAGCGGCAGGTTGCGACGGCGATTAGGTTCACACACAGAGCAGCAGCAGCTTGCCTGGGCTGGTGACAGAGTAAAGAGCCCGTAGTAGGAGAAATGTGATTTAGTAAGACTTTCTGACGGGCTAGTTGGTACATATTGATTTCTGAGGCTGTGCGCTAAAAAAAGACGTTCACAGAGAAAGGAGACAACAGGAAAGAAGCGCAACTTTCAACTTTAATGACGACAAAAGAAGCCAGGCGCACTTATATATCACCTGTTATCCAGAGATAAGCTGCATAGCGCACAGCCTCCAGTTGCAGGTCAGTGACCTAACGGCCGGGCCTTTTCAACCTGACAGCTATAGACCACGACCTAGTGTATAAAGGGCGACCAGAGCATCCCGTGGTCGCCTATGGCAGCGCGCGGCCGAAGAAATACCACGTGATCATCGAGTAGGGACCAAGCGCGCCGGTAGAGGCCGCCAGTGCTCACCCTCACAGCAACGCCCGAAACACGCCGGCCTGCCTTCAGGAGTACGGCGATGATGGTAAAAATTCGCGCAGGAGCTGCAGTAAAGTCGTCATTTCACATTATAGAAAGGGTGTGGCTATAAAAATGCGCGGCGATACAAGCGAGAGGCACTAAACCCCAGATATTTGCTATCTTCGCTGTGTAGTGCAATGAAATTTGAAACTACTTTGAATGCGCGGCCGTGCGGCTGCTAGGATTGAAATGGTGTAATCCCTTAGAGCTTTTTTTCCCTCATTGTCTGCTGAAAAGTTGGTTTAGTGCTGTGCTGCCATTATGGTCTAGTGCGCACTTCCCGTGCTAGCCGAGGCCTGAGCGCGCCCGCATTTCACTTTCCCGTTGGTTTCGCTAGTCCCGAGCCGGACGCAATGAACGCACATACGTACCGCTTTGCAGGGCCCACGCGTTTCTTTGCTGCATTCGGCACGTTCACTGAAGTGACATGTCGTTGAGAGTGCGGTAGAACATGAGTAGTTCTAATTGCAGTGCATGCCACAATCGCAAAAATGTGCTGTTAATGACGTATTTATTTACGCCGCTTTAACAAGTGATAACGAAAGTCTGAGCCTGAAAAATGCCAAGGGCGCTTTATTGTGCCATCAGAGAGATAGTCACTACACTTTAAGCACTTTTCTGGAGTCTGGCTTCTTATTCAGTTTTTTTTGCGTTGTCCTCAGTGAGCAGCCCAGCGAAATTTGTCAAAAAGGGCCTCATGAACTTTTTTACTAACCAGTTTCGCAAGTTCCATTCTATGGGCCTCCGAATGATTTCTGTCGCACATAAACAATGGATTTTTAACAATTGAAGGGACTACAACCTCTCCAAACTTTTTTAAAGGCTGTGGCCCTTTAACTAGCACTGCAGCCGCTTTACAGGCAGCACCCTCAAGGATAGAAACGAAGCCCACAAATGCCAAAGTGGGGTAGGAGAGCCCTCCCTTGTCAATTCCTGCAATAAGGGCAATGGTAATTGAAGTGCATGTCGGTGCACGTAACTTGTAAATGCATCCCAAGCAGTCAATGTTGTCTTGAACTGCCCTTACCAGGAAGCCAGCAATCAGAGCTAGTGTACTTGACCTCAGGCTCTGTGGTGGCAGACCTGGAAATAAAGTGTGGTAAAAACAGTAAACTGGTTAGTGATTTCTTTGAATAAGAGTGCTTGCTACAGAGACCTTGACATCGAGTGCAGGCCAGCATATAGTTGAATAAACAGCCACTTGAGACATTTTTCAGAAAATGCCTATACATGCTTCATTGTTATCATGCCCTTTTTTACAAACATGCAGACCGTTAGAAGTAAATTCTTAGCTATGTTTGCAGCGCTCGCTCCACAGTGCATTGATTAGGACAAAATGCTTACTTGGGTACCGCTCCAATGCAGACAGGTAGGGGAGAAGAAGCTTTCCAACATCCTTTCCTGCAGTGGCATTAGTCACTGTTTGAGCAGGCAGACGTGATGCTGCCCCTAGACTTGCCACCACACTTCCGACATTGCCACTTGGTGAATAATGAATGATCCCAGTGACCAGAATCTTCTGAAGTGCCGACAACGCTGAGTAGGCATCTGTTTGATCATTGCTGCCATTTAGCTGCCTAACAGCTGAGAACAATGACTCTACATCATCACTAGAAAACTTTCCCGTTAGCACGAAGTGAAATCCTGCATTTAGCAGGTGTTTTGTGCACATAACAGTGGATTCGGTTGTTACTGTCAGTGCCTTGAGAGATAAGAGTTTCATTTCATAATGAAAATTCATATACAAGAGAAGAAAATAATCCAAAATGTAAAGCTATGAAAGGGTGGTTGCCAAGTGATATTTGGGCAAAGCAGTTTAAATGGTTTAAGAAATAAAATCAGGATGACCTTTGTTCACGGAGATGACCTTTTAGTGCGCTAAATGTGGCGTGATGTGGAGGCAATGATTTTTTAAACTCATATGACTAAAAGTATTGCTGGAGATCATATTATAGGCTTTTCAGTGAGCACTTTTTCCGCAATCCTCTATCATGTTCTGATGATGTGAAATGCCAGTCCCCAATGTGTGCCACAGTTGTTTACACCTCAGCAGAAAAGTTTTCCACCAATTTTGTGAAGAGAACCTTTGGAACGCGTAGGGAAACTTAAGGAATGTTCTATTGTCAAATTTTTATGGTTGCTGCGGGTTGGGTCCACCGCGAGAGCAAACAAAAGTTCATTCTGGTAGAAGTCCATGTGGCCACAAATAGCTCCTGCGCAGCTGTAGAATTCAAGACGCTAATTTCTTGAAATTCAGAAGCCATTTTATACTGGAATGCATTTAAAATGTGTACTGCTCTGGTTCATTCTCTAAGGTGTTACTTAGGGCTCAGAAAAAACTCAAAAGTTGACAGGTGTGCCACCACATCAAAAATGTGCAGCTCACAAGCTGCAGTCAGGGAATGCAGCTCTGCTTAGGTTTACTATCCGCACCGACATACAGACCTGGCAACTTACTGTTGCTTTTTCTTTGCAATAAGAAGAAATTTGTTTATGGCCAATGAGTTTCTTATCACCAGTCAGGAAGAAGGTAAAAGGGTTCCAGCAGTCGTGGCATGCTGATGACTTTCGTGCTTGAAGTTATGCCTATCTGGCTTTGTGATATGGAGATGGAAAGCATTTCAGGACTATTTGTGGCAAATGTGCAGGTGTAGTTTTGGATAATCACGAGACTTTAACCACTGTATTGGTGGCTTGCTTTGTTATTTGGTGCGCAAGTAACTCTTGCAACTTTCTTTAATGCAGGAACATTCTGTTGAAGTTAAAACTACTTCAACTCAGTGGGAGGACCAGAACAATGAGCATAGTTATTGCCAATCTGGACTTGGCACATGGTCAAAGAAGCAGCAGCTATCTGCAGCAACGTTAGGAGAAGACGACTGTGTCTTTTATACGAGGCTGGCTAAAAGACCCTTCCGAAACTTGGTCGCAGCAGTGGAAGTAGAATCGAGGAAGGTCTTAACTGTGCTCCCCTATGAAGATCAGCTGCTGCTCACTCTCATGCGACTGCGCCTTGGCCTTCTCTATGGGCACTTGGCTAGAATATTTCAAATATCTGTAGGGAGTGCCTGCAACATTTTCAGGCTTGTCCTGTCGGTGCTGTGCACCATTATGAAAAAAAAGTCGTAATTTGGTTACCACGATCAATCATACGAAACAGCATGCCCAAGTCATTCATTGTCAACAGATACGACACAACCACATGTATTGTCGACTGCTCCGAGATAAACCTGCAGCGGCCAAAAAAAACTGATGCCAAGGGCTCAAACCTACAGTAGCTACAAGGCGCACAACACTGTGAAGTTTCTTATTGCCATAGCACCAAAGAGCTACATAATGTATGAGTCTCCAGCTTATGGAGGACGTGCATCGGATAAATATATCACACAAGACTGCAAGCTGGGGGACCATCTCGGCCCAGGAGATGAAGTCATGGCTGACAGAGGCTTCACCCTGACAACAAGCATGATAATCCAAGGAGTGAAGCTAAACGTGCCTGCCTTCACAAAAGGTAAGGGTATCGCGTAAACATGCGATAATGAATGACTGGATTGCCTCATGGATATGTCATTTTTCAGGGAAATCTCAACTCAGTGAAGAGGAAGTCACCAGGACGAGAAGGATAGCTTCCGTGCGTATTCACGTGGAGCGCGCAATAAACAGGATTAAAACCTACAGAATATTTAAGCAGGCCCTGCCCATCAAGTCCAAGAAGATGATAAGTCAAATGATTCTTGTTTGTGCAGGGCTTTGCAATCTCAAAGGCCTTTTAAGTGCTACCAGGATAGCAACGACAACTGAGTAAATTTGTGCCAAGTACACGAGTACGCTTGGTCAGCCTCCCTACTGTGGAAAGTTAACAAAATAAAGTAGTCGTGCCATATGACTGGAGCCATGTTGCAGTAGTCTTCCAAGCTAAAACTTGGAAAGGACGTCATTCCAAAGCAATGACGTGGCTGGCATTTAAAAAATAGGTCCTTACACGTGCTCAAAACTTATCACTAATACCTTAAAAAAGAGGTCCTTCTAATCCTCAATGTGCATATGAAGCAAAGAACTGGCAAAGCAGATGTGGGGACACTGCACACATGCATGTGGCTTTACTTTGCATCAGCATTTTCTAGATTGGTATTGCTTGCAGCCAATGTCAACACTTCTCACAGCTGCCTCGACTTCATGGTATTTGCACTTGAGGTGTTTCACATACACAGTTTTCCAGTTTATGAATGCACAATAAATGTGGAACTAAATAGGTGCATTTGCAATTAAAAGGCCTTCTTATGGTACTCACCCGTTAAAATGAGTTTGTTCGCTCTGTAATTAGATTGTGCCAGCAATGCAATATGCACTTATTTTATTTGCAGATATTGCCCAAATAGCACAGTGGCCATTAAGTAATATACACACAAAACAAGTGGAAACTGTAGACATCATTACACGCAACAGTGCATTGGCCATGGAGATATGGATTATAACAATGCATACTGAACAAGTTGGTGCGATGAAACGAGGACAAGCGATACAAAGACGAGCGCTACTCACACCTGAAGGTCTCGCTTGTCCTTGTTTTTTCCGCGCCAACTTCTTCAGTATGCATATCAACCAACTAGCCCAACTTTCTCCTCCCCTAATTATAACAATGGTTTTGCACTGAGCAGATCGCATGCTCTATAGATCACACAGGGCAACAATTATAGGCCATAACTTGTTGAATACCTGTCCTGGACCGGCAATAAATTCATGAATTACAGGGTTGCCTATTGTGCAAGTACACTTCAGACACACAGTATCTCGCACTTTAAATGAAGTGTTGGATAATGCGCAGCCCAAGAATTTTTATTCCAGGAGCACTCCCTTTTCAAACTCTGAGTTCACAGAACCATGAGTACTCTGTGGAGATAATGAGCCGTCCAGACGCTTGGCGCCTTTACAATTCTGGCAGGAGGTCACGGAAGTAAAACTGTTGGAGTCGTGGCAAGTTTGAGTTCACGAACATAGGTGCAAAAAGCACTTCAATAACAATTTCAGCTTCTATGCTCCACATGTAAAAATAACAGAGTTCACGACCTGTGCACAGCATCTGCAGCTGAACTTGGGCATAGTAACTGTTCGGCCCATTTTCGGACAGCATGTGCCTTCACATCAACCTCCTTAACGTCGTACCTTCCAGAACGCACAAGGTACACACAGTTCATCACATGTGGACACTTTATTTCTAGAACAGCGGGAGCTGTCTCAAGGAGACCATAGGGAGACGCAGAGAGCCAGGGCATATCTGAACATAATATTGTGCCGCATCGTGTCACACTATGCCCTGTTTCTTTTTTTCAAATTGTGCATGAGCCAATGTTTCATATTTCTGGCCATACTTCGTAGCTTCATTGCCAGAAAACGTGGGACTGATTATATCACTCACTGCTTTGTGACCTGGTGTGCCACTTTTCTTAGGCACTTTTCTTATACAAGATGCTGTCAATCTAAGGCAGCGCGCCATTAGCCAAAGTGGCGAATTTCGGCTCCTTGTTTCTTTCTCCAAAGCTGCTGCTGCCTTTGGCGATAAGTTTATAAACTTGTTATAGAAGGCACATAGCATCGAAGGCAGCTGGCGGGTGAATCACTTGTGGCTTCATGGCTGCCATGTGGTGCAGCCTCTTGCCGAAGTCTGCTGGGCTGCCGTGGTGCTGCCCTGAACGTTGCATAAAGCTGTGTGCCTGGAAGTGGAATGAAAGAGCACACCACATTGAAACGAATATGCCCCTGTAACCTCTGTCCATATAGTCTACAACAAGAGGTTAAACTTTTCCTGTGCTCTAAATATGTAATAAGGCTGACATGCTAGCGATAGCAAGTTAGGCTTTTCAGCCTGCCAAGACCTAGAACCATTTTCAAGTAACGGGAAAAACTGCCCTACAAAACACGTGAGTGGAATCTGGAACCAAACGTGCATTTGGCTTTGCACAAAATCATGCATGGGAATATTTAGCATCTGCCATTTACTCAGCACGCAGCCAAGTAAAGACAGAAATTGAAAACAGCTGACCACATTAACAAAATGGATGATATCTGGAATATTGAAGAGCTTGGGATATCCTGACTCCTCATGCATTTTCTTCAATTCCTCTTCTGAGAGTGGCGCTTTAAAAGGCACAGTCTTAGCCTGAACTTCAGGGTCGACTGTTTTTTGCTTCGACTTGAAGTCTATGTGGTCAAGTCTGCTGGGCTCAACGTTGCGTTTTGTTCCTCTATTCCATTTTGCGGCAGCGTTTGTGCAGACCCTTCCAGTGAAGCCACGAGAAACTTCGCAGTCCACCTTCCACGGTACCGCTCCCACATGGCTGCACACTCTTGCCTGTCCAGCCATGAAGGAACAACCAGCACACAGAACTTCACCTGTGCTCTTTGCTGACAGCCACACTTGGCCTGCTACTTACAGCCTGTGAGGGCGTCACTTCAGATTTTAGCATCACAATGCCATCACTCACTCTGTGTGCAAGTACTTTCCCCACTCACCGTGACTGCAAGTAATTATATGACTCTAATGATTTGTATGCTCTTACTTCAAGCAGGCCACAGGCTTTTGTCTGCACTAAGTAGAACACAATGTCCGGTCCCCTTATCTCTGGCCAGTCGCGCATGTCTTCTGACCAGTCTTTGATGTCATCTGGGTGGGTATACGTCATGGTTTCTGCAAATGAAAAGAGCACATAACTATTGGTGCATTACTCTTCCATAATATAGTTTTTAGATGTTGAATTCAGAAAACTGCTTTTTAATAAGCAATGCAAATCAGCTGTCTCAAGGAGACAATCTCAACAAAGCATTGTAATCATAATCTATATCAAACAATATAAGACCATCATATCTAAGTTATGCACATGTTGTGGGCAGACATTCTTTTCTACATAACCACTGCAAATTTCTCACTATGCATTATGGCACACTTAGTGAATAAAAAAATGCATGCAGCTAGCCTACATTGCCTCCTAGACATTATTAGTGGTTAAATGCCCAGTGCAGTGCTTACACTTTATCCGACTACGCAGTTAAGTGAAGCAATGTACCAGTAAACAAAGCATTCTCGCTGCAGACATTACTAGCAAACTTTGCGGCGAAGAAACTTCCATTCAAAGCCATTTTTCAAGGAACGCTTTTCAGTCAGACGAAGCAATAACACCACGCACCCACTTTCGCTTCTCCAGCCGTACGGGGCGCAAAAAAGGCGAGTACGTGTAATCAAGCTCTTATTTCGCTGACATGAACGAAAGGGTGTGACAGCGACGATTGCGTTTTTTACTCAAGAGTATGCGTCCATTAAATTACGCTCGGCATACCAGCACTAGCAAGAATAAGTGCAAGCAAGAGCGTGCGCTTTCTTGCCGCCGTGGCGTTCACAGGTGATGCGAAAGCGGGTGTCATTCTTCTCGGTGTCTTGAATCGGCATTACCCTGCGCGGGGGCTCACTGGTTAGGACGCTTGACTGCTAATCATGAGGACACGGGTTCGATACCGGACGCAGCGGCCACGTTTCCATGGGGGCCAGACGCAAGGTGCTGCGTGATGTCAGCGCATGTTAAAGAGCCCCAGGTGATCGAAATTATCTGAAACCTTCCACTATGGTATCCCTCATAGCCGATGTCCCATTGGAACGTTAAACCCCTTAAAAAAAATAAAGTCTTACCCCAAACGCTTAGCCTCCCTAAGATCGTTAGCGAGTCCCCTCCTTGGCGACTAATACTACGTTACTTTTAAGACACATCATCCAAGAGCGCAACTATTCACTGATTACCTGGTTAGTTGTGCCCACAGAATGTCTGCCAGCACGTTCACTTCCTCAAACCGAAGAGTGGCTACACTAAACAACAGCTATCAATGTGTTGCCGTTATGCGCATTATTAATACATGATGAACCTGCAACCACCAACTTGGCAGGAGACGACACAGGAATATTTTCGAACGTTACTGAATGCGCACAATGGGTAAATTTGCTCCGGAACATGCGCAGCTTCGCAACTTGATGAAGCGTGGCTGCACACAAACACTGCTGCCGACAAAGGAATGAGTACGCAGTAAAAACACTCACCACTGATCAGCACATGTCGCGACGAACTCGACGCAGTCGACGAAGCGCAGGCACCGCGGGCTCCGTTCTCGGTGCCCATCACGATCGCGTTATTAGAAATCACCTAGTTGCTATTTGTTCCTCCGCGCAGGGCAAAGGAAGTGGACAACACAGCAACAAAAACAGACGGCAAAAATCAGGGATGCTGAGAGGTCACAGGAACTTTGGTTGCACAAGCGAAGCAAGGCACGGCAGCAGGAGTAAATTTGTTGTCACAGCTCGAAATGGCACTCATTCTTCTTTCTGACGTTATGCGGCGCCAAAATGCTAACATGGCGCCGCGCAGAGGGGGGATCTTAAAAAGGTGTATAGATCTGCAGGGCTCACTTGTGAGCAAGGTAGCTAATATTCATTTAGTTAGTAGGAGATAGGTAGTTAGTATTCCTTTCTAGGTGATTGGCTTTAGCGGTAGGCAGAATTTTATTTGAGCACGTGGTTGCAAGTGTTTTTTTTCTAGCATTTTGTGGTAGGAATAATAGAGTGCTGCTAAGATGGTCAAGCAACTGAAGGTTAAACGCAAAGAGTGTGAGAAGTTGGTGAATCTGAAAGAAACGCGGTTCGAATCTGTAGAGGAAGCCGAAGGCGCGGATTTTATGTGCAAATGCTGCGTATTAGCAGCACGCCTGGACAGGGCTGACGAAGCAAACACCAGCCTAGCGCTACGTATGGATGCCCTAGAAAAAGAGCTGCATTTAGAGAGGGCAGAGAAGCGCAAACTCCAAGAGCAGCTTAGTTAATTGTTGAACGCAAAAATGGCTGACACCGCCAAGCGAAGCGACATTGGCGGACATTCCAGCGCCAGCCACGATGATGGGGCCTGCGCTGGCATGGACAGCGATAAGGAGTTAGGTCAGGCGGGTTCAGACAGGAACAGCTACGCACACGTGGCAGCTAGGAAGTCTGTTGGAGATGGAGAGAAGGGGAACAAGATAACTTCCAGGAATGAGGTCGCAGCCACAGATAAGAGGCGGCATAATAAACCGGAATTTAGGATGGAGGAAGCGAGTGCCCAAGTACTTATCGGTAGTGACTCAAATGTGAGTAGATGCAAAAGAACTATAATGGAGCGTGTAAAGGGTGATAAGCGTGCAGCTGTCGGGGCATTCCCAGGCAGGAAAATGGACGTTGTACTGAGAGAAACAAAAAACGAACTTTCTAAGAATGTTGAAGAGCGCAATTTGGTAGTAACAGCGGCGGGACAAAATGACGTCTTGAATGGTGAACCCGCAAAAGTAGTGGAAAGATTAGCGGAGGGAGCTGACGATTTAATGGCGATAGCACAGCAAGTCCAGATCGTGGTGTGCACAGTGCCGGAAGTGCAAGGACGGAACGGAGAAATTGCCAAGGACGTCGTGGCTGTAAATCGGGAGATATGGAAGTTCAGCCAGGAGAAAGGCTTTGAAGTGGCAGACATAAACAGGGAAGTGCACAGAGCCGGCTTTGGCGGAGGCTTTACACGAGATGGAATCCACTCTAATAGAAGACTAGGAGCCGAGATCGGGTGGCGCTTGGCAAGCCGGGCAGTAGCTTTTTTAGGGGGTCCACTGCGGCTCAGGCCACAGGGGTAGGTATAAGCAAAGTAGAAAGTGTAGCAATGAAGGCTGACGCCAATAAAATGGCCACTAAAAGGTCCAGGAAGAAAACTACAAAAAGGAAATTTAACACTAGGATCAGGTACATAAACATGCAATGCGGTAGAAAGAGAGCGAAGTGGTTAGAGATGGAACAGAACGAAGAAGTAGGTGTATACGCGCTATGCGAGACCCATCTCAGGGATCTAGAAGACCCACCATTTATTGATGGCTACGTCTGGGAAGGGAGCAACAGAACAACAACGGAGAGGAAGAGAGGAAGAGTAGGTATGCTGATACATCAAGGAACAAATTGGCAAAGAATAAAATCAACTTGCAAAGAACATGTCTGGGTATCGGGTACAATTGCAGGTAAAAGGACATGGCTAGGAGTAGTTTATTTAGAGACAGGGGACAAATCCAGGCAAGAGAACACGGATCTAGTTATATGTCTCAATGACGATATAAAGCAGTTTGGAGAATGCGCCAATATTATTCTATTGGGGGATATGGATGGCCACATCGAGGATCTGGATGGATACACAGATTATAACGGGAAGTTGATGCTAGACTTCTGTGAGCGAAACAACCTAGTTATTGTAAATAGAGAAACTAAGTGTGAGGGACAAATCACGTGGGAATCCCGTAACAGGCAAACGACCATTGACTACTGCTTAATCTCGCAGGGGATGTATAGCAAGCTCGCAATGACGGAAATAGACGAAGAGGGGAAGTACAGCCTCGGTAGTGATCATAAGCGTATTAGTCTACAGTTTGGAGCCCTGCTCAGAAGAGAAATGAAGGGGAGTCAAAAAGAGTGCGGAAAATTAAATGACGAACAAATAGCGCAAATAGCGGAGTGCATAGATGAAGCAATAGAGACACATCCCATGGAGAAGTGGGATTATAATAAGTTAGAACTCCTCATTAGTACAAAAATATAACAATTAAAAGGAGTAAACCGCTGGAGAGGAAAGAGGAAGCCACGAAGTTGGTGGAATAAGGAAATTTGGGAGGCCATCGAACAACGACGGTTGGCATCACGGGAACACAGAGAAGCAAAGAGGGCGCAGTTGTCTGAAGAGGAAATAGGCCGAAAATGGGAATCTTATCGACAAAAGGAACGGCAAGTGCAGGTCCTTGTCCAAGCTAAAATAAAGCAGTCCTCTGATCACTGGCTGGCTGAAGTTCGCGATGCAACTAAAGGGGGGCCAAGAAAATACTGGAACCATATAAGCTGGCTGGGCAAAGCAAATCACAGAAAGCAGGAACAGATTCACGATGCCGAAGGAAAATGTTTAGAGGGAGATGATGCTGTGAACTACATTTCACGAGTTATAGCTGAGTAATTTAAGAAAGACGATAGAGTAGTCACCCAAAATGAGGGAGCAACACAGGAACGCACAATAGAAAACAGCGTGGAACTGACGAATCTTAACTTGAAAAAGGCGGAAGCAAATATTCCAAGATGCACGTCAGCAGGGATCGACGAAATTCCAATCAAGCTAATTAATGAACTTGGCCCAAGAGGCAAGGAAACGCTGATAAAAGTATTGGAGGCAGTCATAACGAATCAGCAAATTCCGCACAGCTGGAAACAGAGTAAAATGAATTTGATTTATAAAGGAAAAGGCAATAAGACGAACATAAAATCCTTCCGACCGATTAAGATAACATCAGTTACATACAGGCTGGCGATGCAGGCAGTGAAAATAAAAATGCAGTCATGGGTGGAAAGTAGTAGAATACTCGGAGAACTTCGGAACGGGTTTAATGTATGCGGACGATATTGTACTGTTAGCAGAAAGCCAGGAATATTTGCAAACTTTCGGGAATTGCTGTGGAGACGAAGGAGACAGTCTAGGTTTCAGTTTTAGCGCAACTAAGTCACGTGTGATGGTATTGAACGGCACAACTGATCAGGAGCTTACAATACAAAGCCATGAAATACTCCGAGAGGCCGAATACAAATGTCTCGGGGTTAGAAATAGGCATTTGGAAAGAATAATGGCCGTGACCGCGTTTAACAGCCGGGATGAAACGAAAGCACATACACTCTTGCGACGACTATGGCGCTTCTACCAATCGCTTTGAAGCGGGTGGCCTCTCCGCCAACTTCAATCGCCGCACTCATCCTATCTGGAAGAGATCCTTAAAGTGTGTCGCAGAGCTCAGCATTCGCCCTGAGTTCCTCCCAGCGCTCTTGCACGGCAGACCAAAGGTTGTCTGACTACAAGCCGTGTAGGCTGCGGGAGCACAACGCTTCTTTGATGTTTCCCCACAAGATGTTGATAATATTCAAGACCGGGGATATCGGTGGCCATTGCAACTGCCTTTGGAGTTGTAATATATAATCATCGCCATCCTAAAGCGTGTTAAAATTACTCCACGCTGATTCTTGGGTGTACAGATTACCCGGTATGAACTTAACTATTCAATTAGAACGTTTTTTTTTGCTTGCACGAATAGCACGAAGAAAATTGTTGCGAATGAGCAGCAGTTTAATGCGGGGCGAAGGCGAGTTAAATTCCCTAGCACATGAAGGCCGTGGTGCGGGTAACACCCGTATGCTATGAGACTTTTTGTCTGAAGTTCCCAACTTCTTCACATTCTTGCTTTCACGTTAGTAACGAATTGAACGTTTCGCGAACTGAAAGCTCTAAAGTTAGGCCGCACCATGAATTCATCGCTGACTTTGCGGCGCCCAACTGAGCTGATCGGAACAATATGAGTCGCGAGAATATTCTAGCTGCTCGGTACGAAGCAGCTGACCGCCTGATGTGCTGCTCAGCTGGAAGTTCAGCGCTGGTTTGTGTGTCTCGTCTCCTTCTTGGTCTGTGTGTGCACTGTTGAACCACCATTATGCATCAACACCAACTCGCCCAATCTGTAGTTCTAGAGCAACCAAGTTGTGGAAGTGTCATCACAGCTTGGAGACTTGGCTGAGGCATCGAGCAAGTTTTGCCCGTGACAGCCTTTACTTTTGTGAGCACATAAAAAAAATAAAACACGAGAAGCAACTGCCCCCAATATACCATGTGCTGCACAGAACCAAGCGCAGTTGCTACGCCTCTCGGGAACCGTGCCGGACTCTCGATTTTCGTGCGCATAGCAAGAGCAAAGTTAGCTTTACAGCAAAGCAAGCGCCTTGGTAGAGCCGCCGCGCTTAAGCAGACGACGCAGCGGAGGCCCCACATACAGCTGTCACTGCGCTTGCGCGCTATTTCCCCAGGCGCCTGCGAGAGGCGCTCCCCGGAGCGCTGGCCACGCAGAGCGGTGTTCAGGGCAGATGTGGACGACAGGGTACATAGTTGCTGGCCTCTCTCAACTCTATTGTTTATGGCTATAGTTATTTCATTTCTCCAATCTGCCTGATATCCCTTTATTTGCGCTGCCCCAGCTCAGGTGCTCGCAGTAGGAAAAATCTTTCCCTTCGTTTTTATTATTTGGATAAAACCAGTACTACTAGTACTACATAGAATTGCCGCCCATCACAGTTAGCATTCAACTTTGCAAATGCAGGACGTGAACACCGCCGCGGTGGCTCAGTGGTTATGTCGCTCGGCTGCTGACCCGAAAGACGCGGGTTCGATCCCGGCCGCGGCAGTCGAATTTCGATGGAGGCGAAATGCTAGAGACCCGTGTACTGTGCACGGTAAATAACCCCAGGTGGTCGAAATTTCCGACGCCCTTCACTACGGCGTCTCTCATAGCCAGAGTCGCTTTGGGACGTTAAATCTCCATAAAACAACGACTATAGAAATAACATGCTCACAACG
The DNA here is from genome assembly GCF_052857255.1 of Amblyomma americanum. Lineage (NCBI taxonomy): Eukaryota > Metazoa > Arthropoda > Arachnida > Ixodida > Ixodidae > Amblyomma > Amblyomma americanum. The sequence goes on along the minus strand of NC_135500.1, from coordinate 34,061,360 downwards.
ACCAGTCGTTCATGTTTATAGCATGCGAACAGCTTACGGCCCTTGATTATATGGTGCTAATTGCGGTTTGCGCGGTGCTCTCATATTTTATTAGGTAAAATTACAACATTGGGCCAGAAAAATGCAGAAGAGTGAGACGTCGGAGCAAATGTGCTATTAATTCCCGAATGTTATGCAAAGCACTGCAGCTAATTTACCGAAGCTTTAAGAGTTAGGTTCGTCTAACGCAGAATATAGCAGTGGTCTTTTGCTGGTCATAATATTTCTGAAGTACGTAATTAACAAGTAGCGCTATCTCTCTTGTTATTCATAATTTTAGCTCAACATTTTCAACATAAATGTAGACCAAGCGAGAAAATAATTTACATATGTACACATGCCAAGGTTACCGGATACATTGTCATTCACAAGTAGACATGATGCTAAGCATTTAAGGCAAGCGTATTAAAGAGGTCCCTTTAGCATCTTTGAGTAGCTTAAAGTAATTGCTCGTGGGCGATGTAAAACGGTATAGCATACCTATTGACAGACGAGTGAAGCGGCAATACTTAAAAAAAAACACCTGCAGCTCGTTCGCTTTGACGAAAGCTGAAGTTTACATTCCCATCTGCACGAATAAAAATTAGCGCCTAACAATATGTTTGCATAGAAAAGATGACAAACCTAAACTTTGCAAGTGCCGAATATTTGCAGAGCGTGCGGTTGTTTCCGAAAGGTTTCCTAGGATTAACTGAGCTACTCTGTAACCAGGTGTTACAGGGAAGACATTTTCAAAAATATGCTTTTTGGCTTTACAATATGGCTTTTGCGGCACAGTATTATTAGTGTTGCTCTCCAGAAAACCGGTGAATCGTTTTAGTAGTAAGCTGGTTAGCTAGATTTTAATAATTAACTTTTAACGATTGCAGTAAGGCGCTTAGTTGTAATTATAGATTTGTAGCCGGTCGTTAGTTATAGCCATATAAATTTTTTATAATTTTGAAAACGTGGTTACCTTTACGTGGTTACGCGTTTTCGAAATTCTAAAAACTGATACGGATATTAGTGACCACGAGCTACATATCTCTAATTGCAGCTAGGCGCCTAATAGTTAAAAAGTTAATATCAGAATGAATATCACAATAACAAAATTTGGAGATTCTCATTTGCGACCACGTTCTATTTGCGGCCGCCTCGGCATTCAGAGTTAACGGCAGATGGGACCGCATTCCCGGGGGTATTAAAGGTCGGTCGTAATCGAGTGACGTCACCATACTGGCCAATAACGTCATGTAGATGCGGGCGTCAGGGTGCGTTAAGAAATTTCAACTTTAACATAAGTGATGTGTCTACACTTGCATCAGAACTTAGATCAGTTACTAAAAACAAAAGAAGGAACGAAGAGGACCGGGCTGGACGCATTGTTGCCGTTATATGATCATTAGACTTTGAAACGTTTGTCACGCTGTGCTTTCAAATACGTGACCAAGTGTGCATGGCGCATCATAGCCACAGCTGCCGCTGAGCGAGTACTTACAATGTGAAAATAAAATGCTTGCTTTCCGATCCCTCATAGTTATGTAACACCCAAAAATAATTCTGGAATCTTCTTCATCTTACTTTTCCATGAGTCGTGTCGTGTAATATTTCCATACGGTTTGGTTTATGGTTTAGCGTCCCAAATCGACTCTGGCTATAAGGGAAGCCGTAGTGAAGGGCTTCGGAAATTTCTGCCATCTTGGGTCTTTTAACATGCACTGACATCGTACAGTACACGGACCTCTAGAATTTCGCCTTCATCAAAATCCAAGCCCTCCATAAAGATCACAAATTACAACATTGATGACGTAGCTACACAACTCTTCAGATCTACAGGGTCGTGAAGTCATAGCGGCAGCACTACGAGCAGTGCTTTTGAAGAAAGAAAAGCAATTGCGCTGAAAATAAGAATTTCGGGGAACACAAAGCCCCACCTTATTGGTTTATATGCTTGCGTTAACAGGTCTTTTCTGCGGCTTGGTGTCCTCTGCATATTTTCTTTTCAAAATTTCAGGCTATTTCGCATGGTTTCATGATGTAACATACCCCGGCGAGCAATAAGCACTCGGCCATGTAACCAACCAACTGCCACCCGCTGGTGCACCTCCCAACTCAGACATGTGACGGCGACCAGCGCTTGGCCATGTCACCTAGTATCGTAATCTAGTATTTTAACGCCGTTCAGCCACAGCGTTGAATGCCGGGATGCATGAAGAGTTTTTACGGCGTGAGGCCGGCAATTTTCGCCCGACGGTGAGCGCCGCCACCAATGTGGACTTCCAGATATTTGACGCACGGCGTCGTCCGACGACGGCTCAGGCGGCGGCTGACGCGAGCCAATGGGTGCGCAGAAAGCCCGCTCTTTTCCGATTTTACTGCTTGCGCGCGCCGCCGTCGACGAGGCCGCCTTGGCCGACGAGCACGTGGTGACTGTCTTGAAGGTAAACGACTCATCAAGCATAGCATGTCTTTTTTTTTATGGGGACATGAGCTATTGTCGGATAAAAATGGCCGCGCGTGTTTCCTCAAGGCCGGCGGAAGAAAACCACGCGCGCATTAAAGTTTTAGTCGAATGTTTTCTCGAGCGTGTGATTCTGGATATTTGGACATGTTCATGCGGAGTAATGTGATGTAAAAAAAAAATCCGGGGTCATCTGGTTGCATGTTACATTCTCGAATTTCCTGTTTACATTATCCCTACGTCAGAAGACAGGCTGCTGCTCAGCCGTGGAACTTAAGTAGCTTCACATCCTGTGCCGGCCCTCGCCCTCCTAATCTAGCCAAACTTGTGGCAAGCCTAGTGGGAGCTCCGCGTTTTTGCGCCACTGCATGAATTGGACTCTACCGTGACGCGCGCGCGCACACCCACCCACATACTCAGCTTCCCCCCCCCCCCACACACACACACGCACACGCTGAAAAAGGCAGTGAACTGGGGCGATGGAAAGTTACGTGAATGCAGGTACAATTCCTAAACAAGCGCATCCCGAAAATGGTTACACGTTTAAATGGTATTATTCAATCATTTATACGCTGGGCAAGCTATCACCGTAATTCTGTAGAAGTGCAGGGAACACATGCTGTGTGCAAGCAGTCTGGGTAACAGGATCAGCATTAAAGCGCCATTCGTAAGTAGAAGGTGGCATATTTTCTTTTAATGCGAAAGCATAAAAGCTCATAAGGCGGAAAATCAGGCGTTGTTGTCCACCCCAGAGGTTTGGAAAAACCACGTGACCTAATCAGAAAAAAGGAAAATTAGGTTTCCTAAATAAAATTCCTCCCGAAGTGGGTTCCGAAACCAGGGGACCCGCCGCGTTGGCTCAGTGGTTGGGGTGCGATGTCAGTGCAGGTTGAAGATCCCCAGTTGGTCGAAATTATTCCGAGCCCTCCACTACGGCACCTCTTTCTTCCTTTCTTTCACTCCCTCCGTTATCTTTTCCCTTACGGCGCGGTTAAGGTGTCCGCCGTCATGAGAGGCAGATACTACGCCATTTCCTTTCCCCAACAACCAATTTTCATTTTCAAGGTTCGTTTTTAAAATTGATTTTGAAGAAAGGAAATGGCGCAGTAACTCTCTCAGATATATTGGTGGACACCCGAACCGAGCCGTAAAAGGTTTGACCTCTGGCTCACTTGAAAGCCAAAACCGTAAGCACCGCGAAGTCGTTACGAGGTAGCATAGTGAAGCATTCGCTTCAAAAGTGAAGGAAAAGAAGGTTGCCGGCCGTGGCAGCTGCTATCTAATATCTTAAGCACCCGAGCTGCAGCCGGCGGAGGTGAAAGGTTTATGGGGGTTTAACGTCCCAAAGCGACTGAGGCTATGAGGGACGCCGTAGTGAAGGACTCCGGAAATTTCGACCACCTGGGGTTTTTTAACGTGCACTGACATCGCACAGCACATCGTGCCTCTAGAATTTCGCCTCCATCGAAATTCAACCGCCGCGGCCGGGATCGAACCCGCGTCTTTCGGGCCAGCAGTCGAGCGCCATAACCACTCAGCCACCGCGGCGGCTTTGAAAGGGAAAGGATAGCGAGAAGCATAGAGGGGAGCGATAGCAAGGAAGCGCAGGGGCTTGAGCTGGGTTTGGTTATCGTCGTCTTCATCAACTTCCATTCGGGCGACGTGAACAGATCATATTTGCTGACCATTGCATTAGAGCAGCACGCCATCGCCGCAGCCGAACACCACGCGTGCATGCTTTGGTCTTCACAGCTCGTCAGTAGACTATTAATTGCTCTCCGTAATTTTTTCCCCGTTGCGAAAAAACTTGACAATAATGGTGAGTCAGGTTATGGGGAGATATGTAATGAAGCAAATGAGCCGCATATCCTGCTGTATGTATGTGGTCACCATACATCAGCCAATACTATTCGGACCCATATAACTGCAGCCTCTTTCGGAAAAAAAAAACAATGAAGTGCAAACAAATCCGAAACACCGGGTTCTCACTCATGCTTATACGGCCGCTAGTTCTGTTCAGTCATTCAGTCATCAGCTTTTCTGCACAGCAAAAAAACTTTACCATGGAGACGCGGACGGACCCACGAAGGGAAGTTGGGTGCAGCGCTAAAAAATTTTATTCCACGCGTTATGCTCTGTACTGAATGATTGATGAGCAGGGCCTTGGCACATTTTGCCTTTCTCCCTTCCTATTTGACAGCAGTGGGGGGGGGGGGGGGGTGAATTATACTTGCAAGGCAGCGACTTAAGCATTATCCCTTTATCCCGCCAGCAACTAAGGGTTGATGTATGAAGGAAAGGGTTCCAGCTTAACCTAACAATAGATGTCTAAAATTCTGCCCCAAACCGGTTTGGCCGCGATGGAGCAGTTTGCGCTATGCAGAGAAGCTGACTTTCAGAGTTTTGCAAAGGGTCCGTAGCACATTGTAACATTTGTACTCTTATAGTGCATAGGCAGTCTTTTCTCTGTGTCTTAAGAGGTTCGTGCTATTCGGTCACTCCAGCTCCTATAGATGGCGCGGCGGCAGCACGACATGGCGGACAAGGCACGGTGATAGCGCCGATGCCATAGCGTGCGCCTCTGTTGAAGCAAAGCGGCTTCTAGACGTTGTGGCACTGTTGGTGCGATTTTTAGCGTCTAGATAAGCAGCAGTACATGATTGTCGGTTATTAATAAGTTCCTATGTTTAAGTTTGGGTGCATTACAGGCGCGAATTAAATTTTTATCGATATGAGCATTGAATAGCTAGTTCTCAAGTGCCGCAAAAACTCCTAAACTTGCGAACTCAGCATAGTTTTAATAATAATAATAATAATAATAATAATAATAATAATAATAATAATAATAATAATAATAATAATAATAATGTTTTATTTTGTCCAACTGTTTACAAAGCGTACATTCCCGCACCGCTTAAGCACTGTTGTGCTTGTCTGCGGTGCCGGCAGCCTGCGAAATACACATGTTTTCTCGGTACCTTCCTAGAACTAAATCACTGGCTTGACAATCTTATCAAAGTACAACAAAAAAACAAGAGCACATGTTACCGTCGTCGCTATCTGGACAGCGGAAATTTTTGATTAAAGCACAAGATCATTCACAGTTTTTGTACACAAGCGCGACATGTCATCATCGTTAGTCTGTGGACAGTAAAGTGCGACAAACAGTTTGATCTGTAATTTTTTGCGCGTTCACATTCTTGCTCTTTCGGCACTCACCAGAAAGCGGAAACTAATTTAACGAGCCAAATAGTCTGGCGCTTTATTTCGTGCCTACACAAGCGCGGCCCTAACCCGCATAAATACGGTATGTGCATTTATTGCACGCTGATGTTGTAAGGACACAACTGAAAAAAAAAAATCAGCAGTTGGTAACGCTGGCCATGGTCCATGGCCTAATATAACTGCACTTAACAATTACAACAGTGATCAAAATCAACTTTTTAATGCGGCTGTATCAATGAAGTCAGAAATATCAAAACAATTTAGACTCGTGATTGGCTGCTTGTTTAGGTAAACAGAAAAGTCTTACCAACGGTCTCCATTTTCTCACGGAGGAATTCTGTTCGAGGGTGCTGAATGTGGGTGGAGCTATACTGCAGATTTAATTGTATCCGGCTATAGTCCACCTGCACGGTACGTTGGTCACATATGCGGTAAAAAGGAGGCAGTGTAGCTGTTGTTTGAAGCGGCAGCAAGGGGTCGTTCGAGCTTTATAATACAGTCCAAATTAGCCCTCAAAATGTGTTTTTGACTTGCGGGGGAAAACGCTTTGATCGAGTGAGCAGACGACAGTTTCAAAGAAGCGTTTGCGGTTATTCATCCACTTTGCGCATTATATGTCCGAGAACTGAAGGTACAATTTTGTGGAGTTCTTGCCATTCATATCGCCATTTAGCAGTCACGTTGTGGCCAGAAAGCCGTGTTTTATCCAGACTAGAATTGACTCAAGCACCTTTGTTTTCTGCAAACGTCCGCCGTAAAATATAACCAAAAAACTTCATATCAACTTCATATCAGCTCAGTGTTTAAGCACTGCACTGCTTTCATGCAGCTGTAATACGCTACGCTTGTCGAATGAACAAAACTCCGAACAGGAATGCAATGACGACACGGTGTCGTGGCGTACAGAGTACGTCGCTGAGGAACAGACGGGTCACTGGGCTCAAACACGTTATCAACCTGCATAATGCTCTTAACCACTGCTTTTTGAACTCTTTACGTGTTTGCTGTTTGGAATGTTCGCACATCGTAGAATAACAGAATATGCTCATTTCTGACGCGTATTTTACGCTCCTAACCACTGCGATTGCCCGCGCCGCGCAGAGCGATCACCGGCTCGCCTCTTCAGGAAGAGGCCGCGTGGCGCCGCCACCGTCGCTGGAACGACCGAATAACTGGGATTTAATCTTATGACACGTGTTTCTGGTTGGCCGATGTGAAAATGCCCCGACTGCTTCTGAAACCGTTTCTGATGTGCAGAAATTAGCTCACAGGAAAAAAATTGACCCACAAAGAATTTTCGTAAATATAAAAAAATAATTGTGCTATGCAGGACGTTTACTAAACGCAAATTGCGACTGTTGAACTAGGCGTTTAGGCTCTCTGAGCTTCCTGCTCCTCAAATTAATGGTTTGCCGTGGCTGTCAAAGTTTCTAAGTTCCATTATTTTTTCGGTTCACTGTCCACCTAACGGCTATCCAGGCTATAAAGTGTTCGTGATACCTACAACTTATCTCGTCCTGTATATGCGCATTTACCTCATTCTTCACACTTTAAACAACTTATCGACGATGTTGTTAATGAGAGAAACTGTTAGGCTTTTAGGGCCCCACTGTCTGATTATCTCAGCAACAAGCTTGTCTTTATCAGCCGCTATTGGCATTCTCGTTGTCTTGAAAAAGTTATGTACGGATTCTGGAACGTTTAGCCATAACTTATGTAATGTGCAGATATATTTGCAGTAGTGACTGTTCGAAGTCGGACGAAGGCGGCGCGTGCACCTGCGTTAACCGCAACCCGACTTCTTTCTTTGGTTGAACCCCAGTGAAGGAACTAACTAGGGGAGCCGCACAGTCCGCCTCTCGTCCACGTCCGTCGCCGACCGCATTCCTCCTGTTCTGCCCCAGCATGCGCTCTAAGCCACGTCTCACTTCTATTCTCGTAATGAGTGTCTTCGCCAGCCGCAGTGTGGCACCGGTGCCTTACAGAAGCCGCCACGCGAAGAGTTTTTTCCAGAAAAAAAAACTTTATAAGAACGGCAGCACACTCTTCAAATTTGATGAGTCATTGACACGCTGAAGCCAGTTCACCGCACAAGGCACTCTCCACAAGGCGCACCACACTACCACACATATACAGAACGCTCCACCCGGTGGGTCACACTGGTCTACGGTTCACCCCAGATGCGCTTGACACGCGGAATACATACAAAAGAAGTGAACAATGCAGGCGGGCGAAAGGCGTCCAAGACCTTATGCACAATATCACACTGTTGTTGTGCCTAAAGTTAACACCTCCAAGTTCCCAGCTGGCTCAAATAATCCGCGCCAACATTTGTGGATCCCTTACTGTGCTCAACTTGAAACAAATACTTCTGGAGAACGAGGCTGCATCGGAACACGCGTCTGTTTAAAAGTTTGGCCTAGGACTAATACTTGATCGACTGATGGCCGGTTCGGATCTTGAAGGTTTGTCCATAGAGAAAAATACGGTTTCCTTTCCCTTCCGGTTTCAATTCTGGTAGCGCTTCCCTTTACACGGGGATGAACGCCTGATAATTTCTACTGCCACTCGCTCCAGCGGTGTAGAAGTGAGAGGTCTTCGGCCCAGTGGAGCGATGCTCAGCTTCCCCGTTGGCACGCATCACAAGACCTGACAAATCTTTTGATGTCAGCCTGGACCCCGGGCTAATAAAAATCTTTAAGTACCCTAGCTGTAGTTTTTCTTATGCCCCGATGGCCGGAGAGAGAACTCTCATGCGCCAGCGTGAGGACGCGTGTGCGCAAGCACTTCGGTACCACTACTTGCTCGATCACTTGGCCGGTACACACTTGGTATGTTCGGAAAAGAACGCCGTTCTCTAGATGATAGGTATGGACGGTCTGTCCCTTTCCAGGATAAGTTTGCCCCAGATTACTCCGACAGACCTCTAATGTATGGTCTTCCTCCTGCTTCAGACGAAACTCCGGCTGTGACAAGTGAAGCGCGTTACGAGTGGGGCTTTTGCTACGCTCCAAAACGGTCGTCGCCACAGTAGGGGCAATATCATTCGAGCCTATCGCAGCAGGTGAAGTCGCCTAGTCTGCAGAAGGTGGCGAATTGACTAAAAATCGAGCCTTTGCGCCAGCCTTTGCAGTACCGCCTTATAGCAGGGTGCCGGTCTAAGAAAAAATGAATTCCTGTGATTTGGTTCATTGAAAGCGTTAGAAAAGCAGAGCTGAGTGGCTTTGAAGTTTGTAATGATGATATTACAACCTCAGTGCTAACATTCATGTCATTAGAGTGAAAAGTTGCACCGTTTGAAAACCAGCAGAAAAAAATCAGGCACAGCAAGGAGCAGTAAAAAATATGATCCTTGATGTGCCTGTGTTCTTTCCGCTATTTTTATTTTAGCCAACATATACCAAATGGCCCAACCCTCCACTCTACTGAATCATGTTTCTTGTTTTCCGGACAACTTTCTTCATATTCAACCCTTCAGCGATGAAGCCGCCACTCGTGTAAGTGCTAATGACTTCATAGTGTGCAAAGCAAACGAGCGTCATCCTGTGATTCTCACTATGTTTGTATCATTTCAACTGCTTTTATTCATGTCATCACTACGGCCACTAATTTGGATGCGGTATTTTAGTGCTTTATGACTAACGCTTCATGAAAAATGCAATGAGCAAGCCGACACTAATATATATGTTACTGGAATAAAGACAAACAGCACTCAGTGTGCTAATTATAAGTGTTGGCAACAGTGTGGCAAAGCACATTTGTCTTAGTTGCCTTGTCTCGTGTGTTGTGTAACATGCGTCTAACCGAGTGCAATAACATTTAAAGCTGCCTGTAGTCAGCGAACAAATGCTGAGTCCCATGTCTTTCAGTGCAGCCAAGCCCTTGATAAGTTCTTGTTCTTCGATCGAGGCACTATTCGGTACTTCTGGAGACTGCGCAAGTAAACAGTAGTTAAAATGTTATAAAAATGTTAACCAAATAATTATGCCACACATTCCGTGCTTACCTCACCAACTTGAACTTGGACAGTGTGCAGGATTGCTCCTTTCTGTACAGCCAGCACACTGTGGGCCATATTCTTGGCGCTTTAACCTGGAGAGTCGCAGCGCCCATCTCCTGCAAGGTCTACTTCCATGCCGACAAGGCTACTGGCAAGTTCTGCCTTCTTTTGCTGAAGAAGCTGAAAAGATGATAATGTACACTTTATATGCTACACATGTCACAGTACTGTATTTGCCTTAAAGCATATTAGCATGAGGTATAGTTTCAGCTCTCAGTGTTTTTTCGGGTACTTCATTACCTTTGAATTTTCTCTCGGCACACTTTCTGGACAATGATTAGAGCACAAAAATCCCGGTTACTTCAATACTACAGGATGCAGTTATGCCTAAAGGAAAAGCCCATGGCAACGTATGTGCCGCACCAGTGGTACTGCTCTGCATTTTTCCAGTTCTCATCATGAAAGGATTCTTCAAGGTGTAGACGCGAACGACGCGTAATTTCACTTATTGTATGTGAAACATCATTATTGCCAAACCTCGTTTATGGCAGGGAGCAAGTATGCACGTGGATAGCTGCAATAGGTCCTCTGCGTGATGCCTTGTAGTCCGGTAGATTGCAGGAGCCGAATCACTGAGGCGACCCTAAAGCCAGAAAACAAGATGCCTTCTGCCAGGAGGATGTTGCCTGTTGCTTTGTTTACCACCAGTGGTTGGTTTTTCCAGATAAAGTGCTGCAGTGAGCATTTTCATTTCGCAGTGAGAAGGCTCCCCACCCTGAACTGAACACTTCTTGTTGGGCCGCACACCGTGCCGGTCTCAAGTAGCTGCCGCAGGCAGCCCTCAAACACGATGAACTTCAGTTCCTTGTGGAGGCTAGCCTCAGTCAGTGACTTACCCACTCCTTAATGGTCACTATAAGGGAGAGCACTTATATCGACTATTGATAGCATGCAATTGTTACTTTCGTGCCAAACATTGGCAGCAGGAAATGTTTGCATCAGAACGTGGCAATAAAAAAGTATGCTAAATAATGCTAAATAAAGCTGCGGTGAAAGTGCAGAGTTGACATGCAGTTTTTTCCTCCTTTTATCAACAGGAAAGATAGAATACCCTAGCAAAGTAACTACACACTAGGGGTGTGCAAATATTTTTTTTCAAAACCAAGCTGAATATTCTTAAGGGCATTCAAAGCTTGGTCAAATATTTGTGCAAAACAAAAGAGCAACGTGGCAGCTATGGCTGTGCTTTTTAAAAATCATTTGTAAGTTACAGGTTCATCGCAGAGCTATCAAACTTGACTGAAACACTCGCAAACACCACCTCTACAATTTTTTTTTGCGTTTGGAACATGATCATCAAATTCCTTTAAGGTTCCCTTTAAACAATGCGGTGCATTGAAAGAAGTGCTATGACTACCCGTAGAAGCTGTTGTCAGACGATAGCACATAGCTGACTTCTTTTTCCGCAGTTAGCTGGTCCTGGTCGTCATCTTCAGTGCAGTGGGGCTCATCCACTTCCTCGGCTGCTGACCCGAAAGACGAGGGTTCGATCCCGGCGGCGGCGGTCGAATTTCGATGGAGGCGATGTTCTAGAGGCACGTATATGTACTGTGCCATGTCAGTGCACGTTAAAGAACCCCAGGTGGTCGAAATTTCCGGAGACTTTCACTACGTCGTCCCTCATAGCCTGAGTTGCTGTGGGACGTTAAACCCCCATAAACCAAATCATCCACTTCCATTGGGATGGGTGTTGAGCCACGAGGAGGTTTGAAACTTGCTGACAGAAGTGGTAGCGGATCAGATGTAGCTGCAGGTGGGTGTGCTCTCTCAACTTTATGCGCCTTAGGCTCTTGGTTGGCCTGTATATCGGCTTCTTTCGTAGCAGCCTTTTCTGTCTGCACCTTTGCAGAACCCAGAGATTTCACCCCAAGGCTCACCTGTGTAGCTGACAAATTTACTTATAGTTAGCAGGGGACAAATTCACTTATGGCTGTAAGCAGTTTCTAACGTTACTTTAATTGTAAGTTGTATTTTAAATGCAAAATACATTTTTGCAACACTTTAGCTTTCTCACTGACCACTTGACAACTGACTGGTGTTCTCATGTTGTCTGTGTTGCCACACTATGCCTGCCAGGAGCTGCGAGGCATGCTTGTGCTGCTTCCTAGATAAGGATGGCCATGAAAATATTGAACGTTACCTATTTATTTATCATGCTTCTGGTGTCAGGTACTGTAGAGATTGAACTGAAAAAACTGACCATTCAAATCTGGCTAAAAAATTTGCGCGCACAAAACTGTTGTCAATTTCTTTCTCGTGCAATACAGTCAAGTCGCCATTCAAAGGCATATTAGCAGCGCAAATAATAGACATCAAAAATGAGGGACAACAGACTACTCTGTGCCATTTGCCAATCCAGCAACATACATTGAACTTTATGTCTGCGTGTTAATGCAGCTACTTTTGGCCTATTTTCTGAGGTTTTCTTTTCTTGATGTGGCAGTGCACACTATATACCTTGGATCATTCGCAGGCCAAAACAAACTACTTTAAAGAACTGTTGTTTTAACTTCGAAAATACACTCGCCTCTCTAGGAAGAGCTACCGCATCCAGACCACTCCCAGCACATCGAAGTGAAGTCTCAACACACAGCTGCGTGAAAGCAGAACATGAAGACAAATAGTTGTTTTATCAAGTCCCGTATCTTATGCTGCAGCAATACAGTCATCTTATGCAGCATATAGTGTAGTGCTGTTTAGTACAGCTTGCTCTTGAGGATGTACTTAAGCTATGAATGCGTGCAAACTGCTCACAGTGCTAACCTGTCCAGTGAAAACTTGTGTAGTGCTGCTGTCTTTCAGGCCTCCTGGTGAAGATTACTCACCCTGACAGGAAAGAAAATTTGTGTGCAATCAACACAGGCACGCACACAAAATGGCAGTTTTCATTTTCTGCATTTTCGCGATCTAAAAGTGCAGTGTACAAAGAAACAAAAATAGCGCGGTCGCAACAATCACAGCAAGGCTTGATGACACAGCGCACTTGATAAATGACATGTATATAACACTAAAAAAAAATGCTCCGCAGTACAGAGAAACCCGCTGGTAATGCGTTGCCGGAGGGTTTTCCGCAACATGAGGTACGGACTAAATGTCAGAAACAGAGACTCCGTATGACGACTGTCACATTCTTGGTAACGGAAAGTTACGCCACGCTATAAACGAGACCGAAATCGTTTTTTCACAACGAATGCTTATGTTTTGTTCTTATTGAAGTTTCCGCAATGTGTATGCATACATCCTCCGTTTACTCGGAAGTCATTTCATCTAGAGCGGAAATTATCTGTATTGTAATTATGTACTTTCTGTAGTACATGAACATGCGTCTTCGTATAGCTTCTGCCCGCAATGTTCACTGCAGATATAGCCGTCCAGGTGCCGAAGAAATAAGTATTATGTACAAGGCTTTCCTTTACGCATATTATGTAGTGCATACGTACAAAGAATGCAGCTTAGAATGAAAGAGTGGTAAGTGTTTGGGTGAGTACAAGTACATACGTTTTATTTTCATGGCAAACTACACACATTGTACATCTGCACATTGCTGTCGGATCCATCTGAAAAGCATAAAAAAAATCCTCATTTAGTGGTCACACAACACCAAATATAAATTTCACAAATACATTTCAACCATCCGCTATTGAACAATCGGCTTTCGTAGAAGCTTTCAAAAGCCATTCACCGAGAACCAACCCGTTATAATTTATTGCCCAAAATTCATTTTTCATAACAGTAAACAGTAAAAACCACAGGTCCAGAAAGAAGCAGACAAAATGCGCTTTCCCGGGTGGCACTGTGCGCATGAAAGCCTTTACAGTTGCTTATCATTTTGTGCAAATAGAAAGTAGCTCAGGATGGGGGCCAGATGCAATTCAATGCAGGTGCCTTTCTGTACATAGTACTAAATGCACAACTTAGCGAGCAAGGAACATTGGTAACATCTGAAAAAGGTGGGAGACGCTTGCCGAATTTATCGTCCATCCAATTTGTTATAGGCAAGACAAGACGAAGTGAAAGTCCCCGGGCATGCCCGTTGCGGCAGATTATGACGCTTTTTATTATGGCATTCCAATATCTCTGCAGTGTGCCTCACAAGGAACGGATGCTCAAGTTTCAAAAAAAGGGCTCTTGGCAGAAATTTAACCAAAGGCTGTTGCCATGTGAACCTTTTTAAAATGATGACCCAGAAAGACGAAGTGTCCTCATGTGTCTGATGCAAAATAAGGATGAAGGCATGAGTCTTTCTGCTTTTTGAACAGCTGTGATGTTTTTTACTGGTACTGCTTGGTGCAGCTTCAGTCTCCTTGACATTTTGTGAAATAATTATATATCTGCGAAAGATCTCGCTAGAGAACATTTTGGCACTAATGGAGAAGCAAAAAGACCCATGTCCTAGGCCTTTTTTTGTGACACTAAAGGAAGGCTTGCCTTTTAGAGTCATTGATTACGAAGAAGTCCATGTGGCAACAAAGTTTGAGAGAATTCCTTCAAGGGCTCTTTGTTCTCATGAGGTGCCCTGTAGATATACCACAACACCTCAGTGAGCTGTTACCAGCCCTGTGAGTTCACTGTCACTTGACAGCAAGGGTATGTACTTTTCCTCGCCACATGCAGCAATGATGTATATGTCAAGAGAAAGCATAAAAGATTTCTAAGTGCAATTCTAGATTGCTTGCGGAGGAAAGCACAAGAGTGGCCATGCTCAGCTGTTACCTTTGCTTCTTGCTCGAGTTCTACAGTGAGTACTACGTAATGACAGGTGTCTGCATCAACTCATATTTAACACCCGTCCTGTGCGACCTCCATCTTGCTCTACATGACAGGCAACTTTATAACACCCTTCATGCAAAGAGTGTCATCAGGGTCGGTGTGTCCTGTCAGTTTCCTGGTCCTGTGGTTTGTGCTGTGTTTTCTACTCTTAAATTATTTACTGCCTTCATTCTCCACTCCATGAAGCCTGAATGTGCTACACTGGGCTGCTCCACGCGTTGTGGAGCAGCCCAGTGGCCATTTTTTTTCATACGTCGGAGGCACTCAGCTCGAAAGCCATGCTTACTATATTCTGTAGACAAGGGTACATGTGAGACACATCATTAATAACTAATTCTCACAGTGGTATCTGGTGCAAGAATATCTAAATACTACTCAATTTTTGCTTAAGTTTTCAGATACGCTCTTAGATTAAAAACATAATTTGGCTACATTAGCAGAAGCACAGCACCAAGGTACTCACCAGTTACCTGAAGCACTGTACGCAAGTTCTCGTGCCATCATGAATACAGCACACTGTCCACGTTTCATAATGCCATGTCACTCCAGCACTTCGGCAGCAAAATTTTCCTTTAAAAAAAAGTAGCTTTGTTTATGTTAGACTGGTCATATTTAATTTTACTATATACTATGTACTTCTCATTGTACTGCCCCAGACTAAAAAATACCAATGATCACGCTTTGAATTATGTCATATGTGATCACCAAATTATGTGATCACCAATATGTTCTTAGAAATTCTGATTGAAATAAATCTGACAAAATATTATTTCAGAAAATGTGGCACAAGGAAGAAGGACGCTAGCTAGATAACCTGGACGAATGTTTTCAGTTGCATGCAGCCACCAGCACCATTGCACACAAAATGTACAATAAAGTGGGTTTTACCTTTCCGAATAGAATTTAATGCTGCAAACATTTAAGTAAAAAAATTTCAACCTTCCATTCCGCATAAAGGAAAGAAAATTCCTCTCGTTTTTTCACAAGCCTCTGCAAGTACACAATTCAGTGAATCTACTCCACAAGTACTTGAATCTATCAGCACGAGACAGGGACGAGAAAAGGAACAAAACAGGCACTGACTATCAGCACGAGACAGGGACGAGAAAAGGAACAAAACAGGCACTGACTCGCAACTGAAGTTTATTGAAGTGAACAGAGTATATACAGAAAAGCCACACGCCACAAACTACACAATTACACATAAGCTACATCACAACATAAGTAAAAGATTGCCCTTAACATTCCTCTCATCTAGACAGTCCAACCCACTGCATGTTAACGCTATGGGCAGCACACTCACACATTCGTCACCAAGTCATAAGATGTGTCTAGCCTCAATAATTTTCTGGTTAATCTGCTGTGAATGTAGTGCCAAAATGCGCGTTGCCGAAAGGAATGGCTAGCAGCCTTCACATCCCTTGTAATATGCAGATAACTTACAACCCCTACCAATATCCAAATACCTCTCATGCTCCTGTAGTCTTACATTGATACACATTCCAGTTTCACCAACATAAACCCAACCACATGATAATGGTATGCAATGCATGCAATGGTTGCAAGGCACATATATGTTGCCACGTTTCACTCGACACATGTGCTTTTCCCTAACGAAATTCACAAAATTATTAACAATTTTACAGATTGTAGACAACTTATTAGGGGCCGAACACACCATTTTTACGTCATACCTTCTGGCCACAGTTTTCAAATTTTGCAACAATCTGCAACAACACAGTCAGTCTTTTGGCATCTCACTGGCTGGCCCCAGCCTGATCATGCCAGTCCCTGCGAAGGGGTTTCAGCTTTTAACATGCTAAAGGGAAG
Source organism: Amblyomma americanum (assembly GCF_052857255.1). Taxonomy (NCBI): domain Eukaryota; kingdom Metazoa; phylum Arthropoda; class Arachnida; order Ixodida; family Ixodidae; genus Amblyomma; species Amblyomma americanum. The sequence continues at coordinate 34,044,996 of NC_135500.1, read as the reverse complement.
AATGGCACAGCATCAAGTAACGAGGAAAGCAGGACAGCACACCCACACACAAGTGCCAACCCTGGAGCAGATACAAAATCCAAGAGCGCGTGCTTGACATTCAGCGTTGACAGTAAAGGAAACGAGGAAACACGGATTTGAACGCTAAAGATTGAACGAGCCCGATCCTTGGCTGCCAACGCTGAATGTCAAGTACACGCTCTTAGATTCTGCATCCGCTCCAAGGATGGCACTTGTGCGTGGGTGTGCTCTCCTGTTGTCCTTGTTACTTGATGCTGCGCCATTCTTATCTTTAGCATGTCAGACCAACTTGCCCAATCTTATATGCTCAGCTTTAACAATTTATCGCACGCTTCTGCAATAGCATGGTTGGGAAATCATGCCTTTCATTAGCCTTAAAATCTTCTCTTGGAAACCAGTTGTCACGATGTAAAAGCATGGCTTCACCAATACCGAGCCTAGACTTGACGACGCAATGCTATCTTTCACTAGCTTAGAATCGTTCGACCAACAGTCAAGTAGCTGCTTAACACTCCTGGGTGAATATCGCTAGCACACATGGCGTCTGCAGAACATCAAGGTAAGGTTCAGAAACCGCAGCTCTTTCTGTTGGGACATTTTCTCCAAGGTAAACTTAAGACAAAGGCCTTGCTCCTAAACAAGTTCACAATATGTACAGGTCCCACACTATCACAATCTTTGTAAAAGACCAGAAAATCATAAATGTAGCGAAAGATTTCCCCCAGCCCATGCAATTTCTTGGCAATCATTCCTTCCACCCTGCTTAAGAGAATATTGCTTAGCACAGGGGCAACCTTCGAATCGATACATTTAGCAGACTTTTGAACATATGCCGCACTGCCATACTCCACAAATATGCTCTTCACTTCAAATAAAAGGAGGCAAGTGCCAAAAAAGACTTATGTTACACACCCATTCCTAAACACGAGCTCATCGTTGTGCTCCGATATACACATTCATAAGCTTTTCACAAGATCTTCATACGGGATAGAATAAAATAGTTCTACATCGACACTAATCACAAGACATCCGCTGGATTGTCACTCTTAAGATACTCAACCGCACTGCGAATTGAGTACAAGAAATGGATCTTCAAGATGCGAAGTAGACAGATGCTTTTGCAAATAACCAGAGATAATTTTGCATGAATCCTTTTCTGAAATTTATCTGAAGAGCATGTTATTGAATAGCATTTATTTGAAGAGCATGTTTGTAGAGTAGTGCAGTGCGGTATGTGTTCTAAAGTCTCGAATATGTAGTGGTTCAAAGGTTGACCTTGTGCTAAGCAATATTTTCTAGAGTAGGGTGGATAGAATAATTGTCTAGAATGTGCATGGGCTGGGGGAAAAATCTTTTGCTATGTCGATGATTTTCTGGTCTTTTATAAAGGTTGTGATAGTTCGGGACCTGTACATCTTCTCAAGTTGTTTAAGGAGCAAGGCCTTTATCTCACGTTTACCTTGGAGCAAATGTCCCAAGAAAAAGAGCTGTGGTTTCTGGACCTTACCTTGATGTTCAGCACACTTCATGTGTGCTGGCGAGTGTTAAGCTGCTACCTGGCTACATGTCGACCATTCCAAGCTAGTGAAAGATAGCATTGCGCTTTCTAGCACGGGCTCAGAATTGATGAAATTATGCTTTCACAGCATGACGACTAGTTTCCAAGAGCAGATTTTAAGGTTAACGAACGCAGGATTTCCAAACCTTGTTACTGCAAGAGCATAAGATAAATTGTTAAAGAAGCTGTGACAGTTTTGCGGCGACCGGCACAATCTGGCTGGGGCCAGCCAGCGAGATGCCAAAAGACCAGTTGTGTTACCGTATGTACATAAATTGTCGCAAAATTTGAAAAATGTGGCCAGAAGGTATGATGTAAAAGTGGCTTTCTCGGCCCCTAATACGTTGTCTAAAGCATGTAAAATTTTAAGAATAATTCTGTGAATGTGGCTCGAGAAAAGTACACGTGTAGAGTGAAATGTATATGTACCTTGTAAAATGAATGTGGTATCAAATATTATTATCTTGTAGTCTGGTTTACGTAGGTGCAACTGGAAGGTGTATGAATGTAAGACTACAGGAACACAAGAGGGTATGGGCTTGGCTAGGTGGTTGGGGTAACTCTGCTGTACACTGCACGGGATGTGAAGTCTGCTACCCTTTCCTTTTGGCGACACGCATTTTGGCAGTAAATTCAGAGATTAAATGGGAGATTATCGAGGCTAGACACATCTTATGACTCCGTGAAGAATGTGTGTTTCGTCTATCGTGTTAACACACAATGAGTTGGACCACCTCGATCAGGGAAATGTTGAGGGCGATTTTTGACTCATGTTGTCCTGTATGCTTATCTGTAAACTACATGGTTTATGGTATTGCTTGGCTTTTTATATATTCCCTGTTCACGCCAATAAACTATAGTCGCGAGTCAGCACCTGTCTTGTCTCCTTTCTCATCCCTGTCTTTCGCGCTGGTGGATTCACCGCAATGGCTCACCTCTGCAGAAATCCAAGGCATGACATTTTCCTCTTCACACTCGTGGTTCAGCGCATAATACGGCAAAGGCTTTTCAATTCCAAGGAAAGTTCATGGCTCCATTGAACACTGCCTCCTGCTTACAAGACACAGAGCAGCAATCATTGTAGATTCTACCTGTGACACAAAGAGCAGTTTTAGTTTGAGTGGACTAAACTAGGAAAGCAGCACAATATATCTATAGCCAAATAACTGAACTGAAAGAAATAGAGGCTAGTGTAATAGTGAACACACTGATATATTGCAAGTGAGATATATGCTTAATATATTGCAATATCCAACACTGCTACCATTGCCTTAGCCAACTACTTCATAAATAACAATAAATGCAGTATCACAAAAATACTGATAACGTACTATGTGCTAATAGTAGCAGTGCAGGTTCCATGAACAAAAAAGGGCCCAGTGCTGACTGTCGTTCCCACAGCAGCCTTGTGACCAATGGCCGGTGCAAAGGAAAGAGGAGGAATGACTGAAAAGAAAAAGAGCCAGGGGGAAGGAAAATAGGTATAGAAGGGCTTAGGATATCATAGGCAAATAAGGTTGTTTAGACAGTGAGCACAAAATAAACATTACCACACAAGTAAAGACATACAAGACCAAACATATATATCATTATGCAGAGTGGCAAACTTGATGCCATTTAGCCCAAAATATGTTTTCAATAAAGTGATTATAATTATTAATAGAACAACTGACCAAGTGAAACCATAACAGGGATGAACAAGGAAGTTGTTAATATTCTGGCAGAAATTAAAAGAAGAAAATGGATCTGGCCAGGGCATACAATGCAGAGAATGAATCACCAATGGTATCTTAGGGCAACATAATGAATTTGATGGATTTTAATGGCACAAGGGCATCTGTGGCCAAAGAGTGCCTTAGCACAAGTTAATTTCGTCTACTCAAGGTGAAATCAGAGATCCATTTCCCAAGCATTTCATTCCAGATAAGCTGAGCACCACGCCAGGAAACAGCTTGTGCATTGTATCGCAACAAAATGAATTTCACCCTAAGGAAAATATAGCAGGAGATAGCTGATTATAAGCTCACTAGATAAGATTAGGTGATTTCTGATAGTGTGGCATGTAGCTGGTGCAAGACACAGATAATTAAACTGGAAAAGGCCATTGTCCTGAGGTGAATGTAAACTAAGCAATGAGGATAATGAAATTCGCTACACTAGAGCTCTTAAGAATCAGCTCAAGTTCCATGCTTCAAGATGATGCAAGTTTGCTCAGTGAAAAAAAATCATAAGTTCACCCAAGAATTGGTATCTTGGCGGTATCAGGCTGCAGGTGCAGATGAATTAATCCTGCCTCAGAGAAGAGCTACATAGAGCACAAAACATTTTAGGCCAGTCCTACACTGACAGCTGTTAATAACTATTTTAAAACTGTTTTTCAGTGCACAAACAATAATATCAAGTTTGTGTTGGTCATGTGATTATGTTACTGAGGCTCTCCTAAAAATTCTAGCCAGAGCTAAAATACAAGCTGTCTCAACTAAGTTTTTATATCAACAATGAGAACATAAACACATGCAGATTATTCAAGTAGAAGTATTATTCTTCATGACGTGCCCTACAAATTTTAAATTATACTGAAAAGTAATAGAGTGGAGTGCTTGTGCCAAAAATACTAAACCTCAACAACAAAGAGAACACAAGATAAAGGCAACAACATATTGCCCAAAATTTAAATGTTTGACAGAACAAATACGAAAAGAAAACCTCTCCACAACTGGAACAAAACAGCGTGATACCGAGCACACATTTGAAAATTGTTTCATCCAAATCCCCAGTCTGGTGCTCCAGCACTCTTCAGCCAGCATGTCATGAAATGTACCGTAGTTCTGGTAGCTGTAAAGAGTATACAGCTGATCCGGCATTTTGATATGTGAACAGTTACCCTCAATGACCACCAGGCTGAATACTTTCAAGAGGCTGTTCTAGTAACAAGACTGCAGTGAAACACTTAGCAAGTTATGCGGGCGTAATAATGCAAACCGTTAATCTGAGAGTTCGCTACCACGCAACTCTGTAGTAACTCCTAAAGTGTTGCAATCGAATGAAAAAAAGGACTGCCTATTATATAAACAAAAGTCAAGAGGCTGCAATGCAAGGCCACGACAGAAGTGCTGCAATACAGCAATAGTGATACTATGTACACTTTAAGCAACACAATGAAACATGATCTTTTATCCTTAATTATCAGAATTTAAATATTTGTTTTCCTTGCTCTCTTGCAAAATTAAGTTTAGATCGTGAAAGCGCTCGAAAAGACAAGGATACAGAAAGAGATTTCCACACAGTGCACTTACTTCCAGTGTCTTTTTGAGCACATCCACTATCTAAACATGGTAACCCAACTAGTTTAAATGCTGTCGTTATTCCAAAATTAAGCCTTTTACAAAGCGGGAGCCCCTTTCCCCATACAAGGTGCACCATAACTAATCCAACACTTTTTTCATGATATGTTTTCTCTGAGAATAAACACTGTTTGAAGATTTTGCAATAGCACTTGTCTTTTCGATTCTACGAATGTATCATGCAAGTGTTAATGAAATAACCATCTGCCTATCTTGATCATTGCTCAAAATCAGGGTATAATGAACCATGAAGGGCAGGCTCTGCTTGATTTTTATGTTTTCCTAACGAAGCATGTATGTGCAACCCTTCTGCTGGCTTGTATGCAGCAGGTTTGTCTAGCTAGGCGAACTGTGGTTTTGCTATAAAGATGAAATGGTACTTTGGAAGTGAATGGTTTTCTAAAATGCATTTAACATACATACCGGGGCTTTAACAGCGCCTGGTGTAAGCAACATCAGTGGGGGGACCGCAGGAGTGGCCTAGTGGTCCGAGCATCTGCCTCGCAAGCGGTAGGTGTGGAGTTCGATCCCCAGTGCCATCGGGTAACCAGCGGTGATACAATGGGTCGTTTCAATGGCCAGTTTAAAACTTGAAATAACCATGCTGCAATATATACAAAAAATGATTTGTGTGCTCTCTCTTACATGACATAGTTAATCATATCATAGTGTTGGTAGTACACAAAATGCATGTGTGGAACATATACATGCACTGTTTTTGTTCACATCTTACCTGCTATGTGCTGTTATGGCATGTTATGTGCTGGGAAAGCAACAGATAGTGAGCAATGTTGTGTTGCAGCCTTTCTTCTGATGGAATTTGAATCATGTGAGGTGCAGCTGAAAGAAATTGTTTCATACATAAGTATATTTCATGTAACACAACAAAAAGTGCACAGCCCCATCATGAGTTGTGGTTTAAACTAACAGCGAGCTTTTTACTACTCTACTTAACATATGATGCAAGTCAGTGATGCTGGAGGCAAAAAACTAAATACTGTGAGGTAACAAGAGCTAATAAGGACAATCATGCCTTTAAGAGATATTGTCAATATATATTTTCCTGAATGAACTAAAGTTATCCTTAGAAGCATTCAGAGGAAGATAATTTTGCTAAATGCCTTTTGCCAGAATAGGCCTTTTATGAACCAGTTGCAAATGAAAAGAATAACTTTAAGACCATGCTATGCATGGTCTAACGCCAAAGTAGTTGCATACAAGCAGTATACTATGCCCCTAGGTTTATGGTGGGCCTGTACTGCACAATTTTCATGCAAGGTAGTGGAAAGTATGTGCCATGAAACAGACCTCTGCTTGCTGAAACTGGCAAATAAGTACTGGGTTTTTAAGGCAGGAAAAAAGTTACATAGTTCCTTCTGCAGGTTTTGAACTTCAGGTTAGTTATTTGAAAAATATCAATACCTAAACTGCAATGATTGAAGTTTTTAGCAAATAACATTTCCATTGTAACAGTGGAAACGCTCTTTTATATGAGGAACGACTTTTCAAAAGCCTGCGTTTCATGGTGGCTGTCAAGTAGCCCTGATAAAGAGAAACCAGTCACGACACACAACCAAGCCCCCGTAGCACATTTTCAACTATACCCTCATGATATAGCTTTAAAGTAAGTGTTAAGCAATACAAATACAATTCCCTTGATTTCCTTCATGATTTATCACTGGTGTATACATACAAAGATAACCGTACAAGATGTGGAGTGCATGGTACAGAGAGAGTAGGCAGATGGTTTCTTGACACTCAAAAAGTGAACAAGGGAAGGAAAAATCTTAGGGTGCTTGCCGTTTCGACAAGACAACTTGTTTTCGTCTGGAGTCAACATATACAGAGGAAACTTAGAATCAAGTACAGGGTTGTCCACTCTTAGTGCGAACACGCGAGCACATGGCTGTGCTCTTTGGGCCACTGTGTCTGACATTGCCACACATCGAAGTGTAACATGACACGAAGCACCACATCCAGGTGCATCTCCTCTTGCGCCATTTTGCAGCGATGAGTGGCTGCGCCGCACACAGTGGACCTCTAAAGAGTGCGGCCATGCGCTCACATGTTTGCACTAAATGTGGCCAGCTCTGTACATTCCGGAATTGGCATAATTATTTGAAAAGGCCTTGCACATGGTCAGAGGTTTCCCAACCCACATTTTCCCCCTCCTTTCCTGCTTTCTTTAATTTATCGTTATACTTTAACCTTACGCCCTGCACCTCCTGACATCACTTCTCAGAACCTTGGCTGCCATACTCCTCCCTCTCCCCCTTCTTTTTGCCTTTTCTCCGAACCTGCCCTCATTTTCTCTTTTTACTTCAAATTATTTTGCCCCCCCCCCACCCCTCCTGGTATTTTATTCTGCCATGCTCCTTAATTCCTTTATCCTAGTTTTTCAGGAAAAGGCAGCCAGCCATACCAAGCCACCTGTTGTGGCTGGACATAAAGCCATTCAAGCCCACTATCCACACTCCATACCCCGAGATTCGTTTCTACTGAATTGGGCTTTTTTGTTTTCACAGTTTTGCAGGTCAACCGGTTAATCTTCTTTAGCAGCTATCATGCCTGGTCAAGGTTCATGCTCCCCATCGTAACGCCCTTCCCATATCGCACCCTCGTCCCACACAACAGGCCTTTCGCCTCGAAGTGAAAACCTTATTTAAACCCCACCAATGATGAACACTTTGCCAGACAAAGACAAGTCCTCTTGTCGAAACGTCGGTAAGCACCCTGAGGCTTTTCCCTTCCTTATTCAGTTTGTGAGATACCAGGGACAGGTGTTCAAGCAGCCATACCACACTAATACCCCTGTCACACGGGCACCGCAAAGGCCCTTGAGAATCATATCCAAAGGCGTAAGGAGTGCAGCTACCCGGTACAAATGTTGCGCCTTTGTCGCTAAGGGCCTTGGAGGCGAAGGCGCTCAACCGAGACCTTCGGAGCCCGAAGACGCGGCATTCGAGAAGCTGTGATCGCAGTACCATCCAAAGTCAAAAAGTAAAAGCAATAAAAAAAATACATAAGCTAATAATGTTTGAAAACATTTTTTTCAAATACGAAAGGTGTGTCTGGCTTTGGTTTTTGTACGGTTGTTTATGTTTTCTGTTCAAATTTCAAGACAGTGAAAGTGTTGCGGCAACACCGAGCGCCCATGGAGGCCAAGGCAATACACGTACAAAACCTGCTCCTGCTGATGAGATTAGCTGTTGCAGTACTTTTAAGGAAGCGATCAGAATAAAAAATTGTCAAAGCTCAACGAATAAACAGAATACACCACTTTAATTTTAGAACACTCACTTCAGCCACCTCGAGTATAGCAGCGGGTGCTAAGCCTGAACGACTTTCACCTTTGGGCTGCACCGTGTAGCTGCATCGCTGCTCCTTTAAGCTTTCGCTCCTTTGGTGAAAAATGGTGCCTTTGCTGGAAAGGCGTTCGAGGAATGCCATGTGACAGGGGTATAAAGCACATTTTTTACTGACACGAAAGACTCAGTGCCTTTAGTTCTGACAACATTCTGAATCATGCTTTGGTGGCTTAGCATATCAGAATACTGGACATGACAAAATCAGCTAATTAGTGAGGGCTATTATTTGCTATAGGTAAAATTATAACATTCTCCTAAAATAATGAAAAGAAACCACAAGCACTGACATCAATGTACAATTTGGCTGTAACATACTGACATGACAATCTAGTTAAACGTAAATTCTCTTTTCGCAGTTCAAAACTGCATGCATTATTTCTAGAAAGCGCGAAAATAGAAGCTCATACATAGTGCCAAAGAAAAGAGTGCATAATAGTACCACTTATGAGGTGTTTATCGGCAACTGCAATGAGCAAGGCTATGTTAATGGCAATCCAGAGTTATTATGTGTCTTAAGAGCGCATGCACTTGGGAGGTGATAGCAGCTGTGGACACAGCTGTCCATCGCAGTTTTCAGTCTGTCGAGATAACACATGGGGTAAGGTATTCCCTGTTTTGCTGCCGAAGGCAAAACCGTCAGCGAGTGGAGTTGCCTTGCTATTCACTGTCAATATCTACTGCTCAATGTAAAGGAAACTAGGGCATAAAACATACAGCATTTCATATTATGCTTTGGCCAAATGCAGTGAGAATGAAACCGACTAGAGACTTGTCTTATGACGTTTGCACTGTTTACTTTGCACCAGAGGAAAATAAATTTATGTACAGTTGACCTACTGCTTGCCACAGTCCTAGAAGAAATGAATCCAGGTCTCAGAAATTCTACCGAGAGAATACTGATGCTGCATGTGCATTTCTCTGAACTGTTCTGAAATATGCAGAAGTTACCAATTTTTTTACTACCTGATTACATACTGTAATCTTTGCAAGGAATATGAGGTTAACGGACTGGGAAAAAATGTCAGGAATGGTACCTTTGGTACTGGGCACTTGGACAAACAAATGACCCACTGGGCGTCCCCAGGAGCTCTGCTACCAGGCACCCCTGGCAACAGTAGTCAATTTTCCAGATCCAAAGGAGCCATGCGAATGATTGCCGAAAAGTCAAGTTTAAGGACAGCAGATGCATGAACACAAAACAGTTTTCCAACTTTGTTTCAGTGTGATAAATGGTTTCAAATGTCTAGACTATATCTGGTAGTACACAAATTATCAGAACACCATCTCCCGCTCAGAATCATCTCAAAACACATTCGACACGCAGTACCAACATGGACAGTTCGTGCTTAATTGAATCCAAAAGTTTACGCTGATCGACCAATATTACTCTAAATGGAGACAGAAAGCGCATGCACGTTGTACTGATGTTATCGTGAACATAACATGCGACGAGACGCAGGGTTACAATACAAACAAAAAACCGCTTTCAAAATTTCAGAACAAAAGGCTCACCTTCTCACAAGTTCGCCAAACCGGAGACGTTGCCGAGTGGCTGCCGCCAAAGTCACTCGCAATGCACAGAAACAATAAAAATGCAGTGCCGCTGACTTTCCTTGAGCAATTCAAGTCGACAGAACTTCCAACTGTTCGCACCGACTACCTCTGCAAGCATGTCTAAAAGTTAGCGGCGCAGCCGCGCCATTTGCAATTTACGGAGCAACACGGGAAATTCATAGCGCCATTCGCGTATTCGCGCTCAAGCTCACGTCGCTGATGTCGCAAAGGCGCACAACGGCAAAAACATATAAGATGTATTTAATTTTACGGTAGCTTTTTTAGCTGACAACCTGAATCGTTTGATATATTGTTTTTTCTTTTCGTTGCATGAACGTTATTACCACCAGCGGCAGCGCAGCTTGGCCATGGCTAGCCATGGCGAAGTCGAAGCGCTAGCCGAGCCCGCAGTCGGAAACATGTGCGCAGTTAGCGCAGTGTGGAGTTGAATGAACAGGCGCTATGGAATGGGTTTTTGTTCTTCCGTGTTCGCTGCGTGCGTCCTGCGCGTTGCGTGTCTTTAGTATGTGTGTGTGTGTGTGTGTGGCCGGAACGCTGCATTGGAGTGTACATACAACAGCTCGCTGTCCCGTGCGGCATCGGTGCGTAGTAAAACGATCATGCAGAATGTGCGTTACAATGCCAGTGGCCCTGCACGAAAGAGGAGACTTGAAGCCGACAGAAAAGCTGCTCTCCCTCGTGGGACTGCAAGAATCTGGCGAGTAACAGTCGACGCGCGTTTCGGTGGATGATTCCGTTTACCACGCCAAAAAATTCAGCACTGGCCAACAGCAATGATGAACTGCTGCTGCATCATCACCTGTGTGATGTTTGTGACAAGCTTGTTGGATGTGAACGTGGCCATGAATGGTATTCGCCGAGCAGTGGCCCTCAGGGCGTGGCACCAGTGGATACCTGAAGACGATTACTGTTTGCCCGCGCCCTGGCGCCTCGCATTCAACCGAATGCTTTGGCGTTAATTATCTATATCTGAATTTCACACGTAGTTGGACTCGCAAATATAACAGCGTACAAACGTACCGTCGGAAGAGCACCCTTTTTCATTTTTTTAGGGAGGGGGTAGGGAATTACCGTCTGCTCAAATTTAATGTCACTAATATTTTGAGCTTATTTTCTAAACAGGTGCCGTGGTGGCACTGTAAGCAATGCATTTACTGGGCAGAAGTTTATTTTATGTTGTGTTGGCACAAGGTTATTGTCATTGTACTGTGGTGCCATGTTCAAACAAAACACATAATTGTACACTCTCTTTGAAGAATGTCTAATGAGGTAATAAATTACTGAGCAGCGAGTATGCACTGTGGTAAATGCGACGAACGTTACTGAATTACTTCACACTTGTCATGTTCTGTTGTCGTTAGTGATTACGTATGCCTTGGTGTCTGCTGCTTTCCAGTGTAGGGGTCGAGAGGCATGTCGAGCTCCACTTAGCAGCTTTTTTTCCTTCCACTCTCTACTGGCCAACGTGGTAAAATAAACTCAACATAATGCGTGATTGCTCAGACCTAGATTAGACTACCATTTCACTTATTTACTCTCAGGGCCAATTGGCATCGAAGAGAGGAGAGCGACTAACATAAATACATGTGTAGGCAGATTAATTAAAATGATTATACACAGCAGACTTGAAGGCATTGGATGCAGTGGTGGACATGACGAAGGCAGAGAAGATGTGACAGCTGGAAACGTAGAAAAGTGGAGATCTGCATGAGTTTGTACGCGACTTAAGGTGAACGCTAGCAAAAAATTAAGAAGGCGCAGAAGACTGAGGCCAGAGTTAAAACTGTAGTTTAACAGAGGAAAGCACCTCCCAGCAAGCCAAAATGTGCACATGCAAGCAGTTATGTGAACACAGAACATAGAAAATGAAACTCCTTTTTGGACAGAAGGAAAGCTAAGGCACATTGCTTATTGTGATGTTGCTTAAAAAGTTGGTGTCTAGTTGTTGCCCTTCATATCTGGTCCTTCCACACCCAGCAACTGAAATGCCATCAAAAAGGAGCATCTCCAACCACTCTAATTACATGGGAGGTACACATCGCCAGATGTCAGAGGCTTGGCGTCTCATCTTGCAGACTAGCTAGTTTGGCAGATTTAAACTTTACCGCATGTAAGAGGCATGCGGTAGCCTTGAAGGGGAGTATTTCATAAGTGTTACAGCATATTGTACAGTGCTGGCATGCTTCATTATTTACATCACAGTAATTAATATGCTAGCACAGGCTGGAAAGTTTCTAAGTGAACAGGAAAAAACAATGTTCATGCCATATCTTAGCCACATTCTTAGTATTGTATAAAAAGTGCAAATAAGGAATTCCTCATTTTTTTGTCAGCTTTTTCTTTCTGTGCATTGATTTTTTGCAAGTTAGCAAGGTTCTACAGTCTTGTGTGCCTATCGGCTGGCCCCTTGTTTGTCAAAGGTACCGAGTACACAATGGGTCGTGTCAGTGCAAGCTAAGTAAACGATGGATAGAAAATTCGTGCTTTCAGAGTATTTCCAGAAAAAACTGCTATTATTTCCTACTCAGGATGGGGGAACAGCATCGATGGTGCACATCCTCCTTGTCACTGCAGCAATTATGGCTGCTCGCTGCTTTTTGGTGGCGTTTCATTTATCTGCAGGAAGAGCAGGCATGAATGGGCGGCAATAGGTACCTACTAAATTAAACATTGCATTGAGCAATATGTTGTTGTGTTGGTGCTTTTGTTATCCATGAAGGAGTTGGTGTTTTTGATTAATGGTTGTGTAGCAAAGATGTAACTGCTACATTGCACTGCATTCACAGATTTGTTTGCCCATGCTTTTGGTTTACTCAGTTGTTTATTTCCTTACCAAATGGCAGATGGAAATTCGGCTTTCAAATTGTGCACTTTCATCATGTTTGCAATGTACTTTCAGCTGGTGTTCAGTTTCACTTTGGAGAAGTTGTCCAACCATTGTCTGTGTCTAAATTTTTTCTAACAGTTGACCTCATTACGCAGCATTTCTCACAGGAAGCAAATGTTGCAGTAACATTTTTATTAAATGTTACTCTATCATGTGGCTAGCAATGTAGCGAAAAATATTTTCAAGTCAGCTTTTAACATTATAGCAAATTAAGGCCTTTGTTATTTAACGTTGCTCACAATTTGTACCAATCACTCAACCTTGAAGCAACGTAATGCGTTATCACCCTTCCTCGGCTCTTCATTGTGTTAATCACATTAGACATGCTCACGGTCGTTCGCCATGCTAGTTTGCGGACATTGTTGGCTAAGAGTAAACCAGACAAATAAAAAATCGGATGTCATGTGATGCCTATAGTCCGCGGGCCAGCAGTTCATCGTGTAAAAGTGGCGTCACATCATAAGCATCTTCTGTTTTTGCTGCCTTTAAGCAAGTTATTAGTGCATTTGGTGCAACACATAGTCGATGGGGTCAACCGTCCTGTCGTGTTAAGTTTTGATCTCTTAAATTGAATGTTTAGTATTTTTCCCTGCAACGACTACAGAGGAACACGGACGTTTCCTTCAATACTGGACTGAATATACGGTCATTCCCTACGTTTCATTGAAAGCAGAAGTGGTTCTGTATTTAAAACGTACATAGTCTACGTTATAGGTACGGAATTTTTTTACAGTAGATATGTTAAAAATTGGCAAAGAACAGCATGTTGTAGAGGTTAAACTTCAAAAGTAGACAGTACTGAACGCACGCAGTGTAGAATCAGAACCGACATTTTTTTTCGTAGGTCTGTATTATAAGTAAGTGCACTGTGTCACCAAGCTGCCAAATTACTGCGGTTTGTTGTGAACGCGTTATGCGTGCCATTGTATGTTCGTGCTTCCATGTGCAGCTTGCTTCATTCTTTTTTTTTTCTGTTGTGCACCATGCACTTTCAGAACGCGACAGCGATCTGGCGACTTCGGAGCAAAGCGGAAAATCCGTGCTCCGAGTTTTATTAAGAAACCGTACGCAGGGCGCGAGCGTATAGCTTTATATATTTTCAGTTAATATATTCTTGTGCTCGTGTGGTATGAGCCGCGAAACTCATTCTGGCTCAGTCACTGCTGTCGATACATCCTAAAAGCAGCTCCACGTACAAAATGTGCGCGAGGTATGCGGTCGCAAAACATGCGTACGACTCATTCACCCATGACTTCATGCAAAAATCCTAGACTTGAAAAACCTCGCTTGGGTACAGTTCCTGAGCTATATATGTCACACATGCGCAAAGTGCTCGCGAGAAAACAACAGCAGCGCGTGTATGCACAACTCGCCAGAGCTAAGAAACCACACCATGTAAGATACGTACCATTCGGAGGAGAAACAGCGCCGGCAACGCGTCGGATTGGAGGTGCAGCTGCTTCATGTCGACGCCAGATTGCTGCACAAAGCTGGGATTATAGCTCTACGCATCAGGGGAAAAGTGGCGGCCGCAAACCCTTAGATTGCGGCGACTCGACACCCGATGCATTGCAGCCAACCTGCTCGGTTGTGTCGTTCTCTTAAGACACGATGTCTAGTTGTGAAACCTCGCCTATCCTTGGCTTTACAGCATACCACACAGCAATTGTGGTCCATTTCCGACGAGAAACAAAGAAGCGCTAAGTGCAGTGGCTAAGCACAGCGGCAGTATTTGGCGAGAACAAGTGCTTTTGCGAGCAGACGGATTTTGCCCTCCGCCGGAAGTGTTTTGCATTGCGTTCAAGTAGCGTGCTGAATTCTTACCTTCGTATATGTGCCCTTTAAAAAACAATAATGAGCAACTAAAATAGCATTGAGAGGAACATTAGTAACCAGTTCTGGATAATTGCGAAAATGGCACGTCAAGTCATTGGGGCATGGCCAGTGAAAAGGCTCGACCAAGAGCCCCACTGACGTCATTGGCTAGGGGGCGGCTGAAAACGCGCGATGGGGTGGCGCCCTAATCGGCGGCGAGCGGCAATTTTTAAAACTCATTAGTAAATTATAGGCTTCACGAAGATATTTATGTATACGACTCTAATACTCGGAAAGACCATCTCTACGGATCTGTTGCATTTGATATCACCATTAAAAACCTTTTCAGGGGCCCTTTAAGCCCTATCCGACGCCTCTTGGAATCTCTGCAACCACCCAACCCCTCCCTTTGTCCACGTTGTATTCCAAAGGCCGGTGGACCCTCCCCCGCGGGGCCTGGAGCATCTCACCACCTTGGAGGATTGGGAAACCCTGCGGGGGCCTAAGGGCCGACATGCCCCAAACTCCTCTGTATCAATAAACGTTTTCACCACCACACCGACGGACATCACTGAAACTCGCGAAGTGCAGCTGGATGCGATCTCACACTTAAGGAGGATACTTTGTGAAGGCATACTGAAGCAATGATGCATAGCGGTTGGTCTGGTCAAATGCTTCCAAGAGCGTTTCACCCACTTGGCATCCGGTAAATTGTACGGACACTACGTGCGTGAGAAAAAAAAACAGGACGATTGCACCAGCGGCATTCCGGATAAACATAGCTAGCCGGTACACATTGCGTTTTCCCGTTGTAGCATTTGTTTTAAAACTGCCGCCACGAGCCAATCACTCATTATTGTTCTTTAGTTTCGGGAGGGGTGCCAAACGATGTAATGTGCAATTTGTTCTTGTGCATTTTGACATCTTCCCGTGTTGCACTTTTCTGGTAGTGGCATACAGCTCATTATCCCTTTGTTGGACCCGGTAGGCATTCTGGCTCTTGCCTTCCCCAAATGTGCTGCGTTTAGTGCCCAACGCTCGGCCATATAGTTTAATCCTCATAACCTTTACTGCAGGTGCACGTTTCTTTAACTCCCTTCATCACCATTGTTCAGCTGTGCAGACTACCTTATAGTTTCAGAGCGAAGGCTGTGTTAGCGTTGTACAAGCTAATTAAGGCAGCCGTAACGAGTTATGCGCGTCCGGCTATGAATTGACACGCGTAATGCTATTGATGTGCAAGTGTGCAACGTGAAGCAAAAAAATTACTACGCGACTCCTTTTCTTAAACTTGACCGGCAGCTCACTCCCGTCGTTCACGCGCTCCTGCCAAGTAAAGAGTGCGAAAGCACGCGCCTTTCGCCGCCATATAAACGCGGCCGCTACGGTCAGGTTCGAAGCCGGGTAGTCCCGCTCAGCAGCCGTGCGCCTGAGTGCTGAACCGTCGCGGCGCTCGAATCCCAAAGCTACAATATTCATTTACAGCCGCCTTCCATGAGCGGCGGGCTTCCGAAGCCGGGGGTATTTCCTCCAGGAATCGCTATGTTTGGGAGCTGTAGCTTGAATGAGTTTCAAAAAATGTCTCCGTTTGTGCGTTGATGATATCTCCGAAGTTTTGTTTCCCAACAACACATAAGCTCAAGCTCAAGTATAACGCCAAAGACAGCCATGAATCCTTCAAGAGATGACTCTTCAAAGGACCCGAGCTCAGCGGACACGCTCCATGTGGGCTCAGTGAACCTTGCCTTCAGGCCCGGCTAACACCTGCTGGACCTCTTGAACTTTGCTGGCGGTAAGAGCTCCTTATTTTTATACAAGCTGCATTTGAAGACCTCCGAGGTGGCGCCAACGAGCTGTGCCTAAAGCCGCTCCGGCGGCGTACGGCCAGACAGGGCGTCACGTCAGCGCAGCATATGGACAACAGCGCCGCTTTCCGGCCAGATCCCAGGAGACTGCACTCTATGCCCAAAGCTGCAGGAAGGAGTGAGCACACGACAGAAATGAAAATCCAGGAAGATCAACCCGGTTTTGCGCGCAACGCTTGACGGAGGAGGGACCGACACAGGCCCAGAAGCCGCCAGAGGACACTTACTCCAATTGGTCGGTAAACATCTACAAGCGCACGAAACGCCGCCTAGCCAAGGCGATCAAATCGGAGCTGCGGGAATCCCTCTGGCGACTACGAACAAACTGTTACCAACTTCCCTCATCAGACAGAAGCCGAACCACTTTTCAGGCAGGAGCTTATTGGTTTACGTTTTTTTAATGGCAGCTCCACCATACTTTTTGTCTATAAAACGTTAAGCCCGTTATACTTACTTGCACGTGCCGGGACACTTTCTTTTTCGTTCTTGTTATTGTCCAACAATAGGTTTTGTCTATAAAACGTGCCGGCAAGGCAATTTCTGTTTTTTTGCACAAATCTAACATGTGTCTATGAAACGAAGCATGTTATTCGGGCAGGGACATTTTATATTTTGTCGTTTTTATCGTCGCAAAATATTTTTTGTCAATAGAACGACGCAAGTTTTCGCGGTTCCGAATAGCCACTTCGAAGACGTGACGCGACCGAAAAAAGGCCTCCTTGTCAGTACTTTTACAAACCAAGTATCCCCGGCTGTATCTCAAACAGATTTGGGCATGTGACCTAAACAATCCGGACCTCACCTCAACCTCAAAAATAATTTGCCGACCGCACTCAACCTCAACGTCATCAGTCGAGGTTGAGGTTTCCTTAGACGCCCTCACCTCACTTTTCCTGAGGCCACTCCTGGCCTCACTCAACCTCACCTCAACCTCAAATTGTGAGGTTGAGGTCGGCTGCTCGACCTCAGAAAGCAAACGA
This sequence comes from Amblyomma americanum, assembly GCF_052857255.1. Lineage (NCBI taxonomy): Eukaryota > Metazoa > Arthropoda > Arachnida > Ixodida > Ixodidae > Amblyomma > Amblyomma americanum. The sequence continues at coordinate 34,027,583 of NC_135500.1, read as the reverse complement.
AAAATAAAACAAGTGCTATTAAGAAGTTTTTCAGTTAAAAACGATTCTGAGAATCCTGTGAGACAGGAAAGCCATAATGATGACGGTATTATTTAATAAGGTGTGTACAGACACTATTGATGTGTACGCAATAGGAGAAGCTTATAATCTGGGATGAACCCTCAGAGAGTATATGCGCGCCATTGTATGTTCGTGCTTATATGCGCAGCTTGCGTCATTCTTTTTTTTCTTCTGTTGTGCACCATGCACTTTCAGAACGCGACAGCGATCTGGCGCTTCGGAGCAAAGCGGAAAATCCGCGCTCTAAGATTTATTAAGAGACCGTACGCAGAGCGCGAGCGTATAGCTTTATATATTTTCAGTTAATATATTCTTGTGCTCGTGTGGTATGAGCCGCGAAACTCATTCTGGCTCAGTCACTGCTGTCGATACATCCTAAAAGCAGCTCCACGTACAAAATGTGCGCGAGGTAAGCGGTCGCAAAACATGCGTACGACTCATTCATCCTTGACTTCATGCAAAATTCCTAGACTTGAAAAACCTCGCTTGGGTACAGTTCCTGAGCTCTATATGCCACACATGCGCAAAGTGCTCGCGAGAAAACAACAGCAGCGCGTGTATGCACAACTCGCCATAGCTAAGAAGCTACACCATGTAAGATACCATTGGGAGGAGAAACAGCGCCGGCAACGCGTCGGATTGGAGGTGCAGCTGCTTCATGTCGACGCCAGATTGCTGCACAAAGCTGGGATTATAGCTCTACGCATCAGGGGAAAATTGGCGGCCGCAAGCCCTTAGATTGCGGCGATTGTCCGATGTTGACACCCGATGCATTGCAGCCAACCTGCTCGGTTGTTTCCTTCTCTTGGGACACGATGTCTAGCTGTGAAACCTCGCCTATCCTTGTCTTTACAGCATACCACACAGCAGTTGTGGTCCATTTCCGACGAGAAACAAAGAAGCGCTAACTGCAGTGGCTAAGCACAGCGGCAGTATTTGGCGAGAACAAGTGCTTTTGCGAGCAGACGGATTTTGCCCTCCGACGGAAGTGTTTTGCATTGCGTTCAAGTAGCGTGCTGAATTCTTACCTTCGTATATGTGCCCTTTAGAAAACAATAATGAGCAACTAAAATAGCATTGCAAGGAACATTAGTAACCAGTTTTAGATAATAGCGAAAATGGCACGTGAAGTCATTGGGGCATGGCCAATGAAAAGGCTCGACCAAGAGCCCCACTGACGTCATTGGCTAGGGGGTGGCTGAAAACGCGCGATGGGGTGGCGCCCTAATCGGCGGCGAGCGGCAATTTTTAAAACTCATTAGTAAATTATGGGCTTCACGAAGAGATTTATGTATACGACTCTAATACTCGGAAAGACCATCTCTACGGATCTGTTGCATTTGATATGACCATTAAAATCCTTTTCAGGGGCCCTTTAAGCCCTATCCGACGCCTCTTGGAATCTCTGCAACCACCCAACCCCTCCCTTTGTCCACGTTGTATTCCAAAGGCCGGTGGACCCTCCCCCGCGGGGCCTGGAGCATCTCACCACCTTGGAGGATTGGGAAACCCTGCGGGGGCCTAAGGGCCGACATGCCCCAAACTCCTCTGTATCAATAAACGTTTTCACCACCACACAGACGGACATCACTGAAACTCGCGAAGTGCAGCCGGATGCGATCTCACACTTAAGGAGGATACTTTGTGGAGGCATACTGAAGTAATGATGCATAGCGGTGGGTCTGGTCAATTGCTTCCAAGAGCGTTTCACCCACTTGGCATCCGGTAAATTGTACGGACACTACGTGCGTGATAAAAGAAAAACAGGACGATTACACCAGTGGCATTCCGGTTGGACATAGCTAGCCGGTACACATTGCGTTTTCCCGTTGTAGCATTTGTTTTAAAACTGCCGCCACGCGCCAATCACTCATTATTGTTCTTTAGTTTCGGGAGGGGTGGCAAACGATGTAATGTGCAATTTGTTTTTGTGCATTTTGACATCTTCCCGTGTTGCACTTTTCTGGTTGTGGCATCCAGCTCATTCTCCCTTTGTTGGACCCGCTAGGCATTCTGGCTCTTGCCTTCCCCAAATGTGCTGCGTTTAGTGCCCAACGCTCGGCCATATAGTTTAATCCTCATAACCTTTACTGCAGGTGCACGTTTCTTTAACTCCGTTCATCACCATTATTCAGCTGTGCAGACTACCTTATAGTTTCAGAGCGAAGGCTGTGTTAGCGTTGTACAAGCTAATTAAGGCAGCCGTAACGAGTTATGCGCGTCCGGCTATGAATTGACACGCGTAATGCTATTGATGTGCAAGTGTGCAACGTGAAGCAAAAAAATTACTGCGCGACTCCTTTTCTTAAACTTGACCGGCAGCTCAGTCCCGTCGTTCACACGCTCCTGCCAAGTAAAGAGTGCGAAAGCACGCGCCTTTCGCCGCCATCTAAACGCGGCCGCTACGGTCAGGTTCGAAGCCGGGTAGTCCCGCTCAGCAGCCGTGCGCCTGAGTGCTGAACCGTCGCGGCGCTCGAATCCCAAAGCTACAATATTCATTCACAGGCGCCTTCCATGAGCGGCGGGCTTCCGAAGCTGGGGGTATTTCCTCCAGGAATCGCTATATTTGGGAGCTGTAGCTTGAATGAATTTCAAAAAATGTCTCCGTTTGTGCGTTGATGATATCTCCGAGGTTTTGTTTCCCAACAACGCATAAGCTCAAGCTCAAGTATAACGTCAAAGACAGCCATGAATCCTTCAAGAGATGACTCTTCAAAGGACCCGAGCTCAGCGGACACGCTCCATGTGGGCTCAGTGAACCTTGCCTTCAGGCCCGGCTAACACCTCCTGGACCTCTTGAACTTTGCTGGCGGTAAGAGCTCCTTATTTTTATACAAGCTGCATTTGAAGACCTCCGAGGTGGCGCCAACGAGCTGTGCCTAAAGCCGCTCCGGCGGCGTACGGCCAGACAGGGCGTCACGTCAGCGCAGCATATGGATAACAGCGCCGCTTTCCGGCGAGATCCCAGGAGACTGCACTCTATGCCCAAAGCTGCAGGAAGGAGTGAGCACCCGACAGAAATGAAAATCTAGGAAGATCAACCCAGTTTTGCGCGCAACGCTAGACGGAGGAGGGACCGACACAGGCCCAGAAGCCGCCAGAGGACACTTACTCCAATTGGTCGGTAAACATCTACAAGCGCACGAAACGCCACCTAGCCAAGGCGATCAAATCGGAGCTGCGGGAATCCCTCTGGCGACTACGAACAAACTGTTACCAACTTCCCTCATCAAATAGAAGCCGAACCCACTGTCTATAAAACGTAAGCCTGATACTTAGTGGCACAGGCAGGGGCATATTGGTTTACATTCTTTTTCTGGCTGCCCCACCATACTTTTTGTCTATAAAACGTGGGGGGGGGGGAAATCCGACTGTGCGGCCTGCCCATGGCCCCCCCCCCTGCCACCGGATACGGGCCGGTGTAGTTTCGGCTACTAGGCTTTGTTCCGGTGCAACGCACAGCGGTGGGGATGGGCTGGCCGGGGCCCGTCCTCTGGGGATGCAAAACCCCATGGGAGTGGCAGCGACTCCCAAGCGACTGAGTGGGCCGGTCGCGCACGTGAGGTCCGATGCCTGTGCGGAGGCAGGCCTGGTTTCACAATCAGGTTGGACTCACGGAATTGGGCTCAAAAAGCGCTCGAAAATCAAAAATCCTCTGCACGCGGGGGCGTGCGTGGCTACCGGCTGGCGCGTCGGTTTCTGGCCACGGAGAGGCCAGGTCCGCGCGGGGGTTTCCAGCAGAAGGGCTCCTTGGGAGCGATGTCCTCGGGGAAGCAGCCAGGGATGGCTGACCGCGGGGCCGTGAGGCTCGAGCGCGGGACGCCGAGGTAAGGGGGACCTTAGTAGGACCGATGCAAAAACCGTCGATGTTGCGGAGTAGCGGTGGAGTAGGCCCGGGTTATCTCACCCTCGGCCAGGTTCTTGGTTTGTGGCCCGGTCAGCCCGGCCCTGAACACTCCCTCCTCAGTAGGTGTGGAGCAAGCCAGGGGAGGAAATAAGTGCAAGGTTGGTTGGTTGGAAGCACAGGTGGGTCCCTGGATCCGCCACACATACTTCCGTAGTCTGAAAAGCCGCGAAAAACACTCGACGGTGAGTAGCTGGGAGCGTAATGCAAGTCCGAACCGGACCCCTGAAAGTCGTGGAGGAGCCCGAGGCAGCTGCCCCGGGTTAGGATTCCCTGTCTCCGAGTCGGAGCTATTGCGTCGTTGGGTGGTCGGGCATCCCGTGAGTGGAGCCGCACCATTGGACAACATCGACGCCCTCCCTGTCCTTGCCAGACAGGAGTCGAGCGATGATAAAATGAGGGTCAACATCTCGCTGTCCCCATTCCCATCACATTACCCATAACCATTCCCTCAGTCCCATTCCCACAACCTATGTCCCACCCCCTCCGCTACGTCCCAGGGGAGATCAGGGGAGTCTCCCCGGGCCCGCTCCCCCGGCTGTGGGTCGCTTAGTAGCATTACCCCATTTTTTTATTTTCCCACCTACGGGTGGCAAAAGCCCAACATTGCCTTCGGGCCTTTTCATTTATATTACCATTGGGTTAAGCCTGTGATACTTTAGTGGTACAGGCAGGAGCTCATTGGTTTACGTTTTTTTATGGCAGCTCCACCATACTCTTTGTCTATAAAACGTGGGGGGGAAATCCGACTGTGCGGCCTGCCCGTGGCCCCCCGTGCCACCGGATACGGGCCGGTGTAGTTTCGGCTACTAGGCTTTGTTCCGGTGCAACGCACAGCGGTGGGGATGGGCTGGCCGGGGCCCGTCCTCTGGGGATGCAAAACCCCATGGGAGTGGCAGCGACTCCCAAGCGACTGAGTGGGCCAGTCGCGCACGTGAGGTCCGATGCCTGTGCGGAGGCAGGCCTGGTTTCACAATCAGGTTGGACTCACGGAATTGGGCTCAAAAAGCGCTCGGAAATCAAAAAGCCTCTGCACGCGGGGGCGTGCGTGGCTACCCGGCTGGCGCGTCGGTTTCTGGCCACGGAGAGGCCAGGTCCGCGCGGGGGTTTCCAGCAGAAGGGCTCCTTGGGAGCGATGTCCTCGGGGAAGCAGCCAGGGATGGCTGACCGCGGGGCCGTGAGGCTAGAGCGCGGGACGCCGAGGTAAGGGGGACCTTAGTAGGACCGATGCAAAAACCGTCGATGTTGCGGAGTAGCGGTGGAGTAGGCCCGGGTTATCTCACCCTCGGCCAGGTTCTTGGTTTGTGGCCCGGTCAGCCCGGCCCTGAACACTCCCTCCTCAGTAGGTGTGGAGCAAGCCAGGGGAGGAAATAAGTGCAAGGTTGGTTGGTTGGAAGCACAGGTGGGTCCCTGGATCCACCACACATACTTCCGGAGTCTGAAAAGCCGCGAAAAACACTCGACGGTTAGTAGCTGGGAGCGTAATGCAAGTCCGAACCGGACCCCTGAAAGTCGTGGAGGAGCCCGAGGCAGCTGCCCCGGGTTAGGATTCCCTGTCTCCGAGTCGGAGCTATTGCGTCGTTGGGTGGTCGGGCATCCCGTGAATGGAGCCGCACCATTGGACAACATCGACGCCCTCCCTGTCCTGGCCAGACAGGAGTCGAGCGATGATAAAATGAGGGTCAATATCTCGCTGTCCCCATTCCCATCACATTACCCATAACCCTTCCCTCAGTCCCATTCCCACAACCTATGTCCCACCCCCTCCGCTACGTCCCAGGGGAGATCAGGGGAGTCTCCCCGGGCCCGCTCCCCCGGCTGTGGGTCGCTTAGTAGCATTACCCCATTTTTTTATTTTCCCACCTTCGGGTGGCAAAAGCACAACATTGCCTTCGGGCCTTTTCATTTATATTACGATTGGGTTAAGCCTGTGATACTTTAGTGGTACAGGCAGGAGCTCATTGGTTTACGTTTTTTTATGGCAGCTCCACCATACTCTTTGTCTATAAAACGTGGGGGGGAAATCCGACTGTGCGACCTGCCCGTGGCCCCCCCTGCCACCGGATACGGGCCGGTGTAGTTTCGGCTACTAGGCTTTGTTCCGGTGCAACGCACAGCGGTGGGGATGGGCTGGCCGGGGCCCGTCCTCTGGGGATGCAAAACCACATGGGAGTGGCAGCGACTCCCAAGCGACTGAGTGGGCCAGTCGCGCACGTGAGGTCCGATGCCTGTGCGGAGGCAGGCCTGGTTTCACAATCAGGTTGGACTCACGGAATTGGGCTCAAAAAGCGCTCGGAAATCAAAAAGCCTCTGCACGCGGGGGCGTGCGTGGCTACCCGGCTGGCGCGTCGGTTTCTGGCCACGGAGAGGCCAGGTCCGCGCGGGGGTTTCCAGCAGAAGGGCTCCTTGGGAGCGATGTCCTCGGGGAAGCAGCCAGGGATGGCTGACCGCGGGGCCGTGAGGCTAGAGCGCGGGACGCCGAGGTAAGGGGGACCTTAGTAGGACCGATGCAAAAACCGTCGATGTTGCGGAGTAGCGGTGGAGTAGGCCCGGGTTATCTCACCCTCGGCCAGGTTCTTGGTTTGTGGCCCGGTCAGCCCGGCCCTGAACACTCCCTCCTCAGTAGGTGTGGAGCAAGCCAGGGGAGGAAATAAGTGCAAGGTTGGTTGGTTGGAAGCACAGGTGGGTCCCTGGATCCACCACACATACTTCCGGAGTCTGAAAAGCCGCGAAAAACACTCGACGGTTAGTAGCTGGGAGCGTAATGCAAGTTCGAACCGGACCCCTGAAAGTCGTGGAGGAGCCCGAGGCAGCTGCCCCGGGTTAGGATTCCCTGTCTCCGAGTCGGAGCTATTGCGTCGTTGGGTGGTCGGGCATCCCGTGAATGGAGCCGCACCATTGGACAACATCGACGCCCTCCCTGTCCTGGCCAGACAGGAGTCGAGCGATGATAAAATGAGGGTCAATATCTCGCTGTCCCCATTCCCATCACATTACCCATAACCCTTCCCTCAGTCCCATTCCCACAACCTATGTCCCACCCCCTCCGCTACGTCCCAGGGGAGATCAGGGGAGTCTCCCCGGGCCCGCTCCCCCGGCTGTGGGTCGCTTAGTAGCATTACCCCATTTTTTTATTTTCCCACCTTCGGGTGGCAAAAGCACAACATTGCCTTCGGGCCTTTTCATTTATATTACGATTGGGTTAAGCCTGTGATACTTTAGTGGTACAGGCAGGAGCTCATTGGTTTACGTTTTTTTATGGCAGCTCCACCATACTCTTTGTCTATAAAACGTGGGGGGGAAATCCGACTGTGCGACCTGCCCGTGGCCCCCCCTGCCACCGGATACGGGCCGGTGTAGTTTCGGCTACTAGGCTTTGTTCCGGTGCAACGCACAGCGGTGGGGATGGGCTGGCCGGGGCCCGTCCTCTGGGGATGCAAAACCACATGGGAGTGGCAGCGACTCCCAAGCGACTGAGTGGGCCAGTCGCGCACGTGAGGTCCGATGCCTGTGCGGAGGCAGGCCTGGTTTCACAATCAGGTTGGACTCACGGAATTGGGCTCAAAAAGCGCTCGAAAATCAAAAAGCCTCTGCACGCGGGGGCGTGCGTGGCTACCGGCTGGCGCGTCGGTTTCTGGCCACGGAGAGGCCAGGTCCGCGCGGGGGTTTCCAGCAGAAGGGCTCCTTGGGAGCGATGTCCTCGGGGAAGCAGCCAGGGATGGCTGACCGCGGGGCCGTAAGGCTAGAGCGCGGGACGCCGAGGTAAGGGGGACCTTAGTAGGACCGATGCAAAAACCGTCGATGTTGCGGAGTAGCGGTGGAGTAGGCCCGGGTTATCTCACCCTCGGCCAGGTTCTTGGTTTGTGGCCCGGTCAGCCCGGCCCTGAACACTCCCTCCTCAGTAGGTGTGGAGCAAGCCAGGGGAGGAAATAAGTGCAAGGTTGGTTGGTTGGAAGCACAGGTGGGTCCCTGGGAGTCTAATTCCATTGGCTGGATCCACCACACATACTTCCGGAGTCTGAAAAGCCGCGAAAAACACTCGACGGTTAGTAGCTGGGAGCGTAACGCAAGTCCGAACCGGACCCCTGAAAGTCGTGGAGGAGCCCGAGGCAGCTGCCCCGGGTTAGGATTCCCTGTCTCCGAGTCGGAGCTATTGCGTCGTTGGGTGGTCGGGCATCCCGTGAGTGGAGCCGCACCATTGGAGAACATCGACGCCCTCCCTGTCCTGGCCAGACAAGAGTCGAGCGATGATAAAATGAGGGTCAATATCTCGCTGTCCCCATTCCCATCACATTACCCATAACCCTTCCCTCAGTCCCATTCCCACAACCTATGTCCCACCCCCTCCGCTACGTCCCAGGGGAGATCAGGGGAGTCTCCCCGGGCCCGCTCCCCCGGCTGTGGGTCGCTTAGTAGCATTACCCCATTTTTTTTATTTTCCCACCTTCGGGTGGCAAAAGTACAACATTGCCTTCGGGCCTTTTCATTTATATTACGATTGGGTTCAGCCTGTGATACTTTAGCGGTACAGGCAGGAGCTCATTGGTTTACGTTTTTTTATGGCAGCTCCACCATACTCTTTGTCTATAAAACGTTATGCCCGTTATACTTACTTGTACGTGCCGGGACACTTTCTTTTTCGTTCTTGTTATTGTCCAACAATAGGTTTTGTCTATAAAACGTGCGGGCAAGGCAATTTTTGTTTTTTTGCAGCAATGTAACATGTGTCTATGAAACGAAGCATGTTATTCGGGCAGAGACATTTTATATTTTGTCGTTTTTATTGTCGCAAAATATTTTTTGTCAATAAAACGACGCAAGTTTTCGCGGTTCCGAATAGTTTCTTCGAAGACGTGACGCGGCCGAAAAAAGGCCTCCTTGTCAATACTTTTACAAACCAAGTATCCCCGTCTGTATCTCAAACAGAGTTGGGTATGTGACCTAAACAATCCGGACCTCACCTCAGCCTCAAAAATAATTTACCGACCGCACTCAACCTCAACGTCATCAGTCGAGGTTGAAGTTTCCTTAGACGACCTCACCTCACTTTTCCTGAGGCCACTCCTGACCTCACTCAACCTCACCTCAAACTCAAATTGTGAGGTTGAGGTCGGTTGCTCGACCTCAGAAAGCAAACGAAAAACGAAAAAAGTGCTACGAGCATGGTCACGAGAATGCCCTTCTTCTTGCTGCAGGCCTTCCTGCTGTCGCAACTCTTGCCGATGTTATCCTGCCTTGGCTGCAACGTCACCACTGATGCGGGAATTTGCGAAGAGCCCGGCTGGAATCAGCATGAAAGCATCGTTCGACCGTCATCGCCTTTTCCAGCTCTTGACCGGATCTTCGCCTGGCAACCCCAGGCCACTATCTGCGCGGGTGCACTACTACAAAGCCACCCACCCTTCACGGACCACTTGGGGCACCGCACCGCTAGAGCATGGTCACGAGAATGCCCTTCTTCTTGCTGCAGGTTGGTTATTTGCCATGCGCATCTTGTACTCGCTCTAGCGATCCATGCTTATTTGCGGTGTCGTGCCCCTCAGACACAGTCAAGCGTTGCCAAGCGTTTTTGTGTCGATGCTTACTTTCCCTCGCCGTACATGCTCACTTTGTCTCCTTGCTTCTTATCCTGTCAGGCGACATCGAGTTAAATCCTGGTCCTCCTCCGTCTCTTGATTCTATTGCTGAAAGTTTGTCACGCTTAGAACTTGCACAAAAATCCGTTCTGTCTGAACTTGCAGTGATTCGTGCTTCCCAGTCGAATTTCCAAAGCTTGGTCAGTAGCCTCTCATCGCGCGTCGATGCACTCGAAAAAATTGTCGCAACAAGTCAGTGCAACGATGTCAGTCCAACGCCTAATTCAAACCCGGCTATTCACAGCCTTTCATCTGAAATTCGAATCCTCAAAGAAAAATGTAACGACTCGGAAAACCGACTTCGCCGAAATAATCTGCTGTTCTTCGGACTACCTGATACGGCGGATGAAACATGGGAGCAATCTGAAACGGTCGTGATTTCTTTCTGCATAGACAAGTTAAGCACATCAATCGATTCCGCCAACATTGAAAGAGCGCATCGCTTAGGCCGCTTCGAGCAAGGGAAACAACGGCCAATAATGGTCAAATTCTCGCATTTTAAAGATAAATGCAAAATCCTTTCTGCTGGCCCTAAGCTCAAAGAAACTGACTTTTCAATCCGTGAAGATTTTTCAGTGCGCGTGCGTACAGCTCAAAAGAAACTTCGTGCGTTCGGCAAGGAAAGTGGTTTAAAATACATAGTAAGATATGACAGGTTAACCATGGGCGATAAGCAGTTCGTCTACGATGCGGATACAGATTCCGTGGTAGAGCATCGGTCATAGCGGTCACTGTCTGTTTCAAGGCTCCCCTCCCACCATCAGCCACTTTTGCCTCCGTCACCTTCACATGTTTGTGAAACTATGGCTTTTGTTTTAGCAAACATTCGTAGCTATCTTCCGAAGAGAGAGTCAGTGGAAGCCTTTCTTGACGATCACGGCACCGATATTGTCATATTTACAGAATCGTGGCTCTCCGATAATATCTCAGACGAGGAACTGCTTGACAACAATAAACCGTTTTTCATCTACAGACGTGATAGGGCCTCGCGCAGGGGTGGGGGTGTTTTAGTCTTTACTAAAACCAGTCTTAATTCTTCTCTTCTCATGACTCATCCCTGCCAGGAAATTCTTTATATCAGAATTACCCTTTCCACAAGCACATGCATAGTTATTGCATGTTATCGCCCTCCTGACAGTGACAGTTCCTTTATTGCCGATTTTTACTCGGTTCTGCTCGTTCTTAATACCCGTTTTCCTAAAGCCAATTACATCCTCTGCGGTGACTTTAATTTCCCTGACATCGATTGGGGAAACTTGAGCACATCTTCTCGTCAAGCGAAAGATTTCCTTGACGTTGTCATGACATTTAACCTCACCCAAGCAGTAAACTTCCCTACACGTGGCAGTAACACCCTTGACTTAGTCTTTGCATCTAGCCCCGAACTCATCCAATGCATATCGAGCACTGACGGTTTCAGTGACCACAACACAGTTATTTTCAACCTATCACTCCCGTTTCCCCAACGGCAGCGCTCTGTTAAGTTCATTCGCGATTATAAAAGGGGAGACTTCGCCTGTATCAACTCGGAGCTTGAGAACTTTTTTCTTCATTTCAAGCAGTCTGCATCTAATAGGTCTGTCGAAGAAAACTGGCTAACTTTCAAAAACAAACTTTCAAATCTGGTCGAAACCTATGTTCCGCTGATATGCATTCGCGGTGACTCCAACAAGCCCTGGTACTCTAACTCCTTAAGGAGGCTTTCTCAAAAGAAAAAGCGTCTTTTTCGTGAAGCTAACAGAACTGCACTAGCTTATAAATGGACAAAATATTTCTCGTGCCTGCAGGATTACACGCGTCTCCTAAGGTGTACAAAAGGAGTTTTTCCACAATGATCTGTATGGCATTCTACTAACAAACCCAAAGAAATTCTGGCGGATGTTATCACCCAAATCAGGCAACACTCATTGCATTACCCTTTTGTATCCTGATGGTTCACAGGTGCCTCCAGAACTTCGATCTGACGTCATGAACTCTTATTTTTCATCAGTCTTCACACATGAACCTGCCTGGAATACATCACACAAAGATTTTTTAAACTTTTCTGCGATGGCACCTATCAACATCACTACTGCTGGCATTTGTGCTCTGATAGACAAACTAAAGTTATCCAGTGCTGCCGGGCCTGACAACCTCACTGCCAAAATATTAAAAGCTACAAAAAATGTATCTTCTCATTTTCTAAAAATAATCTTTGATCAATCTCTTGCGAACAGTTCCATACCTAGTGACTGGAAAATTAACAAAGTCATTCCTGTGTTCAAGGCTGGCAGCCGGAGCGACCCGTCGAATTATCGTCCTATTTCATTAACTTGCATACCATGTAAATTTCTTGAGCATATTATATACTCGCATATTGCATCCCACCTCAATTCCAACTCCTTTTTCTTCAAAAATCAGCATGGCTTTCGTCACGGCTATTCATGTGAATCACAGTTATTTGAGTTTACCATGGATCTTCACTTAAACCTTGATTCTTTGTTCCAAACCGATGTCATCTATCTTGATTTTTCCAAAGCATTCGACCGTGTCCCACATCAACGTCTTATGTTCAAACTTTCAGGTCTTCACCTTCATCCACTTGTTTTAGACTGGATTCACAATTTTCTCACAGCTCGCTCTCAGTTCACCGTAATAGGCGGACTTCCTTCAAATTCTACTTCCGTCTCCTCCGGAGTACCACAGGGGTCTGTGTTGGGTCCGCTTCTCTTCTTAATATTTATTAACGACCTCCCACACAACATCTCATCCACCATCCGTCTTTTCGCAGATGACTGCCTTATCTACCGCCGTATAAATACTAAAGACGATCAAACTGCCCTCCAAAACGATCTGAAGCTCATCGAAAATTGGTGCTCTTTGTGGATGATGGAACTGAACATTAGGAAGTGCAGTTTTATGCAAATTTCTCGGAAACGCTCTAATTTAACTTATCCTTACTCTTTATTTTCTGAGGACCTATTGCAAGTTGAATCTTATCGTTACCTTGGCATCACAATCAATAGCAAATTAACTTGGGTTGATCATATTACAAAAATCACGGCCGACGCTTCACGTACACTTGGTTTTATTAGAAGATCACTTCCCTCTTCCCCCGCTAACATACGTAAACTGGCATATGAAACTTTTGTCCGCAGTAGGCTGGAGTATGCATCCGCGATCTGGAGTCCTCATCAGTCCTACCTAATTAACATGCTCGAAGCCGTCCAGAACCGTGCAGCACGCTTCATATCGTCAACATACGACTTTCATTCCAGCGTAAGTTCCATTAAATCATCACTTGACCTCACTTCCTTAGCTCTCAGACGAAAAGTTGCGCGCCTTTGCTTGTTCCATAAGTTATACTTCAATTTCCCCTATCTCCGTGGTTCCCTCATATCTCCTCCCTTTCGTACATCGCGCCGCCTTTTTAATTCAAATAGCGTCCAACGACTTCATGGCTCCACCAATGCTTTCAACAAGTCCTTCTTTCCGACCGCAATTGAAGAATGGAACCTTCTGCCCGACTCACTAACAAATGTGCACGATGCGACAAGGTTTAAGGCGATGTTGTTAGATCACCTGGGTTGACATGTTTTTTTTTTTTTTTTTGCCCTAACCTCCCGCCGACCTGTGTGGTGCTTGTGGCCTAAAGGCATTTTTTACATGCACCGTTCTAACTATTCGCGTTCCTTGCTTCTCTTTATGTTCCTATATTGCATTGTTATATTTTTGTGACCTTTGTTTTTCCACATCAACCTTGTATACGCTCCCCCCTTATGTAATACCCCGACAGGGGCCTTTAAGGGACAATAAATGATGATGATGATGATGATGATGATGATGATGAAGTTTTTCAGTTAAAAACAATTCTGAGAATCCTGTGAGACAGGAAAGCCATAATGATGATGGTATTATTTAATAAGGTGTGTGCAGACACTATTGATGTGCACGCAATAGGAGAAGCTTATAATCTTGGATGAACCCTCAGAGAATATATAGCCTGCCGGTGTCCCATACGCAGTTACCACCAGTACGTCGGTGAGTAATTTATATGTGTCATTATTTGGCAACCTACTTCGTGTATACTTGTTTGTATTGGTGAGCCTCTCGCTCATTCACGCACGAACCGGCAATTGACAAACACTGCCCTTCTACACCGTCTACCAGAAATTGGGAGGAGGGGTACGTATTCACGATACTCTTTTCAGGCTTGAGAATTGTTGCCGTATATAAAGAAACTGGCCGCCGGTGTACTTTCCAATCCGACGGTTATGCAGACGTATATGAGTATATTTCAATTTTCTAGCTCTATCCGGCATAGCGAGAATGCTTTTTTCAGTCCTGTTTAAGTTGCCTTAGGAAACACTTAACAAGCTGCGACCGTAGTACACCAACAGAGGCACGTTTTATTTATGTCTTTGTAGAAGTGAGCGGCTTCTTTTATTAATTCGAAGGCAATAGATGGCTGAATTTGAAGTTTATATCCGGAAAAAAGTGTCGGCAAGAAACGGTGCCATGCGACGTCACGAGCCGACGAGTCACGCTACGATGATGACATCACGCACTATATAATTATAATTAATATGATTAGGCGACGCTAAGACTAATTAGTATAATAAGTGATGACATCATGTGAGTGTGCCGTCATACCAGGCCACGGGACAGTGATGTAATGTGCGATCAAACCTAGTCACGTGACGACGCTGTAATATGCCTTCACACCTACTCACGTGACAATGATGTAATTTCTCGTCATATCAGGCCCCCATCCACCCCCCCCCCCCCTTTCCACCCCCATTTCAAGGTCCATATGAATCCCACATTAATATACATGCGCGCATGACGCATTACAAACAGTGCCCACAACACGGTCCAGATTAATAATATTCGGATTGTACAGGAGGTAAACGCGCTAGTTCTTATGTGTGACCTTCTGCAAAGATCATGCAACGACACGTGCCTTTGACCCTAGAGATGATGGCGATGGTGATGATGCTAAGAGTGTATCCTCATGAGCTCGGGGAAGCCTGATATACCGGTACCAGAATAAAAGTTGCCAGAATATCGATTAAATATTGTAAATTACCCAGCAACCGACAATTATTGTGCGGAAAAATTAGGAATACCTGCAGCTGATAATTAGGGATGATGATGTTGATGTTCCTGGGAGGTCAAGGCCGTCCCCCGTTTGCGGCACTTCCCTCCAGGTGGCTATGGTAATGGTTTCGAAATCCTGGGAATTCTCCGATGTCTCAGTGAACACGCGGCATTTTGAATGAAAGGGTTAGATTATGTCTTCGAACACTGTGCCGACTATTAAAATCAAACGAGTCAAAACAACTGGTCAAGAGTGGGCAGCGTGAACTGCTCTCTCTGTCAAGAGCACCATGTCTCTCCACTCAAATTTCCCCGCAGCGAAATGTTTCTCCGAGCCCCCCCCCCCCCCCCCCCCCCCCCCCAGGGGAAAAAAAAAACCCCGCTAAGTACTCATACGCCTCAACAGAATTCTGGGTACGATTTCGACAACCACTCTGAAAAAAACTGCTTTAGGCAATCACTTGTTTTCCTTTTAAACTGAACTAATCAATGGTACGCCAGCATCTTCGACGTTTTCTACCCACGAGCACCGCGCGAGCATTCTGCGAAGCCGTGTAAGGTGAACGATGGGTCTCTGCAAAAAAGTTAAAGGAAGGATAACGTGTAGTGCCTGGTCATCTACAAGGGAGGCCGCCAACCTAACTGATCCCATACGAGAGAAAAAAAAAGGATTAGAAACATAAAAACGAAAATAGCGCACTAAAAACAGAATCGAACAACAGTATGCCCCATTAAACGTCATACTCGATGGTTTTAAACAGCGACTCATCAGCACAGCGCGAACATGTAATCAGTTTCATTCACATATCTTCATTTAAAAAAGGAAAAGGAATCAGCTACAACATCGTCGTCATCAGCCTTACTGCACCCAATGCAGGGCAAAGGCCTCTCCCATGTCCCTCCAATTAACCCTGTCCTTTGCAGGCAAAAGGTGGATGCAGCTGGCAAAATTCTTAATCTCATCCGCCCACCTAACCTTCTGCCGTCCCTTCTACGCTTACTTTCCCTTGGAATCCACTCCGTTACCCTTAAGAACCAGCGGTTATCTTGCCTTCGCATTACATGCCCTGCCCAAGCCATGTTCCTCCTCTTGATTTCGGCTAGGATGTCCTCAACCCGCGTTTTTTCCCTCACCCACTCTGTCCGCTTCCAGTCTCCTAACGTTACACCTATCATTTTTCTTTCCATGGCTCGCTGCGTTGTCCTTAACTTAAGCTGAACTCTTTTCGTTAGCCTCCACGTTTCTGCCCCGTCGGTAAGTACCGGTAAGATACAGCTGTTGTACACTTTTCTCTTGAGGGAAATTGGTAAACTGCCACTCATGATCTGAGAGAACCTGCCATATGCGCTCCACCCCATTCTTATCTTTCTAGTTATCTCCCTCTCATGATCCGGATCAGCTGTCACTACCTGCCCTAAGTAGACGTATTCCTTTACAACTTCAAGGCTCTTACTGCCAATTGTGAAGTACAGTTCCCTTGCTAGACTGTTGAACATTACCTTGGTTTTCTGCATGTTGGTTTTTAGACCCAGCGTTCTGCTCTGCCTAACTCATCGATCATGATTTGCAGTTCACTTCCTGAGTGACTCAGCAAGGCAATGTCATAAGCGAATCGCAGAATGTTTAGGTATTCTTCATTTGCTCTTATTCCCAACTGTTCCCAATTCATGGCTCGGAATACATCCTGCAAACAGGCGGTCTATAGCATTGGCAAGATCGTGTCTCACTGCCTGACACCGTTTCTTTATCAGAATTTTATTGCTCACTTTATGGAGGACTACGGTAGCTGAGCAGTTACTATAAGTTTCTTTTAGTATTCTCACATAAGGCTCTTCTACATCCTGATTCACATTGCCTGCTTGACTGCTGATGTTTTCACTGAGTCAAATGCTTTCTCGTAATCAATGAAGGCTATATATAGGGGCTGGTTATATTTTGCGCATTTCTCTATCACCTGATTGATCTTGTGAATATGATCTATTGTGGAATATCCTTTATGAAAGCCTTGCTGATCATTTGGTTGATTGAAGTCTAAGGTTGACCTGACTCTATTAGCGATTACCTTAGTAAATACTTTGTAGGCAACGGATAGTAAACTGATCGGTCTGTAATTTTTCAAGTCCTTGGCGTCTCCCTTCTTATGAATTAAGATAATGTTCGCATTCTTCCAAGCTTCTGGTACAGTCGAGGTCAGAAGGCATTGCGTATACAGGGTGGCTAGTTTTTCTAGCACGATGTCCCCTCCATCCTTCAACAGATCTGATGTTACCTGATCCTCCCCAGCTGCTTTTCCCCTTTCCATTGCTCCTAAGTTTTTCTTTACTTCATCTTTCGTTACTGGCGGGATGACGCATTCCTGTGCACTACTTTCTCATTAACGCTCTGATTACATTGGCTACTGTACAGGTCTGTGTAGAAGTCTTCGGCTACGTTAACTATCTTATCCATATTGCTAATGACATTGCCCTGCTTGTCTCTTACCGTATACATCTGGTTTTTACCTATGCCTAGCTTCATCTTCAGCGCTTTTAGGCTACCTCCGTTCTTTAGAGCATGCTCGATTCTCTCCATATTAAACTTCCTTATGTCGGCTACCTTTTGCTTATTTATTAACTTCGATAACTGTGTCAGTTCTATTCTGTCGGTAGGGTTAGGCACCCTCATGCTTTTGGCACTTCTTAATGAGATCTTTCGTCACCTGAGATAGCTTTCTGGTATCCTGTCTAACTGTTCTACCGCCTACTTCTACTGCGCACTCCGTAATGATGGCTGTGAGATTATCGTTCATTGTATGAACATCAAGATCGTCTTCTTCAGTTAAAGCCGAATATCTGTTTTGCAGCGCTATCCTAATCTCCTGTACTTTCCCCCCTTACGGATAACTCGTTAATGAACTTCCTCTTTACTAGCTTCTTCCGTTCCCTCTTCAAGTCTAAGCTAATTCGAGACCTTACCATTCTGTGGTCGCAACAACGCACCTTTCCGAGGACGGCCACATCCTGAACGATGCCAGGTTTAGCGCATAGTATGAAGTCGATTTCATTTTTAGTCTTACCATTGGGGCTCTTCCAGGTCCACTTCCTGTTTTCTCGTTTGTGTAAGAAGGCATTCATGATCCGTAAATTATTTCTATGTGCACATTCGACTAATAATTCCCCCTATTTCTAGAACCTATCCCATAGTCACCTACCACGTGGTCATCAGCCTGCTTCTTGCCCACCTTCGCATTGAAGTCGCACATCAGAACAGTGTACTGTGATTTTACTTTATTCATTGCCGATTCTACGTCCGCGTAGAAACTTTCAACCGTCAGGTCATCATGGCTGGATGTGGGCGCGTAGGCCTGCACCACTGTCAGCTTGTACCTCATATTCAGCCTAATTACTATAGCTGCTACCCTCTCGTTAATACTATAGAGCTCCTCTACGTTGCCAGATGTATCCTGATTCACTTCACTTCACTTTATTACCTTAAAGACCCCACTTTGGGGTGTTACATAAGGGGTGGGAGTACAAATATAGGTTGAATATGATTGCTTACATGATATTTATGAAATGCATATTTAAATTGTTCACAAAACTTGATTGGCAGGTGATGGCATCAACGTCGTGGGGAAGGCCATTCCAGTCTTTAGCAGTGCGAAGAAAAAAGGATGCGGAAAAAGTGACGGTGCGGGTGCGTTGGCATGACACTTGCAGTGGATGGCCGGTGCGATGAGATATGCGACTGGGCGGTGTGTTGTAGGGTGGTTGTCCGAGGGAACTGTAAAAAAACTTATGAAACAGACTAAGAGAAGCAATGCGACGACGATGGGCAAGAGTTGATAAACCTGATTGTCGTTTAAGTGACGATACACTGATGTCGTATGAATAGGCAGAATGAATGAACCTCGTGGCGCGATTTTGGACAGATTCTAGTGAACTGATGAGATATGCTTGTTGCGGGCTCCAGATAGCAGATGCGTATTCTAGTTTTGGTCGAATGAGTGATTGGTAGGCGAGAAGTTTAATACTTTGAGGGGCGTGCCGTAGATGACGTTTCAAAAAACCCAATGACCGGTTAGCTGATGCGACGATGTTCGTTACATGAGAGCGCCAGGAGAGATCCTGGCACAAGGTGACACCTAGGTACTTGTATGAGTATACAGATTCTAGTGGAACGTTAGCAACGGAGTAAGGGAAAATATGGGGGTTACGCCGGCGGTAAAAAGATACGAATTTACATTTATTAGGATTAAGCGACATTAGCCAGTCATCGCACCAGGCATGCACTGTGTCAATGTCGTTTTGGAGCTGTGATTGGTCAAAGGTGTTGGAAATCGTGTGGTAAATAACGCAGTCGTCTGCAAACAGACGAACATTGCAAACCAGGTTTGAGGGTAAGTCGTTTATGTAGATTAAGAATAGGAGGGGAGAAAGTACAGAACCTTGGGGTACGCCTGATGTTACTGGAAGAGGGTTGGAACTCTGGCTGTTAGCGAGAACAAACTGGGAGCGGTTAGAAAGGAATTCTTCGATCCACAATAAGACGTTAGGATGCAGTTATAGCATGGTTAGCTTTAGCAGTAAACGCCTGTGGGGAACTTTATCAAATGCTTTAGCAAAGTCTAGAAAATTTAAAGGAGAATCTTTGTTACCGAACTTAAAGACGGGAATGACCTTTCCCACTTTCCAGTCATCCGGAATAGAACCTGTAGAAAGCGACTGTGAAAACAATAACAATAAGTACATTGCAGAAATATTCTTAGTGTTGCGCAGTATTTTGGAGTTAATTTCGTCGACGCCGGCCGATGATGAAGTTTTAAGGTGTTCAATGAGCGAGGAAATGCCGGCTTCAGAAAACGCGATAGCAGGCATGCTGGACTCTATATTGACGGCGAAAGTTGCAGTTGGTGGGTGAATTTCATTAGTGAACACAGATGAAAAGGCGTTATTAAAAATGTCAGCGCACTCAATGTCATCAGCTTCCTCTCCAGACTCTTTAGTTAGAGTGATGGTATGTGCCGGGTGCTCACTTATGACCTGCCAAAACTTTCTGGGATTGGAAGTCAACAATTTGGGGAGGTCGTTGTGAAGGAAAGAGTATTTTGCGTGGCGAATTTCTGATAGGTAGGTGCGTTCGGGTGTATAGTATTTTCCCCATGCGCACTCGTCGTATTGCTTTAATTTTGCCGCACGGAAAAGGCGCTTCTTTTTATTGTCGAGTCTTTTTACCGTTTTGGTATACCATGGTTTCTGGCGGTCCGAGTGGAAGCTTATTTTGGGGATGTATCTATCGGTTAGTTCGCTAACCTTTTTCTTAAAATGGGACCAATTGTCATTTACTGAGTTATCGTGAAAAGATGCTTCAAATGTTGTGAGATATTGGTTTAATTCAAGACTAAAGGCTTCATAGTTTCCTTTGTCGTAGAGGCGAATAGTTTTGTTTTGATTCTGGCGTCGTGATGGGTGGAACTCAAATGTGGCGTGGATTACTTTATGGTCGCTGATTTGGCGTAGATAACTGATAGATGAGAGGGCTTCCGGGTGGGTATTCAGGATTAGATCTAGGATGTTTGCACCGCGGGTCGGTTCAGATACCACTTGAGTTAAGTTGAAGTTTAGGCAGACCTCGATAAAATCATTCGCTTCCCTGTTGCCGACTGCTATCTGTGTCTGCCAGTTGATTTCTGGAAAATTGAAGTCTCCAAAAAGAATGATATGCGCTTTTGGGTATTTCCTCGTTAATTGGCTGATCACGTCGTTAAGAATTCGAGAGAAATCGGAGTTGGTATTTGGCGCTCTATAACAAACGCCCAGCAGTACGGTTTCGGGCGCAGCGCGACAAAGTAGCCATACTATCTCAAGGTCTATGGAATATTAATAACTGTACACGAGAACTGATTGCTAACTCCGATGAAAACGCCTCCACCTCGAGCGGATGTGCGATCTTTGCGAAAAAGGTTAAAATTCGGTAAGTCAGCAAGAACTTCAGTATCGGTGATGCCATTAGTGAGCCATGTTTCGGCAAGTATCAGCAAGTTACTAGCAGATGAACACACAAGATTGGAGATGATTTCGCGTTTCGGAAGAAAACTATGTATGTTTGTGAAAATCGCCGAAAAGGAAAGATTAGGCTGGGAGGGTGGCAGGTACATGAGCGGCAGGGGGCTGGCGGCGCAGCAACCGCTATGGTATCTCTTTACAGATTGCGATGGTTCGTCGAAGATATATCGTCGGGAACCGATGAACAGGGTTTTGTATCGCAAAGAAAAACGGTTAGTCTTGCTTTTGGCAAATGTAACTAGGTGTTTGCGCACATTGCGAACGCGGCGTGAAAAATCTTCACCGACGGAGTAGTCAGTGTCCTTGAATTTGCGGCCATTAGCTAGAACTTCTTCCTTTTGAAAAGTGCGAATTTGGCAATTAACGGACGGCAGCGATCAGGTTCGTGGCGCCCAAGACGGTGAGTGCGGTCTATTGTTTTGGGGTCGAGGGTGATGTCCAAAAATTCGGAGCAATGGCGAATTACTAGCTTTTCAGAGTCGGCCCACGTTTCAGATGGGTCAGGGTCCGGAATGTTGTAGAATATGAGGTTGTTTCTTCGTGATTGGTTTTCTGCTTCGTCTATGCGATCCTCGAGATCACAGAGCTGGCGAGTTGCCTGGGTGGTGTGAGTGCTTAGGCCTTCTATCTCTGTGCGTAGTGACTGTATGGTTTGGTAATGACCTTTAAGAGCGCTGATGCGCCTGCTTAGATCAGAAATAAGGTTGTCTGTTGTTAGTAACTGGTTTTTGAGGTCTGTAACTTCCGCGATTAATGTCGACTGACCGGCGGACAATTTTTTAAGTTCCGTAACTACAGTTTCGAGTGAGGCAGGGCCGGGGTTAGTCTCTATGTCGCCGGACAACAAAAGCAAGGAAATAATGACATCAGAACACTCAGTGACAATGGCAAGGCAGCATTGCGGGCTCGGCAGCTGTATCAAAAAGTAATCACTAGATTTCTCAGCGTAAAGACAACATGGCTTACTAACCTGCATGGCGAGGCAGAACGGGTTAAGCGACCGCATCGTGGCACAGCCACCGAGCCCACAAAGCGACGCCGGTGGCCGAAGCTGCTTAAAAGCTGGAGCGGGAGAGGATGTTGATGGCGATGGTGTTTCCAACTGTCTGTCGAGGGTGCAGTGCACTGGTGAGGTCAGCGCACGATCGGGCGAAGCGGTGATGGCGCAAGGCTGGCACATATCGGTTCGGTTGAGAGCGGGCGTCCATTCCGGCGAGATGTCCGGTGGACAGGCAGCAAGAGGGGCGGGGAAAAGCGTGGTAATCCAGAGGGGAGCGATCACCTGCATGGCGAGGCAGAACGGGTTAAGCGACCGCATCGTGGCACAGCCACCGAGCCCACACCTAGTTCTCGTCTATCCGCTAATCCGCGATAGCACAGTATGTGTCCGTCCTTTAGTACTGTATACGCCTCATTAGTCCTTCTAATTTCGCTAAGCCCTATCACATCCCATTTAATTCCCGCTAGTTCCTCGAACAGCACTGCTACGCTAGCCTCACCAGATAAAGTTCTAGCGTTAAACGTTGCCAGGTTCAGATTCCAGTGGCGGCCTGTCCGGAGCGAGAAATTCTTAGCACCCTTCACTGCGTCACAGGTCTGGCCGCCGCCGTGGTCAGTTGCTCCGCAGCCGCTGGGGACTGAGGGCCGAGGGTTAATTGGTTTGTTCATAGAAGGTTGGGCCAAGTACTACACCAGGGTGACCAAGTCCTGTTCTGGTGAGGGAGTGCGTTGTCGGTTCTGGTCACAGAGATCAGGCCGCACCCCAGGCCTGGTTATGCAATTCCATCGACACGAGGGTTTTCTTTTTTCTTCTTTTTTTTAATACCCGGTGGAAAATTGCGCGGCACCAAGACTTGAGCCCCGGTCCTCTTGCACGCGAGGCGGACGCTCTACCTCTACGCCATCGCTAATCACCATACATTCATTATAGTTTTGCATTTTTTCGCCGCTGCAACACCGCTGTGCTGGTGAATTCGCCTCGAGGTGCGGCTTTTCAGCATAATAAGATAATTTTCGAGAAGGAGCAAGTAACCGGAGACCAAAAGGGAGGTTATTCGGAAGGATAAAAAAGGGAAATTATATTTGCATCTGCTTGCATTACGAAACGGTAATATACAGAATTAGTGTGAGATTCGACAAGGGAAGTTACCGATTAAAAACGTCGACGGTGTTATACAGGTTTTTCTGGGCTGGTGTTTTTTAAATCATATCAGTAGGTAGGTGTCCTTGTTAGGAACCACCTGAATCACATTCTCTCGCCTGTGCCGACTACTCCAGTTTCTGTTAAGTTAGCATGTAATGTACAGCAGGATCCCCTTTATTCGACTGCAAGGCAAGAACCATGACATGAGCGTCGGAACGAGCATGAGCACGAAGCAGTCTTGCTTGAGGCCATCCGCTTGCGGCATCAAACAAAGCTACTGCGTTTCAACGTGAGTTACGTGCTTTGCGCGCTTCCGTGAGTTCGAGCCGACCGGCAGGCAGCCGGGTGCTGCGCCAGTGGAGCAAGGGAGAGTGGCGTGCTGTGACAGTAACACTCGTACCGGAAAGACCAGAGGGGAGCGTCTTCCTGTAGGCTCAGACTGAATGGACATTACGGCGCTGCAACGGCGCGGCACTGTGGCATCCCGTTGTCAAAACAGGGGAAACCGAACACCAAAGGTCAATGCATGAACACTGCGGTGATGCGCTTCAACTCCGCTTCGGAAGCTGCACTCCTCGGAGTAAGACGTGGCCACTGAAAAAAGTCTCGACATCAAAATTTAGACCTCACTGAGTGCCGACCTCACTCAACCTCAAACTCACGCGTGAGGTTGAGGTCTGATTTGCTTACCTCACTCACAAAATTTCCAGCCGTCGCCGACCTCACCTGAACCTCACCTCACGACGTGAGGTTGAGGTCGTTTTGAGGTTGAAGTCGACCAAATGAGGTCGAAACCTCATGAGGTTGCCCACCTTTGATCTCAAGCCTGTGAAATTGAAACTAAATTGGCTTTTGGGGAAAGGAAATGGCATATTATCTGTCTCAAATATAGGCGAAAACCTGAACCGCGCCCTAAGGGAAGGGCTGAATGAGGGACAGAGAGAAGAAAGAGGTGCCGTAGTGGAGGGCTCCGGAATCATTTCGACCACCTGGGGATCTTTAACGTGCACCGATATCCACAGCACACGGGCGCCTTTTGCGTACCGCCTCCATCGAAACGCTGCCGCCGCTGTCGGGTTCGAAACCGGGAACTGCGAATCAGTAGCCGAATGTCCTAACCGCTGAGCTACCACGGCGGGGAGGAATTCAAACTGAAGATTCTAATTGTCCGGTTCTTCCCCGGCTGGGCTCTAACATCGTTATAATCATTATAATCACCAGGAGGTAGCCGAACTAAGGAAAATCACTCAAATCATGTTCGAGGGCGTGAAATGCCTCCGTACGTGGCGAGACGAGACGTCTCCAGAGAAGTCATACACGGTCTAGACCCCAACAGCCCGGCAGACAAGCTCATGGCCCAAGTCAGAGTTCGAACCCAAGGCGGTGAAATCCTACAAGCCCGCATGCTCGTAACATCAAAGATAGCGGTCATCACGCTTGGCTCGCCGGCACCTCCCCGTTACTACTAGAGAGAAACGTCCCGTTACCCCTACAAACACACCCCGCGACTAAGCTAGGTATGTCAAAGCATCGTACGCTGGTCAGAGGTGAGCACCTCTGGGCGCAAGATTGTCACAACTGCGGCACGACGGACCCAGACGCACACTACACCTGCTCCTCACTCTGCGCAGCGTGCTGAGGGGCCAAAAACGCCTTAAGCCCGACGCTCGGCATCACCGAAACAGCTCCCTTCTTCTGAATAAAACGGTTTTGGGTGGTTAGTCGGATCCGATTTAATATCTCCTACGGGTCCTATATAGACCCGAGATATTAAATTTATTTTTGGAAGTATGGCGGAGTGCTTGAAGCACTCCGGCACGGGTTGGTCCGGTATTGCACTGCCTCCGGGTGCAGCCCGGGACATCTCAGCGCGCGCCAGTCTTTCCTTATCATTCCTCTCGTATCTTTCGACTCTCTTACTTCAGCACGTGGCAACGATTGGGGCTCAGCTTACACCACCCAACAACAATGTGTCTTGGCCACTCCCCCGAAGTGGGTATGTGCCATCTTTATTTCAGGCCAATCAACCACACAACACCGACGACCAGGTGATGTGACCAGCTTTTATCTGGTCTCACCGATCAAACACCTCCTCTAAATGTTCCCGACTAGAAATGGGCAACCTACACCTTAGTAAAGAAGTCGCTAAACTTAATCAGCGCCTTCAGCGCATGGTAGCACCAAAGAAACCCCGCACAATAAGCAACAAACACCAGGGATTCAAACTAAGGAAGTAAAACTCGCTCGGAAAGTAGGAATATTCCCTACAGAACGCCCTATTCTCGCCAGCTTACAAGCTACAATTCAAATGCTCATCACCCAAAATCTGTAGTTTGCCTCCCAGATGAAGCTCGGAAGCAGGCCAGTACAAAGTTAGGGCAGGCCGTAGGCGAGCTCCAACGCAACGTCCAAATCCTGGAACACGCTGCACGCAAGGCCCCGCCGCGGTGGCTCAGTGGTTAGGGCGCTCGACTACTGATCCGGAGTTCCCGGGTTCGAACCCGACCGCGGCGGCTGCGTTTTTATGGAGGAAAAACGCTAAGGCGCCCGTGTGCTGTGCGATGTCAGTGCACGTTAAAGATCCCCAGGTGGTCGAAATTATTCCGGAGCACTCCACTACGGCACCTATTCTTCCTTTCTTTCACTCCCTCCTTTATCCCTTCCCTTACGGCGCGGTTCAGGTGTCCAACGATATATGAGACAGATACTGCGCCATTTCCTTTCCCCCAAAAAACCAATTATTATTATTGCACGCAAGAGAGTAGACGAAATAAACAACCCAAATGCTGAGTGAACGAAATAAACAACCCAAATGCTACCGTATTTAGGCGCATTAGTAACATAAATGACCTTCCTGCCACAGTGGAAGTAACTACTAAAACCTCCGAGACATCGCAGATCAATCGGAGATATGGCAGTGGAACTTTCACTCGTTCTATAAAAAGCCTGTCGTTACAACTCTTCATTCAGACCTGCCCTACTTCTTCAAGGAGCAAGAACGCAGTACGCTACCACAAAAGGCTACTACCAAATTTTTACGCCCGATTCACCACTATAGTGCCTGTGTAGGTATCCAAATCGATAGCCTCAGTGGCCCGCTGGACCTTATAGTTATCGGATTAACTATATATTGCTGGAAGTCCTCCCACAAAAGCAGGGTAAACACAGCACCATTGTACTACACCCAGATAGCCCAACTCGCGCTGTTCAGGTTCCCGCCGAGAAGTGATACAGATACTGCGCCATTTTATTTCCAAATTACTGCGCTATTCTTTATACACGACATGAAAGGGCGCAATATAACTTGCTTACTTCTACTGGATACTCCTTTTCTTTTCCTGAAAACGTTTTCATGTCAAACACGTTACCCGCCTTGGTGGCTCAGTGGTTAGAGCGCTCGGCTACTGATGCAGAGTACCCTGGTTCGAACACGACCGCGGTGGCAGCGTTTCGAAGGAGGCGAAACGCAAAGGCGCCTGTGTGCTCTGCGATGTCAGTGCACGCTAAAGATCAACAGGTGGTCGCAATTTTTCCGGAGACCTCCACTACGGCATCTTTCTTCCTTTCTTCAGTCCTTCCTTTACCCGTACCCTTAAGGCGCGGTTCGGGTGTCTGCTGAGATGTACGTGAGACAGATACTACGCCACTTTCTTTCCCCAAAGACCAATTTTCAATTTCATGTCGAACACGAGACCCGCTACGGTGGCTCAGTAGTTAAGGCGCTTGTCTACT
Source organism: Amblyomma americanum (assembly GCF_052857255.1). Classification (NCBI taxonomy): domain Eukaryota; kingdom Metazoa; phylum Arthropoda; class Arachnida; order Ixodida; family Ixodidae; genus Amblyomma; species Amblyomma americanum. Next base: position 34,000,984 of record NC_135500.1, on the reverse strand, counting down.
TAGCCAGAGACCCCGGGTTCGAACCCGACGGCGGCTGCTGCGTTTCGATGGAGGCGAAACGCTAGGGCGCCCAAGTGCTATGAGATAGTGCACGTTACAGATCCCCAGGTGGTCGAAATTATTCCCGAGACATCCACTACGGCACCACTTTTCTTAACGCGATAGCGTTAAGGGCCCCGTGTCGCAGAAAAACCGGTTTCATCGCTGTCGGCGGCGTTGGCCGTGAGCGAAAAATCCCAGAAGCATTAATAAATTAAACCGAGTAGGAAATAGGTCGAGTTGGGGAATCAAACCAGGGCTTCCGGAGTGTGACCCGGAACCCGACCGCGGCGGCTGCGTTTTTATGGAGGAAAAACGCTAAGGGGCCCGTGTGCTGTGTGATGTCAGTGCACGTTAAAGATCCCCAGGGGGACGAAATTATTCCGAAGCCCTCCACTACGGCACTTCTTTCTTCCTTTCTTCTTTCACTCCGTCCTTTGTGCCTTACATTACGGCGCGGTTCAGGTGTCCAACGATATATGGGACAGATACTGCGCCATTTCCTTCACCAAAAACGAATTATTGTTATTACTCCGGAGTGTGAGACAAGCGCTAACCAATCCGGGACGCCAGCTCGATGGTTTGGAATGAACAGAAGCGCGTCTAGCGAATACGGTGTTTTTTCCTTCCCTTACGACGCGGTCCGGCTTTCCAGAGAGAAATGAGAGACAAGCGTAATTTCCTTTCCTTAAAATCAATTTTCATTTCTTTTTCCTTCCCTTACGGCCTGGTTCGGGTGTCCACCGAGATATGTGGGACAGGCGTCCTTTCCTTAAATTTTCCAACGGGCCACGCATCGCGCCGAAAGGGCGATGGCGTTCCGTGGACACCTTGGCAATAGTGCAACATGATGTCGCGTCTCATTAAAGACGAGGCTTAAGCGACCTCAATTTTTTTTTGTTCTTCCACTCCTTCCTTTAAATGTTCCCCTACGGCGTTGGTCGGGTGTGCACAGAGTTATGTGAGGCAGTAACTGCGCCACTTAATTCCTTTCCTGAAAACCAAGCTTCATTTTTTTCAAATACGAGAGGAAATAAATGTGCATGCAGTGACATCGCACAGAAAACCCTTTTTCTTTTTACGCGCGCTATTCAAGAATGATATATTAAAGAAACAACGAAAGTAATGAATATTCTTCTCAAATCCTAGTTTCTTTCTACAACTTGATGAACATTTCGTTGCAACGGCTGTAGCACAGCGTCATCGAGGCTTCAGGCATGCTTTAAAAAAAAAAAGTTTTTAAGCTCACTTACCAAAAAATTTCTGCTGAACGTTTACTTTTTAGGCCACTGATTACAGTAACGTGGTGTGCCTTGGCAGTTGCGCATTGGCTCTGGTTTCGGTGTGTGGGTTTTTGAAGAGTGTTTCAAAATGCAATAGGCGCGAGACATTGCAGGTGGCCACATGCAAACATGTTTTATAGAATCGCGCCGTTTTAATAACGGTTATATTTCATTCCAATAAAAAGCCTTACAATATTTGTTTATTTCAGGGACAGCGGTAAAGGTTTCGACCAAACGATCCTATAAACCAAACCAAACCAAACCAAACCAGACAATCACTCTCACTCACAATCATAAATTCTTGGTAGTCCTCATGCCACCTCTGGCGCAGTGCTGCAGCAGTTAAGCGATGCGCCACTGCCGAGCGATGGCAGGTTCTCGAAGCGGTAGGCCTTGGGTGACCTAGGTTGCTCTTCCCGAGCGACCAATCATTCCTTTAACTACCACCAGCCGCGGTGGGCAGCTTGCTCATTTGCCGGTGGGCAGGTTGCGATGACGCCGCAAGGTCACGTGACATAGGTGGTCAACCTGCCTCCTAGTAGAGTGCATCTTGGAACCGCGCAAAAAAGACAAGGGACGAGAAAGAAACCAACAGGACAGAGCGCGAACTTACACGCCCGCGCACAAGTGTTACGTGATGATCGTTCGTCATGTCACCACGTGATTACGATGATTGTATAAATGTGACGCACTGTTGTAATAAACCAGTTGAAGTTGTCTCTTTTGCGCGGTTTCAAGATGCACTCTACTAATAGTCACCAACTAGCCCGTCTCTCTCTATTATACTGCCTCCTAGATTGCTCTCTGAGGACCACCTGCCTTAGCCATTCAAGTCATTCGCGGACAACGGCGATGCCGACAACGCCAACACCAGATTTTCTGGGAGACGGGGACTTTAAGGCTCTCGCTTTATTAAGCGGCAGAACGCGCCCGTGTAAAGCGAAAATGGGACGAGGGCAGCCAAGAGGATTCTCCAATTAGCAAAGAACCAGCGCCAAAACCAATTTGAAAATGAAAAATGGTTTTTGGGGAAAGGAAATGGCACAGTATCTGTATCACATATCGACAGACACCTGAACCGCGCCGTAAGGAAAGAGATAAAGGAGGGAGTCAAAGAAGAAACAGTTGCAGTAGTGGAGGTAGTAGTAGTAAGTGTTTTTCATTAAAATAATAATAAAAAGGAAGGAAAAATTTTTTTGCTAGCCCCGGCATCGGCCATCGATACTGAAGCACCAGAGCTGGGGTAGCGGAAATAAAGGATATCAGGTAAAATGGAGAAATAAAATAAAAGTGGTGAGGGGGCCTGAAGAGAGGACAGGGTAGAGGTAATATGCACAAACTATTTACACAATAAGAAATGTGTCCAGGCTGTGCGCGTGATCAGTTCATGATGGAGCGATAAAAACACACACGCACAGCACTATCTTGACTACAACTGGAGTGGGGCGTCCAGTTGTTAATCGTCTCCGGAATAATTTCAACCGCCTGGCGATCTTTGACATGCACCGACATCGCACAGCACACGGGCACCTTAGCGTTTCACCTCCATCGAAACGCGGCCGCCGCGGTCGGTTTCGAACCCGGGAACTCCGTATCAGTAGCCGAGCGCCCTAGCCATTGCGCCACCCCGGCGGGTAAAAAAAAAACAATTTTCAATTTCAATTTTTCTTTAACAGATACCATTCCTAAACGAGAAAAAAGACTCTAGATTGTAAACCTCCGCCCAACTTCGCTAACGTCATGTAATGGAGCCTGTTGTCTTAAACAGGCTCCAAATGCACGCCGACGGAGAAGGCAGTTTTCCCCCGTCTATGATTGGGTTTCAAGCAGCTCTCTAGAGACGGGATATCATGTGGAACATACAGCAAGACAATATAGATCCAAAGCGCTTAAGAGCCATGCGTACCATCCTGGGACTCAGTGTGAGTTATGCCTTTGACAGCGTGTCATACACTGCCATCCTCTCTCACCTGTCACTGATGAACGTAGGTAAACGGACATACGAATACATCACCTTTCTGAACCAGCGCACGGCTACGCTGTGTTTCGGGAAAAAAGTAGCAACAAAATTACACTAGGCACTAGAGGAACCCCGCCGGAGTTGGCCCTTCTCTACCATCCCAGGAGCGTCTGCTTACGTTCAAAGATATTCTTTACTATCGAGATACCAGGTGCGTTTAGGCACCACCGGCTCCCACCCTAACCTTAACCTAGGCCACGGAGGCAGACTGTTTAGGAGTGGAAACTCCGCTGTCTGCGGCGACCAGAAAAGGTTACAAGCCCGCGGAGCCACTAGCATGCTGGCGGCGGCTGGCGGCCTGGAAAGAAATTACCGCCGTTTCGGTTGCCAAGGCAACCGGTCGAGCGTGTTGCTCCCGTTCGGTCGCGCTCGCCTGACTTCTATTGAGGGCACTCTCGCGCTCTTTACCGCTGGTAGCCCGCAGAGCAACTGGTGCTACGCTGGTGCTACGCTTCAACCATTTGATCACAGTAAAAAATCAAATGCGTTCTTTTCCATGACCGCTATTAGCCTATCCGGGCGCTGCATTTTTTTTTCGCTTTGGTTTCTACGACGCGCCGCATGGCACCGCCGATGCATACGGCCCCGTCGGCGCATACAATTGTGACCTTATCTGGTCGCCTGCGCTCGCTCGCGCTGATGGGAGTTTCACCTCCTATATAGTCTTCCTACGTGACCCAGGCCTCCCACTCGCGCCCATTTAAGACATGAACTGCTCCCTACCCTATTATCCTTCATGCATGCTACCCCGATCAAGTCCTTTCATCTTGTAAGCTCTGCGGGAAACCGGGAGACTTCCTTCATGTCCTCCTCACATGTCTCACCTCCACACACCCTCCATCCCCAACCACGGCGGATTCATACTGGGAGACTCTCCTGGCCAGCTCCGTTGCTGCTGACCAGCGCCGGATAATTACTGACGCCCTGAAGCGGACAACCCTCCAAGGGCTGTCCTTTGCCCTGTAAGGGCCGCCCCCTAAGGGTTGCCTCACGCCATGTTAGGGGGTTTGGCCCCCTCTCTATTTGGCAATAAATATTTCCACCACCACCCCAAGGCGCTGAACTTTAATCTTTTCTCTTTAACATTACGATGAGTGACCTCACTCCGGCGTCTGTTACGTGCTATCTCATATATGCATCATTCTATATACGCCGAAGGCATTACCAAATGGAACAACTCTGGATCCTCCGATTGAGAGTTTGCAGAATAATTACAACGAGCTGTCGACACGGCACACTCTTTCGTGCAGGGGAACGGCCTCTCGTGTTCACCGGCTAAATCGGAACTCATAGTTATCAGGAACAAACAAGCCTCAAAGGCAGCACACGACCCTCGGAAGCCCGTCCAGTTGCACACTGACAACCATCCAGTGCCAGCAGTAGCCGCGTTCGGGGTTTTTGACTTGTTGATTCAGAATAATACTCAAAACCAGGACGCGATCCATCGGCTACGGGTCACGGCGGACCAGATAGGCGGGCTGGTGAGGCGCATTGCCACCCGTCGCAGGGACACGACAAAGCCACTTAAAAATAGCATTAGAACAGCATACAAGGCGGCCCTTGGCCTGCCGGCATGCGACAAATCAGATCGACTACTGCGGTTGGGAATATTTAACACGCTCGCTGAGCTAATTCAAGCCCATAAGACGGCACAAGTGACCCGCTTGTCGCGCACTGTTGCGAGAAGCGCAATTCTTGACAAACTCCCCATCCACTCCGCTGAGGAGGGATGTGCAACATCACATTTGTCAGTCGACATTACCAGTAGACTAGTTAGTAAACAAGTAGCCAAGAACATGCTGCCAGGCAGACACGGCACCTGCAGGAAATCAAGGGCGCAGGCACTTTAGAAACAGTACGACAGCGAACAACGAGCAGTGTACGTAGATGCACCTCAACACATCAAAGGTGGAACATACGTGGCATATATGTCCACTCCAAAGCCATCCCTTGGTAACGCCACAACCTTTCACGCTAGCTCTATATCCGAGGCAAGGAAGTAGTTATCGCTATGATCATCGCGGATCCCCGCATCAAAACTATTCTAAGCGACTCTTAGAGCGCCATTCAAAATTTCGCCAAAAACTCGGTAAACGCGCTCGCACTGTGAATTCTGCGCAACCTAACTCTCGATCACAATATCAATTTCGCATGGGTTCCGGCTCACGCGGTTTACACCTGAGACGAGGGGGTCGACCATCTAGCCAGATTTTTTAACCAACCAGGGGACAGGAGACCTCTAGGGAACGAACGCCCCAGCCGAGGCGCCTCGCTCGTACGCGGAGATTATAGAAACATTTGTTGCGAGCTAAGATGCACATATCACGCCACTCACCCAGGCCTGGACAGGATGGAAGCCACGACCCTCTGACGCCTACGAACAAAGACAATTTTTAGTCCCTACAGAATATCTTTAATCACAAATGGTGAATACGACCCTGCATTCCCGCACTACGTTGACGGCACGCACGCCCCCCAAGACCATATATTATGGGAATGCACTAGCATATCCCCTCCGACGACAGTCTCGCCAGCTCCCTCGGCAGAGGAATGGGAAAGAGACAAGGTCTTGGCCAGTTCAAGAAAAACAACGCAGTTGGCCCTCATCACGCGAGCTCAACAGGTCGCCCCGACTGATGCCTGCTCGAGGCCTGCTCAGTGCCTCAAGCTGAGCCACAATCGCTGCCAAGTGCCGACAGTAGGATAGGTAAAAGACATGTGAGAGCTCAGAAGAACCAGCACAAAAAAGGATAACGGACAAGAAACAATGAGGACGACTGGTTTGGGCTGGTTCTTCTGAGATCATGGCTTACCAACTAGCCCAGCAACAAGTTTTGCTGTGATGTGAGAGGAAATATTGAAAGAAACGACGCGCATCGCAACAACCGCGTCGCAACAAATGGAAGATCAACGATCTTCCATTAAACACAAGCACCAAATTAAGACTGTTCGCGGACGACTGTGTAATATACAGCCCGATTCGTGATCCCACTGACAGTCACCTGCTGCAAAAAGATATCAACACAATAGCCACATAGTGCAACACATGGACGATGCCTTTAAACCTTGATAAATGCCAACTGTTGTCGTTCTCTCGCAAACGCGCAGTTATTCATCATTCATTCTATATTAACTCAGTCCCGATTGTCCCAACAACGTTATATAAGTATCTCGGATTGCATCTGACATTTTCACTATCTTGGGTAAACCATGTCCAAAGGGTATGTTCAGATGCCTCCTGTGTCATAGGTTATCTACGACGTAACCTCAAGTCAGCATCTCCCGAAGTAAAAAAAAACTTGCTTACCTAACATTTGTTCGTCCCAAACTTGAATTCGCATCATCCAGCTGGCATCCCTCTCAGGCCTACCTCACCGCCGAACTTGAGGCCATCCAAAACCGCTCGACCCGTTTTATCGCCTCTGAATACACAAAAGAAATTAGCATCACTGCACTCAAACGTTCTATCTCCCTCCCCACACTTGAGTCACGCCGCATTATTTCACGCCTCTGCCTACTACACAGCTTTTTGTACCATCCGACGTCAAAGCACCCCCTGCTGAAACACCGATCCGAACTTCCAGTCGCCTCAGCCACAACCACCCCATAGCCAGCATCAAGAGCCGTACTTTAGCAATGAGCAGTTCCTTTTTTCCTGACGCAATAACCCATTGGAATGCCCTGTCAAACGACATTGTTTCATGCAACGATCGCAAAGCATTTCGCACGAAATTCACTAGTCATTTTCAGAACACGTGAACCTGTAGTTTCCCGGTACTTTTTCCTGTATTTTTCCCTGTATTTTTGTGCTTTTTTTGCTTACCCTTTTTGTAACCGCTTGATCCTCCCTTTTTTTTAGTGTTTACAGTTCCAATGTTAAGTTCATTCTGCCTATGCTTTCATCATGAGTGCATATACACAAAACCATTTGTAAGCCCCTCCTTATGTAATGCCTACGGACCTTTAAGGATAAAATAAATGAAATGAAATACATGAATCTGAAGAGAAGACGACAGTATAGCAACAGATATTCCCGGTGACAAGGAACCCTTGCCACATGGGGTAGCTTCCTGGCAGCAAGGGGCTGAGAGCTAGGGGCTCTCGCGGCGCCTGACTGTTGTTGTACTGCGACCACGGTGCAAGAATTATTCTTACACCGTGACTGCGACTGAACGAAGACGGGAAAGGAAAGTGCACGGGGACTGCCCACTAGCTCAAGCTGAACCACAATCGCTGCCACGTGCAGACAGTAGGAGAGCTGAAAGAGATAGGAGGGGAAAAACTGAAAGACTAGAAGCGCGTCGCAACAACCGCGTCATCGAAAGCGACGACGGTTTAGCAACAGATACACGACAAGGAGCCCTCGCCAGATTGGTGAGAGGTCCTAGATCCCAGTCCTCTAGGGCCAGGAAGCCGCCGATCGCCTGTTGTTGTTGTTGCGCCTGAAGGAAGATTATAAATGAAAATGCTGGCCTTACGGGGCTAGGATCTAGGGGCTCTCACACATGTCGTTGGGGCGGTGTCTAGGCGGTGAGCAGTGGCCTTTGCTCAGTAAGAGGGAAACACGTGGTTAGTCACTTGACGCAACTTGCGAGAGCGAGTGGTCGGAACGGCGGTCAGCGCAGCGGCGGAACGAGCGGTAGAAGGGCGACAAGTCAGGTGCTATGACGTCTCAGCCACACGTGCGGTGAGCCAGAGGTCAAATGCATGCGACATTTGAGCTTCAGGTTTGCTGTCGAGAAGTGGAGCTAGAGTGGAGCTTTTCGCTCCGGAAAGTTAGCTGTGGTTCATCCTGGCTGAACCCAGTAAGGCGAGCGAAAGCTCTGTTAAGGTAATCACACGAAGGCAAGCATGCGCCACACGTTTTTATGTAGCGAATGGCGCGTAACGCGATTTCCAGCAGTTGCGAGAGTGGTGTCGGCTCCGCAACGGAGCGTCACGTGATTCGATAGTTGCGAAGCGAGCGAGTGCCGTATGCTGAATGCGCGCAGCTGCAGCGAGGCGTGCATAGTCGCGTGGCATAACGTCTGAGAGAACATTTTAAGGCCAAAGCCTGTCTTGGCTCATGAGTGGCGTGGACGGAAGTTGTACACGGAAGCTGTAGACGGAAGTTGTCCGCACGAACTGTCAGTAATTTAAAAGGGTGAGGGTTCGGGCTAGTGGGTAGTCGTTATGAGGATCCATAGCGCACACAATTGAGGGGACAAAACAAGAGCGCAAAACTTCCACTGAATGAACTTTATTTGGCGCTGACAGCCTTATGAAGATCACGCAAGGTAGTTATAACCTACTAACATAGATTATCTTGTCAAAGTCATGATGTGTCAAGGAAAGAGATCAAAAAAGAACAATAAAGACCACCAATCAGTGAGCAAGTTTCACACTATCACCCACTCCTTGCATGTAAATAGTCCAAGGTTCGACGGAACACCGTCTGGTCAGGGCGAAGCATGATTTGTGAATAAATCATCCTTGCATGTAAGAAAGCTCTTTCCTTGATAATAACACCGAAGGATCACTGATACAATTTTCCAATCCCTCTTTTTCCATCGTTACAGCTTCAATTATTTCCCTTGTTTTCTTATCGGTATTTTTTCCTAATACTGAACACTCCTCGAAGTTAGGCGTGCACTTGTGACTACGGAAGTGACGAGCTAAATTACCTGGCCCCTGAACGGTAACATTTCTGTGGTGCTCGCTGAGAATAAGCGACTCAGCGAAGGAAGCCCTGTGCTGTGTTCTGTGCGGGCCCTGTGCTCTTGACCTGTCTGCTGTGACCGGGGCGTTCTTGCGTCGTTCCCGTCTTGGACCACGCAACATTATGAATGACCGATGTAATCCAACCATATTTCTAGAGCCAGTCTTAAATACTGAGGTTGTAGCCACTTTTTTAGCCTCGAGCAACAGCAGAGCCGCGGACGCGGGCAATATTCAAATGAAGCCTGTAAAACACGTATTTGATTTACTGGCACCTTGTCTTAGCCATATTTTCAATATTAGTTTGTCGACAGAAATTCTTTCCCGAAGCATGCAAATTGCGAAAGTAAAAGTTGTATTCAAATAGGGTAATAGAAATGATTTGCCCAACCACCGTCCTATATCGCTTCTACCTGTATTTTCCAAGGGTTTGGGGAAAATAATTTTGAAACACCTGACTTCTTTCACTGACCGCTTTAACTTGATAACCTCCTCACAGTATGGTTTTCGCAAAAACAAATCTGCATTAACACCTCTTTTTGGGCTAGTTGGTGCATACTTTATTTAGAGAAAACTTAGCGCAAAAACATGCAACCACAAAGACAAAACAGACGAGACACAAGCGCTAACTCACAACTGGCTTTTTATTGAAGCAGGATGCAGTTTATATACGGTGAAGCTTCAAGGGGAGAGAAGGGTGACAAGGAGGAGAAGGTGAACAACGGGAACATCGCTTCGCAAAAAACAGGCAGGCAGCCAAAAATATCATGCAAGAAAAAGAAAAAGTTACATGATAACTGAATCTAAAAATTGATACTCTGAATCAAAAAGAGATAAAGAAGGGGTACTGATGCACCTACTGCCATATTTCTTGATGTAGAAAGCCTCCAGACTAACACGCGCCGTCTTATCTGTGCTCTTGCCAAGAATCTTCGCCTCATTCAAAGGTGCCTCGCACCCGTCGCAGCTCATTGCGTGCGCAACCAAATGTGCGTACTTGTCTTTTAAGTCTGACAAATTTCGGGCATGGTCCCCCAAGCGCTCATTGATGCAGCGGCCAGTTTGACCAACATAAAACTTCCCACATGTTAAGGGGATAGCGTAGACCACTCCTACGGAACACTTAACATGTGGGAAGTTTTATGTTGGTCAAACTGGCCGCTGCATCAATGAGCGCTTGGGGGACCATGCCCGAAATTTGTCAGACTTAAAAGACAAGTACGCACATTTGGTTGCGCACGCAATGAGCTGCGACGGGTGCGAGGCGCCTTTGAATGAGGCGAAGATTCTTGGCAAGAGCACAGATAAGACGGCGCGTGTTAGTCTGGAGGCTTTCTACATCAAGAAATATGGCAGTAGGTGCATCAGTACCCCTTCTTTATCTCTTTTTGATTCAGAGTATCAATTTTTAGATTCAGTTATCATGTAACTTTTCCTTTTTCTTGTATGATTTTTTGGCTGCCTGCCTGTTTTTTGCGAAGCGATGTTCCCGTTGTTCACCTTCTCCTCCTTGTCACCCTTCTCTCCCCTTGAAGCTTCACCGTATATAAACTGCATCCTGCTTCAATAAAAAGCCAGTTGTGAGTTAGCGCTTGTGTCTCGTCTGTTCTGTCTTTGTGGTTGAATGTTTTTGCGCTAGGTTTTCTTTAAAAACAAATCTACTGAGCTCGCACTACTCGCCCAGTAAGAATTGATCTTAAAATTAATGATTAATGATTGGTTTTTGGTGGGAAAGGAAATGGCGCAGTATCTGTCTCATATATCGTTGGACACCTGAACCGCGCCGTAAGGGAAGGGTAAATGAGGGAGTGAAAGGAGAAAGGAAGAGAGAGGTGCCGTAGTGGAGGGCTCCGAAATAATTTCGACCACCTGGGGATCTTTAACGTGCACTGACATCGCACAGCACACGGGCGCCTTAGCGTTTTTCTTCCATAAAAACGCAGCCGCCGCGGTCGGGTTCGAACCCGGGAACTCCGGATCAGTAGTCGAGCGCCCTAACCACTGAGCCACCGCGGCGGGGTATCTTAAAATTTGAATGCAGAAGAATGGTGCTTGGGCTTTTTCTGGATTTCTCAAAAGCATTCGACTTAATTAATCATGAACTTTGGCTACAAAAACTTGATCACTATGGCATAAGAGGCATCGCGAACATATTTATTACGTCCTACTTGCAATACCGTTCTCAATTTGTTGTCATTGAAGGGGAACATTCCTTGGTAAAATCCATTAAAGCAGGTGTCCCGCAGGGAAGCATACTGGACCCGTTTCTGTACATTCTTTTTATAAATGAAGCAGACCGCATCGATGAAACGGCCCATCACATAATCTATGCTGATGACACGAGCTTGTTCTTTTCAGGTGAATCATGTGCAGATTTAGCTAGTCGAGCAAATAGCTCACTGTCCAAATTTAATGCATGGGCACAAATGAACTGCCTAAAGTTAACAGTAATAAAACGAAAGCTGTTTTATTTCACCGCCGCCATACACATGTGCAGTTGCCTCCTAATTTGTTAAATAACTCGGAAATTGAAGTGGTAAAAGCTTTAAATCACTGGGCGTATACTTTTCACAAAACATGACATGGAATCTTCACGTGAACTTTATTATTAATATACTATCCAGGACCACCGACATTATGCGCCGTCACTGCTACTTCTTCCCTACGTCTGTTAACATACTCATATATAATTCTTTATTTTCTTCTTTATTGAGCTACGCGTTTCTTGTGTGGTCAACAACAGCTGGACATATTAGTAAATTTTCCGTCTTACAAAAAGAGCTTTACGCCTAGCCTGTAAAGTCCCTTATCGCTCTCACACTGCAGGTTTATTTAAGAACCACCATATAATTCAGGTTTCATCAATGTATGACTACAAGCTATGTCGTTTGTATAAACTCGGTTTACTAAAAAATAACGATGCCATAACAAGCTTAGCACGGCTAACGGAAAACTTCCCTATTTATAATTTTCGCCATCCTGAAGTGTCGTACTTCGCCAAATGCAGAACCAATTATGGACATCAAGTGCTGAAATTTCTACTTCCCACATTTCTAAATCACACATTAAAAGAAACTAACATTGACATATCTGGTATATCACCAAAAGAACTGCGTGAAATGCTTGTATAATGATGCCATACACTGACCTTTTTTTCTCTTTTCCTGGTGCTTTCCTCTAAGTATGATGTTGCTTAACTCATGCATGTGTTTTGTCCAAGTGTGCTTCCTTAGCCGCACGATTCTATGCTGCCCCTGTGGTAGGGGGTCACGGCTCCTCAAGCTGTTTCTGAAAGCTTTTACCTGCCCTCCTCGTAACCTTTTTTTTGCGGAATATATTTGATTTGAACTGATTTGAATTGTGCTTGGTAAATAAGGCGCAGTTGCAAAACCGCTTTCAGCAAATGTCGTGCGACATGGGAGCGAGCGCCGCCAGTTATGGAAGCAATACGTGTGATTAGGCCTAAAGTGTGCAACGCCTGAATTTTAGCCTTAAAAAGCCAGGCAGTACCCGTTCCGGACTGATGTATCGACAAACCCAGAATTTTCAATGTCGAAGATTCTTGAAGTGGGCTTTAACATAGTTGGAGACGGATTGGCGTGGCAGCGAGTTTACGGCGTCCACAGCGGTTGACCAATGATGTGAACGTAGTTTTGCTCACGGAAAGCTGCAGGCCGGTAGACATAGCGTAATTGGCGGTAATATCTAAGGCTGAATGTAGGGCCGCCACTTGAGTTAGCAGGTCATGGTGAGTGCTACATACCGTGATATCATCGGCGTACAGTAAGAACTTAACGCCAGGAACATCATGTAAGCGCCATGCAAGACAAATGAAGGCAATATTGAACAGCGTTGGTGACAGTACCGAGCCTTGGGGTACACCGCGATCAGAGCCAAATGATCCTATGGGGTCACCACTGAGGCGTATGGCAAATTGTCTGCCTTCAAGGAAGGATTTTATAAAATTGCATACTCGACGAGAGATATGCAGCATGTCAATAGAATGCAAAATGGTAGCACAACTTTTATTATCGTAAGCCTTTTCGATATCCATGGCGACGACGGTACGTACGCTGTGGCTGCGAGATGACAGAACTTGCGACGCCAAGACAGCCAAACCATCTTTAATGCCGATGAATGGAGGAAGCCAATTTGGGCCGGGTGGTAGAAACCGTGGTGCTCCAGCCACCACGACAGTCGTGTGGCTAATATTTTTTCTGTCATCTTGCACAGTGTTGATGTTCGAGAAAAAAGATGGAAGTTGGCAAGACCCGTGGGTGGCTTCCTTGCTTTTGAATTGGGATCGCAGTGGCCACTTTCCAGGTCTCAGGAACAGAGCCGTTTAGCCACACATTGTTAATGTTGTTGAGGTCGAGGGAAGACAGCACAAATCATGTTCTTGTAGACCTCATTGGAATGGCATCCGGACCGGGCGATGTCTTTCGTTTAGCCTCATCTATTGGTGCAAGCAACTCAGGCATCGTGAAAGGAGACGCAATACTCTCGGCATCTGGTGCTGATGGCAGTTTATCTAAGTAAGCTGGAATCCCTGCCGAGTTAGAAGTGGTAGCTAAGGGCGGCATCACATCATATTTTGGATAGAATTTCCGTGCCGCTTCTCTGGTGAAATCATTTGGAGACAAGTTAGCTGCGAAGCATGCGGTGCTAGCTGCGTTGGGGCGATGGTGACCGTGTTCCATTGCAGGAAAAATTCGCCAGAGACATGGATTCGACGACTTCAGAGAAAACTGCTCGCACCACGCATGTCACTGCCTTCGTGATAGATCGCGTTCGTATCTGCGAGCCTTAGCAGCAATATAGTTCAGTATTATACGTGCCTGTGCTGATGTAGGATCACGTGAGGCTGCCAGCCTGGCCTGTCGGAGATCAGCCCACAAGTTTAGCATACCGATATCTTTAACCCGTCGATCGATGTCTGCCCAGCTGGAGGTGGTAGCTCTGTTTAACGCGCATTATATACGGTCAACAAGCGATGGTGACGACTGTCTCGATCCAGGATTCTCGAGGGAGCGGGCGCACACCTTTGCGGAGCTCAAGCAAATACCCCATTTGGACCGTCGGACTTACCCTCCTCCCCACCCCTCTCTTACGCACTCCCAACAGATCCTCTTCAGACGCCTCCAGACCCGCTCTCTGTCATCCCCTCAGCTTTTATCCCACAATTGCGGCAAATCCCCTGCATGCTCCCTATGTGGTGACCCCCACGCCACACTCTCCCATATCCTTTTCGGCTGCCCTGCTGACCCTCCCCCGCGGGGACAGCACGCCATCTTGAGCTGGGAGGACTGGGAGGTCCTGCTTATGTCTGCAGACAAGACATCGCAGCTTGCTGCGGTGACTCGGGCTGCCGACGTCATGTCCCGGCATGACCTACTTGATGCAGAGCGGGACCGCGCAGTGGCTCAGGGACCCAGCTGGGTCTAAAACTCACTTGCTGAATAAAGTTTTTCGGTCTGTCTGTCCGCAGGGAGATACTGGAGAATAGTACGGAAACAATCCCAGTTGACCACCGCGAACTTGCGGCGTAACCGGCGAGCACGCGATGGGTGGACACTGATGGGGATAGGTTGGTGGTCACTCCCTCAACAGTCAGGCTGAAGGTGCCTCGAGGGAGTGCCGGGGCCAGACCACCAAGTCAGATCAGGAGCATATGTGGTACTGTAACTGTGACACATAGCCCGCCTTGCTGAACTGGGGTAGTTTAGAAGAATAAACAACGAATCCGCGAAGGCATCCCGCACACGGCTGCCGGGGGGGGGGGGGGGGGGGTGCTCGAAGTAGGGTACCCCCAGTCTGGGTTCCGGCCGCTGATGTCACCTCCGACTAAATCAGACACCCGGGGTATTTCCTACGCTCAGTCAATAACCAGCCCAATTTAATACGGGAATGAGCGCCGCCCGCTAGTCTTACGTTGTGAGATACCGCCACAACAGTTGCCTTGGGTAATTTTACAGCAACTGAACTACCTCCTGAGACGAGGTACACCAGATTTCCAGAGAGAGGCATACATGAGGTAAACGCGTATTACCGTACAGCACCGCCTTTTCTGGAGGGGAGTCAGTGTACACACGATGGTCGTTCATCGAAGGCAACGCGTAACCACTGAAGCCCGGAATTGCTGGTAAAGCATTGGTATCCTGCATGGCCCTCACCTGTAGCTTTTGCAAAAAATACGGGTTCTGAGCTCTCCCACTTTAGTGGAGAGGCCTCTACAGCTCCACTGGAGCACACCGGAAAAGCCGGAGAGCACTATCTTCGGTTAGTAGTCCAAGCGTTGCAAGAGAGCAGATGTCGGGTTAGATAACTGGGCAACCATAAAATAGTTGCAGGGATGCTGTAGAGATATTTGGCATTGAAGCAGGTACTCTGGGAGGAGCGTTGAAGGAAGATGGTGGGCGGGACATGCTCGGTGCTGATTCATCATTTGTAGTGGCGGTACCAGATCCCGCTGCATGTCTACGGCACGCGGGCAGTTCGGTGCTGTCGGAGCCTTGAGACTTCTGCCAAAAGGCATGCGATTTGGTCATCAACTGCTACCATGTCATCGATGGGAGGTTCCAGGATGCTACGCTGTTTTGTAGTCTGCTGATGCCGGCGGTCCTTACGCACTTTATCGCTATAAGTCTGCTGGGTAGCAGTTTCATGCGTGTGCAGCACAGGAACTTCGGGCCACTCGTCGTCATCCAACTGGAGAGCTGCAAACCGGTTGGAGGCCTGCGAAAGAGGTGTGTTCACATTCTCAGTCATTTGCTTAGAGTACCCACGACGAATCTTTTGTGTCGCCTTCTGCTTTGTGGGGCAAGCGGGCGATGTATACGTGGTCGTCACTTTTGCAGAGGCCACATCTGTACGCCGCTGCGCCTCCCGGCGCAGGTTACACTTAAGTTGTGAAAGGGCAGGATCTACGCATATGGCCAGTCTGAAGCGACTCTAGCAGTAGGCCGCGGTTGGTTTGTATGGCCGCGGCCGTAAAATGCAGCCATAGAAGTACAAGCAGGCTGGCGGTGTTGGTGGGCCTTGCATGGTGACGATGCAAGAGTGTCCTTTTCCCATATAACGTGCTTGGATCGCTGAGTGGGTGGGACAATAAAGCTCACGCTGAAGGGCGGCCCGGTATTTATTAACATCGACGTTGTAGACAACACAACGTTGCAAGTCGGATCCATCAATCAAGTACACCTGTACCGGCACCAACACCTCGCTGGCAACTGTAATGCACTGTAGCGTTTGCAGACGTTCTACGGCAGCCAAGGTCGGCAGCCACACAGCAATGGAATCGGACTTCTTTCTGGCCATAAAGCCGCTACAACCCTTCGTTTCGAGACATGCATCCAGATTTGACAGCAGAATCCTGGTCAGTATATCTGTAAGGCTTTTCGTTGCCAGAGAATTGATAGTGGCTTTGTAGCTCAGTGAGCTGTGGGTATACACAACTGGGCGGTCTGTGGATAGGCAGGAAAGTTTGCCGAGTGAGCCACCGCTGGCCGAAGAGAAACCGGTTGCAGTGTCTAACGAAGGGCGCTTTTCAGAAGAGCGGAGGGCCGGCGGCCCGATTCGCAGGGCTTTTGACAGGTCCATTGGAGTGCTTGGCGTCTCATGTAGTACTGGTAGAGGTCGATCCAGAAGTATAGGCTGAGCAACCGTACCTGCGTCCGTCCAGAGGGTAAATCACTCACGAACGGTTGTACATCTGGAGAAGGCAGGGCAGGCGCCGTGTCCGATGAAACAAAGGCCCGATTTTGGACGTCTGGCCCATGCTCAGGGGGCAGTTGTACTGCAGGTAATGCCACTGAGGCAAGCGGCGCAGGCGGAGCTACCCCTGCCAGCACGCCACCGGAGGTGCTATGCGTAGCCTCGGTGCGCAGTTCAGGTCCAGGAATAAATTCGTGACATTTGTTGTATGCCACGCAACCAGGCGGCGACTGGGCGTCTGAGGCCTCCTCGTATGGCGTGAATCCAGTTCGTTCGCTACAGGGAACGTGTTTAAGTGGCAGGCAAGATTTTCACAAGATCGATGCGAAAGCACCTTAACAAGGACACTTCGTATAGGCAGCTAGCTTGTTGGCATAACACTGCGTTTTACATTTATCTTGAGGATAAAAGCGAACAGAGAGGCAAATTTGTGTGCACTCACTGCACAATGCGCGCTCCGTGCCGTGCTGAACCAAGACGCCGTGACGATTGGCCGTCTGCAACATCGCTGAACGTAAGTTGGCGTTGTTATCGGGCGGTTGTGCGGACGGTAATTTATTTATGTCATTCATTTTATGAAGGAATTGGAAAAAACGCGAGAAGCCGTTGATAGGTTTTTAATTTATCTGCCGCCAATAAATAAAACGTATGAGCTAAAGAAATCTTCCTGCTGTGTTTCTCTTTATAGATGCGCTGGGAGACTTCGCAAACCAAGTTTTCATAAGTTAGCCATGGTACGAAGCGCAGGCTTGCCCACACTGACGCCTGGAAACTAACCTGCAAGCTAACTCGCGAGCTCAATGCCGAGCCACACCACCGCGGCTACCGAGAACCGTAAATGACGCTGATGAACCACCTCTGGCATGTCAAACGCGTAGGTGTAGTAGCGCGGCGCTGGCGACTGACCATCCGTGCACATGAGCGGTTTCACGCTGGCAGACATTACACACGATCATGACGGAGGACGTTTCAACAGCTAATAGAGAGCTCTAGAAAAGGAAATGCACGTTTGCGCTCAGTAAACGCAAGTGTTTTGCAGTCCATCCCGCTTTATGTTACATCATTTAACATACACACACTAAATAACTCCAGTGATTGTGGCGCCATCCTGTTTCAAACAAGAGAACAATTGCTACAACAAACCGGTGCTCGTTAGACCTAGCAGCTACCGAATCACCCAGCCAAATAAAACACAGCCCAAAATTATTGTCTATTCAATTTGTTATAGGCAAGATAAGGGGAAGCGAAAGATCAGTACCCAGTTTATAGTTTGTTCACGTGCCGAAAAACGCAGTAACACCAAAGAGTTCACTTTGAAGCGCGCCGGTATGTTGGCTGTCCATGGGCGTCTGCCGCTAGAGGAGCGTACGCTATGTGTCACACGTCACCATCCTGTTTCTTCGCCCCTTTTCGCTGCAGCCGAACCACCACATCCGCTTCCGCCGTTACGACCAATCAGGTGTAGCAGCTGCGCTAGATTATGACACTTTTATTATGGCACCAACTCGGAATACTGGCCCTGCACTCGACTCTAAACATGCATACGCCCATATGGGGGTATAAAGGGAGTCGTCTGTAATCTATCGCACTCGATTTCATAAAAGGGAGTGTGATAGAGAACACCTCAATACATTTTTGCACCTTTCGGTTTAGAGTGTGCAGTGCGCAGAAGGACCTCGACCTCATGCCCGGCTGCTCATTCAAGACGAGTAGCGCACCGTCGATTGGCATCACAATAGACGTCGACGCCACGCAGAATGCAAGCCAGCTACACCGAGTCTTTGCTTGGACACCCATTCGCCACGGTGGACTGAGTGGAAAAGTTTTCGCCGCTACTTCGCGGCGTACAAGATCATGCACCTACTATGTCAACAGGACTCTGAAGTTGTTCGTGATGGAGGGACAAGGTACGAGCGACGTCGACCCCGATAAGTAGTAGTGCAAGTCGTGGGTAGAAAGCCCCTTTATGATCTCTAATATAGCCACGTGTTCCTTTTGATGCACTTTATTTCAAGGCGAAAGCTTTATATATCGCATTACTTCTAAGCCCGTGGTGTGCATCGCGGCACAAAAAAATCGGAGAGTCGTGGAGATGGCAAGAACTGGAGAAATAGAGAGAGAGACAACATTAGTTTCCACAGGTGTCGGGAATTAGTGCAAATGGGTCCTGTGTGGCCTCAGGTGGAAGCGACGTCCTGGGCCCACGATATGAGTGCAAGTTAAGTGATCTTGTCGGGCTGGGTGAGGAGTTGGTCCCAGCTTTCCGCAGAGGATGCTGGTAGGAGGGCCCGTAGGGGCAGGATATTTTCCAATCACCAAAGCATGTTCGCCTGAGCGCCGGGCTATCCATGGTTGCACTTTGGGCATGTGGGGTCGTATTCGCCGTCGGTTATTAGTGCACAGAGCACAGCACAGAGCACGTCAGTTGCAGTACTGGGGGGAGGGCCCATGTGATTGCGTAGCGAGTGGCATAATCTGTGGCAACGGCAATCCATTTTTTCCGAAGGTGAACTCAGGAAGCGGACCCAAAAGATCCAAGCCAACACAATAGAATGGTTCAGGGGGAACATCAACAGGTTGGAGCATACCCGCTGAGAGAGTGGCAGGTTGTTTCCGGCGCTGGCACTAGTCGCAGGCACGAACATAGCGGCGTACGGACTGGGAGACGCGGGGCCAAATGAACCGACGACGCACGCGGGCGTCAGTGCTCGAGACACCCAGATGTCCAGCAGTGGGGAGGTCATGGAACTCGTGGAGGACATCGGTGCGCAGGAGCTTTGGCACAATGAGCAGGAGTTGGGGGCCGGCGGGGTTCAGACTTCTGCGGTATAGTGTGTCATGATGCAGCACCAACCGGCGTCAGATGAGTTGAGGTGGTCAATAATAGAGGGGAGCTCGATATCCCGTCCCTGCTCCTCGCTAAAATGAGTAATAGCAGAGAGCGAGAACAGGTCAGTGGTGCAGTCACTGAGAGAAGGGTCAGAAGAGTCAGCGGGATATCGGGAGAGGCAATCAGCATCGGTTTGTAGCCGACCGGACTTATAGACCACGGTGTAGTCGTAGTCTTGTAGGCGTAAAGCCCAGCGACCTAGCCGGCCAGTAGGATCTTTCAGAGGAGAGCCAGCAGAGCGCATGGTGGTCGGTGGCAGCTGTAAAAAGGCGGCCGTACAAATGCGGGCGAAATTTTCCAACGGCCCACACAAGGGCCAAGCACTCGCATTCCGTGATGGAGTAATTGCGCTCTGATGTAGAGAGGAGGCGGCTGGTGTAGGCTATGACACGGTCAGACTCAGATTACCGTTGAGAAAAGACAGCGCCGATTCCGTGACCGCTGGCGTCAGACCGGACTTCAGTGGGAGTGGCCACATCGAAGTGTGCCAAGACGGGCGAGGTGGTGAGCATTGAGATTAGAGTGGCAAAGGCGTTTGCTTGTAGGGGTCCCCAGGTGAAAGTCATATCCTTTTTTAGCAGATCAGTGAGGGGCCGGGGTGGTGGTAAAAACGTTTATTTCCTCTGAAAAGAGGGAGTTACATGGAGGGTGCTCTGGAGTCAGGCTTAGTGCCCTTCCCCTCACAATCACTAGGTGGGGTCCCTAGTACGGGACCCCGGTGGCTTCCGCTGCCGCCATAGCTCGTTCGACCATCGCCTTTTGGGCTTTCAGGTCGCAACAGGCGAGTAGGGTCGCCTCCCAGTCCTCCCGGGTGGGGTTTGGGTTTGGAGTAAAAGCAGGGTTGGGGGGGCACGCCCACACCATGTGGTAGAGGTCCGAGGACCTCTCCCCACAGTGCGGGCACTCCCCGGAGAAGGCAGGGTCAAAGTGCTTTAGCGAGGCCGGGCACATAATGGTGTTCGTGACAAGGCGGAGGAACAGGCGTTCCTCCGCTCTTGTTAATCCTTTACACGGGTGGGGGTACAGTTTATGTCTATCTTTGTATAATTGCGTTATTTCTTTGTAAGTGTAGGTCGGCGTGGCTTCCGCTACTTCTTCAGAGGAGGCGGGGGACGAGATTTCCCGGTTAGAGAGCGCGCGGGCGGCTGCATCTGCTGCCTCGTTTCCTCCTAGCCCCGAGTGGGCCGGAGCCCAGACTATGAAGCGGTGGGATGGACCTCCTACGTACGAGCTGTTTTGCAGTAGCCGGTAGGCCAGGTACGGGACCTAGCCCTGTTGGACGTTCCGACACGCCCCTCGCGAGTCGGTTATGATTGTCTTGGAATCGAAGTGTGTTGCCGCTAATGCGATGGCGACTTCCTCTGCTTGAGTGACGCTTCGGGCTTTGAAGTTGAGCCCGTTCACCGTTTTGGACTCGTGGATCACTGCCGCCGTGTACCACCCGCCTTGGTGCGGGCAGGATGCGTCCACGTAGTATACCCCGGGTTTCCTTCCGTAGTGGTGAGCTAAGGCCTCTGCCCTGGCCCTGCGTCTACCCTCGTGGTCGTCCCTGGACATCTTAATTGGGAGTGGTCTTACGTGCAGGGCGTAGCGCCACTCCTGAGAGAGTCTTACTCTCTCCTCGGTTAGAGTCGTGTGTTCTATGTGCAGACGGGCTAAAAGGCGGCGTCCTGACGGCGTCTGCGATAATCGCGTGTATTGACCTGTGAATGTTAGCAAATCCGGGCACGATGCGGCGGAAGTAGGAGCACAGCCTCATGAAGCTCCGTACTTCGTTGCAGGAACGCGGCACCGGGATGTCTTTCACGGCTCGCTGGGTCAGGGTGAACACCCGTGGCATCAACGACATGATTCGGGATTGTGATCTGGCGACGTGCGGAACGGGATTTGCAGGAGTTGAGCTGCAGGCCGGCATGACGGAACAGGAAAAGAATCTTGGAAATGTCATCGAGGTGAGAGGAAAGGCTGGGGAAAAAGAAAATGACGTCGTCGAGATAGCAAAGGCACGTGGACAATTGGAATCCGTGCAGAAGGGATTCCATCACACGCTCGAAGGTGGCCGGCGCGTTGCATAAGCTAAAAGGCATAACCTTGAACTGATACAGCCGATCAGGTGTCACAAACGCCGTCTTCTCACGGTCCTGGTCATCCACTGCTATCTTCCGATAGCCGGAGCGAAGGTCTGTGGAGGAGAATTTCGCACCGTAGAGGCAATCAATGGTGTCGTCGATGTGCGGGAGGGGGTACACGTCCTTTTGGTTATCTTGTCCAGGTGCCGATAATCAACACAAAAACGCCATGAGCCATCCTTTTTCTTCACAAGGACTACTGGTGAGGCCCAGGGGATGTAGTAGGGTTCGATAATGTTCTTATCAAGCATCTTCGTAACCTCGGTGTTAATAACCTGATGCTCAGCGTGGAAGACTCGGTATGGTCGACGACGGAGAGGAGAGGCATCCCCGGTGTCGATGCGGTGCTTCACAGAAAGAGCTTGGCCCAGCGGGATGTTATTCAGATAGAAAATGTCCGAAAAAGATTCGAGAAAGGCTCGAAGGTGTGCAGTTTGGGCGGGACGCAGGTCGGAGGGTATCATGGTCGCGAAGACGTCTGTAGAAAGAGGTACTCTGGGGATGGCCTGCGTGATCTTGAGAAGGGGCGGCGTTGAATGCAGCGACCTGGCACAAGCGAGGGGGGAGATGGTAGCAACGCAAATGCCGGATGGAAGAACTTGAGGAGAGAAGCCGAAGTTGAGGAACGGGAGAGACAGTGTGTTCGCCTGGATTAAGGTGATGGTATAGGACAGAGCAACGTTGCGGGTCAGCAGGAGATCGGTACTAGGTACAACGAGGTGATCGCCATCGGGAACGGGGGGAGAGGGTGTCAGTGCAACGAAGGAGGTGACTTTAGAGGGTAATCGAGCATAGTCTGCATTGAACAGGCGGAGAGAGGGATCGACCTGCTCGGAACGGAGTTGTGGGAGCTCTAGTTGTAGGAGACCCTGCGAGCGTCAATCAGAGCTGAGTTGTGGGAGCTCTAGTTGTAGGAGACCCTGCGAGCGTCAATCAGAGCTGAATGGTCGGAGAGGAAATCCATGCTGAGAATGAGCTCGTGGGCGCATGTGAACAAAACGGTGAACTGAACCGGGGTACTGTGGCTGGCAACAGTGTTGCGAGCAGCACATAGTCCGTCCTCAGCACGTGTGCCTCCAGCCGCCACACGCACGAGGGACGTTGCAGGCGTGAGCGCTTCGCGGAGGCTACGGCGAAGGGCACAGCTCATCATAGATACATGTTCACCGGTGTCAATGAGGGTGCGCACAGGAAAACCGTCGACTGTGACATCCAGTTAGTTCGGTCGGGTCGTCAGTAGAGAATTTTTTGTCGGGGTCATTGATGCAGCGTCACCTCCGGGAGCTGCATCAGCTAGTTTTCCAGAGAGGAGCGGACGTAGGGGGCAGTGGCCGAAAGACGGGGTAACTGCGGTGAGTGTGAGCGACAGCCTTGGGGCGACGGTGAACGGGAATTCCGGAAGGAGGGAACAGACAGATCGGGCTGGGAGGTGGGCGAGAAGCGGCGCTGAGGGTCAGGTCGGTAGACGGAGAAGCCAGCGCGAGGAGGCGACGACCGAGGGCTGCGGCAATGTCGAGAGATATGTCCAACGCGGGAGGAGAGAAAGCAGATGGGTCGGTCGTCAGCCGTGCGCCATTCCGCCCGATTGCGGTAACGGGACGTGGATTAGTAGGAGGGGCGGAAAGCAGGGGAAGGAGGCTGGCGCACGGGTGGGCGGCCAGTGGAACACACCTGGGGGAATAGATCCAGGTTTGCCAGTTCTTGCTTGACGACAGTCTGAATAAGCGACACAACGGGCAGGGTAGTATCAGGGACGGATGGTGGGGATATGACAGGTGCGAGGGCCTCCAGTTCACGTCGGACGATCCGGGTGACTGAATCGGTGACGACAGGGGCTTCCGAGGGCGCGCGGGATGGCGATCGGGGGTCCTCACAGGAAGATGTCGCGGCCGTGTTAGGAAGGCGAGAAAACGATTGCGGAATGCGGCGGCCTATCACTTGCTCAAATCTACGGCCCTCTTTAATGATGTAGTCAATAGTGGCACAGTCTTTACAAACAAGCAAGTTGAAAGCATCGTCTGCAGTGCTTTTTTATTTACCCATGGTTTCCAACTTTTTTGCATGTTTTAAACGCCTTGATCGGGAAACACGCAAAGTATACTTCAGAGAACTTTTCCATAAATAAATCGCATGCTAAGTTGGCGTCGCTCTCTGTAAACACAATCGGTCCAGCTTACTCTGCTTAAGCAGCCTCTAAAAGCAGATAGCATTTCAGGAGTTATGAGTGTGTACGAATATTCCGAAAGCAGTTGTTTAGGTGTATTATGAACTTGACTGTCGAATAATAATATAGGCAAGTGGTCGCTAATATTGTTAAAGTGCCAGTTCTGACAAGGGAAGGATCTGAATTGCTTATAAACAGATCAAGAAGTGTTGCTGATTTTGGGGTGATTCGCGTGGGCGACGTTATGTAGTTCTGACAGGAATGACAGTTTAGTAACGATTCTAGTTGTCTTAGCTCTGGTATCAGCTAACATGTTGATGTTGAAGTCACCATCTATAATAAGTGCGTATTTTCTTTCACTCACAAATTCTAAAAGAGAGCCTAAAAAGAAAATAACAGACGAACATTATTTGAAGGAGGGCCAACACTTAACCAGAATTATTTGGAAAAACAGCGCACCTTTAGGCACGGACAGAGGCAGATATAACGACACAGTGCTGACTTCAACTTGTTCTTTATTGCAGAGTGACACAGTATATAAACGAAAAGTGGGCGAGAATACATGGGAACCAAGAGGGGGCAAGTCCCGGTTACCATACAGCTCGGCTGACTCGAAGCTCGTTAAGCGAAGTATCGTCAGCCTATGCTTCACAAATGCCCTTATGAAATCTTGCCCGCACTCTATGTGCCAAAGCTTCAAAGAGCAAACCCTTCGGCTGGCAAAAGCTGGCTACCCTGAGCACTTGCTGATCTCAGCAGCTGACTCCGTCTTCAAAAAACTCAAAGGAAGAGTAGGGAGTGCTGGCCCAGACCACCAACATAATGTTGCTGTGGTGCCTTACCTGCACAACCTTTCGAACAGGCTCAAAAAGATTGGGCAAAAAGCAGGCGTCCGTGTTGTCTTCTCGGCGCCCGACATGCTATCCAAGCTCTGTCGTAGAGTGAATGCCCCAGCCTTGCGAGCGCCAACCTGCCCAGTTAAACACCAGGCACCTTTCGTTCCTTGCGAAGTTGGTGTGGGGTACAAAATTGGTTTGAGCTGTGGCAAGGTTTACGCGGGCAAAACCGGGCGCTGCCTCAATGAGCGTCTTATGGAGCATTCAAATGTCTACAACACTGCAAAGAGAAACCTGGGAGTCCACTGCTTAAAATGCCCCTCCCGTTCTTGTGAGCCCTTTTTTCATGAGTGCACTGTTCTCGCGAAGAATGCACATCAACTCACACGTGAAATCATAGAATACGCCAACATTTTAAAGCTAGAAGAAGACTGTGTGAGCACACCATCAATAGCTCTAACCAAACGGGAATTAGATTATTTGAACCAGGTTTCTTTGGAGTAATTAGGCAGTCTTTCCCTAACCTCGATGTCTTTTTGGGTGGGTTCTGAATCCTATCCTCGACGTTTTTATTGGATGGGTTCTGAATTCAACCTTTTGATCTTATTAGCCCTTTTGGCGTCGAATTTTCCTCCTGTTTTATGCCTTTTTTTGGCTCTTTTAGTCGATTTTATTTGTCTTTGTTTTTAATGGCCTGGTTTGGACCTTTTAATGCATTTTATCTTCATACTGCTTGTAATGCCCTTTTGGCTCTTACTATATTTTTCTTATTTTTTAATGTTGTTATCGCATTGTCATTTGTCATTCTGTTACAGCCGCTCGGTGCCATCCTCTACCAGACCTTACCTTTTATACACTCCCAGTTGCACTTTATCACCCCGTGTCTTTTGACCTCAGTTATCTTTCTGTCGTGTGCAAACATAGCAGCAGCTTCCCATGTATTCCCGCCCACTTTTCGTTTATATACTGTGTCACTCTGCAATAAAGAACTAGTTGAAGTCAGCGCTGTGTCGTTATATCTGCCTCTGTCCGTGTCTAAATGTGCGCTGTTTTTCCAAATATGAGCTACCAACTAGCCCGTTTGACCACCCTTGCAACTTAACCAGAACTCAGTGGCATCGTCTGGAAGCCTTCAATAAAGAGGCTATGAGAGCTATCACTTGCCTTCCACGCATCACACCGATCGTGGCACTTCAAGAAAAGGCTCAGCTCAATACCCTTGATTAGTTTGTGCAGCACCGCCGTGATACTCGTAGCCTTAAGGCCACCCATTTGCATTCACTGCGAGCACTCCAGACCTTCGCTTCATCACACACCATACTGTCGCCGCCACCTTCAGTTCTTCCCCCATGGGACTCTGTGCAGCTGAGCGACCACAAACCTACCGATGTACGTCGCCCAGCCTCACCTTATGCGGCACATATATCGTCCCTTCACGAGCGAATCGCGGAACAAGATAGTCACCTACCCCGCGGCTCAAATATTATATATGTTGATGCCAGTATCCAGGGCTGTGTAACGACGACTGCGCTTGACTGTGCCTGCCAGCCTGCACTTAACAAGACGGCCAGCTTTCGATTCGCGGAACCCCCTCCTCCCTTCTGTGCTGAGCTGCATGGTTGCTATACAAGACGCGCTTCGCTCTGTAGTCGCAGTTACCTTGCTCCCTACAGCACACATTATCATCCGCACTGACGCCATTCAAGCAACTTGTATACTCCGAAGCGTCCGCCACAGCCCATAAATCTGCCAGAATATACATCGCCTGGTGGCTCGCATCCCGCAAGCCAATCGAATTGAGTGGGTCCCCCGTGACCTAATCAATTCGCAAAGCTCCGCAGATTCTGCAGCCCGCTTGCCGTCCCAACGCACATCAATGACCCAATTCCTCAGCATGGATTATGCTACCCTCCCTCGCATATAAAAGGAACACCTCCGGCGCCGTACAAGTGCTCTCGTCCCACAGTATGCGATAACCCTCCCACGCGGTATTACCCGTGCCGAGGAGGCTGTGCTCTACAGGATCCGGGTCGGGGTTGCCCTCACTCCTTCCGTAACTCGGACGTGACCTCAATTTCGCCACTCATATCCCCGGCCAGGGTGTCCAGTCTGCAACTCGCAAGACACTGAGGTTGACATTCGTCACTTGTTGTGGGTTTGCTCGGCGCTGAAGCCGACCAGAATTCGCCACCTGGTAGCAGCGGGTCTCCAGTCAGACAACCCGTCCTCATACATTGCTAGGACGCAGGGGCCACATCAACACTCCCTACTCGCCTTCATTAGATCGGCCCACCTTTTCTCCTTCATTTAACGACCACCCACTCTTTTCTTTCCTTTCTCTTTCCTTCCCAGCTCTCCTTAAGCCCAGAGGCGATAAACAACGCCATAAAAAAAGCTAGCTGCCTTTTATTTACCATCGGCGATCGACGGCTGTAGCGGGCGGCTTCTCAAACGGAAAAGCAATGCGTATTTCGCACAATATTTTCTTTAAGTACACCTCCGGTCTTTACAGTACAGAAAAGAATATCTGAATTATTGTTTCTATTTGTCGAAGTTCAATTGTCAAATAAAACACCTTTGATATTACGCCTTTACAGTGGACTCCAATGGGCAACTAAACTTGTGGATGAATGTTTCTGCTCTCGCACTGGTCTCGTTCCATTTGTCGGTAAAGAGCGATAGCGACGCTGGACGTTTCGCTGTCCCCGCAACGGAGTCACCGCAACGCAGTGACATCCTGCCGCCGCTCACAGTCGCAACCGAACCGACATCCGCTTCCGGCGTTTCGACCAACCAGGTGCGGCCGCTGCGGCAGATTGTGACGTTTTTTATCACGACACAAACTCGGAATACGGCCGCAGGTAGGCGACGACGTCTAGGTTGTCCCCGTCGGTGACGTCCTGCAACATTGCGTCGAGTGTTGTCATCATGGCCTCCCTGCTGTGTACGAGGTGATAGGGTTTCACAGGGTTTCATCCTTAACTGTGGTTTGTAGGCGAAGGCAAATTAGGGCAAGATCGCGTCCGATGGTCTGTGTTCGGTGTCAACGTAGATGGAGTGTAGCTACATGCAGTTCTTTTCCATTTTACCCCCGTCAGGGTGCCATTGCGATGTCTACGGCAAGTGAGAGGTAGAGCCGTCTAATTGGCTTTTATAGAGTCAGCGTAAATTATCTCACAAGAATGGATTGTAAACGGAGCTACTTGTTACTGGTTGTAAGCAGCAATAAGAAATTAAATGAAATACATTCACGCCTGTCAACTGCCATGAACTATGACCGATGTTAATCCTTGATTTGAGAAGATAGTGTCACGTAGTGGTGACGGCAGTCGAAGCAGCGATGAAGACGGACGAAAAGTTCTTCTAAAAGAAAATTGTTTATTGGGCTGACTTGCACCCAAAATGGACTGAATCACTCGGCGGCGACGAAGCGACAAGCGTGCTCGGCGGTCGTGGACCAGAATGCCCGCCGCTGTCGGCCGTGCTCAATTTAAAGCTGATAGCGAACTTTCGAGATAAAGCGTGCAAAGTTACTAGAACATTCCGGAACAATGTAGAATCAGCTCTGCCTGGCTGCGATCAATCGAGATAAATCTAGTCGCGTCTTGCGTCGCAAAGAAAGCGATAAGGTGGTGTGGCGGCAGATTTGAAACACGAACAAAAACTGCAAATATTCGCGGCATTACTCCCCTCTCAAAGAAGCATCGACCCGATGCATTAAAACAAATAATGCGACAAATAAGAGAAAAAAAAACGGATCTTGCGAAAATAGAGCATGGAAATGCAGCGGCATTTAGCGCGCATAGCACGGCTTGAGACGGACTACATGGACAACTTCTGGTCGTACGCGGCGTCGCTGGGATGCAGTCATTGCGTCAGGGATGACTTCATAATCCAGTTCACCTAGCCGACGGAGAACATTGTACGGGCCGAAATAGCGGTGCAAAAGCTTTTCACTCAATCCACGGCGGCGAATGGGCGTCCACACCCAGACTTGGTCTCCTGGCTTGTATTCCGCGTTGCGTCTTCGTAGGTTGTAGCGTCTGGCGTCGGACCGCTGCTGATCTTTGATCCGTAATCGGGCAAGCCTTCGAGCTTCTTCTACGCGTTGAAGGTAGGCGGCAACGTCGACGTTCCCTTCTTCTGTAACGTTGGGCAGCATGGCGTCTAGCGTGGTCGCGGCCTCCCTGCCATGGAGGAGTCTAAAAGGCGTCATCTGGGTGGTCTCCTGCACTGCGGTGTTGCAGGCGAAGACGACGTAAGGCAGGATGACATCCCAGGTTTTGTGTTCGGCATCGACATACATGGCGAGCATATCGGCGATGGGTTTGTTCAGGCGCTCGGTCAGTCCGTTGGTCTGCGGATGGTAAGCAGTTGTCCTCCGGTGGCTGGTTTGGCTGAAGCGCAGGATGGCTTGCGTTAGCTCCGCCGTGAATGCTGTTCCTCTGTCCGTGATGAGCACATCGGAGGCGCCGTGTTGAAGAAGAATGCACTCCAGGAAAAATTTGGCGACTTCTGCTGCTGTTCGTTCGGTAGGGCTTTCGCCTCGGCGTAGCGGGTCAGGTAGTCGGTCGCTATGAAGATCCACTTATTTCCAGATGTTGACGTTGGAAAAGGGCCAAGCAAGTCGATGCCGATCTGCTGAAAGGGCCTTGAGGGAGCTTCAATGGGGTTCAGAAATCCTGCTGGTCGTGTGGGAGGAGTCTTTCGTCGCTGACAATCTCGGCAGGTTTTCACATAGTGTGCGACATCGGCAGACAGTCGGGGCCAGTAATACTTGGCTTGAATGCGGCGGAGGGTGCGAGTAAACCCGAGATGTCCAGATGTCGGCTAGTCGTGTGAAGCCTGTAGAACTTCTTCGCGGAGACAAGTAGGTACAACAAGAAGGTAGGCTGTTTTGCTTGCTGTAAAGTTCTTCACAAGGACCTCATTCTGCACAAAGAAGGAAGACAGTCATCGCTTGAATGAAGCGGGGGGTGAAGAAACCTTCTCTTCCAGGTACTCGATGAGGCCTTTTAGGTCGGGGTCCGAGCGTTGCTGCTGAGCAAAAGAGCTGGGACTGATGGGTCCCAGGAAGGCGTCCTCATCGTCGTCCGGCGGCGGTGCATCTACAGGGGCTCGTGAGAGGCAATCGGCGTCAGAGTGCTTGCGTCCGGAATTGTAAACGACGGTGACGTCAAACTCCTGGAGACGCAGACTCCATCGAACGAGTCGGCCAGAGGGGTGCTTCAAATTGACGAGCCAGCACAGCGCGTGGTGATCGCTGACCACATTGAATGGTCGTCCGTACAGGTAGGGGCGGAATTTTGACGTGGTTCAGATGATGGCAAGGCACTCCTTCTCAGTTGTCGAATAGTTAGCCTCGGCCTTGGAAAGGGAACGGCTAGCGTATGCGATGACCTTCTCCAGTCCGTCGCTTTCTTGAACGAGAACGGCGCCTAGTCCCACGCTGCTTGCGTCGGTATGAACTTCAGTATCGGCGTTTTCATCAAAATGCGCGAGGATCGGTGGGGACTGTAAACGACGCTGAGGTTCCTTGAAGGCTTCTGCTTGCGGCGCTTCCCATTTAAACGGCACGTCTGTTTTCGGCAGTTGCGTCAGGGGCTCGGCGATGCGCGAAAAGTTTTTCACAAATCGTCGGTGAAATGCGCACAGTCCGAGATATCTGCGCACTGCTTTCTTATCGGCCGGCGGCGGAAACTGTTCAATAGCAGCTGTTTTCTGCGGGTCCGGGCGTACTCCCTCCTTGCTAACGATGTTGCCTAGAAACAGTAGCTCTTCTTAGGCAAAGTGGCACTTCTCTGCCTTCAAGGTTAGGCCAGACGCCTTGATGGCGTCTAGTACTGTTCGAAGTCTTTTGAGGATCTCTTCAAAGTTCGAGGCGAGGACAATGACGTCATCTAAATATACCAGACAAATTTGCCACTTCAGGCCTGCCAGCGCTGTATCCATTACTCGCTGAAACGTCGCTGGTGCGGAACAGAGACCAAATGCCATCACCTTGAACTCAAACAGCCCATCTGGAGTGATGAATGCTAACTTCGGGCGATCTCTTTCGTCGACCTCAATTTGCCAGTAGCCGCTCTTGAGGTCCATCGATGAGAAGTATTTGGCGTTGCAGAGGTGGTCCAGTGTGTCGTCGATTCGGGGGAGGGGGTAGACGTCCTTCTTTGTTATGTTGTTCAAGCGGCGGTAATCCACGCAGAATCGAAGTGCGCCGTCTTTCTTTCTCACTAGAACAACCGGTGTCGCCCATGGGCTGTTTGAAGGCTGGATGACGTCGTTGCGAAGCATTTCTTCGACCTGGTACCGGATGGTTTGTCGTTCTCACGGTGACACACGGTAGGGGCTTTGACGGAAAGGTCGGACGTGTTGGTTCGTTATAATGCGATGCTTGTAAATTGGCGTTTGTCGCACCTGCGGCGATGTCGAAAGACACTCACTGTAGCTTTGAAGCAGATTGCGGATCTGGTCTTGTTTGTTCCGGTGCAGGGCTGGGTTGATGTCGAAAGTGGGCGAGTTCTCTTGGTCAGGCGAATCTTCTGCGGAGGGGTCGGAGAGGGCGAAGGAGTCTCGTACGTCAGATATTTCGTCGAAGAAAGCAATCGTCGTTCCTCTGTTAATGTGCCGGTACTCTTCGCTGAAGTTAGTCAGCAGTACTTCGGCCTGGCCATTCCGGAAATGTGCGATGCCTCTTGCGATGCTGATTCCTCGGTCGAGAAGCAACTGCATGTTCCCCTCGATGATGGCTTCAGCGTTAATGGCTTTCGTGGCGCCTACTGTCACGATAACGCTTGATCGGGGTGGAACGCTCACTTCTTCCTCCAGGACACTCAGGGCAACGTGATTTTCTCCGGTTTTCATCGAAGCGATGGCTTTGTCCATCGAAAGCGTGATCTGCTTGGATCGGAGGTCTATGATCGCCTGATGCTCATTAGGGAAATCCATATCCAAGATCACTTCGCGGGAGCATTGCGGTAGCACAACAAAGGTCGCAGGATAGGTATGTCCTTTGATAGTCACTCGCGCTGTGCATCGTCCTGATGGCGTAATGAGGTGGCCCCCTGCGGTTCGAATTTGTGGGCCGTCCCAAGCCGGTGTGACTTTTCTCAGCTGCTCAGCGAATGTTCCATTCATCACCGAGTAATCGGCTCCTGTGTCGACTAGAGCGGTAACTTTCCGGCCGTCGATAGTCACTTCGAAGTCGGAGGTCCTGGCTCTTGCATTGCATGTCGCTCTCGGTGTCGTGTCACGGCTTCGTCGCGTATGCGAGTCGCGGGTGGGGCGTGTGGTCGAAGCTCTTCTGGGTGGCGGCGTCGTTTTCAAGGCAGCCAGCGTCGTGTTCGGGGTTCTCATTCTGTGCGGCGTCGGCGCAGCGAGTGCCGGTTCTTCATGCGGGGTCGCGGGTGCAGCGTCTTCATGGGGCGTGGTCGGTGGAGGACCTTCGGCGTTTTGCTCTTGAGCAACCTCAGCTCCAGAGGTTGCTGCCTTTAGTTTCCCCTACGGGGGCTGGGAGACCTTCCTAGTACCGCGGTTGCGTAGCTGCGGCGTGGCGACGCAAAGCGCGAGGTTGACGGCGATGGTGAGCGCGAAAAGCGGTTCGGCGTGTATTCTCGACGTGCAGGCTTCTTGCATGAATTCCTCGACTGTTTTTGGCGGCTGGCGGACGAGGCTGCCAGAGTTGTTCTTTTACGCCGCGCATTAAAAACTGAACTTTCTTTTCCTCGGTCATCCTGGGGTCGGCGCGGCGAAATAGGCGCTTCATCTCCTCGACGTAACCGCGGACGGACTCATTCGGAAGCTGGATCCTGGACTCGAGGAGTCGTTCGGCTCTTTCTTTCCTCACGACACTGGTGAATACCTTCAATAGTTCTCTCTTGAATAGCTCCCATGTCGTAAGGGACGACTCGTAGTTTTCGTACCACGTGCGTGCGGAGCCATCCAATTAGAAGAACACGAGTCCAATTTTTGCCGCATCATCCCACTTGTTGAATGACGCCACGCGCTCAAATTGCTCCAACCATTCTTCAGGGTCTTCGCCTTGGGATCCATTGAAATTTGGCGGCACCCGCGGCTGCTGTAGTATGATGGGTGTCGACATCTTCGGCGAGGTTGCGGTGCTTGTAGCAGCGTCTTTTCGCTGTCTGGTGCGGTCCGGCAGTTTCCCGAACTCAGGCACCTCTCCCTGGAGACGTCGGCTGGCTCGCTGAGCTGGTGGCTCGTCCTCGGGTGCGAAGCGCTGAGGGCTGGCTTCACGACTTGAAGGGGGCGTCCAGAACATGGAAGGCACCCCGCACCTCCGCCAGGGCCGCGTTTACGGATCGCTCTCAAAAACTGTCTCAATTTTGAGATCGTGACGTCAAAATGACGACACCGAGAGACGCCGACCGCCGAATCGGCCAATGCGGAGCAAGGTTGCGGTGGCTAGTAGCAGGGCTCCGCCCCGAAACCACTATTCGCACGACAAGGGACCCTAGACTAATGTTTTGCTGCAAAGACGCAGTGAATAAAAACGAGTAATGTTTTATTTTGCTAAGAAACTGTATTTCAAACTCAACCACACCAAGCTAAACAAGCAGTGTTTTCAGTTTTGCAATTAAGTTTGCTGTTCAGTCACTTTAGTTGCCGCGAAGGTGTGCTGTCAGCGGTAAAGCGTCAAAATGTCAGTGTAAAAATAAACAAAAACGCTATGAAGAAAACAAATGTTTTATTTTGGTAACAAACTGTGTTGCAATCTCAACAACACGAAGGAAAATTAGAAGTATTCTCAGTTTTGTAATTAAATTTGTTGCAGGTTAACT
Source organism: Amblyomma americanum (assembly GCF_052857255.1). NCBI lineage: Eukaryota > Metazoa > Arthropoda > Arachnida > Ixodida > Ixodidae > Amblyomma > Amblyomma americanum. The sequence goes on along the minus strand of NC_135500.1, from coordinate 33,967,412 downwards.
TCTCTTGGCATGAGGACGCGCTGGCAGTGGCATAACGTGAACATGGCGGCCTGCAAGAAAACACCTGATTCCATGGCTAGTTCCTGTTTTTTCGCATGTCGTCTAAAATCAAAGGTACTTTGCGGATGTCTTAAGTGCGCAGAAAGATCTGATGCTACGGGCCTGTCGAGATCAACTTACAAGCAGCGCTCGGCTCGAAAATCGACGAAGACAACTTTAGTCTGTGTTCTCGGTCGGCGCCTATCGATCACCGAGTGACGTGTGGTTCTGTTTATTTTCTTTAGAAAGTACCAGAAAACCATGAATCATCACATAGAAGCAACAGCCGACAGACAGGAGCAGACAGGTGCAGCTGCTGATAGCTTGCGATCTCGGTGCGGGAAATGAGAGCCGACACGGCCTGCCTCTGTGGCAGCAATCACTCTTCTGCCTCGTAACCAAGTGTTGCCGCCCACATCGGGCTAAGCACTTGATGTTCCGTTTGTATTTTTGTAGCTCCGTTCGGTTTATGTTCAGTTGTTGCCGTAGTTTTTTTTTCCTGTGCAAGATGCAGAAATTGTGATGTTTATGCTTCAGTTTGTTTAGAGAGAAAGGAAGCACTTGACTTGATAACTTTGCTATTGTCACCGAGGAGAGAACGAGCTTGTTCCATTAACGTTATTTGCTGATCATGTAGTAGATCCAGGGTCAACCAGGAAAGAAGTAGTTTGCTTGTATAGAGGCTAATTGCAACTGGGCAAAAAGTTGAGCAAGTTTGTTCATGTTTGCTGGTACACAGCGCTTGAATTGCATATGATCCAGGGCAGTGAGGTAGGTAGGACAGGGCAGTGATGTGTAATATGTTATTGTATTTTGCTCAGGAGGCGGAGTGATGCTGGTATAACTGGGTTTGGTGAGGGCAGTGTTTGAAGGGCTTTAAATACTTTGCGTAGCTTCTAACATGCAGTTCCTTTCAGGTCGGAAGACCACTTAGTTTTTTTTTATTTTATGGTCCATCATATCTGAGGCACCCTGTATACAGGCCACTCCAGTTTGAAAGGGAACAGCCAGTTGAAAATGAGTAGCATATTAAATATCTAGGTGAAAAGTAGCTTGAAAGCAGTTGCACTTATCACACATAATATGTGATAGTATAAGGAGCTTGTCCGGCCATTTGGCATTGTCACTGTCTCGTGTCATCATGGACAAGACTTCATAGCCCTGTGTTACGCAAACCAAGCTAGGTGTCAGTTATGAGGCAATAACCGAGTGCTCAGAATTTCCCATAATGGAGCTGCCTGTATATTCATAGAGCTGTAGAGCATTTACAGTAACGGTGTTGCAGATTTGTGATTGTAAACTAACCTCTACTCACACACCATCTCCTTGATGATGTGTCTGTGATGTTTACACATCTTTGTCTATCAGTGAAAATGTTCAAATAATTCAGCAGTCATTATAGCCACTGCACCTTACAATCTTTATTATGCATTGTTGTACAGCGGTCTCCTTGCAGTAGGTACAGCTTTTAGCACAGAGTGAAACCCCTAGCCACACACCATTAAGCTAAAGCTTAGCTTTGGTATTTACACTACTTATGTGTGCCAAAATGTTTTGTAGTCCGGAAAATGCATTATGTACACTGTACTATGCCATATTTGTTGTACAGGTAGCCTCTGTATGAAAGAAAATATGCACTTTGAACTCAATATTTCAATTTTTTTTTCTTAACTGCACTTGGAAATGCCATATGGCAATTGTAAATCAAGGTAATGTATGCTTGTGTGTACACTGCCTTTTCTGCAATAGAAACACTCGTGTCAAATGCAGTGCTTAAAAAAAATAAATTCACTTACTGAATGTATTATGCAATAAAAAAAGCTGTTTCTAATTCCAACAAGCATCACAAATATTTCGTGCCTTACTCAGCACTGCACTTTTGGGTTATGCATGTTCATCACACGGGTAATGACCACAGGCACTTCACCAAGCTGGAGTGATAGCATGGAAGGGGCAGGTGGGCTGACAAGCATTGGCAAGAGAGAGTGCACAATGATGCTTTTCACATAATGGGCGAGCTGTTTCAACACTTTTTGCGCCTTCAGAAAGAGACTGTGCAACACGCTGCTGAGTGACTGGGAGGTATACTGGCAAACACAATGTCACTGAAGTGGCAGCCGATGGGGGCACTTGTCACTGCAGGCTTCTGGCTGCACACAGGTTGGCCAAGGGCACAACCACATCACACAGTTGCTCACACACTTGCAGATGTGTGTTGTGCATTGACATGAGGCAATGACAGTAGCAACAGGAACAGTGGCTGATATGACTCTCCACACCAGCATGGTGAGCCGTTGCCAGACGCTAGAGTTTCCACCGCAACTGTCGCTGCACCATCCCTAGGTACGCCTGCCTCTGGAGACGGGTCGTCCCACAGAGGCCGAAAGTACAGTAGCGCATTGCTCTTCCCTGGAGGTAGGTCAGGAGTGGTCCTGTCTCTACGACGTAGCCACCATTTAGAGGTGGCCCATTGTTATCTGGGTCAGTGGCAGTGTCGCCTACACCTTCTGCTGACATGGGCACATCCAAACAAAGGCTGTGAAGTGCAGCACAGGCAGTGATGATGCACACTGTCCACTCTAACTTGTAGTGCTGCATCCGGTGCCTTTGAAAGCACCGGAAGCAGCTCTTCAGCGCACGGATGCAGCACTCAGCCACAAATTGTGTGAAAGCATGTGGCGCGTTGTACAGGCCTTCTGCTGAGTTGGGTCTGTGATGCCACGCAAGTGGTGCAAGCAGCCACGGCTCCAGTGGGTACACGGTCTCCTGCATAACAAACAAAGACGCAGCTAAGCATGCCCTTCCTCAGTGATCTCAACAACCTTACAGGACGATCTGCTATACAATAGAAGACTCGTGCCAAGTAGCCCACATCCAGGCTTTGCTGAATATGACATTCAAGAGCACACAGACATGCAGGATTAAGATGAACAAGTGAGCACTGCTGTAAGGTCAGTCTTTTACTGCCATATTGATATAAATGATGCGCTATGATCGCCTACAAAACACAAGCACTGTCAGGTGCATTTTGCTTTGGTTTCTTCAACAGGAAAGGCTATGCATTTCAGCAATGTAATATGCGTCCTGTGTTTCTGCTGCAATTATAAATAACAAAAGGGTGGCAATGCACTGTATCATACTGTAACGTGTCTGCATTGGTGTAACTAGCCAGACTCATTCTTGTAGCTTTAGCAGATCCGGGCAAATGCATAGCGCTGCAGCTCAATATATATGACTGAGGTCGCCCGACGGTTGACACTGCTCTTTTACTGCTTACCCAGAAAAAAATACACCGTCGTCCAGCAGGGCCGTCCTCCGCCTTGGAGTGCCGCCAGATGAACGCGTCGTGGAAGGATCCGGGTCATCGCGTGTCCACGGCCAGATCGCGCATGTTCGCGCCACAGATCTGAGAAAAAACGCACAGCACGAACTTACTCTAGCTGCAGAGGCCCGCACTTGTAGTTGAACTCTTGCGGTCAAGAACAGTGGTCGCGGTATACTCACTATCACGTTCGCAGCGTAGAACCGCTTGCGGATCGCTCGCAGCACTGCCCCCAGAATCCTTGATAGTGATGAGTGCCCAATCGACACACCCGACGACGCCGGAGATGTTGCCGCGGAGAAAGTTAGGCAAAGGAAGCCCTCCTTCGCCGCCGCCTTCTCCTCGTGTCTCCTCGGAAAGCGAACACACCTCTTCTGTGACCCAACGTTGACATTGGTCTTCGCTACCCGCCGCAAAGACTTGTTCACAGTCGGTTGGGCTGCGCCGACGTTTTGTTCATATCCAAGGGCGCCTTGAAACCCACCGGAGGCGAAGAAGCGCAGCGCGCACAGCACCTGCCGCTCCATTGACAGCGCACTCACACAGGCATCTCCCAGTTCAACGGCGAGTTCGTCGCACAGCCACTGCGCAGTCTCCTTAAGTCGAAGCGTCGAAATAACTCGTCCCGCGCGTCAAAGTCGTCTTCATGCAGCCTCCGACACCGTTGCTCGCGCGGTCACCCGCGTATACGACGATGTAAACAGCCGCCATTTTCTGTCTCAAACGCGTTGAGACTACATTTCCCAGGCTCAAAAAATCGTCTCAATCTGCCGCATAATTTGGTGGCCAACGTCAACACTTCTGGGTGATCTACGACGTCCCCAGTGACGCAAAAAATCAATATGGCCGCCGCCCACGGCCGACCAATAGGAGAGGGGCAAATGAAACACTTTTTGAGACAGTTTCGATTGAGAGAGATCCGTAATCGCGCCCCAGATGTCACGTAGTGGTGACGGCAGTCGAAGCAGCGATGAAGACGGACGAAAAGGTCTTCTAAAAGAAAACTGTTTATTGAGCTGACTTGCACCCAAAATGGACTGAATCACTCGGCGGCGGCGAAGCGACAAGCGTGCTCGGCGGTCGTCGAACAGAATGCCCGCCGCTGTCGGCCGTGCTCAATTTAAAGCTGATAGCGAACTTTCGAGATAAAGCGTGCAAAGTTACTAGAACATTCTGAAACAACGTAGGATCAGCTCTGCCTGGCTGCGATCAATCGAGATAAATCTAGTCGCGTCCTGCGTCGCAAACAAAGCGATGAAGTGGTGTGGCGGCAAATTTGAAAAACGAACAAACACTGCAAATATTCGCGGCAATATCAAGGCGCTGACTAAAATAGCATTGCTTTTTCCTCACATTACATTACATCACCCTTCATCACCGCAACTCCCTCCTATTCCTCCATCCAGATCGCAAGTTTCTCTCTAAGCTCCAACAGAGCACGTGGCGCCATTTACAAGCGCCCACACTTCTCTCTCGTGCCCGCCTTGCTCTTATTCACCCCGGTGCTCTCCCACCGGAATGCACGCTTAGCAGCCACCCCCGAGCAGACTGTGTTCATATTCTTTATTCATGTTCGGCACTTTCGGCACCCCCCTCCTGGCCCTTAAACAGTCCGCAGCTGTGGGAGGCTGCTTTGGCAAGTTCGGAGCCGTATATTCAACTACGGCTTACGACCTGGGCAGCGGAAGTCGCCGCCAGGCATGACATGAGGCCACAGCCGGCAGCCGCAAGGTAACCCATGGAGCGGCAGCATCCTAATTTTCTTTTCTTTTTTGGTCTTCGCTAAATAAATTTTTTCACCACCACCTATTAAAGCAAAAGCGCTTCGGAGGAAAACCCCGCATCGGCGCGACTGGGAAATCCTCATTCGTGGAATGGGTGATAATAGTGATACTAAAGGGTGATACGGCTCCCACACGGGAGGCTTGTTCACAATGAGGCAGAACGTTTTGCCTCATTGTGAACAAGGCTCCCGTGTGGGAGCCGAAACGTCATTCCATCTTAATTTTTGGTCGGTGCGACTCACTAGTATCATGTACCATCCCGACCAGACGGGATTCCGTCAGACCCTTGACTACAATACGTGGAATGGGTGTAGTGACGTAGAAAAGCAGGTTCGCTGCAAAGAAACAAAATGACTCCGGCTTAGCTCAGATAACCCGAGTTATGCAAGCGAAAGCAAGGATTACGTGTGTAGTCCCCTCCTAAGGTTTTCGTGGCCGAGGCACAGTCTGACACACAGACGGAGCACGTGCGTCGTCGTGCCTTCCGCACTGCGAGAACTCACTTCCTGCGGCTCGCCAGTCTCCGCCTCGGCTGCCAAGTCTCGTCGCTGTCTTCCTTCGGCATGTTTCGCTCGCCGTCGAGCCAGGCGAAGCTCCCGTCCTCCTTTGCCTTCGGCTGGCCGTTTAGCGCCTTTACGCTCGCTATCGATTGCTAAATACCTCGCACGGTTGGCAGTGTCGTCCGGGTGATCAGACTCGGCCCGACGTCTGCGAGTGCGCACTCTCGAGGACGTCGGCTCCGGCTGACTTGCCTCGTCCATAGCCAGACACTGGATAGACAGCGCGCAGCCGCCGCGACGGCAGCGGAGCGCGCGACTGCAGCTGCTGCGAGTCACATGGTGCGTCACGTGGTTGCTTACGCAACTCCGCTCTTCCTGTTCAAGGTCATTCGTGCAGATGCAGCGAAATCGGCGCTGCTAGGCTAATAACGTTTTTGCTTCAAAAAGTAGTCAAGCGGATGTAAACCGGAAACACTTCGGTCGGGAGCCGGGCGCTGTACTTCTTCGCCAATGAGGATGTCTGGTTTGGTTTATCGGGGTTTAACGTCCCAAAGAGACTCAGGCAATGCGAGACGCCGTAGCGAAGGGCTCCGGAAATTTCGACCACCTGGGGTTCTTTAACGTGCACTGACATTTCACAGTACACGGGCCTCTAGAATTCCGCTTTCATTGAAGTTCGACCGCCGCGGCCGGGATCGAACCGGCGTCTTTCGGGCCGGCAGCCAAGTGTTATAACCACTCGATCACCGCGGCGGCCCAATGAGGATGTCCGACCAGGCGCACGTAGCTATGGCTAGCCATAGCTACATACGCTTAATAAATACAAAAAGGGTAGCTTATTTGGCCGCCAGACCAGCAATCAATGAGTACAATAAGGGTACATGGAAGCTATAATATATCTGGCCGAGACGATTAGTTACAAAACCAACTGGTGGCGAACTTGAATACGAGCTTTTAAGCTCGTGTTTATGAGCAAACAAAGAGTAGCCGAATCTAACAGCGACGGCAATGTGACCGCAATTGGAGCCGGTGCTTACTTGATTAGGTACCGCTAGGTAATGCATGCAGCGCACAAAAAGATAGTGGTCCAGTAAGAGGCTGCTCAACAAGTTCAACGTCTATGTAGAACCCTTGCTTGCTTTCAACGCTGACTGTGTACTGGCGGCGTTGCATCGAAGTTTTAGTCGATGTGAAATTAGAATCTGAGATTTAGGTGAAGCAGAGATATTATTTTTACTCTTCATTTTGCTTTACGCTATTGACGACTAACAGCAAAAAAAAAACCGTGTGCTGCACAATGAAAATTGGCCTTTGAGAATTAGGCTGTTTGAGGAAATGAAAACGTGCAGTAATTGTCTCATCTCGGTAGACACACTAACCGCACCGTAAGAGAAAGGAGGAAAGTGGTAGTGAAAGAAGAAAAAAGAATTGCCGTAGTGCTGGGCTCCGGAATAAATAAGACCACCTGTTGATTTTTAACGTACAGTGGGATCGCACAGCGCACTAGCACCTTTCGAGTTTCGGCTCCATCAAAACGATATGCTATATGCTATGGCTCATGCCTGATACCTCATTTAATATCTGCAGCGGGTCCTTGGAGCTAAGATATGAAACTTATTTTTGAAATATGGCGGAGTGCTTGGCTTGTAGCGCTCTGGCACGGGTGGGCCCGGTATTGCACTCCCTCCGGGATCGGCCCGGGGAATATTAGTGCGGCACATCTTTTATTTCACTCTTTGCTCTCCTATCCTTTACCCCTCCTACTTTCAGCACGCGGCAGCGAGCGTGGCCCCGCTTGAGCCAGTAGGCAGGCCCGTGCTCTTCCCTTTTCCTTCTTCCTCTCAGAAACATCCGTCAGTCAGTCCATCGAAACGCTGCCTCAGCCGACTGGATTGATCGCGTGTACTGTGGCTACTGCTGGTGCTGCTGATAGGAAGAAAGAAAAGGAAATTGCACAGGCCCGCCTACGGGCTCGTGAGGTGACGTGGCCCAGCAACCCAGGCTGCGGGGCAGCGGCTAAGTGCCTGGCGGTGTTGCGCTAGCTTGCTAAATTGCTCCTTCTTTTTGTCTGTGCCTGCTTGATCCTGTTCTGAGGTGATTGGGTGTGGGACGAGAGCTTGATGTCTACTTCTTCTTCCAGCCGGGGGTTTTCCTCTTGGTCGGCATCTGTTCCTCAAGACCAGCTCCCAATTGATCTCTTTTTCCGCAGGGGAGTTTCGAGCATTCCGGTCGCTTTAGTGCCTTCCGGTGGAGGCGCTATCCGACTGAACAACCCGGAGGCAGTACAGGTGGCTCTTCAATCCACATCCAAGCACTTCATGCCGATTACTGATGTCCGGCAGTTTGACAGGGGTGGTAGTTTGTGGAGGTTGCCGGATAAAGACTGTATTGAAGACCTGTTAAAGTGTACGACCTTCGCCAACCACCCGGTGAGCGCATTCATTCCGCCTCATCTTGCATGTTCCAAGGGCTTGGTCCGAGGGGTCGACTTTCGACTGAGCCCCGTGGAAACGCTTGCGAACCTCTCGCCTGCGTGAGTGATTGCTGTCCATCAATGCAGCAGGATGGTTGACAGAGTAAAAATTCCTACGGAGCCCGTCATTGCCACATTTGCAGGAATAGTTTGCCCGTCAGAGAGTAAGGTGTGGCCATTGGTTTTTCGAATAGATGTCTTTAACTCTCGGCCCCTTCAGTGTCAAAACTGCTGGCGATTTGGCCACAGCGGCAAAGCCTGCAAATCGGCCTTACGCTGCTGTGCCTGTGAGGAACGTCATTGCAGAGAGGAATGTCCTGAACAGCAAGAGAAATGTTGTTTGTGTAGTGGAGCTCACACTGCTGATTCGCCTGACTGTCCTGCACGAGCACAAGAAGTTCAGGTGCTTGAGCTTATAGACAAGCGCAGATGCACGCGGAGAGAGGCTTTTGCCGCAGTCAAGGAGAGAGCCTCAGGCTACTCTAGTGTGGCCGCCAAATGCTCACCCATAATGGATTCTAGTTGGTTCCAGGCTATTACAGCTGCAGTTGAGAAAGCTGTGGCAAATGCAATGTATCGCATTATGGAAACCGTGTCCACGTGCATTTCGCAGGTCATAACTGCTCAGAGGACCAATCTTCTACAGGCGTCCACCGCTCCGCTCTTGCCTTCTTTGGCTTCGGAAGCTACTCCTCCTTCTGTATCAATTCCGCTCCACAGGGCCAAAAACAGTGTGAGCAACAACAGACCTCCAGGCCTCTCCTTCGAACAGCGTTATGGACGCATCCTCTATGGATGTATGGATATGGAGTCTGATCTCCGCGCCCAGAAACGAAGTGGGTCTCCTCTGAATATTGCAGGCCCATCTTGCCCCCAGTCAAAGACAAAAAAAACTAACGCAAGTCAAAATGCTAAGACCAGGATTCTAGAAAAGGCAGTCGCGGCTGCGGCACACCCGCCAAGATAGGGTTCTTAAGTGTACTCTAGTGGAATTGTCGATCTATATTCTGAGCTTCAACAGATTTAAATTGCCTGTGCAATCAGCTTCTACCAGATTTAGTTGCTTTACAGGAAACATGGCTAACTACAAATTTCAATTATCATCTCAAGGATTACCGTCCGTTCCGACTCGACCGGTCATCACGAGGGAGGAGGGTTGTTAGTGCTCATCTCTACAAAGTTTTGCCACAGGGCATGCATTTCTTTCCAATAAGCGGACAATGAATGTGAAATCCTTGCGGTTGACCTCAGTGTCCCAGGTAAAGAGGCCTTTACGGTAGCTAATGCATATTTCCCGTCTGGTGTGCGTGAAACTCGGCCCCTTGACTCGCCCATGTGTAGTAGCCGATCTCAGGTTCTATTGCTTGGAGACTTCGCACCATGTGACGTGGGGGTTTAAAACAGACAGCTTTGGTTCTAGACTGTTTGATTGGGCTTTTGACTACAACTTGATCTGCAACAATTCCAGATTACCTACGTTTAGTCGGAGTCAATGCCGCTCTGCCTTGGATTTAACTTTTTCCTCCCAAGGAGTCTTAACCCAGGGAGGATTTAACTTTTTTCTCCCAAGGATTAGTTTCAAGTTTTCGTGTAAATTAACTCTTCCTGAGCGACATCAGCGAACGTTAATAAATTACATTTGCTTTAAAGACACGTTAAAATCGGCCCTCCAAATCACTTCAGACCCTTGCGTTCAGACAAGTGTCGAAAGCAAGGCTGCACATCTATGTTCAGTACTGGACCATGCAAGGCAAAAGTCTGAATTTTTGGTTAAGGGAACCAAGGGTGCAATCGCGAACAATTGGTGGAATGCTGAGTGCACGCGTGCATATAGACGACGGAAAGCAGCTTGGAAGAAACTTTTTATCAATCAATGCCCAAAAAATTGGTTGGATTATAAGTTTGTTGCAGCAACATTTAAGCGAACTGTCGCCCGTGCAAAGAAGGAGTATAATACAAATCATTATGATTTCCTTTCACAATCAGGAAACAAAATGACCTTTGTTTAATTTCATGAGGCGCAACAAGGTGATTCTACCGGCTGCCAACATTGAATCCCTCGTTCAGTCCCCTGTTGACATCGCAAAGGCCTTAGAGGATATTGCGTGTGGCTTAGAGCTTCGCTTTACATCTGCTCTACCTTCTCCTGCTATGCGCATATGTACCTCAAGTTGTTTCACTGTCATAGCTGTCGCAAATTGTTCTGCCCTTATCCCCAGCGGCTCCTGGCCCCAATAAGGTCACTTCATCTATGATCAAAATTTTGTTCAATGAATCTCCTGCAGACCTGTTGGCTCTAGTTGACCATTCTATTAATGGTCCTTGGATACCTCATGAGTGGCGTCTTGCTGAAATAGTTCCATTGTTTAAAAAGCAAGGGGAGGGCTTAACATTAGACAACATACGCCCTATTTCATTAACATAGAACCTAGTGAAATTGGTGGAAAGGGTCCTTCTCAGCCTTGTCATGTCATTCATTTCAGAAAATGCTCTCTTGTTTCCATGTCAAATTGGTTTCAGGCCGGGTTGTTCAATTTGGTGTGCTCATACTGACCTAGAGAGTCGTATTAAATTAGCTCGCAATGGAAAACAGTTTGCTGCGCTTGCCACCTTGGATGTCCGTAAAGCATACGACAGCGCTGAGCACTCGACTCTGTTACTAAGATTACAGGAACTCAACTTCCCAAGGTATTTTGTAGCCTGGATTTCTGTTTTTTTGGAAAATAGAGAATTTTACTGTGGCCAAAATGGTGTTTCCTCAAGGAGATTTCCACAGACAAGAGGTGTACCCCAAGGATCAGTTCTCTCACCTGTTCTTTTTAACATTTTTCTAAGCTGCATTCCATGCATTCAAAATGTGAAAACTTATGTGTACGCTGACGATATTGCATTTTTCGCATCAGCAGGTGACATTCACACTCTTTATCGAACCCTGCAAAATTACCTCAATGTTCTTGACAACTGGTTAGGAAGAATTCATCTGTCCCTCAATGTGAAGAAATGCGCATTGTTAGTATTTCCGGTTTCTGTTCCTGTAAATATCTGCCTGGTCTATAGAAGCAACATAATACTTCAAGTTCAGACGGTGAAGTATCTCGGAGTAATATACGACTCTACTCTATCCTGGCGGCAACACATTGAGCAAGTTTCTGCAAAAGGAGTTCGGGCCATTGGCATCCTATGCGGGCTTTGTAGTGCTAGGTGGAGAAGGCATACACTTCTGATGATTTACAAAATGTACGTCCGCCCAATTTTGGAGTTCGGGTGTGTTTTATTCTCAGGAGCTCCTGCCTATAAATTTCGCCCTCTTGTGCTGTTGGAGCGTGAGGCGTTGCGCCTTTGTCTGGGGCTTCCAAAATATGTCGCCAATGCTGTTCTGCACCTTGAGGCGCGAATCCCATCGTTATCAGCTAGGTTTCGGCTATTAATAGTTCAAACATTTTTAAAATTGTGCGACTGACTTCTTCACGCTTGCAGAATAATATATATTAGTCAACCTTCCGCCTTTTTTAGTGCCGCCTGGTCTCGTTTTCCTACTCCGAAGATATGTTACGTGCAGTCCCTCCTTGATCCCATAAAAATTCATTTCACGGATGTCCGCCAAATGTATAACAACTCATCATCTGTCCAGATTGAATTCGATCACATTTTCCCACCGAATGCTAAGCTGCAGCCCTTCCCACTTCTTCAGGGTCTGTTGCAGGACCACCTAAGGTCCTTTCGTTCTCATGTTCTTATTGCTACCGATGCCTCGCAGGATCGCGAAAAGGCAGGTGTGGGAATTTTTTCGCCTTTACAGGATTGGTCTTTTTCTCTCCGTCTTCCTGACTTCACTCCCATTTTTCTGGCTGAATTATTAGGAGTAATCTTAGCCTTACGAAACTTAGAAGCTACCGTTTCCCAGGTCGTGGTTATGACAGACTCTCTGTCCATTTGCTCTTCACTATTCACACCCACTGAGTCTCGGGCATTACGTCTCTTTATGTTCCTGATTCCGCTCCATCTAAATTCGGTAAGGTTGCTTTGGGTACCAGGTCACATGGGCTTTCACTTAAATGAGGTTGCTGATTCCTTAGCCAGAGCCTCTCTCAGCGGCCCAATTGTTGCTGTCCGGCCAACGAGTGCATATACAGCTGCGGTGAGGTTTCGCAGCTACAGAATATTTCAGGAATTTGCTGCCTCGGCTCTTACATCATCTCCCGAATATCAGCATCTTCTGCATCCTTGGAGTAGCAAAGACTGGCGCTCGCGCAGACTAGAGGTCTCTCACGCGTTTGCGTTGCCTGGTTCCGCTTCTAAATTTCTACCTTCACAGATTTGGCCTGGCGGCTTCCCCATTGTGTCCTTTTTGTGCCGAACCTGAGACAATAGATCACTTCCTGCTGTTCTGCCGCCGCTTCTCTCATTTGAGGAAGCGTCTTTTGCAAATTCCATTTCATCAACTGGGCTTGCCTGTGTCCTCCACGGTTGTTCTTTCCATTGGCGCTTCTTTGCTTGGACGAAGCGACAGGAGTGTGCGCTCTGCTGTGCAGAATTTTCTTCAAGAAACGCAGCGACTCCCATTCTAATTTCTTTTTCCCGCTCTCAGTCAGTACGAAATTAAAACAATTACATGCATTGTATACAATTATGCACATTAAGCCTTTGTCCCGTCCTCGATCTCCAATTTAACAGGACCCCTGTCCTTCCGTCTTCCAATCTATCAGACTACATACTATTTCCACTTCTTTTCCCGCCAAATCTTTCCTGTATCCAGCAATTAACCGCCTGTGTCTTGGCCACTCCCCCTAGTGGGTATGTGCCAGCAACGTCTGATGCCTTCCTTCCTTCCTTCCTTCCTTCCTTCCTTCCTTCCTTCCTTCCTTCCTTCCTTCCTTCCTTCCTTCCTTCCTTCCTTCCTTCCTTCCTTCCTTCCTTCCTTCCTTCCTTCCTTCCTTCCTTCCTTCCTTCCTTCCTTCCTTCCTTCCTTCCTTCCTTCCTTCCTTCCTTCCTTCCTTCCTTCCTTCCTTCCTTCCTTCCTTCCTTCCTTCCTTCCTTCCTTCCTTCCTTCCTTCCTTCCTTCCTACGGGCTCAAGGTGAGGCACGCTCGCTGCCGTCTGCTGAAAGTAATACCCCTGTCACACGGGACTTCTTCTCGGCCTTTGCCGTAAAGTTGTCTTTTTGCACTAAAGGAGGAAAACCGAAAAGGAGCAGCGACGCTGCTACACGGCAAATCCAAAGGAGCTAGAACGAGGCCTCCGTGAATGCCAAAAGTCACCGCTGTGTGTGAAGCGGCGCTAGTAACATTATGAAATTAAAGCAGACGGTAGCACTTCAGCTAAGAGTGCATTCGTTTATGTTGGAAAAAGTAGCTATCACGATAATAAACGAGCGTTCTGACGGTGAGAAACGGATATTTTGAAACAACTTTTTTTTTTCATCGTTCTCAGTCCGACCGCGGTAGGCGCCCTTTTCCGTTCGGCTCCTCGTTGTGTGCGAGAAGCGTGCTTTGTTGCTTGTGTCTTTGTGCGTATTTCAAAGAAATTAGGTTGTGCCTGGTTAGCGTGCTGCCGTAATCATGAGCGACGAATCGCAAGTTAGAAAGAAGTGTGAAATTGCCATGAAGATTGCCGCTGTGGCATCATTACGCGCGGCGGCGGATGCGGATAAGGCGCACGGTGACGCACTGGAGGAACAACTTCTCGCAAACATTGCCCATTGCAAAGCCGTCGCGTTCCTTCCGCGAACTGTGTACCGCAGTAGGTGGGTGTATCCCCGCAACGAGCGATGGTTTGAGGATACTTTGCCGAACCTCGGAGACCAGCATTTTCGACAGGCGTTCCGCGTTGGCCCGGCTGCTTTTCGGTACCTTGTGGAGCGGTGCCGACCTGCAATGCAGCGTGAACATACAAATATGCGGGAGGCCATCAGTGTGGAAAAGAGAATCGGCATCGGCCTTTTCAAGCTCTGCTCAGCTGCCGAAGACCGGGTGGTAGCTATAGTCTTTGGTGTTGGGCGGTCAACTGTGAACACTATATATAGGGAGTTTGCCGAGACTGTGGTGGATGTGCTCGAACCGGAGTGGGTCCGAATGATGGCACCAAACGAGATGGATGAACATGTTAGCGAGTTTTACGCTATGACAGGATTCCCGCAAGCAGTGGGGGCCTTGGATGGCTGCCATTTCCCGGTGTCTCCACCCCACTTGAATGCGGTGGACTATAGGAAGTACAAAGGCTGGCAAGTGTTTTTTTCTTGGTTTTCTCTTGGTTTTTCCTTAGTGCATTACGTAGTTGGCATAACTGATGTGAAACAAGGTAGTTTTTACAATATGTGAATTTACCTTCATGGCTACTTACAATGCTGCATCATTCTTTCAATGTGTATTTAATTTCCATGGATCTAAAAAAATCCTTCGCAATCTAATATCACCTTTACAGCCTGTCACCTCTATTTATAATGTTATTTTCAGTAATCATATGTATACAAGTTCGGCTTCATCCACACACAGCCATGTATACTGTTCCACATCTAAGGTGAATATGTGTGCTAATTCTATTAGATGCTCACAAACTATTGAGCAGGTGCAGGCAGGGCATGGAGCTGTCACTGCTCTCATGCGTCTTGCACAGCCACAAGGATGTGAACATTACTCGCGTTCGATGTCCTGAAGAGCTTCTGTTTTCACCTTAGAAGTAGACGACCCGCTACAGCATTAGGCTTCTTCTGATCTACTGTTTTTAAATACACGCTAAATAGTTCCATAATGTAACCTTGTGCATACAAAATGTTCTTTTCTTTTGTGCAGGTACAGTGTCATCCTTCTGGCCCTTGTGGACCATAAATACCGGTTTCGGTATGTTTCTGCAGGCAGCCCAGGACGATGCCACGACTCCCATGTGTACAGTCAGTCGGATCTGGCTGAAACAGTTGAAGGGCCGTTATTCAAGACGCCGGTCACAGTGATTAATGGCACTGCTGTGCCCCCGATTATCCTTTGCGACCAGGCGTTTGCCCTGACAGGGCATCTCATGAAACCCTTCCCGCATAATGGCCCTTTACAGGAGGAAAAAAGACTGTTCAATTACCATCTGTCGAAAACACGAAGGATTGTTGAAAATGCGTTTGGGAGAATGAAAGCCCGCTTTCGATACACCATGAAAAGGATGGAGTGCGAGATCAGGCATGTGCCTGTGATTATTAGAGCCTGCTGTACACTTAACAACATGTGTGAACATTTTGGTGCCCGGCTACAGCAGCAATGGTTGGATGAGGTTTCTCAGCATGACAGAGCTTTTGAACAACCTGCTCATACTACGCAGTTAGAAGTTGAGAGTGGGGCTAGTGTTCGGGCAGCTCTTGTGCATTACTTTCAGCAGCTGCAGTAGAAGGCCGCTTAACATGACGAAGAGGGCTGCCCATGTTTTGTACCTATAAGCAGCATACCTAATCCTAGGTAGCATTTGGTGCCAATGTGGGACTGCAGCAGGTCTAGTTTTGTGTCTTGCAACCTTCCGCTGCAAACCTTCCTGAATGAGTGGTTTTCTTGCACAAACAAAATCAGAAGAATGGGTTACCTCAATCACCACGTCAACTTCTTAACCTATATGTCTAACAGCCAGGTTAATTAACTGACTTCAGTGGGGTTTCCCAACTAATTTCGTTGGTGTGAGAAGCACTCCTTCAGGGCAATTTCTGACGTGGCATGATCTGGACATGGTTAACCTCGTGCAAGACACGCAAGCACTGATATGGATATATGTGTCAATATGCGTCTTGTGTGAACAAATGTCTTTGTATACAGTGTCAGTACTTTCACAATTAGTTATTGCTAGTGCAAGACAGTGCGCATCAATTTTGCCTTGTTCTTTCGCCCTTGCCTTTTCTGAGGTACTTTTTGTCGCTTTGTTGTTAAACTTGCACAGCTGTCAGTACTCTATCGCAACACTGCCTTGCGCCTTTCACGCAGCCTGTGGCCCAATAGTAGCATGTACATGAATGCAAGCTGAGATTTATACATTTTATTTCTTCAGGAAGTCCTTCAGCACCTCAACGAGGTCTTCTTCGGCTTTTACTTGTCGCTCACGAAGCCGAAGCTCTTTTTCTCTATACTCCTTGAGATCCTGCCGAAGGAGACGGTGCTCCTCCAGCAGACATTGCTGGGTTTCTTGGGCTGATGAAAGTGGTCGCTTCCGCTTCCGCTGCTGGCGGCTGGTAATAGCCACAACTGTGGTAGTGCTTGCTGTGGCCCGCAGGTGTGGTGGAGGGTCTTGCGTAGGGTCTTCTGCAGCAGCAGATGTGTCAGCTGCCTCAGTCGTTGGTTCAAGCTCAAATGAGCTTTCATGAATGTCGCCAATCTCCATGGCGGAGATAATCTGCATGAAGAGCGTTTGAAACAATGATGAAACAATAACAGGAGGTCAAGCACATGCTCACAAAGAAATTGAACAAATAACCCTCAAGCTATGCTTTCTTTCAGGGCTCTGATAAGTGTTGTCCATGAAAACATTTATGTTTACAGTGGTGAATCATTTTTTGCCTGCCGTCGCAAGAGTGTTACAACCGAAATGAGCCTCTGTCCATTACACCTCAGTAACAAACAGAGCTGTGAACACCTGCTGATATGTTTTAACTTGCCACTTAGCGTGATTTACAAATCGTGTATTATTCATATGTTTGATACACCTTCATGTCATAACATATATAAAGGTGTTGTCATCCAAAATAAACGATACAAAGCCTTCGATCAGCAACTTATGAACAGTGGTTTGTTGTGCAGTGCGCCTTCAGACTCCAACCAATAAAAATTTACAAATCTGGTATTATTCATATGTTTGATACACCTTCATGTAATAACATATGTAAAGGTGTTGTCATCCAAAATAAATGATACAAAGCCTTCGATGAGCAACTTATGAACAGTGGTTTGTTGTGCAGTGCGGCTTCAGACTCCAACCAATAAAAATTTACAAATCTTGTATTATTCAGATGTTTGCTGCACCTTCATCTCATAACATATGTAAAGGTGTTGTCATCCAAAATAAACGATACAAAGCCTTCGATGTTGAGAAGTCATCCTTGCAGATGGAGATTCATATTCTTCCAAGAAAATTACCTCTTCAACTGTGCTGACAGGTTGGCAGCTGCTCTCTTCCACCAGAGAGCGGTCGTTTACTGGCAGGCTTCCCAAAAATCTGTGCAGCTCCCAGTAGAATGTCCAGGGTATGGCACCCTGGCCAGTGTGCTTTCGTGACCACCTCCTGCAAACAGTCCCATGAGCACTACGATCCCAACACTCAGGTAGTCAAAAGAGTATCTCGTACAAATGCCCATTTTAACTGCTGCTACTGAATAAACAAGGCTACTGCGGCAAGTACGCATTTTCGCACACTGCACGTTGTGTGAAAAGCAAGCTGCCCCAAACCCAATGCAGCAGCCGCTCGCGCATAACGTGAGTCAAAACTATGCCTCACCTGTCGCATGTTTTGAAAGCTGCCGCGCGGTTATCATAGCACAAAATTTCGCAACACTTAGGAGTCTAATTTAAATCCGCGGTATATATAAAAGTAGCACTTGGCTAAGTTCACTACTCACCGATATTCTGTTGTCAGGTTTTCTATTTTTGAGTGCACCTGCACCTTTGTCTTTGCGATGCCTTGTTCGGCCAGTGAAGTAGCAATGGCCTCGTAAACGGGCCCGTTCCGTTTCTCGCCGCGCAGTTCTGAGAGGGAGTCTTCCCAGAGACGGATAAGTGCCCAGGTTTCGCGCTCCGGCCAGTGGGTGCGCGGTCCTCTCGTTTTTTTTGCTGCGCACTTCTGCGCGCCCAACTCGGCTGTTGCCTGAGAGGCCTCAATGCTACCTGCCTCCATTAAAATTTTGTACAAAATTAAAATTAAATACGGTTAAAAACAAATCACTTTAAATATATAAAGGAGTTCAACTACATGCGAGCGGGAAAACAGAAAACACAAGCAAACGAAAAACACGCACACAACAAAGAGCAAACGAAGAAAAAACAGCAAAGCGAGATGCGCAAGCACGCCTGTGTCGATGCGGCTGCTGAAAAGCGCTCAAGTCCTTTCTTAGCAGTGTGGATGTCTTTAGTCATAGCCTCCTCTACGGTTAAGTGCACTGTAACGCAAAATTAACCATTAAATAAGATAAATTCGATATTTTTTTACGGTTCCAAAACTAAAAATTGCGTCAATTTTTTTATTCTTCGAGCTCGCTAGCTGGCGCTGCCGTCTGGGTTGCGCCTTTAAGCAACTTTAAGGCCGCTGACGGCCGCCTTTATTGCTACGGGCCTTTATCGCAAAGGTCTCGACGCTTTGCCGTGTAGATGCGTGTCACGCGCCTTTGGGGCAAAGGGCCTTAATTTCTAAGGCCTTACAAGTGCCCGTGTGACAGGGGTATAAGAAAGTTGTAGGACCGGAGAGCAGAGATATAAAGAGAAGGCGCGCTCTAATATGCCCCGGGCCGATCCCGGAGTCAGTGCAATACCGGACCGAACCCGTGCCAGAGTGCACTCTGGCGCAGCAGTCGAGTGCCCTTATCACTGAGGGGCCGAAGCTTCGTGGACTTGATGGACTGAAATATTTTTCGTCACCCTCGCCTCATATTCACACTGTAAAATATTTTGTCTGCCTCGGACATCCTCACATTAACTTTCAGTTGTTTAGACATGCCGATTGCTACATAATAGCGTTTGAATTAAGGAGTAGTAAACTTAAAGCGAAAATTATCGACTGCTACGTGAGTGAAATAAACCTGAGCTTATCGCGCGAAATTTGCATTCCTCCATTGAAACCTGCATTCTTGCAAATCGGTGCACCTGAACGTCTAAAATGCATGTGGCGAAGCTAGGTGGTTCACCACGAATGAAAAGAAAATTTCTTTAATGGCGAATTTTATTTGGGAGCCCTCCACTACGGCCCCTCTTTCTTCGTTTCATCTTTCACTCCCTCCTTTATTCCTTCCCTTACGGCGCGGTTCAGGTATCCGCCGATATATGAGACAGACACTGCGCCATTTCCTTCCCCGAAAACCAATAATTATAATAATAATAACAACAACAACTACAATAATAATAATATTAATAATAATAATAATAATAATAATAATAATAATAATAATATTAATAATAATAATAATAATAATAATAATAATAATAATAATAATAATAATAATAATAATAATAATATTGTTTCTAAGCACAAGACGCGAGATGCATGGCAAATTCACTGGCTGAGTGACACAGTATTCAGCTGTTTGGATTGTTACTCGGCTGAGTCTGGCAGTTAAGCGATTCTAGAAATTACAGTGAAGACAATGCACCTCTTTCACTCAGAAATCAGTCGGATCTTGCTAGCATATTAAGGCGATAAGAAAAAATGCGTTTTTGTTGCCGGACGTTTAACCGAGCAAAAGCACTGAATAAAGCGCAGACAAAGGAAATAAAGATGCACACGGCAAACGAAATGAAAATTTCCTGAATAATCTGAGCGATAACTTCTCATTGACGTCCGTCGTGAGTGGCGCGGGCAGCTTTCGAAGCTGCCCGGATAGTGAACAAGGGAGCCGTAGTGCTCCCGAAACGTCTTTTCATCTTTTGACTTTGGCCAGTGACCAGCAATCTGCATCAGCTCTCGAAGAGCTGCCGAAAGTGTCCCATCGTTAGCCGAGCGTTGATGTGTGAACAGATGTTCAAATTATTGAACATGTGAATCGCATTCTTCCTTAACTGAATTGTGGTTCTAGTCAGCTGAAGGATCAAACCATTCCGAATCGCGAAACAATTCCGACTACGAGGAGTGTACGAACACCATTCCGTCCGTTATAATGCTCGGGGTTTTGGCGTTGGAAGCCAGGATCATCAGTTTTTTTGTTCAAAACTTCACTGCACCGCCTCCTGTGCATTAAGGAGCGCGAAATTGGCGCTCAGCGCTGAAAATACACTACGGGTAATAAAAGATTTCACGATCGATTTCGTATACCACAGATAGAGGGATAAGCAGAACAAAAGAATTCATCGGTACCATAGTAGCACAACTGCATCAGCAAACATATCATCATGCAAGGTATTCAGAAAGGCAATCTTTGAAAAGTTGGATGAATCACACTTTTGTTGACCAAAGAAAGAGGCTGGCCTTCCTTACTGCGAAGCTCGTGACAATCAGGAAAACTCAAGAAGTTGGAACGCCGTCGGCAAGGCTTCCACGCTCTTCTCAAGAAATCCCTATCCAGCAAACAAGTGACTATCTACCTATGTCAACTGCGAAGTGACGAAATAGTTTTGGAATATCTCACCGATTGGTTTGACACAACAATGAATTGAAATCCAAAGAGACATTAGTGTAATTATGAACAAAAACGTAGCGTATGGACGGGACGAAGAAGGGCGAAGACAGGACGGTTGCTACCGTCCCGTCCATATGCTACGTTTTTGTTTATATGTCTGACCAACTGGCCCCTCAGTATTCTCTGTTAAACATTAGTGTAAGCATGCGATAACTATAGGGAATTCATTTTTCATCCATGTGAACAAAAAATCGCAAACCAGGTTTTGCTTAGAGTATGCATGTTACGGTTTATGGTTAATGAAGGTTTAGCGTCCCAAAGCGACTCAGGCTATGAGGCACGCCGTAGTGAAAGGCTCCGGAAGTTTTGACCACCTGGGGTTCTTTAACGTGCACTGACATTGCGCTGTACACGAGCTCCTGGAATTTTGCCTCCATCGAAATGTGACCGCCACGGCCGAAATCGAATCCGCGCCTTTCGGATCAGCAGCCGAGCGCCATAACCACTGAGCCGCCACGGCGGCAAGGTGGAAGGTGGTGCTTCAAAATATTTCAAAGAAGCATGAAGTTTCTTCAATAGCCTCATAAGGGCTGAGAACTTTACTTTTTGAGACGAAACATGAATGCATTTTCTTAGGGCAGATAGTCGCTGATCATGACCACGGGATGGAAATAGCAAGAGAATAAATGCCAATTAGCAGGCACACTCCGCTCATGTATAGCACATTTCTAAAACTCTTCAAGACAAAAACATTAAACACTTTTATCTCGCCCGCACTTACCTGTGAAGCGGAAACCTTGCCTATGCTTACGAAAAGCCTTGAAATTAGGTTGCGCACAGCACAGCGGACTATGGAAATAACATGATAGATGCAACGTTGAGACACAGGAAGAGAGAATAATTGGCCAGAAAACAAACTCGGCTCAATGAAAGCATATTTGAAATCAAGCACAAACGTAACTGCAAGCAGATGTGATGCAAATGTTGATAACCGATGGCTATAAGTGGTAGCAAAGGATCTTAAGAGGCAGCAAGCAAACAGGTGGCCGAAAATCAGATGGGCAGGTGAGATTAAGTAGTTTCCGGGGATAAGGTTGCCGAACCTGTCAAATGACATGATTAGTTTCAGGGATATGGGAGAAGCCGCTGTCCTTAGCTGGGATTAGTCAGGCTTATTTGCAAGAGGGTGATGATTAGAGAGGTAATATAGCGCACGTGGCCTCATATGGGACACCAAGAGAAGCTTGTGCCACTCAGGTGTGCAAACAGGTGCAAGCTTCTTTCATATATATATATATATATATATATATATATATATATATATATATATATATATATATATATATATATATATATATATAAATTATGTGTGCGTGTGTCACGGATCTCTCAGGAGAACACTCGGACTGAAAGAATGGACTAGGCGACGGGTGTACCCACACAAACGCACATTTAATACACCCTACGTAACACACACACTAGAACACAAAACTGACAAAACTAACACAACACACAAAGGCTATAAATACACACGACCCGGGCACACTACTACCAGCGTTTACTACTAGCGTTCTACTATTCGTGGTCGGCGTTCGTGCTCACGGTGGGCTCGGTGTGGCTGCGGCGTTGTATGGATCCCGTAGCCGACGTCGAGGCGGCGTTCGGCGTGCTAGGGCTGGCGTTGCTGGCGGCGTTCGACGTGCTTGGGCTGGCGTCGCTGGCTGCGTCGTACAAGCTCCAGGTCCAAGCGCCCGTGGAGGTGATGCCGGTGTTGGTGGCGTTGGGGCACCACCCGGATGGGTGGCAACAGCGCTGGAGACACCTCTGGCCGTTGCAGGTGGTAGCGTCCTCTGTTGACTCCCAGGAACAGGCTCAGGCACGGCAGGAAGTCCACAATGCGATGTCGTAGAACGTGAGCTCACCGGAGCAGTAGCCGGCGTCGCTCTCTTCCAGCCGATGTGTCCCTGACCTGCCGGAGCCTCCGCTTCTCTGCTGTTCCCCCTGTGCCTCGCTCTCACTCGCCCTTTTATAGCCTCGGTGTTAGTCCTCGTAAGCCTTGTCGTCGTCTTCTCTTCTCCACCAATAATCTCTCTCCACCTCACCGAATGCCTCTCCACCAATCATCTCTCTCCACCTCAACGAATGCTTCTTCTTCCTCTTCTTTATTCTTCGGTTAATTCGCGTCGTCTTCTTCACATCTTTTTCCTTTTAAATTTATTTAGGTTTCCTAATATATGTGACAAGGGCCCCCTCTCTCATGAGTTTTTCCATGAAAAACTGATCACGTCACCCTCTTCTCCGAGCCAGCCAGCCAAGAGACTATCTTTGGCGATTCTGATCCCAGTACACACCACACCGCAGATGTCCATCACACACCAAAAGCACACCACTAACACAGCACACCAAACGGCGTTTTCAGAACACTAACACACCACTGCCGTTGTCCGTACAGAGTCCTTAATAAACATGTTCGTGTCCCCAACACGCACCCTTGTATGATCACAACACCAACAGCAGCAACAAAATAAATCTCAGAGATACATTAACACAGCAACAACAACAAATCAACAACACCAAAAAGATACGTTCAAGAGATAGCTAGAGCTGTTTGATTCTCTTCTAGCAAAAGTACGGTTCCTAATACTCTTTCTGGTACTTCAGTGTGAAGAACAAATTATTTATCCAATGCCAATAGCCGCTCTTTGAAGCGGTAGGTCGATGGCTGGCGCCTTGCCCAGAGCTACGGACCAACTCTTCCCTTCGGAACTGTGCGCTGGCACACGTCACATGAGCGAACAAAGCGCTTAACGTCACTCTGAACACCCGGCCAAAAGAACTCCTCGGTGATCCTAGACACCGTTTTTTGAACACCCTGGTGTCCGGCCATAATGGCGTCATGTCCTAAGCGTAGCACGGTCTCTCGCATATCTCTTGGTAACACCAGCTGTTGGACCCGCCTTCCGGAACAAAATGTGCATTCCCTGTGCAGGAGAACATTTACCAATTGATACTCGAATGACGTCCGACTCTTCTTTCTTTTTGCTCTTTCCCCCACTATTTCGAAGCAAGCCTACAAGCTCGGGTCTTCTTTACGCCTAATTGCAATTTCGCCCGGTGTTACGCTCAGGCACATCGCAACAGGAGTAGAGAGCGGACGCTTCGTTGCCCGGGCTGTCGCTTGAGCTCTTGTTTCCACTGCCGACGAGAAGCTGATTCCACCCGTCTGAGCTGTCGCGGGCCTTTCCTCCTTTGGATGTTCTTCAATGTCGAGCATCCTCCACTCGTAATCGGGGTCTTCGACACTTCTTGCACCCGTAATGTTTCCCAGGATGAGATCGTAGATGGGCTGGTCTACGCATTTTGCCACTACCTGCCCAGTATAATATGGCGTGGACACTAGAATCCTTGCTTCAGGAAGGTACCTCACTGTGCTATCTACAAGAGTGACGGCCGACGCTTCCCCTGTAAGATCCCCGTCCTTCACTAGGCTTCTCCGAACCAAGACTGTGCTGGCTCTGCTGTCTCTAAGCACCAATATAGGACGGTCCCCTATTTGCCCAATCACCACTGGCATTGCTGCTTCCGACTTGGGTGTTCCCCTCACTGCCTCATTTTCCAGCGGCGTTTGCTTTCCTTTCAGCTGTGGAACTTCGGGTGGCGTGATAAGTTCTACCCTAGAGTCGACGACGCATGCAGCGTGGTCCTGAGTTCTGTATCGGCACTCATCCAGAGTATGACCCCTCCTCTTACAACCTTGACACACAATCTGTGTTTTTTGGGCAGCATTACTAGTCCGACAGTCAGCTGCACAGTGTCCCACCTTGCCGATGAGAAAACACCTTACTGGCGCCTAAGATGCACCGCCATATGCTCTTAGTTTTTCCGCATCTTTCTCTAGGTTCTTTTGGGTTTCCTCCTTTGCCTTACTCATATTTCTTAACCCTTGAGCCTCGAGGAATTGGTCTGCAGTGTCGGCGAACTCTTCCAACGAACACAACTTTCTTTCTTTTAGGAATAGCGCCAGCTTTGAGCTGCAAAACGCTAAATATTGCTCTGTGACCAGCTTGTCACGCACACCTTCAAAACTCTTTTCTGTGTTTGACATATCAAGCCACCTATCAAAAGAGTTGGATAGCCTGCAGGAAAAGTGCTTAGCGGTTTCCGAATCCTCAGGTATCGCGGTGCGAAATCTGTCACGAAAACCCTCTGCCATAAGCCTGAATCTTTGGAGGAGTGCCTTTTTGACTTTCTCGTAGCCCATGGAATCAGCAGCAGGCATCCTTCCAAACACATTCAGCGCCTCTCCGACTAAACACATGTGCAATGCCGTGGCCCATTAACTGCGCTCCCAGCCTAGCCCCAAAGCTATCCACTCAAATCGTTGCAGATATGCATCCAGGTCATCTCTTTTGTCATCGAAAGGAGCAATCAGATTTCTTGGGCAAACTCTGTCCGGTCTAGGAGATTCTGTACCCGCTAAGGAACGCTGATCTTTGTCCGTGATCTCCTCATATCCTCCCGCGACATGCGAATGTTTCCACAAAATAAACTCCTTCTCCCGTTCTATCCTTCTTTTCTCCTGTTCTTCTGCCTCGCGAGCTCTTCTAGCTTCTCGCTCTTCTGCTTCGCGAGCTCTTTTCTGTTCTCGCTCTTCTGCCTCGCGAGCTCTCTCATCTGCTTCGCGAGCATCTGCGCATGCTTGCGCCATTTCCTCTCTCTGTCTATCTGCCTCCTCTTTCTGCTGGTCGCAGAGACGCGTCGCCTCTTCCTTGCTTAACACAAGCTTGAGCGCCAGTTCTAACGTTCTTGCCAAATCCATACTTTCTGCGGTCTAGTGATCGGAAAGATCCGAGACAAAGCAAAAAAGAAAAAGGAAATGTATCCTGGCACAGGCTCGCCACTTATCTTTGTCACGGATCTCTCCGGAGAACACTCGGACTGAAAGAATGGACTAGGCGACGGGTGTACTCACACAAACGAACATTTAATACACCCTACGTGACACACACAGTAGAACACAAAACTAACAAAACTAACACAACACACAAAGGCTATAAATACACACGACACGGGCACACTACTAGCAGCGTCTACAACTAGCATTCTACTATTCGTGGTCGGCGTTCGTGCGCACGCTTGGTTCGGTGTGGCTGCGGCGTTGTATGGATCCCGTAGCCGACGTCGAGGCGGCGTTCGACATGCTTGGGCTGGCGTCGCTGGCTGCGTCGTACAAGCTCCAGGTCCAAGCGCCCGTGGAGGTGATGCCGGTGTTGTTGGCGTTGGGGCACCACCCCGATGGGTGGCAACAGCGCTGGAGACACCCCTGGCCGTAGCAGGTGGTAGCGTCCTCTATTGACTCCCCGGAACAGGCTCAGGCACGGCAGGAAGTCCACGATGCGATGTCGTAGAACGTGAGCTCACCGTAGCAGTAGCCGGCGTCGCTCTCTTCCAGCCGATGTGTCCCTGACCTGCCGGAGATTACGCTTCTCTGCTGTTCCCCCCTGTGCCTCGCTCTCACTCGCCCTTTTATAGCCTCGGTGTTAGTCCACGTAAGCCTTGTCGTCGTCTTCTCTTCTCCACCAACCATCTCTCTCTGCCTCACCGAATGCTTCTCCACGAATTATCTCTCTCCACCTCAACGAATGCTTCTTCTTCCTCTTCTTTACTCTTCGGTTAATTCGCGTCGTCTTCTTCTAACCTTTTTCCTTTAAAATTTATTTAGGCTCCTTAATATGTAACAGCCTGATGTGTGTGTGTTTGTGTGAAGGAAGCCAACAGCTTCCTTTGTGGGACACGAAATTCGGAGGTCGTGGTTTGGGATCCCTTGGGTTAGGATCGGACGGTTGCTATTTCTTCTGCTTCATAATTAATTTCCTTTAAGCGAGAGATTCCTGGACATATTATCCTCCCGCCATTCAGCACTACACATTATAAAAACTGGAAACATTCCCTTATGCACCTTGGTTTCGGTGACTGTTGGCTTCCTGCATTTGTTTGTCGTGCGAGCCCCTCATACCCATTCCTTTGATTCCCTTGATTATATATATATATATATATATATATATATATATATATATATATATATATATATATATATATATATATATATATATATATATATATATATATATATATATATATATACATTAAGAACACAGCACTCTACTAATACCGCAGACACAGCACAGCACAGTATTAAGAGCACAGCTCAGTAATAAGCACAGCGTCACGAACAACCAGCGGAACCGTCCAGGCACAGATCAGAGACCGCGTTCAGTTCAGAGCACGCACGAGCGACCGAGCGTTCGGCGCTCGAGGTTCGGAGTGTTCGGCGCTCGAGCTTCGCAGTGTTCGGCGCTTCTCGTCTTTGTTGAGCGCCAGCCTCTGAAGATTCCAAAGCCCGTGTCCAGACTTACGATTCCCCCCGGGCGAAAAGGCGACATCCTGGCGGCCTAGGGCGATGTGACGACGGCGGGGTCGTAGTAAGATTTGAGGCGGGTCGTGTGGACAATTTCTCGGCCTTGGCGGCGATGATCAGGAGATGGCATAAGGGGTTCGATGAGGTAATTGACGGGGGATGTCTGCTGAAGAATATGGTAGGGTCCCTGGTACTTGCTAACAAGTTTGGAGGAAAGGCCGGGACCTGAAGAGGGTACGCAGAGCCAGACAAGAGTCAGGAAGGTAAGCGGGAGGAAGTGCAGGGGGATCGCGGGTGCTTTTCTGCTGCTGCTGGGTGTAAGAAGTGAAGGACCGGGCAAGCTATCGGCATTCTTCGGGATAAGTGGCGGCTTGAGTAAGAGTTGTAAATTCGGAAGCATCAGGGCGGTAGGGTAGAATGGTGTCCATTGTGCAAGAAGGCTCACGGCCGTACAGGAGAAAGTACGGAGAGAATCCGATGGTGGCTTGAGCAGCGGAGTTATAAGCGTATGTGACGAAACGGAGAACGCGGTCCCAGTTACAATGGTCGGAAGCAACATACATGGCCAGCATGTCGCCGAGGGTGCGATTAAAACGCTCAACCATGCCATTTGTCTCGGAATGGTAGGCGGAGCTGGTGCGGTGAACAACGTTGCATTACTGAAGGAGAGCTTCAACAACTTCTGAGAGGAAGGCAGGACCTCGATCACTGAGCAGCTCTTTGGGCGCACCATGGCGAAGAATAATGCGATGGAGAATGAAGGATGCAATGCCGTGGGCTGTAGCGGATGGTAAAGGCGATGTTTCAGCGTAACGTGTAAGGTGGTCATGGCAACGATGATCCAGCGGTTCCCGGTTGATGTGCTGGGAAGAAGGCGGTAGAGGTCGATGCCAACACGCTCGAAGGGCTGTACTGGGCAAGGCAGTGGCTGCATAGGAGCGGCGGGTCGGCGAGGTGGATGTTTTCGTCGCTGGCATGCGGTGCAGGACTGAACGAACTGGCGGACGTAACAGGCCATTCCACACCAGTAGTACCGCTGTCGTAGACGGGTGAAAGTCTTCAAGAATGCGGCATGGGCACACTGGGGATCATCGTGGTAGGAAGAGCAACTGAAGGAGCGCAGATGTGTCGGAATGACGAGAAGCCACTTGCGACCATCCGGGAGATAGTTGCGGCGGTAAAGGAGCTCGTCTCGGATGGCGAAATGGTGGGACTGACGACGGAGAGCACGGGAAGGAGGTCAAGACGATTGGCCAGATAGGAGATCAAAAAGGCAAGTGATCCACGGGTGTTTGCGTTGCTCGGAAGCCATATCAGCGAACTCAAACTTCAAAGAAGGCAGGGCGGATATACAAGGCGCTGCTTCAGATGGTACAGGGGAACGTGACAGGGCGTCAGCATCGGCATGTTGGCGGCCGGAACGATAGATAACGCGAACGTCGTTCTCTTGGAGTCGCAGAGCCCATCGCGCCAGTCGACCAGAGGGATCTTTCGAAGAGGACAGCCAGCAGAGGGCGTAGTGATCGGTGACGACGTCAAAAGGGCGCCAGTACAGGTAGGGGCGAAATTTGACGATCGCCCAAAGGATGGCTAAACACTCCTTCTCGGTGACAGAATAGTTGGCTTCAGCTTTAGTGAGTGTCCGGCTAGCGTAAACGACGACGTATTCGTCAAAGCCTTGCTTGCGTTGAGCGAGTACTGCACCGAGGCCGACGCCGCTGGCATCGGTGTGGAGTTCAGTCGGAGAACGAGGGTCGAAGTTACTCAGAATTGGTGGAGTGGTGATGTGGAGTTCGCTGACCTTTCCGCGAACTCGTTGATATTGTGTCCGCAGGGAAGGCCGCTCCAGTGGGGTCAGAAGTCCCCAACAAAGGAGCCCGTCCCTTCCCTGGCTCCCCTTCGTGCAGCGGACGTCCTCGTTTACGTCGCCGCGCCGTCACGGGGATGACCCGCCAGGAAAAACGCTAACCATGTAGAGCTGTCGACATGTGGTTGTTAAGGGGTTGACGAGGTTTCGGGGGCGCACGAGATACGGCTGAGTATTAGCCGAGTGACCGGAAACCCACTATTCCCGTAACGACTGTGTTCGTCTCGTGCGGTGTATTCTGTAAACACTTTAGGGATCGTTTTGTCGCGTGTGCGAAAGAGATAGGAAAGTGGTAACGGCTGGGCCGTGGGTGCCGTGGGAGAGGGTGGTCGCGTTTGTGCTGTTTGTCTATTTGATTGCAACCTCTCCTTTCCCAAATGTTTAATCAGCACTCTTTCCCCAATCTGTGATTAGTTGGCGGAAATCCTTATTTTCCTTTCCCTGACCACTGATTGGCGAGATGGGTCGTTTGTTATCTTATTGGTTGCTGTCCCCGTTAAGGGCGGAGACAGAGGGTTTAAAACCAAGTGCTCTGGGTTGAGCGGAGGCTGAATTCGTCTGATCCACGATTTAGTCATGTAAATACTTTTCTCCTTGCTTTGTTTCTTCTCGTTTTTTTACCTATGTTGTAAATAAATAGTTAACCTTCTCCTTTCCTTGAGTAATGTGAATGCTTGCGAGTAGAACCACCGGGTCATCAACAAACCCCGATTTCATCACCAAGTAGTTTCCTCTCATCGCCACCGGAAGGGGAAACTCAACTGACGCAGTCGACACAGGATCACAACTGGCGCAGTCGACACAGGATCGCAACTTCTTTCTACTCAAGGCATTGGACGGAAGGTGAGAAGAACAAGTCGGTGGACAAGCTGTTTGTCCTAAAGGAGAAAACGTGAAGCTGCGTCGAAAGGCGACGTCGAGAGCTTCAGGATCACTGGTCGTGGTCGAGTGGACGTCGGAGGCTCAGGTCAGCGAGGAGCTGAAGGAGCCGGGCAACAACAAACCATCGAAGGTTCGAGTCAGCGAGCTGCTGAAAAGAACCAGGCGTCCACATCGAACGGGTTCGAGTCAGCGAGCTGCTGAAAAGTAACCAGGCGACCAAGTCAGGCCAGTCAAACGAGGCAGAAGTCAGCGAGCTGCTGTGAGATCCAGAGCTCAAGTCGTCCGCATCGAGGAGCCTGTCGTCATCACTGAGGACGGCGAGATCACCGGGGCAGAGAGCAACCAGTAAGGTAGGAGACCTTTCTGCTTTCTCCGAATTCACCATGTCGGTGTAGTGTTTACGTGCTAGAAACGATAGCACGGAAAACGGAGATGGCTGCTGTACGGTATGATCAGGAGGGCAGGATGCGATGCATTGAGCAGGAGGAGGCTGAACAGCTAAGTGAAATTGAAAATTTGAAACTGCAAATTGAACTGGAAAAGAGAAAAGTTGCACAGATGCAGTTAAAGTTAAGACAGGGGGCGAAAGTCGATAGCGAGGTCTTATTCGCATCAGTTCAATGTTTTGTCTGTATGAAGTTTGGGCATTCGATGATTGAGTGTCCAAAAGAGCAAGAACAAGATGTTCCCGCGGTGAGGGGAGATGTGTGCGAGCTAGTAGCTCAGGTAGAGATACTGGCGCCGGCATGCGGCGACTTGCAATCCGACGATCAGAGTTCTGAAGCCTGTGTGGATTCAGGGGCCGAAATAACAAAACAGGAAGGTGATATAACGTTGTGTGCTAAGCCAAAAGAGTGTACTGCAGGCATAGGGGTGTTAGTCACACCTGTGAAGCATTTGCTGTCAGAGCAACCGAATATAGAGCAGACTCAGGAGGCACTTGAGTGTGTTGCTCGCGATCAAGGGTTCAGCATCGTGACCCAGTCTATGTGCGCTAACTCTGACGCAGCAGTAAGGGTCGAGGACGAGAAGGCGGATCTGAGTGCGAGAACGTGCTTTGCAGTCGATGGCAATCTAGCTGCCAAAGAAGAGTTGTCTTGGCAGCCGGTGCTGACACCGTGCGCACTCACAGTGACAGCAGATCTAGCTAGAGGTGCAGGGCAGCTGGTAGCACCGGAAACACACGCACTAACAGAGCATTCTGAAAGGGAGCAGCTCGAAGAAGAAAATCAGAGTTCAGATTTCGAAGAGCATTTCGAAAGTACCCACGATTCGGTTCGCGACAAACCCGGGGCTTTAGTAGAGCTTCAGGCAGATCCGAAAGCTGCAAATGTTCCTGCAGCAGATTGGGAGTTAGCAGGAACAGCTGCGAGTTTCGCAGCACATAGGAAACTGGTAAATGCGGGCAATGCCTCCATTCCTGTAGGTTTCCACATGGAGCAACCTGCCCCATTAGCAGAAGTGTGGAAGCAAGGCGGCGAAGGTGATCGTAAAACGATAACGAATGAGCGCATGCTTTTCTTTGAGGAGAACGCCGGCTGCCAGCGCTGGAAACAACTAGCACTGCCGGAAACTGCATGTCAAAATGTAGGTCAAGTTGCCGATGACAGGCACAACCCTATTCTAAAATTCAAAGTAAGGGCGAATGCAGACGCAATACCAACAGCAGCCTTCATGGCCCGTGGGGAGTCTGTAAGCTCTATTAATTTTAAGAAAAGCGACAAGGGAGATCCGATAGCGGCGGCAGCCTTTACAACCGGCGCCGTGGCGGATAAATTAGAATTTTGGTCTAATCTTGTGAAGAAAGCTAAAGAGAAACATCAACTCCTTTTTCGAGATGTAGGTGGCTAGAAATAATTTCTGCCAATTTGGTGCACCGATCTGACATGGTGGATTATGGAATGTGCAGATTGGTGTCCTAACCTTGTGTACACGGAACGAATTGAGGCTGTGTGTGTGTGTGCGCAGTGCTGCTTGGAACCTTGTGGCCGGACTTTAATGTCACACTAACAGCAAGTGTCCGCGTGACATTCTTGGTTGGGAGGTGTGGAGTTCGCTGACCTTTCCGCGAACTCGTTGATATTGTGTCCGCAAGGAAGGCCGCTCCAGTGGGGTCGGAAGTCGGCAACAAAGGAGCCCGTCCCGTCCCTGCCTCCCCTTCGTGCAGCGGACGTCCTCGTTTACGCCGCGCCGTCACGGGGATGACCCGCCAGGAAAAACGCTAACCATGTACAGCTGTCGACATGTGGTTGTTAAGGGGTTGACGAGGTTTCGGGGGCGCACGAGATACGGCTGAGTATTAGCCGAGTGACCGGAAACCCACTATTCCCGTAACGACTGTGTTCGTCTCGTGCGGTGTATTCTGTAAACACTTTAGGGATCGTTTTGTCGCGTGTGCGAAAGAGATAGGAAAGTGGTAACGGCTGGGCCGTGGGTGCCGTGGGAGAGGGTGGTCGCGTTTGTGCTGTTTGTCTATTTGATTGCAACCTCTCCTTTCCCAAATGTTTAGTCAGCACTCTTTCCCCAATCTGTGATTAGTTGGCGGAAATCCTTATTTTCCTTTCCCTGACCACTGATTGGCGAGATGGGTCGTTTGTTATCTTATTGGTTGCTGTCCCCGCTAAGGGCGGAGACAGAGGGTTTAAAACCAAGTGCTCTGGGTTGAGCGGAGGCTGAATTCGTCTGATCCACGATTTAGTCATGTAAATAGTTTTCTCCTTGCTTTGTTTCTTCTCGTTTTTTTACCTATGTTGTAAATAAATAGTTAACCTTCTCCTTTCCTTGAGTAATGTGAATGCTTGCGAGTAGAACCACCGGGTCATCAACAAACCCCGATTTCATCACCAAGTAGTTTCCTCTCATCGCCACCGGAAGGGGAAACTCAACTGGCGCAGTCGACACAGGAGCGCAACTGGCGCAGTCGAGACAGGATCACAACTGGTGAGGAGGCGACGGAGTGTCGTAAACGCTTCATCACAGGCTGGCGACCAGGTTGCCAGCCTGTGAATGGCAGCCCAGCTACACTGGGCTGCCATTCCAGCATTTCGCTGTGAGCCAGGGGAGACAGTTTTGCGGATGCGCTGTTACCATGGCAACCGGAGAGCAGCAGCAGGCGCGGTGTGCTTCCCCGTCGCCGTGCGCCCGCTCCACCGTTGGAGCCGCGCGTGCGGTCACGCGGATGAGCACTTGTGCGCATGTGCCGATAAGCAGAGATATCCCACAGGTGCACCGCGCGCTTCGTCGCCGCCTCGCCGTACGCCCCTCTATCACCCGAAGTGCGCATCGCATGAGCAGCATTGCTTATTAAAGGCAGAGAAGTAATGGGCGGCTGTATCACAGGGTTTGATATGGATGCAGAGAAGCAGAGTCGAGCGGCTGCTAAACGGCGGTATAGAGAAGATTAACTCTTGCGATCCTGAGGATGTCGCCTGGCACTTGGCTAATCAGCAAAGAGAGAATGAGCGAAGAAAGCGAAGAGTGCATCGGAGACGCCGGAACTGAGAGAGGAACAGCTTGCCAAACGGTGATGCCGGACTGCCGAGCGTAATGGACGGCACAGAGCCGCAGAGATTGTGCCCAATGTCTCTCACTGCTAAACATACAGGGAACACAAGCTCAGCCAGGGAAACGTGGCTCTTGCTAGGTATATACTGGCATAGCCGAGCTAAGCCACTGCCAATTGTTCGGCCGTATAGTGTACCGGACCTCTTTTTCCGTGACTCGTACACTCTTCCTTTACAGCGTGGTTGAGTTGTCCATCGAGAAGCACGGTAGTTACTGGCGCTTCGTATGCTCAAAGACACATTTCTTCAGGTTAAACAGCCTGCATACTAGCTTACGATTCTTGAAACTGGCCAAACTCGAGGAGGTGATCACAGGGCAGCTGAACTCTGGGCCCTCAGGGTAATAGCTGGCTTAATTTCTGTTGATTTTCTTTCCTCACCATGCGTTCCAAATGTAATAGAATGAAACAACACATAAAAATAAAACACACTACAAGTAGCAGCCACGAAAGTAAAGCATGCGCTTCTGAAGACAACGACGCATAACTCAGCTGCTGCAAGCCCTCAAGAATAGAGTACAAAGCTTTCTTCAGCCAGCTGTGAATCTCACTATGGAGATAGAATAGAGGGTCGTGCAATACGCTCGGCATAAGCTGTCTGCAGTCAAGTTAAACAATGCATTACTCTGTTAATGAGCCTGAAACTTTCAACATAAAGCGTACTGTGCTGTAAACGAGCTGCTTGAAATATCACATCGTCGTTACCAAAGGAAAATAAATCGAAATTAATCTTCAAGAAAAGAAACGGAGCCTAACTGCATCTCTTCGTGGTGTTGAGCAGAAAGGAGAAGGGCACTGAGCATCTCATTATGACATATGTATGGTGGAAGCCAACAGCCACCGAAAACAAGGAGCACCATCATCATCATCATCAGGCTGACTACACCCACTGCAGAGAAAAGGCCTCCCCTATGTCTCTCTAATTAACCCTGTCCATTGCCAGCGGCGGCCATCGTATCCGAACAAACTTCGTAATTCATCCGCCCGCCTAACTTCATGCGTCCCCTGCTACGCTCACCTCCTCTTGGAGTCCACTCCGTTTCCCTTAAGGACCAGCGGTTATCTTTCTTTCGCCTTACATGCGTTGCCCAAGCCCATTTCTTCCTCTTGGTTTTGACTAGAATGCCATTAACTCGCGTTTGTTACTTCACCCACTCCACCCGCTTCCGGTCTCTTAACGATCTTAATGAAAGCTACCATTTTAATTTCTATGGCTCACTGCGCTGGCCTTAATTTACGCTGAACCCTTTTCATGAGCATCCGCGTTTCTACCCCGTAGGTGAGCACCGGTTCTTTTTTCTTTTTGGATATTGGTAAGCTTTCATGCAAGACCCACCCTATTCTCATTATTCTTGTTATATCCCTCTCATGTTCAGGATCAGCAGCCACTACCTGCACACAGTAGATGTATTCCCTTATCACTTTCAGCACTTCGCTACTAATTGTCAAGGGGAATTTTTTTGTCTATTTTAATCTCTCATGTTCATCAAATGGGGATTATTATTTTGTGGCTTAAAGATTATTAACTGAGAGAGGACAGCACGCGAAATTCGATGATTTTGGGTTCGGACTCCACTGGAGGCATGTGGTTGTTTTTCATGTGCTTTCTAACCAATTACCTTAGGCCATAAAATAATTACACTATTAATATTGTAGAGGCGGTTCGGGTCTGAAAGGCTGGGGCACAAGCGAGCTACGCTGGCCAAGAACTCACGGCCGACGGCCACGGCTGACCCTGGACGCCGAAGCCACGCGGACCAGGATGTCGTTGGTACCCCGCAAGCTCCACCAAATGTTACGTGGCGGCCAGCCGAAGAAAGAGACACTATGATCGATGGCGATGAGATGATTTAATGACTGCTTGCCTAGCGCGAGCTCTCCTGCCCGCGCCACTGCACAGTTCGTCGTCTTCTTTTTCACAATGCCCAATTGATTAACACCACCAATTGAACAAAAAGGGCTGTGGCCTAACTCAGCTGAACCACGTTATACGGAGCGAAAGGCAACCGAACCAGTGCCCGATGTTGACGCGACGTTGGCAGGATCCGCTGCCCTTTAAGTGGTGGTGGTAGTGGTTTTATTAAAAATAATAGTAAAAAGGAAGGAAAAGATTTTTAGTGCAAAATCATTTCTGGGAACATGAGTGGCGTTATGGTGGCTAGAAGGGGGCCTCCTAGCCACCGTAGTGGCGTCATGGGAAGCTGTGGACAAAGCTTGTCCGCACGAACTGAATAAAAAAATTGGTCTAGTGAAAGCACAGATGTCTCAGAAACGTATCTTCGACATATGTACTGATAGGTGCATAAGTAGTAATGGGCATCTAAATTACACATGTACATCGCGGAAACTTTCCTCCATGCTTGGAGTGCAGTCGCAGCGCTGTCATGCGGCACCCACTAGAAGCCCCCCCCCCCCCCCCCCCACTGCCCCTTTCCAACATACAGGGCTGGTCCAGGAGATGGCATGCGCATAGTCGCGTAGGTGACATGAAGGAGGCGATATGGCGGAAGAACATGAGGAGAAAGGACGCGCACTGAGAGAAATGCTTTCGCATTACTGCACCTAAGCGCACTTAAGTGCACCCCTGTAATTTTTCCGCTTGAGATACTTCTGTTGCTTGTGCATCTGTTTCTCCAGACGTACCTCCCGTTCTTCATCGGTTTCATCAACTTGACAAGCCCGCTTTCGCGAGTTATCTCTAGCCAACGCGACTTCGTGACGCTATCTGTCGTAGGGATTGCTAGAAGCAGCCCGCCGCCTCCAATGCTCAGTCTAAGAACTAGTTAGGGCGAACGCTTCTGGCCCCATTTCTCTTCGCTGTCTGATGTTGTTGCGACTGAAGGATGGATGAAAAGGAAAGTGCACAGGGCCTGCCCACTGGCTCAGGCTGAGCCACAATCGCTCCCATGTGCAGACAGAGGAGAATTCAAAGATGCAAAAGGAAATATTGAAAAGAACAGGCGTGCGTCGCAACATCCGCGTTAATCGAAGCGACGACGCGAAAGCAGACGCAAAAGTTCACCTTTGTGAGAACCGGACCGCGGCGGAAGCGTTTCGATGGATGCGAAACGCTAAGGCGCCCAAGTGCTTTGCGATGTTAGCGCACGTTAAAGATCCCCGGGTGGCTTAAATTTTAATGCGAAAGTATTAGATGGTTATGTAAAATGTTTCGTGTCTGCAAAACTTCCTTGTCATGATTACTCCTTTCTCTGAAAATAAGTGGGCAAAAACTTTATTTTCTTAGATAGCGCGTGATGAGATCTTGCTGTGGGATAAATTTGGTTGATTAATTCAAGATAGTCAAATAATTAAAGGCGGAAATTCTCATAGCCACCGCGTTGGACTTCTCCCGGGAGCTCATGCGCACGTTCAACGAGCTGAAACAGACCTACCGAGCCGAGACACAAGTCTACCCCCCCCCCCCCCCCCCTCTCTTCGCTTGACAATTGCGACCAAACCTGATGGCGACACCTTGAGACTCGAACCTTCCCATCACTTATATTATGTCACGCTACCATCAAGCCCTCACAGACTCCTCTTGAATCCTCCGCAACACCTCACCGCCAACCTTGTCCACTTTCTAATCCAATGGCCGGCGGATCCTCCCCCGCGGGGCCTGGAGCCCCTTACAAGCGGGGAGGATTGGGAAACCCTGCTACCCACTAACGCCCGGTCCGGCAGGACAATATCACGTACCATGCTTCCCACTTCAAGGACTCTACGAACGTGAACGCTCAAGTGCGTTGGCACCTTTGGCGTCCAGGGGCGTGCACGACGCAAACTTCTCTGTTTCAATAAACGTTTTCACCACCACACAGACGTACATCGATGAAACTCGCGAAGTGCAGCTGGACGCACATGTCCACTTAAAGAGGACGCTTTGTGAAGGCAGGCTGAAATAATGATGCATAGCGGTTGGTCTGATCAGTTGCCTTTAAGAGTGTAGTCGAGGGTTCGACGGCATACCGTCTGGTCAGGAATCATGGCTTGATGAGGTTCTCTGGTAACTGACCAAGGTCAACAAAATAATGACGTTGCGGGAGCGCTACGGCTCCCTTAATTGTTCACTGTGAACAAGGGAGCCGTAGCGCTCCCGAAACGTCATTATTTTGTTGACCTTGGTCATTGACCAGTGAACTGTGAACAATCGAGCCGTAGCGCTCCCGAAACATCATTATTTTGTTGACCTTGGTCAGTGACCAGTGAACTGTGAACAAGGGAGCCGTAGCGCTCCCGAAACATCATTATTTTGTTGACCTTGGTCAGTGACCAGTGAACTGTGAACAAGGGAGCCGTAGCGCTCCCGAAACATCATTATTTTGTTGACCTTGGTCAGTGACCAGTGAACTGTTAACAAGGGAGCCGTAGCGCTCCCGAAACATCATTATTTTGTTGACCTTGGTCAGTGACCAGTGAACTGTGAGCGTGGGAGCCGTAGCGCTCCCGAAACATCATTATTTTGTTGACCTTGGTCAGTGACCAGTGAACCTCATCAACCTTTAAGAGCGTTTCACCCAATTGGCACCAGGAAATTGTAAGGACAATGCGTGTGTGAGAAAATAAAAAAACAAAGGTCGCCACCGTCTGGAAGACGTTGAAGTAACGAGCGTTATCTGTTTGGTTTACTAGACGAAGAAAGCGAAGAACGCAACGCTCGTCTCGAGAAATGGAATGTAATAACCTTTGAAACGGGGTAGATTGCCACCATGCTCGGCTATGCGTGCACGGATGCCGCCTAGCGGAGAGATCGACGCCTAGAGCCATCTGTCAGAAAAATTACGATGCACGTCTACCCATTGTTGTCTTACAGCTCCTCAAGGTACGTCCCAAACCGAACTTGCTTCGTTTGGGGGGTCAAGGTGGGCCTAGAATTCGGCTTGCGGTGCGATAAGGTAAGGCTTCAATTATTAATTGCATGTATAGTGTTTACCTATTTTTTAATTGTGGTTTCATTTCTATACCACAACCCATACGGTTTTATTTGCGCACTAAATTCGGTGTAAAACTGTCCCCCCATGGGTGCCACTTGTTGTCGAAGTGTATATAGCGGAACAAAGGTGTACATGTACTAAGCGGTCCCTTAACAGAATAGTTTTCTACCCGTTAAAGGGTATTTTTTGGTGAAGGGAGAAAGGAATGGGAGGGCACAACCAATTTTAGTGGCCGATTTCATGGATTCGAGAAACCGAAACTACGCCGCCATTTTGTCCCCTGACGTCACTTACAAAGTTCCACCTCTATCCACCATACTGGACCGTAACGTCATCATCGACATGCGTCAGGTGGTTGTTTCTACAATGCTATTGTAGACGGCGCTACAAGGTTGAGGTTGAGGTGTTGAATGCTACAGTGGGGTTAGCCTTGCTTTGTCTGCCGGCAATTGCTCCACCGCAGCGTCCCTTCGATATTAACAATGCCGCATCTACCCCGCTAAGCGCACAGTCTCTTATAATAGCACACATTCTCTCCCGCAGTCACCATCTATGCACACAATCAATCCACACAGTTCACATCACAGTCCACTCCAGAAGTCACCATCTATGCACATATTCAGTCACACTAGAACATAGGCCATTGTAGTGCCACACTCCATACACACAGTCACTCACAGTATAAAGTAGTCCACTCTGGAAGACACCATCTACGCACACATTCAATCACAGTAGGCCATAGTCCGTTCCTGCTGTTACCATTTAAAAACAAGATCCGTGTTCTGCAGAAATGTTAAAAGAAGGCGTGCAGCCTCCCTTCTGCATGTCCGGTTTCCACTCGGTTAGACAATGTCCTGCACTGTGCTGTGACGGGTTCCTGTCTTCTGGAAGGAAGCGAACATCACATGCCTTTCCGCGTTGTACTTTGGGCAGTACATAATATAATGTTCGATATCCCCGCACACACAACATAAAGAGCAGAGCGGAGACGATGCTATGCCGGTCTTATGCATCCATGCAGGAGTGTGAGCAGAGGCCGTGCGAATTCGATGTAGAAGGGTCGCCTGAGATCTTCTCAGTTCCTTTGTCACACATGGCTTGTCGGACGTACTCCACAGGGTACTGAAATGATCGACCACCGTTTTCCTGCAGAGACTTTTCCCATCTTGAGGTACTTTTTTTGATGGAATCCTTGAGAGAGCTTTATGGGCGAGACTGTCTGCCACCTCATTACCGTTGACTCCTATGTGAGAGGGCACCCACTGGAAATGTAGAGTAAAGCCTCTGCTGTGCAGATTCTGCAACAAGCGCAGAGAGCTGAGAGACAAGGCGTCAGTAGGGAATCCGTGCTCTAACCTCTGAAGGGCAGATTTTGAATCAGTTAGGATGAAAACAGGTTGAGCCGGACAAGACCCTAACTTCCGTAAAGCCGCCTCATAGCAACACTTTCAGCCGTTGTGGAGGATACGACAGCAGTACAGCGTACGGACCACTTACAGTCCATAGAAGGAATGTAAAAAGCCGCTGCGCTAGCTTGTTTGACCTTGTCCACAGAACCATCCGTGAAAATTTGAAGATGGCAGGCATACTCTGTTTTCAAGTAATCCAGTACAAGCGAACGCGTGGCTGCCAAAGGAGAGCTGCGCTTTGCGCTCACATGGGGAATTGTGACCTTATACTCGAGGGTCGGAAAAGACCAGGGGGGTTTCAACCGTTACCTTTGCCTTCGGACATTAATGCCTAAAGAACTAAGAGTATTGAGTGCCAAGTGAGCCTTCGACTCATATCTCTTTCAGAGCCGCTGGAGAACGGATCGCCCAGCTACCGTCTCTCCTAAGCGGTCAAGATGCATTAATAATCTCTGAGAAGCGATAAGGCTAAGAGGTTTCGATAGGGACTCATGAAGTACTGCCTTATTCGCAGCCGCCTGGGGAACTCCAATGGCTCTTCTTAGGCCCTTTCTGTGGACAACTTCGAGACGCTCAAGTTGTGATGCCGAGGGGGAAATTAAAGGTAATTGATACATTATACGGCTGACCACCAGCGCTTCATGAAGTTTGACCATTGAAGAAGGATGGTTTCCCCATTGCTCACGTGCAATTCTACGGATCACATTGAGACGAGAAGATACAGATGAAACAATCGCGTCTACAGCTTTTCGCCACTGTAGACGGGAGTCAATAATGACGCCCAGGAAACGCGCGTGGTTGAACTGACGGATGCAAGAGGGACCGAGGTCTATCTTCAACCGCGCTTGACGTCTTCCTACATCTGGAAACAGAATAAAGCCGGATTTGTCCACTGACAGAGACAACCCCACACCTTGAAGGTAAGCTTGTGCCGAAAGTATAGCCTGTCGAGCTATCAGGGCTAATCGCTTGTGTTGGTAGCCAGTAATCCAAATATAGATGTCATCAGCATAAAGTGACATACGCACTTGCCTGCAACTTTTTTTCAACGAATCGGGTAGGCCAGCCATTACGGCGTTAAAGAGCGTGGGGGAAAGAACACTTCCTTGAGGCACACCTCGTGACAGAACCCTTTCGGTGCTTAACGTACTCCCTAACCGTACACGAACCGCGCGATCACTTATAAACTTGTAAATGAATCTTAAAATATGGCCCTGTATGCCCATGCCTTGCAAACTGTTTAGAATTGAGCTCTGAAGCACGCTGTCGTAAGCTTTCGCGACATCAAGAAAAATGGCTAAGGTGGAAAGGCCGACAGCTCTCTGGTGTTCAATGTGACTGATCAAGTCTAAGACACTATCTTGGGCACTAAGACCTCGGCGGAATCCTGTCATACAGGATGGAAGTGCCTTGCTGTCCTCAAACCACCACGATAAACGTTCATTTACCAGCTTCTCCATCAACTTACCTACACAGGAGTTCAATGACACTGGGCGATACGAGGCAAGGTCTGTCATGTCTTTGCCAGGCTTCAGTGCAGGAACTACATGTGCCACCTTCCATGACGGAGGAACATCGGCAGTCTCCCAAACTCGATTAATGAAGTTGAGGAGCTCCCTTCTGAGTTGCAAGGGCAGATTATTCAGCATTTGATTGGTGATGCCGTCGGGACCTGGTGAACACCGGCGCCGCAGGCCACTGAGCGCAGTATGAAGCTCACGAAGCGTGAACGGGGCGTCCATGATAGACCTGGAGGAAGCAGGTGGTGAATATATATCTATTCCAGAATCAGCGCGTACGAGTGCGTCTGAAAATTCCTCTGCCAAGCACGCAATAGGTTTTTCCTTGCGTATTGCAAGAGCTTCAAAAGGCTTCGAAGGGCGAGATTCTCCAGCAAGACTGCCAATAACTCGCCATATTCTCTTTATCGGTGAGAACACATTCAAACTAGCACAGAATGAGGCCCATTGCGACCTGTACAGCTTGTTCGTGTGCCGTCTAATAGCAGAATTCAGCCTATTGAAGGTCGTCTTCAGTTGCCTGTCGTCCTTCTTCCGCACGAGTTGGCGCTCCGCCCTTCTTCTCGCTGCGAAAAGGTTCCTGAAATTTATATCCGGGGCCGGAAAATGATCAGGTAACTTGACCGCCGTAGTTGCTGCTAGCTTACTAGAAATCATTGTTTCAACAACATCACCAGAAACACGTTCTAGGTGCTTTCTGTACTTGTCCCAGTTGACCACGTTGCTAATTTTAGGAGCATGCATACGAAAGTCGGCAGCAAACACAAAAATCGGATAGTGATCACTTCTCATGCGGTCGGCTGCTGTTGACCAACTCACGCGGACGTCCGGTGAATGCAGTGTCAGGTCTATAGCTGTCGCTGAGGCTGGAGGCCGGAAAAAAGTGGGGCTTCCGTCATTGGCAACACACAGGTCCAAACTGTCAATAACCTCTACAAGTTTGCATCCACGGGAATCCGTGTTCCCGCAGCCCCAAACGGCATGATGGGCATTGAAACCACCGCAGATGATTCTAGGTGCTGGGCAGCGGTCGCAGAGCTGCTGTAGAAACAAATCTAATGCTACCTTCTTCCGCGGAGACACGTACACGGATGCAATAGAAAGGGTTCGAGAGCCGAGCTCTATTCTTGCAGCCGCTACCTCAATGTCATCCGTGCATAGATCGGCAACGCTTACAGAAACATGTGGAATTTCTCTTCTTATGTAAAGCGCAGCACTTCCTGCAGGAAATGACTTTATGCTGCTGTTTTTATGGGCGACATATCCAGTCAAACATCTCCCGCTTGGCAGGCCCGCTTCTGACAGGGCCAATACTGGAACACAAGTCTCTTTCAAGAATAGTTTGAGTTCTGCTAACCGACTTAAAATCCCAGCGCAGTTCTACTGCAATATAAACGGAACTTTTCGGTGCA
Source organism: Amblyomma americanum (assembly GCF_052857255.1). Lineage (NCBI taxonomy): Eukaryota > Metazoa > Arthropoda > Arachnida > Ixodida > Ixodidae > Amblyomma > Amblyomma americanum. Next base: position 33,925,017 of record NC_135500.1, on the reverse strand, counting down.
TATGAGATCCACGAGGTTTAGCCGCATCCATTTTAGTTCGCAAGGAAGTTTGCTGCGAAGGTGGAAATTAGGGACTCAAAGGAAAGCACCAGCTGTAGAAAGTTCTTCAGGTTACTAGGCGCCATCGCTGGAACATGTGAACGCAGGGCCCCAAACAAAACATGAAGAAGGTCAGACATACCTTGATTTTTGAGCTCCTTATTTTGTGCAACGCGCTCACTTACATCATCGATAAAAGATGCCGACGGGGACGCACTCTTGGCCGCAGTAGCTGGTTTTTTTGTCACTTGTGCATATGAGGGTCCCCCTTGCCGTGGAGTTTGGCTGTGATCCGGCCGCTCAAGAACATGGACACTTTTTGCTGGAGGTCGAACAGTTGATTCGCGCGCACTGGGCCTTGGCGTCTTGCTGGACTCAGGTCTATTAGGGACATTGTTGGGCAACGCAACAACATCAGACTCCAATACTGGGAACTCGTCTAATCCAGGGACAGGCGTCTCAGTCGTTGGGGTTTTTGGACCAGCAATAAAGGACATCCGACGGTGCAGAGCGCTCACACGGAAGGGGCAGCCTCCGAAACTCGCTGGATGATCGCCACCGCAATTGGCGCAAGCAAAATCTGCCCTGCAGGTTTTAAAGTCGTGGTCGCCTCCGCACCGCTTACAGCGTCGATCCTTTGTGCAAACTTTGGCCACGTGCCCAAACCGTTGGCATCTAAAACACCGTGGAGGAGCTTCAGTGAAATCTGCAACTGCGTGTTTTTTGAATCCCAGATCAATTTTTTCGGGGCGCTCTGAGTTGGGAGCGAATGTCAACACGATAAAGTTGGTAGGTTTCACAGCCCATTCTTTTCATGGAGACTACACACGACGCACAAGTCGTTTCACGTGCAGTACACCTTGTGGTTTCAGATAATCAAGTAGGTCGCGTTCTGAATACCACTTTGGTACACCCTTAACAACACAGGTGTTCTTCATGTAGGAATGGGCAACCGCACGTTAACTTTGATGCCAAAAATCTGAGAGCTCTGCAGGAGCTTGTCAACCTGCTCTTCTGTCGAGACCTCCAGCTGAAGAGCCCCGTGCATGGTGAGCCGACTTCGAACCGGAGCTGATCCCAGTAGTGAATGAATGGCCGCGAAAAGTAAGATTGGATTCTTCTCTCTTAAATCAACCCCCTTTTCTGTGGGCTCAACCACTACAGGGATCCCTGCCGTTCGTTGCTTGCGATGACTTACCAACTTGAAGCCCTCGTTGTCCACGTCAGCCATATCGGCGACTGACTCGTCACCGTCCACGATCGTTCACTCAGCCCCACTAAGCGATGAGGTCTCACTGAACGGGTGGTCGAATCCATGTTCTTGTCGCTCCACAGCCTGGGAAGCCATGGCCGCCTCTTCCGAGCCAGCCTCCTTTGAATGGCGTGGTCCCTTTAGGCTTGCCGGCGCCGGAGCAGCCGTACTCTTCCCGTAGGGACAGTACCGCTTTGAAGATGCTGCCGTCCTCGAATATTCAAATAAAACTAGGTAAATTAGGAAAAATTAGCTAAATAAACAGAGCTGAGGCGACAGGCGATCGAACAACGTCTTCGTCTTCCTCTTCTACAACTCTTAGTGCGAGATGTTCTGTTTTCTACTTGCTTCCACAGATGACACTGTCATCTCAGGGTGGGTAAAGCCCTTGATATTGAAAGCACAGACACTGCCCTCCACTCCTGCGTTTTCCTCCTCGATTATCCTCGCCCGCCGGCTGTGCGCGCCGCGCATGGCTCGCTTCGCAGGCCATCGCGCGCTCGCCAGCCCGATGTCTTCGCTGGCTCACATGAGCGCGCCAAAGTTTGCGCTTTATTTCAGGCTCTTTTATTGAACACAACTACAAGAAAGTGATGCGCCATGAATGACTCAGCCACGACCAACATTTATCACTTTCTCGTTCGAGCAATGCAAGCACTGAACGTCAGCGCTTGCGGCATGAACAATCAAAGGGCACTCCATGCTCCTCAATATGGCAGAGTTTTTATTTGCCTGAGATTTGCGTTACGTTTCTATTCAATATTTTTCAGCTCACTGGCGCTCCGCTAAATGTAGATTTGACCTAGCACTTGGTACCACCTAGCCTAGTCGGTGGTGCCGGCCTCCCTCCCCAAGAGCGGCCGACACCATGTGTACATGTCAATATATGCAGACGACCTAGCTCTGTGGTGCCGCGGACCACCAGGCGAGGCGCTCCGCGTGCGGGTGTGCCTTCAGGGAACTCTGACCGCAATCTATGGCAGCTTGCGCGGCCTTGGTCTGTCGCTGAGCGCGGACAAATCGCTGGCCATGGCCTGCGTTTCGCGCTCGCGCGCGCACCTTGCGCCACTATCACTGGACGGGACTCCGATTCCTTGGCGTAAATCGGTGCGGTACTTTGGCGTGGACATCGGCTGGCGCATTTCCTTCCGCCCCGCGGCGACCAAGGCCTTTCTGCAGATGAAGAGGATCACCGCCGCCGTGCACAAGCTCACCGCGAGAGGCCAGGGCATCTCCCAGCAAGCCGCGCTGGGGCTATACAATGCCGCAGCTTTGGCGGCGGTGCTCTGTGCGCTGCCGCTCGTCACGGTGCGCAAGCCGTGCTGGAAGAAACTCGAGCTCCAGCATCCCAAGTCCCTGCGCATGTGCCTAGGCCTGCCCAAAATCTCGCAGTGTGCCGGAACGTCTGCCGAGGCATGTGCGTGGCCACTTGAGCTCCAAGCAGCGCGCAGGGCACTGAATCACATCGACCGGCTTCACCGCGCACCGGACGGCGGCTCACTGCTGCAGCGTATGCGCTCACGCCCGCGCTCACGAATGGGCGCGGCGCTGCTCGAGCAGGAGCAATTGACTCAAGGCCCACCCCCCTACGGCTCCTGCGCGCCCTGGCCTGCTGCCTCGGAGGTACAGCTAGAGATCATCGGCATCGCGGGAAAGCGGAGCACACCCCTCTGTGCTGTGCAGCAGCTGGCCAGAGCTGTCATAGACGAGGAGCTCCAGGACCATCTCCTCGTGTACACCGACGGCTCAGTGGCCCGCGACAGCTGCTCCCTTGCAGCGGCGGCACCATCCCCGCCCTGCGACTGCACAGCCAGCAACACGCAACCTTCCTGGACTCCTCCACATAGGCGGAGCTGACGGGGATCCTGCTCGGGCTGGACCTGCTGCTCATCCTCCGCCCTAGGCCGCCCAGGACTGCTCTACTGTGCGACTCCCGCGCCGCCCTTAGCCGCCCGCAATCTAACTGCTGTGGTACCCCCCTAGTGCGGGAAATTCGCTCGCGCATCGAGCGCCTGCCCCGCCGCGGTGGCTCAGTGGTTAGGGCGCTCGACTACTGATCCGGAGTTCCCGGGTTCGAACACGACCGCGGCGGCTGCGTTTTTATGGAGGAAAAACGCTAAGGCGCCCGTGTGCTGTGCGATGTCAGTGCACGTTAAAGATCCCCAGGTGGTCGAAATTATTCCGGAGCCCTCCACTACGGCACCTATTCTTCCTTTCTTCTTTCACTCCCTCCTTTATCCTTTCCCTTACGGCGCAGTTCAGGTGTCCAAAGATATATGAGACAGATACTGCGCCATTTCCTTTCCCAAAAAAACCAATTATAATTATATATCGAGCGCCTCGCGCAGAGAGGATGTGCCGTGCGTGCACAGTGGGTGCCCGGTCACTGCAGCATCGCCGGCAACGAAGAAGCTGACGACCTCGCGACCGCTGCACATCAACTATCTGCCAGCCATCTCCCCTTGCGCTGAAGGACATGCGTGCGGCCATCCGCGACCATCTCCGAAAGCAGCACCCCGACCCACGCATCGCAGGAGGTGATCACATCGACAGTATCACCGGCTGTCGCGCACTTACAAGGCCACAACGTGTAATGATCCTCCGGGCGTGCATTGGTTGCGTGTGGCCCGGGGAACGACAGGAGCGTCACAGAATCGCGACAAGTGATGTGTGTGAGGGATGCGGTGCAGTGGAAACACTAGAACACCTGCTCCTTCACTGTGCCGCGTTCGCCGATGCTTGTCGCGATATGCTTGCGGCCTATATGGCGCTGGGCATACTACCGGGCTCCCTCAAGACGCTGTTGTGGCCGCAGGGCAGTGCGCGCACTCGTGAGCGAACCTTGGTGAGCCTCTTCTGCGTTCCTCGAACTCACGGGCTTGACGACCCGTCTGTTCTCCGTCAGGTAGTTACACGCAGTGACCGAACGCTCCGCGAGTTCTACCTTGAACGATTAATAACTGGACGCCCCACTCCAGTTGTAGCCAACACAGTGCTGTGCGCGTGTGTTTTTATTCCTCCAACACGAACTAATCACGCGAACAACCTGGACACATTTGTTATTGTGTAAATAGTTTGTATACATTACTTCTCCCCCTATCCTCTCTTCCTGTCCATGGTATATGGGGAGTAATAATAATAATAATAATTGGTTTGGGGAAAAGGAAATGGCGCAGTATCTGTCTCATATATCGTTGGACACCTGAACCGCGCCGTAAGGGAAGGGATAAGGGAGGGAGTGAAAGAGTAAAGGAAGAAGGAGGTGCCGTAGTGGAGGGCTCCGGAATAATTTCGACCACCTGGGGATCTTTAACGTGCACTGACATCGCACAGCACACGGGCGCCTTAGCGTTTTTCCTCCATAAAAACGCAGCCGCCGCGGTCGGGTTCGAACCCGGGAACTCCGGATCAGTAGTCGAGCGCCCTAACCACTGAGCCACCGCGGCGGGGCAAGAAAGTTCGCTATTAGCTTTAAATTGAGCACGGCCGACAGCGACCGCATTCTGTTCGACGACCGCCGAGCACGCTTGTCGCTTCGCCGCCGCCGAGTGATTAAGTCCATTTTGGGTGCAAGTCAGCCCAATAAACAGTTCTTTTAGAAGACCCTTTCGTCCGTCTTCATCGCTGCTTCGACTGCAGTCACCACTACGTGACAATATCTTCGTCGACTCCTCGGTAGTCAACGCATTTCCATATTCCCTGCTTCCGGGTAACCGTGGAACCACCGGACGGTCGGAACCTGGACGAGCGCGCGCAAACGTATTCAGAAATCGTTGAGAACTACAGACTAAACAGAAAACTGGGGCCACCGCCGGATAAGAAGCTTTGTAATAGAGAAGCGGCCGCATGGCGGCGCCTGCAAGCCGGAAATTTCGTTAACCCGGTATGGGCCTTTCACGTCCTACCAGGGTGACACGAAAGCCAAATATTGACTGACACATATGTTTTGCGTAGGTGCATGCGCGTGCATATCTTTTGAGTAGGTGCATGTGCAAGTGGCAATACAAAAACCAGGAATGCGCCTAAACCTTGTTGTGAGCCGCTTCTGCATAAAAGCCTGGCCACCAACTTCTTTCCGGCGACAGTCTGTGTGTCTTCTGGTCCTGCGTCTTTTTTCCGCTGTTTTTTTATATTGAACAACTTCTTGTAACGCCGGTAAACATGATCTAAATCAGATAACTGGCGCCCTTACACGAGTCGCGTGGTGTAAAGCATTTGTTTCTTCATTTATTAATAGTTATTTGCCTAATTACTCCTGAAGGCCTTTTAGATCTACAAAAGAATGCCAAACTGGATGAGTTGGAGTGCGTTCACTGCTGTACTGCAGCGCGAAGAGAAAAGGCGACCGGGAGGAATCTCCCGTGTTCGCTTTCCTTCTGTCGCATGTTCGGGCTACTGTTCAACCATGAAACTTCTGCACTTACCTCCGTGCATTTTTTTTGCATCCTGAACACACTTTTGAAAAATAATTATGGCTGCGTTCCGGAGCTCGCTGCGCTGCTCATCAAAACTAGAGTGCTGCGAGATATAGTTGCTGCGGTTGGGTATCGAGATAACCAGCAGAATTACTTGCGGATGACATACATGTATGCGTACCGCGGCTCGACAACTTTGCCGCTCTGACTCAAGGACAAATTAGCACGAATTCCCTCGCCATTGTCGATCGATAGCCATGACCAAGCGGTCATGAATGCAAATGTTTGCTTCGCTCAAGTATACTAGGCTTATATAATCGTTTTTTTTTTGTTCAGTTAGGTTCAGCTGCATGTGCGGCGTGTTGATGACAGATTAAGAGAATTGCTTGTGCTGCCTTTAGGTGCAAGCAACCAGAAAAAAAGAGAAATATTGCTGCACATATTTTGTGCAGGCCGTTTCGGCATGCAGCGTGCCACCAGATTTCCTGGTTAACGTGGAAGAGGCTGGGGGAGAACAACCGACGGATTCTACTCAGCTGTGCGCTGAGCGCTGTTCGAAAGAACTACCATGCCAGAACTGGCTTATATACAAGCTTCGAGCATTACACGGAACGCCGAAACGAGAGAAAGTAAACGGCGCTGTCAGACGGTTACGTTGATCTGTGGTTCGCCAAAGCGCGGGCCGCAGCGAAGCAAGCGCAGCCGGACGGCCGGCCGACTATCCGTGAATGGCGTCACTTCCGCCAGTTCTTCCTCTCTGCCGTCCCCTCACCCGGCGCTTCCGGAAGCGTCGAGGGCGTGCCGGCGGCGGGTTTTTAAGAAGCGATTGCAGCTCTGTTTGCGGACAGAATCGGTAAAAATTTACGCCCATGATTTTCAAGGTCCTTTCTTCCCAACCACAGCGTTTCATGCGATTTGAAAACCGTTTCAGCTTCTCTTTAAGTGCACTCTTGGAATATGTTCTGTTTCAAAAAGCTGTTCCATAATATATTCTAGAGTAATAAACTTATCTTTATGTAATTTGAGCGTTTATATATGCCATGTTTATTTTGTGGCATCGCCGCTGTCTGGCCGAAGCCCGGCGTCAGCCGGCGACCGCTATGTACCCTGCGTTGCAGAGCCTGCGTCTCCTCATCTGGCAGTACCTATCTGACCGACTTGAAGTGGATGGGGAGGCGAGGTTTCGGCGACGGTGGCACACACGATCCTTTGTTGTACAGGAAGGTCGGCTGGCTACTCGGTCGTTCCAGCGACGGTGGCGGCGCCACGCGGGCTCTTCCTGAAGCGGCGAGACGGGGATCGCTCTTCGCTGCGCGTGCAATCGCAGTGGTTTGGAGCCTCAGATACGCGTCATAACTGAGCATATTCTGCTATTCTACAATCTGCGAACATTCCAAATAGCAAACATGTTTCTGCCAACGCGTAAAGAGTTCGAAAAGCAGTGATTAGGTTCATTCTGCAGGTTGGTAACGAGTTTCAGCCCAATGACCTGTCTGTTAATCAGATTTTTTGAAAATATACAACGCGGAAAACGGGAACTTTAGGGTAGAAAACACAAAAAAATGTATCACCAACTAGCCCGCCTTGCTATCGTGTTAATCAGCGATGTACTATGTTGACGCCACAACACCGCGTCGTCAATGCATTCCAATTCGGAGTTTTTTTTCATGCTACCAACGTAGCCTATTACAGCTGCATGAAAGCAGTGCACTGCTTAAACACTGAGCAGATATAGAGTATATTAGTTATACTTTAAGGCGGACGTTTGCAGAAAACAGATTTGTCATCACGCTTCAGTGCATTCCGGTCTAGATAAAACAGAGATATTTGGCCACGACGTGATTGCTAAAGAGCGACATGAATGGCAAGAACTTCACAATTGTACCTTCACTTTTCGGATATAATGCGTAAAGTGGATGAATAATTGCAAATGCTTCTTAGCAACTGTCGTCTGCTCACTCGATCACAGCGTTTTCCCCCGCTAGTCAAAACACATTTTGAGCGCTAATTTCGACTGTATTATAAAGCTTAATGACCCCTGACCCCCTGGAACGTACGCTGCAGACGAACTACAGTCGGATGCAATTAAATCTCCAGCAAAGGTCCGCCCACATTCAGGACAACCGAAGAAAATTCCTCATTGAGAAAATGTAGACCACTGGTAAAATATTTCGGTTTACCTAAACAAGCGGTCAATCACGCGTCGTATTTGTAGGCTCAAGGATATCGACGCTTCTGGCTTGTTTGATTCAGTCCAACATTAAAAAGTTGATTTTGACCACTGTAATGTGTAAGCGTTGTAATATTACACTGCAGACCATGACCAGAGTAACAAACTGGTGATTTTTTTTTCAGTTGTGTCCTTATAAGATCAGCACGCAATAACTACAAATACCATGTTTGCGCGGGTAAGGCCAGCAGTCGTGTAGACGCGAAAAATAGCGCCAGACGGTCTGGGTCATTAAAGTAATTTATTTCCGCTTTCGGGTGAGTGCCGAAAGAAGGAAACGAACGCGCAAAGAATTACGGTTTAAAGTGTTCACCGCACTTCATCATGCTGAGTTCGCAAGTTTCAACGGCAAGGGCGTTCTTGCGCGCGCGGCACTTGCGCAATAGGGATTCCATGCTCATATCGATAAAAATTTATTTCGAGGATTTATTGCAGCCAAACTCAAGCATAGGATCTTATTAGTAACCAGGAATCATTTACCGCTTCTTATCTACACTCTAAAAACCACAACAAAGGTGCCACTACGTCAAGCGGCCGCTTTCCTTCTATACAGACGCACGCTATGACATCGGCGCCATCACCGCCTCGTCCGCCATGTTGCACTGCCGCCGCACCACCTATAGGAGCTGGAATGACAGAATACCGGCGCTACGGTATTAGCCAGGCCGAACCCCCCCCCCCCCCCCCCTTGTTTACCCCCGACTACGCTGTCTTCTTTAGGATGCTTGTTTAATTTTATGAGGGAATTACCCTGAAATTGCCCCCTCCCCTTGCCTCGTTGCCCTCGGGAGGGCGGTTTCTTTTTTTGCATTTGTGATTTTGTGATTTGCGATGTATTCATGGCATGCACAGTGTGTTACAAAATGTCGTAATGTATTATTATAATTTTTTTTGGGTAGCCACCCGCTCTCTATGCATTTGTTGTACCATCTGTCATGTGTGTGTATACATTGTTATGTTTGTTTGCACTGTACAATCAAATTCCTTTATGCATTTGGTAATATATAGGCGCAAGGAATTGCAGGTGGCCATACGCACACTTTCTATGAAAGCACACCGCTTTATAACGATTTCATTTCATTCCAGTAAATAGGCTTACGATATTTGTTTATTAGCGGTAAAAGTTCCGACCAGAGGAGAACCCGGTGGGTGCGTGGATGGATGGATGGAAACAACTTTTATCCGACGAAAAAAAATCTTCCAGGGTGGTCTCCTACTGGTCCAGGAGTCCACCGGCTTGTGCTTCACATAAGGCCCGATCCACCAGCCATTTTTGGCCGGCGGGCTGAGCAGTCCGTAAAGCAGCTTCCCAGGAAGAATGAGTGGGATTTGGGAGGGGGGTAGTGCGGGTTGACGGAACCCAGATGCCGATCGCTGATGAGACGGACGTGACAGGTCCAACAGTGTAGATGTGATGCTGCGCACTGTGGCATCCATAATTGTGTTCAAGAGCAAAATGTCTAAGTGCAGGACCGGGGTGTTTGTTTTTATTCTTATGTCCGGAAGTGTTGTCTTGATTTGACATGCTGGGTACCTGCCATACTGTGTCCAACTACTACTGTCCATGACGTTAAAACGGCGAAAACATCTGTGCGCTGCCTAGTTAACCTCCCAGCCTTTCAGTCTTTCTCTCTCTCTCTCTCTCCAGAGAAGTCTTGGCAAGAGCGATTGCAAAAGCCAATGGGCTCCTGGAATGAGGGCCCACCTAAACATTCTATGCATTAAACGTTTTTCTCTCTCTCTCTCTGAAACGCTATTCGTGTCATTTTTCGATTCTTCTGTAATAAGCCCCCACTATGTTTTTGTTTTGGATTACTTCAACCCTTCAACCACCGATTAAAGCGGTACTGGTGTCTTGGGCGCTAGTAAACAAACAAATCATTTTTCACATAACTGCTTCGATACACGATCTCAGCCATTTTACTGGACTTATTTAGCCTTCAGTAATAATACTACGTTTATCTTTGAATCTCATGTTGCGTGCATCTTCTCAACAAAAATGATTCAACCAGATGGGGAGTGTTTATTTGAAAAAACCTTTATTATGCGGTGATAAAACAGTTCACCGTTCAAATGGCATTCCTCTGGGACAGTTGGTATGATTCCATTTTTGGGCCAGCGCTAACAATAAGACGCATGAACATAGACATATTGAAACACGAAACATAGAGCTGACAAACAACTTTAATAAAAAAGCACGAAGTGCGTGGAAATATGTGCAGTGGGTAATTGCGGAGAAAAGGTTGAGAGAGGGCAAAGGGCATTGCTAAATGGGCCGCAACAAGAGCAAAAATAACAAAACCTTGGAAAAGATGATGGACCAGCCGTGAACGGGAACGAGAAGCCAGTGAGACCACATATTCTGAGGCCGCGTTGCAAATCTGTGTGTACGCGTGCTGAGAACCAACAGATGACCGAAAATCAGTCCTTAGGGCAGACACAACATAAGACTAGGCCACAAACCAGACAATGAAAGAACCGAAGGCGCGAAGCCGAAGAACCGTCGTCGCACTCAGTACAAAATTGCGCTAAAGTTTTGAAAACATTACCCGTCAGTCATTCTCTTCGCAAAACTGACAGATGTTTATTGTCGATGCATTGGCTTACCATTTAGGCAGAAAGTGTTTTCGTAGGTAAACGAGGGGCTTCTAATTGGGTTGAGGTGAGCTTTTTTCCGCAGCTACGGCAACCCTGAAGATGGCCATTCTGGCAGAACTGAAGCCGAAGTGACCTTAATTATCTCTTAACGCTCTCGAACATTTGTTTCCAGCGCAAACTTCAGTCCATGGAAGCGTTCCAACCCGAGCCCATAAAGCGTATTCGGGATGCTTTCAAAATGCTCGTTCGGGTGACATCAGATTCGTCGACACAGCAGACGCGTTTGCCCTGGCTGGGATGCAGCGAAAAGTGCCGATGTACCCGCACGCTGACGTCACACGCATAACGTATACTCTTGAAAAGGAGGCTCAATGGCCTCAAGGAAGCAAACAGCCAACATAGCGGTGCGCTTTAAAGCTGAGCCTCTCGCTTTGTAATGTAGTCTGAGGTGTGACTTCAGCTTTAAACTGCTGAAAACTGCGCACAGGGCTTCCGTTTTTGTCTTACCTTGCTTGCAAAATGTGGGTGGTCGAAGAATTCGGCCCACTTTTGAATTCCAGCGGCTGAACGCAAGCATAGAGTCGCAAATTATTGCGCCTGCTCTGTCGTCCATGACAGCTGAGGAAATGGGTATACCTCTTAAGCCTTTGTTGCTGAAGTGAATGTCGCTACGGAAAAACACCTGGGCTGGTCTTCTGTGACTCGCACCATGGTGTTGAAGTATTTGTTTCCTTTGCTCTGGCCTCGTCGACATAGACTGCTGCTGGGTCACAACTATATTGGTCTTTGTTTCGTTGAGCACGGTTCGCTCTCCTAGCTGCGTGCCTCTCCACTGTCATGTTTATGCGGAGGGGCAAGACTTTGATCTACTGTCTCATTGCGATCGGCAGCATCTCCCTGCATCTAAAGTTGTACATCGGCTCTACCTCTAGCCTGTATAGTACCATACGGCCTACAGCGGAGGCTGCGAGCCTTAATATTTGTGCTTCCTTATGTGCCTTTATCAATTCTTCATGTGTGTTGTATATGCCTAGTTGGAGTAGCTTTTCTGTTTTGTTGTATCTGGGGAGTCATTGAACTGCTTTGTAAACCATTCAAATGGTCGCATTAACTAATTGTACGTCTCTTACCTTCAGTTTGAAATAGGGTAGAGTGTATGCAATGCGTCTCATCATAAAGGCTTGCAATATTCGGCATATATTTTGCTCCTCAATCCCCCTGTGTTTATTAGCTACTCATCTGTCCTAGTACTTGTTTACTTGTGGCCCGAAAGGCTTTGAGGTCATCGTGACTTATCCCATCTTTATGGAACGCGAGGCCAAGGATCTTGAGGCTAATTACGTCGGCAATATCGTTTTCTGCCAGTTTGATTTTAAAAGGTTCCTTCGCATTAATACTTTTTAGTGATCGTATCCAGCGCATGACCAATTTTCAAAGTTCAATCTCCGCAGCTTCTATGCCTGAGAAGAAATATTGCTTTTTTTGACAGATATGGTTCACATTTGGAAACCAAGACGAGCCACTGTCAATACAGCCATTTCTGAGCCTCCATTTGTGTAAAAGTAACGAACTGACATACAAATTCATGTCCTGAAAAATGCTTGTATTTATAGCACACAAACATTCATGGCTATTTGTAGAACTCTCAGTGAGCTCCCTGAGTGCCTCGCATCGTGTACGTACACATCGTATGGAAGGATGAGCCCGCTTATAGAGTGCATGGTGAATCGTTATCAACGCGGCACTACAACGACGCGTTTTGCACAGCGGAAGGTACTTTTCGGGGTTACTTCCGGCTGTCGATAGCTTCGGCACGATGTCTCTGCGTTGTGTCGGCTACTTGTAATTCAGGTGTCCATGGGTACGCATGCGCTTCGCAGCATGGAGAATTTCTGAAAAGTTCGTCTGCAGACTATACCAATGCCTACATGACAAAAACAGATAACCATACGATTTGTTTACTTTAAAAAATTACTAACAGCGGCTTCCGGCGGCTCTAGCTCTGCACACGAAAAGGAAATACAGAACGTGTTGCAGTCTGCATAAAAGACGGATCACCGTAGATGCTTACGTTTTAGGATGTTGCAGACGGGAAGTCGTGATGTCTTCTTGTTCCCACACGGGAGTGAGTGAACATCATACATCTTTCCCGCTCTTTTTTTCCTGGAGCTAAACATGAATGTTTCGCTCTGAAAACCAGGTAGCTAGCTTTTTAGTGCGCTAGCGCCACTACGGACATTTTCCGATTTCAGGCGTACATACGCACGTCTGTCCCTGAAGCCTGCTTTGTGGCAGGTGGCCCATCTGTCCACAAGGTTGTGGGAAACCTGTCAGGCATGTACCGTCTGTTGTAAACTTATGCAGCAGACGGTACATCTCATAGGCCTGCCTTCACCTGGATGAAGGCCTGGATGAGGGACACATCTGGGTGGAGCCCTTCTGGATAAATGCCTGGAGGGCAAAGGCTTTTAGGTCAAACGCCTTTGTGGTGATGACATTACGGCAACGGTCTTTGGTGTGAAGGCATTGATGGCAAATGCCTTCGAGGTAAAGGCCTTTAGGCGGAAGGCCTTTATCCGGACAAGGCTACCACATAAGGTAGAGCATCCTCCTCCTATTCGGTAGGTTCTAGTTTTCACCCCCAGTGCTCCCGAGTAACCACCGGTTTTATAATGAGTACAAGATCTTCCCCGGTCTGGTGCTCGTGTTTTCTGCGGTAAAATGCTCGTGAAAGGAGTCTTGGACCAGATCGTTGCCTTAAAGCACCAGTGATTCGTTCTATCAGAAAACCCTAAATCCGCCTTGTGCGGTTAAAGGCCGCTTGTGGGCTATTTTTTTCAGGGTGCCGGTTCAAGACTAATGTGACGGGAATTGAATACGCAAGCTTCTTATCCAAGCCACGCAACTCTAGGAAGCCGAAAGATTTCGAGCTAGTCGACACTATTTGGAGCCTCCAAATACGGCACCTACCTTGCTTTCTTTGTCTCCCTCCTCTATCGTTTTCCGTACAGCGTATGTGAGCCGTCAGCCGAGATATGAGATAGGTAAAAAAAGAATTGAAAATTGGTTTTTGGGGTAAGGAAATGCCCAATATCTGTCTCACATCCCGGCGGGAAAGTGAACCGCGCCGTAAGAGAAGCAATAATGGAGGGACTGAGAGAAGAAAGGAAGAAAGGTGCCGTTGTGGAGGGCTCCCGAATAATTTCGACCATCTGGAGTCTTTAATGTGCACTGACATAGCACAGCACACAGGCGCATTTGTGTTTCGCCTCCATCGAAACGCGGCCGCTGTGGTCGGGTGCGAACCCGGGTGCTACGGATAAGTAGCCGAACGCAATAACCACTGAGCCACCGGGGGCCGGCATAGGTAAAAATAGAAAATTTGGTTTTTGGGGAAAGGAAACGGCACAGTATCTGTCTCACATATCGCCGGACACCTGAACACGCCGTAAGAGAATGGATAAAAGAGGCAGTGAAAGAAGAAAGGAAGAAACAGTTGTAGTGGATGGCTCCGCAATAATTTCGACCACCTGGGGATCTTTAATGTGGACCGACATCGTACAGCCCACGGGCGCCTATGCGTTTCGCCTCCATCGGGTTCGAACCCGGGAACTCCAGATCAGTACCCGAGCGCCTTAACCGCTGAGCCACCACGGCGGGTGCATAGGTACGACAATTTTCAGTCTTCTGTAGTGCTCTAGGCCCCTTCCACCTTTTTTCGTTGCGAAAGCAACACTACGGCAGCCAGCTCGGCTCGTCGCGTGATAGCACTTCAGCCGTGTGCCGTGGACCACAAACGACCTTGAGCCGCCGTTGCCTAGTAACGCCGCAGCCGCGCTCCAACAGATGGCGCTGCCGTCGACGCCGCTGCCGGCGCCGCTCGCGCCACCAGATGTGCTCCGCAGGGGTAGAGGGAGAGAGGGTGTCGCCTCGCGGCGTGTATATACATATATATATATATATATATATATATATATATATATATATATATATATATATATATATATATATATATATATATATATATATATATATATATATATATATACATCGAAGTATACGCTTCATTTAAGGAAACATCTTTATTTGACTCGACGTTTCGATCGGAGGACCGATCTTTTTCAAAAAGATCGGTCCTCCGATCGAAACGTCGAGTCAAATAAAAATGCTTCCTTGAATGAAGCGTATACTTCGATGTATAATATTTTAAGCAGTCAAGTACCTCATGTTTTCACAGCTAATATATATATATATATATATATATATATATATATGCGCGTTTGGCCTCATGGGACAAAAGATATTAAACTTATTTTGGAATATGGCGGGCGGAGTGCTAGACGCACTCTGGCATTGCCGGTATTGCACTGCCTCCAGGATCGGCCCGGTGCCTATGGGCCTATTATCGCGCGGCGCCTTTTCTTTCTATCTTTCCTCCACTATCCCTTAAGTCTCCTACTTTCAGCACGCGGCAGCGAGCGTGGCTCGGCTTGAGCCAGTAGACAGGCCCGAGCACTTCAATTTCTTCCTGCCAGCAACAGCAGCAGCAGCAGCAGCAGTGTATTGTACGGTAGCTACCACCATTATATCTGATATCTGATTTAATATCTGCTGCGGGTGCTTGGACCCAAGATATTAAACTTATTTTTGGAATATGGCGGAGGGCTTGGCTTGGACCCACTCTGGCACGGATCGGCCCGGTATTGCACTGCATCCGGGATCGGCCCGGGGAATATTAGCGCGCGCCTTTTCTTTCTATCTTTGCTCCCCTATTCTTTACTCTCCTACTTTCAGCCCGCGGCAGCGAGCGTGGCTCGGCTTGAGCCAGTAGGCAGGCCCGTGCACTTTCCTTTTCTTTCCATCAACAACAGCAGTAGTAGCACTGTATTGTAGTCGTTATGGAGAGTGTGAAAGCGACGCAACGACAGAACGAAGCGAGGAAGAGACAACGTGCTCACGAGACGCCAGAAGAACGCGCCGCACTACTCGAAAAGCTTCGTAACGATGATGCGGCTAGAAGGCGTGCCAATTCCCGGAGTGACTCTTCAACGGCGGGAGACCGCTTTGAGTTCTCGAGAGCGTCGGAATGAGACGCTGCGTAGGTGACGTGCCGAGGAAACGAAGATTTCGCAATTCAGCTAGGGTTAACTAGAGATAAACGATAGTAAATTTTTTCAGCGCGTTCTCTTGGTGTGCGTGCAGGAAGCGCGACTGCTCATGACCGAACGGTTGCTCGCCACATGTGGCTATCGCTGCCGTGATGGCTTGATAAAGGCAGCGAAGCTCGGCGCGTGGGGATTCCTGCGGGAAAGTCGCTTAATCGTGGCCACAGATTCGGCAGTCCGCACTAGACAGCAAGATGTACACGGACGTCGGGGTGATGATGGAGGTGAAAACATTTCATTGAGTGAAAAGAAAGTCCTCAGTCCGGGACCCCATTGGACGAGGCCGCCACTCGCACCCGTTGGACTAGAGCTTCTTGAGACTCCAACCCCGACTAGTTTAACCGGGCTGCCTCTCATGCCTCTCGGGAAGGGGAAGGGTTTACGGGAAACCGTACCGGGACGACGAGGTTACAGCCAACGTCGTAGCGTCGGCAGATACGACGCGTGCCTGACCTTTCAGTCTTTCCTCACACATACTTCAACTCTTTTGTCTACACGTAAAATTGAAAATTGGTTTTTGAGGAAAACCCGAGGCGGTGGCTCAGTGGTTAGAGCGCTCGGCTACAGATCCAGAGTACCCGGGTTGGAACCCGACCGCGGCGGCCGCATTTTGACGCAGGTGGAACGCAAATTAATCCGGAGACTACTATGACACCTTTCTTTTCTTCTTTCACTCCTTACTTAATAATAATTGGTTTTTGAGGAATGGAAATGGCCCAGTACCTGTCTCATATATCGACGGACACCTGAACCGCGCCGTAAGGGAAGAGATAAAAGAGGAAGTGAAAGAACTGAGGAAGGAAGAGGTGCCGTAGCGGAGGGCTCCAGAATAATTTCGACCACTTGGGGATCTTTAACGTGCACTGACATCGCACAGCACACGGGCGCTTTAGTGTTTGGCCTACATAAAAACTCAGCCGCCGTGGTTGGGTTCTAACCAGGGACTCATCCTTCCTTTATGCCTTGCTTTAGGGCGTTGTTCGGGTGTCCACCAAGATATGCGACAGAGTTACTGCACCACCTCCTTTCCTCAAAACCAATGATAATAATAATTGGTTTTTGGGGAAAGGAAATGGGCCCCGCCGCGGTGGCTCAGTGGTTAGGGCGCTCGACTACTGATCCGGAGTTCCCGGGTTCGAACCCGACCGCGGCGGCTGCGTTTTTATGGAGGAAAAACGCTAATGCGCCCGTGTGCTGTGCGATGTCAGTGCACGTTAAAGATCCCCCTGGTGGTCAAATTATTCCGGAGCCCTCCACTACGGCACCTGTTTCTTCCTTTCTTCTTTCACTCCCTCCTTCATCCCTTCCCTTACGGCGCGGTTCAGGTGTCCAACGATATATGAGAGAGATACTGCGCCATTTCCTTTCCCCCCAAAACCAATTATTATTATTAAAGGAAATGGCGCAGTATCTGTCTCATCTATTGTTGGACACCTGAACCGCGCCGTAAGGGAAGGGATAAAGGAGGGAGTGAAAGAAGAAAGGAAGAAAGAGGTGCCGTAATGGAGGGCTCCGGAATAATTTCTACCCCCTGGTGATCTTTAGCATGCACTGGGCAGACAGAGTAGCAGGCAACAGGCTCAAAGCTACCAGCAAGCCCTCAACCCCCGCCCACACAGGTGGACCCCCGTGACCGGGAGCTACAGGCCCTGCGAGAGGAGGTGAGTCGTCTTACCTCTCTCATCAAGACCCCCACCTCTACCCCTCTACCGCTTCCGCCAATAGTCCCTCCCACGCAACCCACGCTACTACCTCAAACACCCTCTGAAAACATGGAACAATCGGACTCTCAAACCCCCACCTCACCCCCACCCAAGAAAAAAACGTACACCAGAGCAACCACCCGTCACCCAACCGACCTTCAATTCCTAGAGGCCCGCATGGACGCTAAACCCGCCGAAATGAGCGCACGTCTGGAGGCAAAATTTAATCACCTCATCGACCACCTGTCCCAACACTTCGAACAACAAATTGAAGCGGCATTTACGCGCATGGTGCATACCCTTGAGATGAGCCGCGCACGGTACGACATCCGCCACCAAACAATAGAGCAGGTCCTTCCCTCGCCGCACCTACCCAATCCCCCTCATAAATCCCGCCCACCTACCCCACAGAACCCCCTAGCCAACCCACCTACCGTCAACCCGCTTAAGCTACAGTATGGCGCGGCGACCACCTAATTCCTTATCAATTCTGCAATGAAGCTGCCGCCGCTTCCGGGGCAAACGCGCACCCCTCCAACTCCTCCTCCCCACACTTCCCACGCCCCATATCCTCCTCCTTCAGGACACACATGTTCCTGCAACACTTGCCAGCTACACATCCGCTCACTCGGACGCAACGGATACACCCTGGGCTTCCACACTCATACATCGCTCCATTACACACCAAACGCATCATCTCACCTCCGAGAGGCCCTGCGTGATCACAGAAATCATACCAGATTCACACTCCACACCATCTATTTTTATTGCAAATATATATTACACACCGTCTCATTCGATGGCTTCATTGGAAACGCTACTGCGCGATCTCCATCGTATTGCAGGCAAGCATCCATTGATTATCGTAGGGGACTTAAACAGTCAGTATACTGACTGGGGCTACCGCACCACCACGGGACGAGGAAGGTGACTCTGGTCCTTGGTACAACAGCTCCGCCTCATAATACAAAACTTTAACACTCCCACGAGAATTGGCAACAGTGACAGCGCGCACACCAGCCCGGGCTTGACACTGAGCCGCAACCTTGCGGGTATTACGTGGAACACAACACATCACACATTAGGGAGCGATCATTACATCCTCTCCGTTACAGTACCGTACAAACAAAGAACGACCCTTCACCTAACACACAAACTCACCAACTGGTATGCGGTCCGCGCCGCACGGGCGGTCCTTCCTGACGCCCCCATTACATATCTCGACCAGTGGGTGGCATCACTCATGAACAATGTCTCCGCACATACTCGAATGCTTGACACCACACCAGATACGACCACCCTCGACACTCGCCTGGCCCACCTATGGGAGGCCCACCATAGCATACTAGAGCGCTGGAAAGGGCAAAAGCTCAATCGGACCCTTAAAAAGCGGCTAGCCGCACTGCAAACACAAATTACTGAGCACTCTGAGGAGCTCTGCCGATCCAACTGGGGTCAGATTTGCGACAGTATGGCTGGCAATCTGTCCTCCAAACGCAGATGGCAACCCCTCCGTCACTTAATTTACCCCACGCAATGCAATACAGCCACGCAACACCACGTCACACGCCTTATACACAGGACCGACATTTCTCCCGACGCACTCATCGACATACTTAGGATCCCACATACAAATCCCGGTTCCTCAATCCCCCTGCCGCCCTATGCCGGCACCCGGAATGCCAATCTCGACGCGGAGATTACGGAAGCAGAAGTCAGAGCGGCCCTCCTGACTCTCCGCTCTAACTCCACTCCAGGAGTTGACCGTATTTCATATAACATGCTCCGCAATTTGGACGATCAGTCGATTGCCCAGCTCACGGGTACTTCAACACATGCTGGCAGGAGGGCACCCTTCCGCAATCCTGGCGTCACGCAAAAATCTTATTCATACCCAAGCCCCACAAACCCCTTAAACCTGCAAATCTTCGTCCCATCTCACTAGCATCACTAACATCATGCCTGGGCAAGCTTTTGGAGCATGTCGCACTCGCCCGACTCACCCAACACATGATGGAGCAAGACCTCTATCCGCACAACATGGTGGGCTTCCGTCCCCACCGGTCGGCCCAGGACACCATGCTCCAGCTCACACAGGATATTTTTGACTCCTCATACCGGGCCACACAAAAGCTGTCCTCGCCTTGGATCTCTCTAAGGCCTTTGATCGCCTAGACCATAAAGCGATCATGGCGGCGCTCTCCCCCTTGAACATAGGTGAACGTATGTACACCTATATTCAAGCATTTCTTACTAACCGCACAGCCGAAATTCACTTCGGTCCCCACACATCCCATCCATACACCCTTAGTGGGGTTGGCACCCCCCCAGGGATCTGTTCTCTCCCCTTTCCTCTTCAATGTTACACTCATCCCTCTTGCCCGCAAACTAAAAACTATCCCCCACCTTCGGCATACACTCTATGCTGATGATATCACTCTATGGACCACCCATGGCAGTGATGGAGACAGAGAATACTCTGCAGTCAGCAGCTACCCTCACCCAAACACATGCTCGGAGTATCGAACTCTCATGCTCTCCGGAGAAGTCGGAGCTCCTCATACTCCGCCCCACAACCCGAAATTGCCCCACAGCCCCCATAACCATGGAACTGGAAAACCGGTACATCCCGGAGGTACTCACTCTCCGGGTACTGGGCCTCCACATCCAGAACAACGGGAAAAATACTCACCATCCAGAAACTCAAGCAGACGGCGGTGTCAATATCCCACCTAATCCGCAGAGTTTGTGGACACCACCGGGACATGAAGGAGCAAGACCTATGTCGTCTCATTCATGCCTTCGTCCTCAGCCGCTTTCTCTTCACGCTCCCCTACCTGAAACTCCAGGCCACAGAAATCTCCACCCTGGATGCCATGATCCGGACAGCATTTAAGACAGCACTACACCTACCCCTAAATACCTCAACCGAAAAATTCCTCCAGCTAGGCCTACACAACACGATAAGTGAG
Organism: Amblyomma americanum; assembly: GCF_052857255.1. Classification (NCBI taxonomy): domain Eukaryota; kingdom Metazoa; phylum Arthropoda; class Arachnida; order Ixodida; family Ixodidae; genus Amblyomma; species Amblyomma americanum. The sequence continues at coordinate 33,904,643 of NC_135500.1, read as the reverse complement.
CTTATCGAGGCCCACCGACAGACACAATACATACGTCTCGCGAGAACCACCACCGGTAGACACATCCTACACACCCTCGGCATCAGGATACCAGCCACGGATCCCACACAGCTCCCGGTCCCCCACCACATTCGCCGCAAACTACTTATTAAACCTCTCCCTAAAAATATGCACCCCACCTACCACGAACCCCGCCGCAGAGCTCGCGCATGGGCGCTCCACAAACACTATGGCATGGAACCGGATGCCGTTTGGGTGGATGCCGCATGCACGGGTGAGGAAGCGGTTGTAGACATCACGAACCCCTCCCCACAACAGATTGCTACCCTTCACATATCTCCCACTGTCACTTCGGAGGAGGCTAAAGAGGCCGCTATTGCCCTAGCCATCACGCGCACGGAGGCCCGGTATATACTATCGGACTCTAAAACTGCCATACTAAATTTCGCCCCCGGGAGAGTTCACGTCTCTGCATTTCCCATATTGAACTCCCTCGCCGTACACCCGCCCGGCCACATGGAGCTCATATGGGTGCCTGCCCACTCCGGGAATCCCGGAAACGAGGCTGCCAACGCTTTAGCCCGAGGTTCTCTCAACCGGGCACCGGCGGCCTCCGATCTGGGGTATCGAAGAAGCGTAGCTTGTTGGGCCAGTTGGTGCATGGTATGTGGAAAACCAGCGAAAGGACGCATTCACAAGGAGGAGAAGTACACAGGACAACGCTGGAAACACAACTGAAAATTCTTTACTTCGCCAACATCAGAACAGGGCGCACATGCGCGTGAGCACCACAAACGCTATCAAAACAGCAAACACAAAACTGATTAAGCGAGCGAAGAAACATGTGGCAACCTATGTCCCATTCATGAAAGTGTATTCTTTTGCCGTGAACCTGACAGAGCTGTCGCTGACGCATTCAGTTCCTAACTGCTTGATTTTAAAAGCTTCTAAGATTTCTCGTTCTATCTGTGTTTTGCCGCGGCCGATGATGTTGACATTATGGAACAGAGGGGTGCAGTCTTTGCAGTGGTTGCAATGTCTTGGAAGATTTGCTGTGTTGCCTGGCTGCAGCGAAGTGCGGTGCTGCCTTACATGTTCAGCCTCCATCAGACCAGGCTGCCTTCTGCGTCAGCACCATTGCCTACCTCTCCTACAAAGCCCGGTTTTATTCCCACTGCATAAAAAACGATCTTCCGCCGCAGGACGTCATTGGTTTGTTTGGTCTTCAGAAGCCTTCCATAGGACACTGGAAACGAATCTGCCGCGTTCTCAAGGCTGAAATGTGGAGACAGGTGGGTCATCTGCAGGAAATGCTCACCATCATTTGCCTTCAGCATGGGAGTGGACAGTTCGCTACCAGCAAGCTCCGACAACATCGTCACCTTGCAGCTCAACTTAGCGAATCTTATTGGTCTTCTGTTCGGAAATGTTTGCCAAGAAAGAAGGACACCCGAGGCACTGGCACTGCGGCGACGTACCTGCAAAGCGCAGCGGTTCCTCCGGAGATTGACGCCCTGTTGAGGAAAGGCCCTAAGTATGCCCTCGAACCTTCCATCAGAAAGCACGAGCTACTGGCTTCACTCCGCCGCATTGCAAGAAAAGCACCCTCCGAAGAAAGAGATGTTTGCCTCGCAGAAAGCGATCACTGTATTCAAAAAATTCGGCCTAATCTTGGTTCCAGCCAAGCTAAGCTACGTTATGTCAGCGATTATTTCCAGAGCCACGACCTAAGCCTAACCCTATCGGATAAGGAGGGTGGTTTCGTGGTTACGCCTAACAGCCTTCTGTCCAATAAGTCCCACGAGGCTATCAACAAGAATTTCAAGCCTGCCAACACAAAGCCTTCTCAGATAAAAAGGCACTCCCTACAGCTCCTGGAGAACCTCAATCTTAATGGTTTGCATAAAGAAGTTAATAAGAAAGATAATACCGACGTGCTGAGAATGTTTTTCTCAACAAAAACGCATAAAACTGGCTGCCCTGTTAGGGCTATTGTCACAGAGGACAGTTCGTGGCAGAAATTGGTGGGCCAGTTTTTGAAACGATCCTTAGACCCCTTGGCACCTGACGACCCTTTTAGCGCTCGGACCTCGATGGACGTCGTGGACTACTTATCCGCTACCAGTGTGAGTGCCAATTCCGCCTTTTCCGTGGACATCGAAGACCTCTTCTATTCAGTTCCCCAAAAGGACTTGTTAGTTACTGTGCGGGATCTCATCGAAAACCGAAGTGCAGTGGCCTTCCAGAACAGCTCGGGCATATCGGTGAATTCCTTTTTGGAACTTTTGACTTGCTACCTTTCTTCCACTGTGGTAGAACATGAAAACTGCAGGTACATACAGAAGCAGGGCGTTCCCATTGGCTCGTGTGTAGCTCCTATTTTGTGCCACATATTTTTATCCCATTTTGACAATTTGTTGCATGATACCCTTATTGACGATCGAGTAGTGAAAGTTTTTAGGTATGTAGACGATTTCTTAATTTTCTTGAAACTAACTTCCCGTGACAGTGTCGAAGCGGCTGCAAATGACATTTTGACCTTCTTTACCGATACCTGTCCTGACTTGAGTTTTACTCATGAAGTGCCCCTTGAGGACTCAATTAGATTTTTAGATTTGACTCTCACCTTCTCTGATGAAAGCCATGTTTGCTGGAGCTACTCTCCACGGACCAAGAAAAGCCTGCTGCCCTTCTCCTCCTCACATTCCAAACTTGTGAAGAGAGGCATTGCCAACCTTTGCCTTGGTAATGCTCTGCGCAGGTCTTGTTCACACAATATGCAAAAGAGTTTCTTAGCGCAACTTGACCGCTTGAGGTCAGCGGGCTACCCTGAGGACGTCCTCGTTTCTATTGCTGAGACCTTTACCAGTAAATTTAAGTCACAGTACAAAAGAGATGAAACGCCTAGTGAGGAATCCAGACCTGCTGTAATGCCATACCTGCATAAAATCTCACATAACGTTAAAAAGGTAGCCATGAAATACGGTGTTAAGGTAGTCTTTTCTGCGCCCACCAAACTGTCGTCGCTTTGTTCACGTATCTCAAGAATCAGCACAAAAAAGAAATGTAATGTTAAACACCAGAGCATGTTCACCAAATGCACAACCGATGTTGTTTACTCGCTCCCACTGTCCTGGGGCAAGGCCTACATAGGTCAAACGGGTCAAAGCGTCAACGACCGTATGAGGCAGCACCGCACTTCGCTGCAGCCAGGCAACACAGCAAATCTTCCAAGACATTGCAACCACTGCAAAGACTGCACCCCTCTGTTCCATAATGTCAACATCATCGGCCGCGGCAAAACACAGATAGAACGAGAAATCTTAGAAGCTTTTAAAATCAAGCAGTTAGGAACTGAATGCGTCAGCGACAGCTCTGTCAGGTTCACGGCAAAAGAATACTTTCATGAATGGGACATAGGTTGCCCCATGTTTCTTCGCTCGCTTAATCAGTTTTGTGTTTGCTGTTTTGATAGCGTTTGTGGTGCTCACGCGCATGTGCGCCCTATTCTGATGTTGGCGAAGTAAAGAATTTTCAGTTGTGTTTCCAGCGTTGTCCTGTGTACTTCTCCTCCTTGTGAATGCGTCCTTTCGCTGGTTTTCCACATTCCGATCTGGGGTTCTCACGGGAGCGCTTGCATTCCTTCAGTGAACTCACGCAGGCCTGCAAAGCCGAGCGTCGGCTGTACCCCCACCCCATCCCTCCCTCGACAATTATCACCAGACACTTTGGAGGCGGCTCCAAACACGCACCTTACCCTCCCCTTATATACGCTCGCGCTATCACCAAGTCCGCACAAACCCCTCCAGTACCCTCTGCCACCACCCCAAAGCCACTCTCGATCAAATCCTTTTCCTCTACCCGGCGGATACTCTCCCGCGGGGCCTGGAGCACCTTGCCACTTGGGAGGCTTGGGAGACCCTACTGCGCTCCGAGGACCCGGCCAAGCAAGACATCGCCACAGGCCGGGCTGCCAGCGTTATGAGCCTCCGGGACATGAACGTTTGAGTGCAGTGGGGCTGTGCGGGGGCCCAAGGACCTGCGCGTCCTAAACTCCCCTGTATGTAATAAATTTTCCACCACAACCTACACTGGCATCGCACAGCACACGAACGTCTAATACCCTAGTTACACGGCCGACTTAACCGCGGTTAACTGTAGCCATGGTTAGGCGGATATAACCTTGGTTATCGCTAACCTCAGTTTGGCGGCGTTACACGCGAAAACTTGTCCCATGGGCGTGTTCGGCGCTGGTCACGTGACTGCTACTCGAAACACAATTATAAGGCCCATTTTATTCGCGTGATATACCAAACATTCAACAAAACACTGTTGTAAGCTCTTGTGGTGAACTAAGCTTGGTATCGCCTGTGCATCTAAACTTGTTGCCAGAGGTTGTTCGAATTCAGACGAAACATGAAGGTAGTATTTCAACATGGGGCGCAGTCGACACAGTAGCCGATGCTAGAGCGAAGGCAATCCTTCTTCGCTGCTTGCCATCACCTCGCTGTTTTCGTCTTATTCAATTTCAGATTGTTTCTCGTGTCATAATAAGTGCACTTTGCTGTTTTAAGTGTATTTTAAATTCTATTCCATCCTCGTCTTCGTGTTTGAAGTGTATTTTACCACATGAATGTTTTTACAGTGCTGCGCGTTGGCGAGAAGTCGTGCATATATAGCGATGGCTCAGAGCAAGCCTATGCCAGGCGGCGAGGAACAGAGCAAGTTCCTCGCTGTGTTCGCCGCTTTTCAAATGGAAATGCAGCAGCTACGTCTGCGGCAGCTCGCCATTCTTGGAAAACTTGTAGTCAAGCTAGCCGAGCAAGGACGAGCCGAATATACGTGCCGGCGCCTCCAAGTTCTGGCTGCAAGGCTGTGCTCTCGCCAGCGGAGTGTGTGGACGTATCCGCGCGAAGGTTCATGGTACGAAGAAACGCTTCCGCACTTGCCAGAGGCTGGGTTTAGGGAGAACTTTAGAATGACAAGAGGCACATTTAAACACATTTTAAATGCTTGTGTCTGCATGAGGAGGCTGGACACAAATATCCGGAAAGCAATACCGCTGCATAAACGTGTGGCAATTGCCATATATCGTCTTGGGACTTCCGCGGACGAAAGAGCTGTGGCAAACGGGTTTGGAGTCAGTCGCTCCTCAGTTAACATCATTGTTAAGGAGTTCTGCGATGTTGTAGTGCGACTTCCCGAACCTCGGTACGTGAGAATGCCGAGGACGCACGAACTGGCCGAACAGCTGCTGCAGGTTTCTGCAGTTGCAGGCTTCCCTCAAGCTGTTGGAGCACTAGACGGCTGCCACATCGAAGTCTGTCCAACTTCCGAGCATGCAGTGGACTACCATAGCTATAAGGAATGGTATAGTGTAATACTTCTGGCTGTTCCTGACCACAGGTACAAATTCTTTTACACAAACAGCGGATCTCTTGGGAGGAACCATGACGCAGGTGTGTGTGAGGAACCGAAACTGCAAAGATTCTGAGCAGTGAATTTTATAAGATGGAAGCTAAAACAATTGAAGGAGTACACGTTTCACATCTGCTGCTGGCTGATCAAGCCTTCCCACTCCAGAAAAACATCATGAAGCCATCCCCGCATTTTGGCACTACTGATTCTGCTACGCAGGCATTTAACGTTCACCTTTCAAGGGCCAGGTGTGTGGTAGAAAATGCCTTCGGGCGGCTCAAGACACTTTTTCGCATACTGCTGAAGAGCCGTGGAAGCGACATTGTCAATGTGAACAAAGTCATTCGCTGCTGCTGCTTACTCCACAATATTTGTGAGGAAATTACTGACAGATGCGACGCCAACTGGCTGGATGTAGACCGTCTAGAGGATGGACGACGACCACAGCCTTCCTGCACAAGCAGTCAAGAGCAGCATTCAAGGGCGTGGCAGTGAGAAATGCCGTGGCAAAGCACCTTGCTTCACAGTGAACGGTCTTGCATGTGTAGCAGCATCATGATCGGAATGATCGAATGCTTCCATCGTTCGCTAAAAACATCCCTCAAAGCCCAACTCGACACCACCCACTGCACCGCCTCCTTACCGGTGGTTCTGCTCAGCCTCCGTGCTACGCTGAAACAAGATCGTCGTTGCACTCCGGCAGAACTTGTCTTCGGCTAACCCCTGCGTCTTCCTGGTAAATTTTTCGAATCTGCCAGTTGTTATACAAGTCCCGACCCTACCGATTACGTGACACAGCTCCGCTATTTTTGCCGCCATCTCCGGGCGACACATCTCCGACGCCAGTCTCGACGATCTTCACATGTTCCATCCGAACTCGCGACTTGCACGCACACCTTTGTTCGCTGAGACTGTCCGCAAGCCGCTTCAGCGCCCCTACGACGGCCCGTTCCGTGTACTCGAAAGAACATCGAAGTTCTTCATCGTCGACATTCATGGACGCACTGACACCATTTCAATCGACCACTTGAAGCCAGCCTTCACAGAGGACGCCCCGCCCACTGGACCTTCATGTGTGCTTTCTCAAGTTGTATAGCATGATGAAAAGTAGTGTCTTTTGCAGCAGAGTTTATCATGGAATTGTGACGGTACACCCATCAATCAAAGCACCTGCCCACTTCATAGTATACTTACTCATTACACCGCATAAAGTACGGAGATGTAGCTTCAGCCTTGTGCTTGCAGCATGTATTTGTATCTGTTTTATTCAGTGCTACCACTGTGTCACGTTGTGCAAAATGGCATTGTAGGGTTCTGGAGGTTAACGACTCGCATCTTGTTCAGTTGCTAACCCATTTTATAATTTTGATTGCTTGTCGTATAGCATGTATATATTATCAACAATATTGGCCACAAAATATTTTGTTTAATGTTGGGCAAAAGCTTGTTTAATGTTTGCAGGATAAAAGGGCAGTGATAAACATTTTTAAGTTTTGAATATTTAAGTGAGTGCCGCATCATTATTGATGTGGACAAGTTAGACGGTAGTAGTTAGAAAAGATTCGGCTTAAGCATTTCACCATGCTGCACTATCTGTCGCAGTTGACAAAACATCACTTATTTCAGAGGGGACCGATTATTTCATTCCTGATTTTTATTTGCTGTGAAGTACAATTTCATGACATCAAGCATTCCTCTTTGAATCTCGTTGCTTTCCTTCTGCAGTTCCAAGAGCTGCTTTCTCAGCTTGGTACTTTCTCTGGCGGCCTTGGCTGCCCGGTCATCGGCTTGCGGCTGCATTGTCAGCAGCTCCTGCAAAAGTGAGCTCGCAGGTCTTTATCGGTGCCTTGTGGTGCTGTCGCTGATTTCTCTGGGCTGGCCCACGGTTCTCTGGGCCATGACATGGTGTCTTCAGCTGTATCATGGTCAGCATCAAGTGTAAAGGTTGCGAGAACCTCTCCAGCTCCATCTTCAGGAGCCTCTGGCACCTGCCAATACCAAGCAAGAGTTAAAAACTATAAATATGTATGCCACATAGCGGCAGGACATGAATCCTGATTGCTAGGCAAGGCCCAAAATACCGATTTTTGATAACTTATCAAGAAATCTCAGAGAAATGAGCAGGATAAAAAGGTAGAAATGACGACTTCCAACTCACAAGCCATTTCATGATGGGAAATGCAGTGTGAATTCTTCCTTTTATGAAATATTTGACATTATACTTGATTAGACTAAATTCCTATTAAGGAACACCTATGAAGTAATATAATACGGTTGACACAAGTTTTGGAAAATAAACATACTCGCTCCCAATTCTTTTATCTGTGGCCAGCTGATGCAAACAGTGTACACAAGGGCAGATTTAGGATTATCCGGTGTGCAGAAAGTGTTGTGCAGCCCCATTATGCAATGCATTTTTTTAACCGCAATTTGTTCGTCTTGGAGAGTATCATTACAGTCTGACAACAAAGATCTCTCACAGCGCACAGTGCAGTGTGTTGAAATTGTTTTATGTGTGATGACATTCAAACACAATCAAATCATGTGCAGCTCATTGGAAGCACTTCACAGAGCTATGCATCACCTCATCTTGTTCACCTTGCCGTTTCCCACAGGTTTTCTTTGCTTGTTGGCAGTTGAACATGTTCAAATTCTTTCATGTTCTCTTTTCACTGCCTGCTTTGGAGCAAAGTGCATATATATTAAGGTGAGTTTATTCGGTTATCTTTAATAAAACAGAAAGTGAATGAGACATGTCTTTTGAAAGGTTTAGTCACTTGCTTTGTGTCGTGTACTGTTTTCGAACTACATAGCTGTGATGGCATGAACACGTCCTCTTGCTGAGACAAAAAAAAAACATTTCCTTCTTGCAGCGTTGCTAGTCATGATGGATTACAATACTTGTGAAGAAAATATACTTGCTTGCATGGACTGTTAGATTGAGTTTACTGAACAAGTGATTACCTCCACTCTTTATTGCACCAGGCTACTGTCATTCACTGGCAGCGCTCCAAGAAAAGAGTGAAGCAGCCAGTAAAATGGCCATTCAATGCCTTTAGATCCAGTGCTTGAACCAGATCTCCTCAGCTTCCTAGAAACAAAAGGTAGTTTTATTCCATGAAACTTTGCATCAGAAAATATATAGGCGGGTAGCGTTTCGTTTAAAGACAAATAAACAAGCAACAAAGAACCGGCTACTCATATGGAAGGAGTACATATCCCGCCTGTCTTTGTATAGACTGGATGGGTGCAGAATCAGAGGACAAGCATGCTGGTCAGCACAATCAGCAGATAAAGTAGTACATCTCAAGCGTCAACCGTGCTAGCGCAGGTACCTGATTTCACGTCGAGATTACTTTGCTGTTGCTGCAGTTAATTTCGGTCGCAAATTATAAAGTGAATACCAGTTCTATACAGCCTCCGAGAATTTACTAATACCGCGCGACCGCCGACCGTGACCGCCAACAGGCTGCGAAAAACGTAGCAAGCTATGCTAGCTCGAGGCAGGACCTCCTACTGTTGCGCGAACTGTCACCATTAACCCCGGTTATCGTCATTATACAGCGCGTGCAAACTACGTCAGCGACGTTCGCACTGCCAGGCGGATGCATGCGATGCTATGCGCTCCAAAGTGCTTCAAGAACGAAACAGACCTGCGTGCTGCTGGCGCAGATCACTTTGGACGATATAGGAGTCAATTCAGGAGACGCTGCCGAATAACACTGCACTTGACGCGGTTACCGTTAGTAGACATGCAAGTGGTCAGTTCAAGCGAGCCGAGTTCAGGGCAGTAACGATCCGCGTACATCACAGGTTAGCCAGAAAAAGAGTCATGTATTCTACAGCAAAGTAGCTGTCATGCCGGACGAAGAACCATGCAGCACGGCGAATGTGTGTGCGTACGTGCGCGCACCAGATACCAGGATTAAAAAGCACTAAAATAGCTTGTAAAGTACAGCATTATATGAAATTGCTTTCGTACTTACCGGTAGTGATTACTGAGATTTTCCAGCTTCTGCCGGATCAGTTTTGCTGAATACTGCCCTTCGCCTGCCGGCGGGCCTGCGTTCACGGAGTGCGCCATGACAGGTGGTGCCAGCGGTGGGCCTTGTGCATCCCAGGCTGCTCTTCCCGAGCGACCAATCGTTTATTTTATCTGCCACCAGCCAAAATCAGTGTGCTTTTATAGAAAGTGTGCGTATGTCCACCTGCAATGTGTTGCGTATATATATCAAAAGTCGGCCAAGAGCATCGACCGCAAATAGAGCCGATACTTAATGGCCGAGGCACTGGTACTGGCGTCTTGGGTACACTAGTAAAGAAATCAATAAACAAAGTAAATTATCTTTCACATAACAGTGAGCCTCGATGCACGCTCTCAGCAATTTAGCCGCCAGTAATAACGCCACGTGTCTCTCTGAATCTCATGTTGTTTGCATCTTCGGAACAAAAATCACTGCACGCTATCGGGAGTGTTCATTTGTAAAAACCATTATTATTTGAAGCTAAAGCTGTTCACCATTGTCGCACTTAGCACAAAATTGAGTTAGAGCTTTGCAAACATTACACGCCGGTATTTTTCCTTTTAAAAGCAGACGCACATGTACTGTTTATTCCTGGGCATACCATTTAGCAATCAAATGTTTGACAGACATAACAAGGGGCTCCAAAACGACTTGAGGCGAACTTCGTCCCGCAGCGACATTGACCCTGAAGCCGGCCTTGCAGGCCAAACTGAAGCCGAAGTCCTCTGAAGTGTTCGGAAACATTCTTGATGGTGATGATGATAGCGAATTTTCATGGCGCAAGGGCACGTGTGGCCAAGGTGCTCCATGGCACAAGGTATTTTTCCTTTTACTCGATATGAGGTCAAAAACGAATTTCCCAAGCATTTCATCCTGAATAAATCGAGCACCAGGCATGCGGAAGCTTGTAGTCATTTTATCACCGGTGGCTACCTGGCGGTACTGAGGATCGAACCCCGCACCTCCTGCATGCGATGCGGATGTTCAAGCCACTAGGCCACCGCTGCTGTACAGCCCGAAACGTTCTTTCTGCCACAATGGTTCCCAGCGCAAACTTGAGTCCATAAAAGCGTTCCAACCCGAGCCCACAAACCGCCTTCGGCTGCTTTGAAAAGGATCGTTCGGGTGGCGTCAGATTCGCCGAAACGCTGGATGATTTTGTGGTGGCTTGGATGCAGCAAAAAGTGCCGATGTACCCGCACGATGACGTCACACACATAACGTATACTCTTGAAGCGGAGGCTCAATGGCCTCAAGGAAGCAAACACCCGCGGTGGCTCAGTGGTTAGGGGGATCGGCTACTGATCAGCAGTTACCGGGTACGAAGACGACCGCGCCGGCCGCATTTCTATTGAGGCGAAACAAGGCGCCTGTGTGCTGTGCGATGCCATTGCATGTTAAAGATCGCCAGGTGATCGAAATTATTCCGGAATCCTCCACTACGCGCACCTCTTTCTTCCATTTTTCTCTCAGTCCCTCCTTTTTCCCTTCCCTTACGGCCAGATTCAGGTGTCAGACGAGATACGTCAAGCCCGTGTGTTTCCTCGAACACACGGGCTTGACGTCCCGTCTGTTCTCCGTCAGGTAGTTACACGCAGTGACCGAACGCTCCGCGAGATCTACCTTGAACGATTAATAACTGGACGCCCCACTCCAGTTTTAGCCAACACAGTGCTGTGCGCGTGTGTGATTTAATTCCTCTAAAATGAACTAATCACGCGCACAACCTGGACACACTTCTTATTGTGTAAATAGTTTGTACATATTACTTCTCCCCCTATCCCCTCTTCCTGTCCTCTCACCTCTTTCATTTCATTTCTCCATTCTGCCTGCTATCCTTTATTTCCGCTGCCCCAGCTCAGGTGCTTCAGTATCGATGGCAGATGCCGGGGCTAGCAAAAATCTTTTCCTTCCTTTTTACTATTTTTTTAATAAACAGCCACTACCACAACCAGACGAGATGCGAGACAGATACCGCGCCATTTTCGTTCTCCCAAAACCAATAATAATAATTATAATAATAATAATAATAATAATAATAATAATAATAATAATAATAATAATAATAATAATAATAATAATAATAATAATTGGTTTTGGGGGAAAGGGAATTGCGCAGTATCTGTCTCATATATCGTTGGATACCTGAACTGCGCCGTAAGGGAAGTGATAAAGGAGGGAGTGAAAGAACAAAGCAAAAATGCGGTGCCCGTAGTGGCGGACTCCGGAATAATTTCGACCACCTGGGGATTTTTAACGTGCACTGACATCGCACGGCACATAGGCGCCTTAGCGTTTCGCCTCCATCGAAACGCGGACGCCGCGGGCGGGTTCGAACCGGAGAACTCCGGATCAGTTGCCGAGCGCCCTGGCGATTGCGCCACCGCCGCGGGTAAAAAAATCGATTTCAATTTTTCTGCAACAGATAGTATTGCTCAACCGGAAAAAGACTCGAGATTGGGAATCTCCGCCCAATTTCGATAACGTCATGTATTGGAGCCTGTTGTCTTAAAAGGGCTTCAAATTCACGCCCACGGGGAAGGCAGGTTTCCCCCGTCCATGATTAAGTTTCAAGCAGCTCTCTTGACTCAGGAGATCATGACCCAGATAGAGCAATACATTCTAGATCCAAAGCGCATAAGAGCCACGCCTATCATCATGGGACTCTGTGAGTAAGGCCTTTGACAGTGTGTCACACACTGCCATCCTCTCTCTCCTGTCACTGGTGAACGTAGGCAAACGGACCTACGACTACATCGCCATCTTTTTGGACGAGCTCACGGCTGCGCTGCACTTAGGGGACAAAAGTAGCGACAAAATTGCACTAGGCACTAGAGGAGCTCCGCAAGGCGCTGTACTTTTCTCTTTAAGATTACTATGAGTGACCTACGGCGTCTGTTAGCTGCTATCCCACATATACATCATTCTATATACGCCGACGACATCGCCGTATGGACCAACACGGCATTCGATGGAGATATTGCAGAGCTATTACAACGAGCTGTCGACACGGCACACTTTTAATGCAGGGGAACGGCCTCTCGTGTTCACCGGCTAAATCGGAACTCTTAATTATCAGGAACAAACAAGCCTCGCAGGCAACGCCCCACCCTCGGAAACCCATCGAGTTGCAGTGAACACTATTCTATACGCCCGGTAGCCATGTTTAGGGTTCTTGATTTGTTGATTCATAATATTAATAATAATAATAATAATAATAATAATAATAATAATAATAATAATAATAATAATAATTGGTTTTGGGGGAAAGGAAATGGCGCAGTATCTGTCTCATATATCGTTGGACACCTGAACCGCGCCGTAAGGGAAGGGATAAAGGAGGGAGTGAAAGAAGAAAGGAAGAGGAGCCGTAGTGGAGGGCTCCGGAATAATTTCGACCACCTGGGGATCTTTAACGTGCACTGACATCGCACAGCACACGGGCGCCTTAGCGTTTTTTCATAATATTACTCAAAACAAGGAAACGATCCGCCGGCTACGCGTCACGGCGCACCGGATAGGCGGGGTCGGCGCACCGGATAGGCGGGGTGGTGAGGCGCACTGCGACCCGTCACAGAGGCATGACAAAGAGCCTCTTAATAGCATCATTAAAGCCAAATCAGATTGACTGCTGCAGTTGGGAATATTTAACACGCTCGCTGAGCTAATCGAAGGCCATAAGACGGCACACGTGACCGGCTTGTCGCGCACTGTTGCGGGAAGCGTAATTCTCGACAAACTCCACATCCACCCCGTTGAGGAGGTGTGTCCTACACAGCATTTATCGGCCGACATTACTAGTAGACTAGTTGTTAAGCCAGTAGCCTAGAACATGCTGCCAGGCAGACACGACACCCGCAGGAAAGAAATTGCGAAGGCCCTTGGGACACGGTACGACAACGAGCCACGAGCCGTGTATGTGGATGCGCCTCAGCACATTAAAGGCGGGACATACGTGGCATATATGGCCACTCCAAGGCCTGCTCTCGTTAACACCACATCGTTTGACGCTAGAGGCAGAGGAAGCAGCTCTCGCTGCGGTCATCGCGGATCCCCGCACCAAAACGACTATAAGCGACACTAAGAACGCCATTCAAACTATCACCAAAAGCTCGGTAAGTGCGCTCGCAATGCGAATTCTGCGCAACCCAAATCTCGATCACAACATCAGTCTCGTATGGGTTCCGGCTCACGCGGGTAACTCCGGAACCGATTGGGTCGACCATCTAGCCCGATGTTTGACCTACCGGGAGACGGGAGACCTCTCGCGAACGGACGCCCCCGTCGAGGCGCCTCGCTGGTACGCGGAGATTACAAACATTTATAGCGAGCTAAGGTGCACGTATCCCGCCCCTCACACCGACCTTGACAGGGCGCAACAGACGACACTGAGACGCCTACAGACAAAAATTGTCAGTGCTTTAGCTCAGCTATAGTTATACGCAGCGAGAAATTGATATATTGATACCGTTGAAGGGAGGTATCCATGCGAAACGACTGTGATGCGGCCGTCGTGTTACCTCCGAATTTTATACACGCAGCTCTGCATTCGCAGTTATGCACACAGCTAGCACGTGGCATAGGCGTGCGTCATGCGTGGCCCCCGCGGCGAAGGTCGGCCAGCTGCTCCTCTTTGGCGCATTCGAACAACCGCTCTTCCTCGTGACGTCACGCGCAGCGCACCGGCTTCTCCTCTCCTTCCGCAGCGCATGCGCAGAACTGGCCCTTCCGGACCACGGCGAAATACTCGACTAGCAGCCAAGTGTAACTCTTGTTACAACAGCCATTTTTAGCCCCTACCGATTATGTTTTATCACAAAGGGTGAATATTACCCTACAAGCCCGCACTGCGGTGGCGGGAGGCATGCCACTCAAGACAATGTGTTATAGGAATGCGCTAGCAAACCTCCGGCGACGCCACTCTTGCCGGCTCCCTCGGAAGATGAACTGGACAAGCTCTTGGCCAGTTCATGAAAAACAATACAGCTGGCCCTCATCACGCCAGCTCAAGAGGTCGCTCCAGGCTGGGGGCCGCCCTGGACTCGCCGCAGCCCCAACTAATGCCTTCCGTTTTGTGGCAATAAAGTTGTAACCACCCCCACCCGAATCCCCGACGCGGTGTCTAGGCGGCAAGCTCTGGCCTTTATTCAGCAACAACGTATCACGTGGTTAGTGACGTGACGCAACTTGCGAGAGCGAGCTGTTGTCAGCTCAGCGAAGGAGCGAGCGGTAGCAGTGCGACAAGTCACGTTTTAAGACGTGTCAGCCATACTTGCGGTGAGCCAGAGGTCAAATGCATTCGTAATTTGACCTTCAGGTTTGCATTCGAGAAGTGCAGCTTTTCGCTCCAAAAAGTTAGCCGTGGTTCAATCCGGCTGAACCCAGTGAGGTGAACGAAGACTCTGTTAAGGTTATCACACGAAGGTGAGCACGCGCCACACGTTTTGTAGCGAGGGCTACACTACATTTCCCCCTGTGCGATGTCAGTGCACGTTAAAGAACCCCAGGTGGTCTAAATTTCCGGAGACCTTCACTACGGCGTCTCTCATAGTCTGAGTCTCTTTGTGACTTAAACCCGCACAAACAATAAACCATAAACTACACTACCCAGTCGATCATTTCGCCGTGAGGCTGGGAGGCGATTGTGCGCATGCGCGAAACCAGAGAGGAGCAGTAGGTGCGCGGCGCATGACGCCGAAGTTCGCCGCCGCCGCCGCCACGTGAGCAGCCGCGCCGGCTGGATTACGCCCGCCGGCGCCGCGCGTCAATGCGCATGCGCGGCAACCAGAGAAGGGCAACTGGTGCGCGGCGCATGACGTCAGAGCTCGGTCTCCACCGCTGCCGCGTGCGGGGTCGTGTGGATAAACTGCGTATGTGCGGCTGTGCGTATAAAAGCTGACATGATACGACTAGTTTGTATCACAATCGCTTTGTATGGTTGACTACAAGGACATTCCAGCCGTCGCTATGCGGCGTTACTTGGTTAGACGTCTGGCTTCTTGGGCCTCGATCATTGTGAACAACGGAGAAGCATGCTGCGTTCGACTACTGGAAAGTGGCATCGTCATCCAGGGAGTTTATGTGGCACCACATACGTCTATCAAGGAGTATATCCATCTGGTTGCCACGTGTATACCCACGTGTGGATCAATGTCTGAGTTGTGTGTGACTTTGGGTGATTACAATAGGAAAGAAGACTCTCTTAGTCGACACATGAAACAGACGTTTGATCTTACTTTAGCTAGCGATCCTCGCATTCTGACTACACAGTGCACGGGGAACTACTATTGGCCTTACGTATATGACAGAAACCAACCAGTCTTAACACTGTTTACTGCGTATTACTTTACCGATCATCGGACAGTGTTTATCTCTGAGAAAACAATTGACCAAATAAACAATGTATGTCACCGAATACCTCTTATATGCTTGACATTATAGCCAGAACAACAAGCTCGACAACATGCGTAAACAGGAAGGGACTGCAGCTCTCGCGAACTATATACTGGCATAGTTGAGCTAAGCCATTGCCAATTTTTTATACAGCGAATGGCGCATTACGCGATTTCCTGCAGTTTCAAGAGTGCTGTCGGCTTCGCAACGTAGCGTCACGTGATTCGATAGTTGCCAGGCGAGCGAGTGCCGTCGACTCAACGCGCGCAGCTGCGGCGCGGCGTGGATAGTCGCGTGGCATAACGTCCAAGAGAACATTTTAAGGTGACAGCCTTTCTTGGCTGATGAGTAGCGTGGACAGAAGTTGTAGCCGGAAGCTGTAGGCGGAAGTTGTCCACACGAAGTGTCAGTCATAAGTTGTGTGGTAAATAAAAGAAAAATATTGAGTAAGGAATGGTTCTTAAGCAAAGTGTACGTAATGAAATAAACTAGAAATTAAACGCGAAATGAAAAGTTACATCTAAATGAACAACAAAACCAAAAAGGAAAGAAATGAAAAAAAATGAAGGAGAACGGAAACAAAAAAAACTAAAATTGCAGAAAATAACAGGAAATGAAAAATTAAGGGAGAATGAGGACCGGCAAAGGATTTAGCATTCGTGGTCTTAAAGAAGCTGAAGCACTTTTCGAAAAAAAAAAGAGTTTCCTGCGGCATATTGTAGTTTCTAGTCCGCAGACAAAGAATTCATAAAGAGCAGAAATAAAGGCAAAAGGCTGTTTTTCAGATGAAAACGCGCCCCATCTCCTCAGGGCGCTGAGCGAAAGCCGTTGTTGTCGGGTATATGCCGGGAACGTCGCGACTTCATTCACGAATATCTCCGGCCACCACCGACGGCGTTGCTGCGTAGCGCGTTGCTTCTACGTTTTGGAAATTGTGGATAATTCTAGCAGCGTTGAACAGCTTGGACTCTCACCATACATGTTCGAGCCATCAGCAGCTTCAGAAAGCGGCGGAACCAAACCAACGACGCAGCGGATTGCGCCGGTAGCTAAAGTCAAGTCGCGACAGTTTCACGTGTTGAAAGTCTCCACTGATAGATATGTTTTGAGTAGTTACATAATAATAATAATAATTGGTTTTTGGTGGAAACGAAATGGCGCAGTATCTGTCTCATATATCGTTGGACACCTGAACCGCGCCGTAAGGGAAGGGATAAAGGAGGGAGTGAAAGTAGAGAGGAACAAATAGGTCCGTAGTGGAGGGCTCCGGAATAAATTCGACCACCTGGGGATCTTTAACGTGCACTGACATCGCACAGCACACGGGCGCCTTAGCGTTTTGCCTCCATAAAAACGCAGCCGCCGCGGTCGGGTTCGAACCCGGGAACTCCGGATCAGTAGTCGAGCGCCCTAACCACTGAGCCACCGCGGCGGGGTAGTTACATGCGCGTGCGTATCTATTGTGTAGGTGCATGTGCAAGTGGCAGTAAAAGACGAAATTGCTCCGAATTGTTGTTGTGATGCACTGCTGCATTAAAGCCTGGCCACCAACTTGTAACGCCTGTAAACCTGATCGAATGCAGATCACCGGCATGCTTAATTAAACGAGTTTTGCGAGGTAAAGCATTTGTTTGTTCATTTATTTATAGTAACGTGCCTAGTTACACCCAATGACCTTTTAGAACTACAAAAGAATGCCAAACTGGATGAGTTGGAGTGGGTTCACTGCTTTACTACAGCGCGAAGAGACAAGACGACGGAAGAAGCTCTCGTGTGTGCTATTCCTTCTGTCACATGTTGGGCTTACGGTTCAGCCACGAAACTTCTAAACTTATCCACATACGTTTTTCTTTTCTTTTCACAAGCTGGACGCGCTTTTGACAATAATTTTGACTGAGTTTCGGAGCTCGCAGTGCTGCTCATCAAAATTCCTGTGCTGCGAGATACAGTTGCTGCTGCTACGTACCGAGATAACCAGCAGAATTGTGGCAGATACATGCGTACCGTGGCTCGACGACTTTGCCGTTCTGACTCAAGGACAAGTTTTCATGAATTCCGGCGCCATTGCCGACCCCGCCGCTGTGGCTCAGTGGTTAGGGTGCTCGACTACTGATCCGGAGTTCCCGGGTTCGAACCCGACCGCGGCGGCTGCGTTTTTATGGAGGAAAAACGCTAAGGCGCCCGTGTGCTGTGCGATGTCAGTGCACGTTAAAGACCCCCAGGTGGTCGAAATTATTCCGGAGCCCTCCACTACGGTACCTATTCTTCCTTTCTTCTTTCACTCCCTCCTTTATCCCTTCCCTTACGGCGCAGTTCATGTGTCCAACGATATATGAGACAGATACTGCGCCATTTCCTTTCCACAAAAACCAATTATTATTATTATTATTATTCATTGCCGAACATCAGCCATGACCAAGCGTTCATGAATGGAAATGTTTGCATTTCTTAAGTATAGGTTGATATAATCGGATTTTGTTCACTAAGGTGCAGCTGAACGTGCTGCGCGCTGATAAAATTTTAAGAGGATGGCTCGTGTTGCCAGGAGGTGCAAGAAATCAGGAAAAAGCAAAAAAGGCACACAATGCGTAACGAGCTCAGAAAGCTTACAGCACAGACTTACTGAGGCACACAGCCTTGAAGTTGCTCAAGCTCAACGTGGATGGGAACCAACTGGAAAAGGCAAAAAAGTTTACAAACACGTAAGCAATATAACAAAAAGAAAACTATTGATGCACACATTTTGTGCAGGCATGCAGCTTCGGTATGCTGCGTACCGCCAGTTTGTGTAGTTGACGTGGAAGAGCCTGGTGGAGTACACCCGACGGATTCTACCAAGCTGTGTGCTTGGCGCTGTTCGAAAGAAGTAATAATAATCATAATAATAATAATAATAATAATAATTGGTTTTTTGGGGAAAGGAAATGGCGCAGTATCTGTCTCATATATCGTTGGACACGTGACCCGCGCCGTAAGTGAAGGGATAAAGGAGGGAGTGAAAGAAGAAAGGAAGAGAGGTGCCGTAGTGGAGGGCTCCGGAATAATTTCGACCACCTGGGGATCTTTAACGTGCACTGACATCGCACAGCAGACGGGCGCCTTACCGTTTTTCCTCCATAAAAACGCAGCCGCCGCGGTCGGGTTCGAACCCGGGAAGTACCACGCCAAAACTGGTTTATATACAGGCTTCAAGCATTACACAGAAAGCCCGAACCAAAGAAAGCAAACGGCACTGGCAGAAGATTACGTTTATCGGTCGTCCACCAAAGATCGAGCAGCAGCGGAGGGAGCACAGCCTGACGGCTGTACGACTCTCTGTGCATGGTGTCACTTCCGCCAGTTCTCCCTTTTTGACGTACCCTTACCCGGCGCTTCTGGAAGCAACGAGGGCGTGTCGGCGGCGGGTATTTAAGAAGCGATTACAGCTCTTTTTGCGGACAGAGTCGATAAAAATTTACACACATGAATTTCAATGGCCCTTCTTCCTCACCACAGCATTTCATGCGATTTGGAAGCCGTTTCAGTTGCCCTTTAAGCAGTTTTCTTGTTCTTGCGGGAGAGTCGCGGACACCTGAACCAACCAGGGATTGCGTAATTGTTCAGTATCTCACGGGAAAATAAGCATTGCTCCTTTTTTTTTTACCTGCCGCGGTAGCTCAGCGGTTAGCGCGCTCGGCTACTGATCCGGAGCACCGGGTTTCGAACCCGACCGCGGTGGCTGTGTTTCGATGAAGGTGAAACGCAAAAAGGTGCCCTTGTGCTGTGCGACGTCAGTGCACGTTAAAGATCATTGGGTAGTCTAAAGTATTCCGGAGTCCTCCACTACCGCGCCCCTTTATTCCTTTCTCCTGTCAGCCCCTCCTTTATTCCTTCCCTCACGGTGCGGTTCAGGCGTCCGACTATATGTGACACACACACTGCGCCATTTCCTGTCCATAACAGCCAATTCAATTCAATTCCATTTGGTTTGGGGAAGCATACAAGAGGGCAATGATTTGCTTTTTTTGTCACGGTGAGACAAGCAGTTTATCTTATTTAGTCATCTGAGACACGATAACCATCCGCGCAGATATTAGACTCCTTTACCATACCGCGTACCGTGTTAGCGTTAGCTTTACCCGAGTACCGTTAGTCTGCGCGTCTTCAGTGTGCATGCGCAGATCGTTTGGAGGGCTCCATATGGCGCCACGTACCCGGCAGCTGCGTTCGCACCAGCCGTCGGTTCGAGAACAATCAGAACGGCCGCACTGGAGATGGGTGGGCTCCCGAATATTCAGCCGTCGCTTCGAAAACAATCAGTACGGTCGCACTGGAGGTGGGTGGGCTCCCGAATATTGACACGGTGTGCTAAAGGTGTCCAATAGTTTAACAGTTCGACTCTCGCTCCAGCCACTGCGGAGACGTCGAGTACCCCTATTATGCCGACAGCGCGCAGAGGACGAAATGTCCAGGATTTGTCAGTCTAGTTGGCGTTTACCGAAGTGGTTCTTAAAAGAACTCTTTATTTGGTTGACTTTTGCCCACAGATACCTGTACAACCAGGCGGCGTAGATAATAAGAAATGTGTTGGGCGGACCACGAAAGAGAAGAGCACCGCTTCTCTCGGCCATGGTGAATTTAAAGTTTGCAAAGAAACTCCGATTGAGCCTCGTAACTACGCAATCTCGAGCAATGTAGAAGTCTTTGAATGTGGCTGCGGTCATTCTAGATAAAAGGAGCCACCTCTCGCTTCAGACAATGTTAAAGTCGCGTACCGCCGGGTTTGTGCAAGAACGAATTAACATTAACAACCTTCGCGGGATTGCGTCCTTTTCAAGATGAGTCGATCACATACTTATCAACGAAAAGAGAGGTGGGCAAATAAATTCGGCAGAGACAATTTAAGACTTCTTACGTGTATGAATTAAGAAGCTCTATAGACCCTCGGGTGAAATGTTTTACCTGAGCCCCCTGTTCGCACCTCTGCCATACTGCCCCATTGCCTCCGCTTCACGTTTCCGCAACGCGACGTTGGCCGCACGCTTTTGTCGCTTCACGTCCGCTTCCCGCTTGCGTAATTGAACGTATCAACCGCCTGAGACTAGCTTTCCGCGCTCGTACTGTCGCTGTGATTATCGATGTTGCAGCGCGATCTCTCGGTGATTTCTATGGTGCCGAAGAACACAAAACATGCATGGACGCGGCAAGGTAAGATGCAGCCTACGTGGTCCGTGCAACCACGCCGCGATGTACCCCAATCTCCGCCGTTATAATGCGTGCCCCCCCCCTCCCCCCCCGCAGCGGGACAGACAGCGATAGCGCCGGCTCTCGCTGACCATAGTACGCGCACAGCCCTCAATGACTCAATACGACCAATCGTAAATTACTCGATAGGCTACATCCGCATTGCCGCCGCACGCATTTTCCGCGGCTGCACTCGCGACCGCAAAATTACGCCAATCAATGTACCCGCCCACGCGGGCACCTCTGGAAACGAAGAGGCCGACCGACTTGCCCAGGGATTAACAATCCGAACAGCTAGCCCCACGGAGCCAGGCGCCCTCGCTGAAGCCCCCGGAAGTTTACCGCCTCGACCGAGCACAGACGACTCTGCTCCGCACCTTGCAGACGCACTCAGTTCTCAGAAACTCAAGGCCATGACTAATCGCCGATAGGGAATACGACCCTACACGCCCAAATGGCAACCACGGATAGCCCGCCGCTCAGGCGTACATCCTTAGGGGATGGGAAAATATCCTGCCCCCACGGGTCCTCCGGCCAGCATCTTCTGCGGAAAGCTGGGACCAACTCCTCACCCAGCCAGACAAGATCACTCAACTTGCACTCATTTCGTAGGCCCAGGGTCGTCGCCTCACACCTGGGGGCCACACAGGACCCACCTGCCCTAATTTCCGACAACTGCGGAAACTAAAGTTGCCACTCTCTCTATTTCTCCACTTCTTGCCATCTCCATGACTCTCCGATTTTTTGTGCCCTGATCAACACTACGGGCTTTAAAGTAATGCGACATATGAATCTTTCGCCTTGGAATAAAGTGAATTAATAGACAGATATGGCTATATTAGCGCTCATAAAATGGCTTTCGACTCACGACATGCACTACTACTCTTAGGTTAGACGTCCCTCGTATCTTGTCACTCCATCACGAACAAATTCAGAGTCCTGTTGACATAGTAGGTGCATGATCTTGTACGCCGCGAAGTAGCGGCGAAAAGGTATTCACTCAGTCCACCGTGGCGAATGGGTGTCCAAGCAAAGACTCGGTGTAGCTGGCTTGCATTCTGCGTGGCGTCGACGTCTATTGTGATGCCAATCGACGGTGCGCTACTCGTCTTGAATGAGCAGCCGGGCATGAGGTCGAGGTCCTTCTGCGCACTGCACACTCTAAACCGAAAGGTGCAAAAATGTATTGAGGTGTTCTCTATCACACTCCCTTTTATGAAATCGAGTGCGATAGATTACAGACGACTCCCTTTATACCCCCATATGGGCGTATGCATGTTTAGAGTCGAGTGCAGGGCCAGTATTCCGAGTTGGTGCCATAATAAAGGTGTCATAATCTACCGCAGCTGCTACACCTGATTGGTCGTAACGGCGGAAGCGGATGTGGTGGTTCGGCTGCAGCGAAAAGGGGCGAAGAAATAGGATGGTGACGTGTGACACATAGCGTACGCTCCTCTAGCAGCAGATGCCCAAGAGCAGCCTACAAGGCGGCGCGCTCGGAAGCGGACCCTGTCGCTTCGAAGTGAGCTAGTCGGTGTTACTGCGTTTTTCGGCACGTGAACTGAATATAAACTGGGTACTGGTCTTTCGCTTCGCCTTATCTTGCCTATAAGAAATTGGATGGACTATAAATTTGGGCTGGTTTCTATTTCGCTTGGCGACTTGGTAGCTGCTAGGTCTAACGAGCAGCGGTTTGTTGTTGTAGAAATTGTTATTTTCATTCAAACCGGATGGCGCCACAATCACCGGAGTTATCTCGTCTGCGTATGTTGAATGATGTAACATGAAGCATGATGACCCGCAAAATATTTGAGTCTACTGCGCGCAAACGTGCTTTTCCTATTCTAGAGCTCTCTATTAGCTCTTGAAGAGCCCAGCGTCATGATCATGTGTAATGTCTGCCAGCGTGAACCACTCATCTGCACGGACGGTCAGTCGCCAGCGGCGCGCTGCCACACCGACTTGTTTGACATGCCAGAGGTGGTTCTTCGGCGTACTTTAGGGCTCTCGATAGCCGTGGTGGTGTGGCTCTGCATTGAGTTCGCGAGTTAGCTCGCAGGTTAGTTTCCAGGCGTCAGTGTGGGCAGGCATGCGCTTCGTACCATGGTGAACTTATGAAAACTTCGTCTGCGAAGTCTCCCAACGCATCTATCTAGAGAAACACAGCGCGACGAATTTTTTAAACTCATACGTTTTATTTATTGGCGGCAAATAAATTAAAAACCTATCAGCGGCATCTGGCGGTTTTCTTGCAGTGCTTGTATAAAAGGAATGACAAAATTAAATTACCGTCTGACAACCATCCGATAACAGCGCCAACTTACGTTCAGCAATGTTGCAGACGGCAATTCATCACGGCGTCTTGGTTCAGCACGGCACGGAGCGCGCATTGTGCAGCGAGTGAGTGCACACAAATTTTCTTCTCCGTTCCCTTTTCCTCAAGATAAATGTAAAAAGCCGTGTAAAAAACGAACAAGCTAGCTAGCTGCCTTTTATTTACGGTCGGCGATCGATGGCTGTTGCGGGCACCTTCTGTCACTGAAAAGCATGCGTATTTCGTACAATATTTTCTTCAAGTACACCTCCGGCCTTTACAGTAGAGAAAAGAGTATGTGAACTATTGTCTTCATTTGTTGAAGTCCAATGGGCAAATAAAGCACCTTTGATATTACCCCTTTACAGTGGAATCCGGTCGGCAACTAAACTTGTACGTGGGTTAATGCTTCTTCTCTCGCATTGGTCTCGTTCCATGGCTTTGTCGGTAAAGAGCAACAGTCACACTGGACATTTTGCTGTCCCCGCAACGGGCTCACCGCAACGCAGTGACATCCTGCCGCCGCTCACAGTCGCAACAGAACCGACATCCGCTTCCGGCGATTCGACCAACCAAGTGCGGCCGCTCCGGCAGATTGTGACGCTTTTTATTATGACACAAGCTCGGAATTTGGCCGCAGGTAGCCGACGACGTCTAGGTTGTCCCCGTCGGTGACGTCCTGCAACATTGCGTCGAGCGTTGTCATCATGGCCTCCCTGCTGTGTACGAGGTGATAGGGTTTCACAGGGTTCTCACCTTAACTGTGGTTTTTAGGCGAAGGCAAATTAGGGCAAGATCGCGTCCGATGGTCTGTGTTCGGTGTCAACGTAGATGGAGTGTACCTACATGCAGTTCTTTTCCATTTTACCCCCGTCAGGGTGCCATTGCGATGTATACGGCAAGTGAGAGGTACAGCCGTTTTTTTTATAGAGTATTAGGAATGGCCGCCAGCTGGTATTAGGATTGGCGCCAGTATGTCTCGAGGATTGCCACCAAGACAGAATCTCTTGCCAGGTGTCTGCGGGGTGCATTTACCGCGCTCGCCTGGTCGTTGCTGCGTGGGACAAGCGGGGAGCAGGGTTCTGCGAAAATCCCTTTAAGGAGTCGTTGCCACGGGCCGCGAAGTGGTTCCGGCTGTCTTCCGATTTTCCCAGACGTCTCCATCGACCCGACTACCCCTGGCCTCACGGGCACAGCACCAGCGTGGGAACAGATCGCCACAGTGGCTTGTCTGCAAGCTTCGCCGGCCATGCCTAATGGCAGAACCACTGGGGATTATCTTATCTCCCGACGGGGCTGCGCCTCGGTTTCTTCGAAGTTCACCGACCGGCGGAGAGCGGGCCGACCACCTGACGTCGCCTGCCAGCCTGACGGGGTCCTGGCCGCACACCCCTCTCCCTCGGGCTCAACTTATGCCATGGGTGTGTTCATGTGTGCGGAGGTGTCTGTGTATTATAGCGCAAGTTTTGTCCACATCCACCACGACGAGGGCGTCCCCTACCTGGGGAATCCAGGGAAGACGCAGTATATAAAACTGGACTGCAGATGCAGTTGAAGCAGCTCACTTCAGAACTCAAAAGCTTGTAAATATGTAAAATAAACCAAGTCTTCTTCCTCCACTAACAAATCCTTCACTCAGCGGCACTCCTATCCTGGACGGAGCGGGCGTCATCTTGACCGAGGTTGTGTCGAGAAGCGACCCCGATCCCCACCTTCAACAAGAGTCAGCGTAAGCTATCTCACAAGAGTGGATTGCAAACGCAGCTACTTGTTACTGCTTGCAAGCAGCAAAAAGGAAGTGAATTAAATACAGTGCCGCCTGTCATTCGCCATTAAATATGACCGATGACAAACCTTGATTTGAGAAGACATCAAGGCGCTAACATCGCGTTACCTATTCCTCGCATTCCATGACATCCCCTTCATCACTTCAACTCCCGCCTACTCCCCCCCCCCCCCCTCACAAGTCCCTCTACAAGATCCAACAGAGCACGTGGCGCCATTTACAGGCGCCGATACTTTCCTCTCTCCTGCCCACCTTGCCCTTATCGCGTTCACTGCGTCGTGGCCCACCGGTGGGTCACGCAACGCAGTCAAGCCGTAGTGGTGCAAAAAACGAGGCGTTTCTTGCAGTGCGGCGCCGATATGCTTCCACAAATGCATGCTAATTCGTTTTCAGTATCATATCACTGATGGAGGTAGAGATATAAAGCGCGCGCCCCGATATAAAACGCACGACAGAATTTTTTGTCGCGCATCTGTCGCGCGACACAATTTTGTGTCGCAAGACAAGCTGTCTTGTCGTGCCTTCTGTCATGCGACAAGCTTCCTGTCGTGGGTTCTTTCGCGCTACAAAGTTGTTTTTAGTAGGTTCTGCCGCACGACAGACATCTTTTCTGCATTTTGTCGTGCGAAGAAGGTCCGTGTCGCAGCATTTGTCGCGCGACAGGTTTCTGTCGCAGGTACTGTCGCGCGACAGAGGGAGTCGTGCCGCGCGACAGAGATTGCGTGCCTCAGCAAAGTTGCCTGTCGTGGTGTCAGTCGCGCGACAGACTTCTATCGCGCCTCTTTTCACGCGACAAAAGTACCTGTCGTGCGGCCTGTCGCGCGACACAACAGCTTGTCCTGGGATATGCCGCGCGACAAATACCTGTCGTGGGATGAGTCGCGCGACAGATACCTGTCGTGGATTGTGCCGCGCGATAGATGCCTATCGTGGGATGTGTCATACGACAGATTCCTGGTGAGGGCAATTGTTTAACTGCAGAATTCTAGAAATGCTGTCGTATGACAGCGATAGGATCAAATTGACCAAAGATGCTTCAAAGCGCGTTCACTGTGGCGAGTCGCGAAGAGGATGCGAGGTGCTCTGGTCTGTTGGTGACGGGCACCGAGCGAAATGAAGTGCTCATTCACATTGGCGAATCGAGTTTTCAACTCACTTCCCGCGACCTGGCTCTCTCACCGAACGAGAATTGTCTTAGAGAGGCACTGCTCGAGCACTCACCTAATTCCCTTCTGTTCACACATGACAATGTGACCAAAGTAGTGCATGCTCAAGAGTATAATGCGGCTTTGAAAGCCCAAAGAGCTGTAATGCACAAGCGACGAAGCCAGCGGTGCCTGCGTATCCGCACGCGCTTGCGCTGGCGGCATGTTGCTGCAGCCACGACAGCGCCTGCACACCAATCGGTGTGCGCAAGTCGAATGGCGCTACTGAAAGTAAGTGTCCTCTTGGCTTCTGTGACTAGTTCAAGCCATGTAACATAATGTACCGCTACTACTACATGCGCAGAAAAGGACAAGGACATTCTATGTGTCGCGGAAAAGAATGTCGTTAATCGTCAATCAGGGAAAATTACTCGTCATGACCATCCGGCCACACAAAGGCAGCATGTGTGTACATGCACGCAGTTCTCTGTATAAATTTTCAAAGCAACCCCGATATCATTTTTCCGCGTTTCAGTTTTAAGAGCGTCAGCTCTTACTACTTACGTTTGTCAAGGACACGTCTGTCTGCAGGGAAGGTCAAATTGGCCAAGACAGTTACCACACTATATCACAAAGCAACAGCGGGCGCGTAGAGCCTCAGTTTTCACAGATACCTTCGATCCGTTTTACATATACCAGTACAGCGGCCATCGAAGTGGAACCGCGGGGACCCCCATTTGCATCAAATTTGGGGGCCGCCCGTTTGACGCATAACGATCGAAGTGGTGTCATTTGACTTGTCGTGTTCCTGAGGATAAAATAAATATTTAGATCAAGCCCAAAATATGTGTGGGATTCGCACCGACGACCTTTTCGCCCCCAAACCGTGCATTCCTGGGACTTCCAGACAGCCATAAGGCCTAATCGTTTGTCGCAGAGGGTTCCGGATGCGGTCAAACAATTCGTCTTGTTGTAATGCACACGTTTATAAAATTCGTTAACTGATATATAAGGAGGAAACATACCGGATATAGCGAAGGTGGCTGTACATCGCAATAGTAGTGCAAAATCTTTGAAGTAGATGACGCTGCTTGTATCTTAGAACGAATGTTTCCGAAACGAAACGCCCTCAGATGTTTTTATTTTGTCTTCTCCACGTTTGCTGAGCACCCCGATCTAAACACTTGAAGCTCTCGTAGCCAACGCTCTTAAGTCCAACGCTGATGCAGTGTTGGCGGAGAATTTTTTTAGCGGCAGTGACGTGCTGCTTATCATAAAATAGCAATAAAAATACTTTACGACGTCGTTCATTGCCTTCACTGAAAATTTCATGACGGTGACACGAAAATGTCGCTAAATATAGACAGCAGCGTATGCAGCCGAAGGTGAAATGCGGCGGCCGGCGAGTTTGAACCGATTTGATTCTCGGTCGAAATGAGAATCTTGGGACTGACGTCAACCGCGCGCTTTAAAGAGTTTCGCCTGCTTTGACACAGTCTAGCTCCTGTGCACCCGCGCTCGGTCCTCTAAACTACTCTGGTTCCTGTGTGACTGTGTGCTATGACAATCTGAGCGAAAAGGAGGATGTCTGGGGGCTTTGATGTGCACCACGGTCATACAGTTGAGCGACATGATAACGTACGGGCGTGGCATGCCAGCCTGAATACCGGCCGCCAGCGTCAGAAAAATGCGGCAGTAATGTTTGTTCAAGTCCATACTAAGCCGTCGGATGGAGTATCGTTGTCCAATATCGAGTCGTTGGTAGAAGCGATAACAGGAATACAAACAAATGCCTCCCCACGGCGCCTTTAATTGCTGCTGCTCAATCGCGGCTCTTTTGGCCTCAGCTGACTCTGCTCCTGAAGGTGTCACGAAAACCGAGCATATCTTTGTTTTACATTGAGACGAGGTTCACAGTAAAACGATGACGAGAGCAGCACCTCAGCGCTTGCCAGTTTCGAAGTGCACTCAGCTGCTGCATCGATGTGGAACCGGCTAGGCTTAGCGACGACTAGGGCAGCCAGGGGGTAGCGCGTAGTTCATTGCCCGGCGCGCCCGCGGGCGGCGTCGTTCCCGAAAGCTCGCCTCGCTAACTCCGGCTGGCTGACTGATTGGCTCAACAGCTTGCGACCTTCACTCGGAAAGCTGGAAAATCGAGAAGCGAGCGACTGGCGCTGCGACTGAGCGATACTTTATGCCCACGTTTGCAGTACTGGTGAACAACCTTTAACGCCCATATGCTTTGGTTATCGGCTGCGTTGCGGCGAGTCTTAGTTAAGATCGTCCGCGACGCCATCGTCACCGTCCGTGACATACCGGCTGAGAACTTCAATTCCAGTACGTGCCGAAACAGCTCGTATTTATCGTAACGATACGAACTCGAAAACCCGGCTGCTTCGATGCGCTAGTGCATTCTAAGAAAAAAGGGTGTGAGAAAGGGGTAAAAAGGAGAGGAACCTAGGAATAACTTTGCACCCGTTAAAAGCACGCTACTGATCACTTACCCCCTTTTAGAAAACTTACACCCTACTTACGCTCTCTACCAGTGTTGATAACTGCGCGTCCTTTCTTGCCCCCAAAACAGCGGGGTGATTATACTTTGCTCGCATGCCGCGATGGGGCGCTCGTGGAGAATTTTGTGTGAAGTGCCTCCATGCGCATGCCGACTTCATAGAGGGACGGGAAAGAATTTATATAATGGTCAATTTCTCTTGTGTGGCAAATACATCAAGTAAAAAGATTAAGCTTAGCAGTCTACGCTCAAAACGGAATTCAAATGCTTACATCTTTTTTCCATATAGACTGTTTCTAGTACGACTAAAAACATTCCATGCTTTAATTTGACATGATGCGGCGATCAGCTCCAACGCTCACGTTCTATGCGCATTTAATCTGTGTCCGTTTCAAGCAGTGCATATTTCCTCCTCACGCTCAGTTGCACGTAATGGCAAGATCGGCGGGCCCTGATTTAGTGTCATGATTAAACTTGCACCATAAGCTCGCTCTCGTCTCTAGGACATTCGTGCTTTACATAATACTTCATTTTATGTTACGAGTGATAACGCAAATGCAATTTGCCCTTGACAGCCTTGCTGTTAACAAGTCTGGGGGTGAGCCCAAGGTAATCTTTTACAAAGGAGCAGAAATAGGGAAATGCTGAGTGGCGCATACACAGATGAACCTACTGATTTGTGGGAAGGAGTCTTGGGTCCTCCGACGCTTTCTCCTCCTCCCTGGCAATGGAATTTTTTGTTTATTTCTCAATTAAATTTGAAAATGACTTTTGAATGCTATATGCTAAGAGAAAAACAGAAAGCAGAAAACGTGCTTGTCATAAATAATTATGGTGTAATCAAAAAATGAGTGCTCAAACTTTGTTAAAGCTCACATTTCTCATGCACACTCGCAAATTCCTGTAGCAAGGGCTGGACAGGAAAGGGGAAAAGGAAGGCGCCTTTGGCCACGTGTCACTGCAGCAATTAGTCCAAAAAGTTTTTTTGTCGCGAGTCCGCTTCTCCAGATTTTTAATCCGCTTTGTGCTGCTTCATTCTTTCGGCGAAGTTCCTGGTCTAGTCGATGTACGACGCCGAGCGCTATTGTGCTCCAGCGCAGAAAGCTCTTGAATCATCATTCAGACGCGAGTCAATGTTAACACTCCCTAGGAATACTTGTCCCCTCTTACATACAGGGTCTACGTTCAGTGACCCGGCGGATGACTAACCGAAGGCGGGATAGAGCAGCGGACGCGCAGCTCGGGAGCCACGCTAACCCCTCACCGTGCTGTCCTTGCTGTCTATGAACAGCGCTGACTTCCTGCTCACAGGAGTACACTCAAGGGTTTGTAGTTATCCCGCATTAGAAGCTTTTCGACTGATTTGCTAATGCGAGCGCAAGTGAGCGTGAATCCTAGACACACGTGTGAACACTGCAAGAGCGTTGTGAAACTTATTTTTTATTAAGTATGCTTTTTGACTGAGCAAATTTCACTACGTTCAGGCCAGCGCACGAATTTGTGTCCCACATCTTGTGGATCATCTCTACATGCACATTTTATCGATTATATATATGTGTGTGTGTGTGTGTGTGTGTGTGTGGGTGTTTGTGTCTAAGGCTTCGTAAATATGAGTAAACTATTCATTCTGGGTTTTTTGCGCAAAAGACACGACACAAAAGAAACGAGGTAGACAGGACAAGCGCTTGTCCTGTCTACCTCGTTTCTTTTGTGTCGTGTCTTTTGCGCAAAAAACCCAGAATGCTTAGGCACCAACTAGCCTGCAAAAACATACTCGCATGAGTAAACTAGTACCTGTATTTTTAGTATACATTGGCTTGATTTGCTCTCCTCTGATAACTACAAGCTTACATTTGCTTGATTTTGATATCTGGCGCATTGTCTTGGCCGTTATTTATTAATAACGCTTGGAAGATCTTTCAAAGTATGGATGGTTCATGGTTTATGAGGGTTTAACATCCCAAAGCGACTCAGGCTGTGAAGGATGCCGTAGTGAAGTGCTCCGGAAATTGCGACCACCTGGGGATCTTTAACGTCCGCTGACAGCGCACAGTACACGGGCCTCTGGAACTTTGCATCCACACAAATTCGACCGCCGCGGCCGGGGTCGAACCCGCGTCTTTCGGGTCAACAGCTGAGCGCCATAACGACTGAGCCACCACGGCGGCTTTAAAGTATAGAAGATATGACGATACGTACCAGAGTTGTACGTAACGCATTACATGTTATTGATTACTTGTAATCAGCTGCACTTTCTTGCAATTTTGTGATTAATTTGTTACTTTTTTTTTTAAACGGCAAAGTTCCAGGCAATTCAATTACTTTTTCTGTAGTTGATTACAGGTAATCAGTTCCTTTTTCCAAAAAAAAAAGCTGGAGCCAAAGGTACTGCTTTCCTGACGGCAAGCAGTTTTCTTTGTGACCGAGCGACAACAGACCGGTTGCCGAGAAGCATCGCGCACGATCATGTCCGCACCACAACCGGGTCAACGCCGTCTGCTATGGGAGTTCTCCTCCCGAGAGGTATCACGTGACCGCTCTGTAGCCACCCCCCCCCCCCTGTCTTGTCAGATGGCGCCGCAGCTTACCTCTCATTACACCCAAAATCGACGCAAGGCGTTCTAAAAGGGATCAGTGCGGCCGCTAATCGCTTCGCGAGTAAACGTAGGAACGTTTTTGACCGCAGCTTCGAAAAACAATTGCCCTCGGAAATTAACAGCGTAGAACAAATCATTGAAAACTAAACATTTTGACAGATTTGTCTGTCTGGTTGGGTTTGAAGACTTGT
The DNA here is from genome assembly GCF_052857255.1 of Amblyomma americanum. Taxonomy (NCBI): domain Eukaryota; kingdom Metazoa; phylum Arthropoda; class Arachnida; order Ixodida; family Ixodidae; genus Amblyomma; species Amblyomma americanum. The sequence goes on along the minus strand of NC_135500.1, from coordinate 33,873,039 downwards.
AATAAACTGCACATCTCCAAACAAAAATTTTAATTTTTGGTTGGAACATTCCGAGGACTCCGACCATAGAATCAACTTCGAAGAAACCCGCATCCTGGGAACCGAAACAAATTACCACAAAAGGCTCCTTCTGGAATCCTGGCACATTCAAACAACCCCGAACAACATCAACCGAACAAAAGGAAACCTGCCCCCAGTATATGCCCAGGGACTTCGCTCTTCAACGCAACGAAAAAAAGTCGCCATTGACCGCCTCCCCACAGTGCGACAACGTGACTAACAGCCTTAGCGCCCTCTCTCCTTCCACCGTGCCTTTCGCATCACCGCTGTCATTCCTTTGACCTCCTCCTCCCCTCTATACTTAAAAGACACTAGCTACAGCCCTCAGTCACCCCTGATGAAGGAGCCGAGTCAGCCTGGAAACGTTGGGTTAAAATTAAAATTTTTGGTTGGAGATGTGCAGTTTATTAAAAGAACAAATCATCAAGCAAGCTGCTGCAGTTCACTGCAGTCTGAGTAAATTTTTGTCATGGAACTATAAATGTTGGGAGGAAAGTAACGGAAGAGTGACAGCCTAGTTTTCAGTAATTGTTACGTTACTTTCCTGAGGCTGTAATTCACCCCGGTATTCATATACATTTCTGATGGAGTCATTTCAATTGTACTCGGTTACTTATTTTCTGTACGGTGTTGAAGAATGATATATAACGGAGCTGTGTCAACTTTTAGTTTTCTTTCTAGCAATAGTATAGTAGCGATTGTCGTACATGTAGGAATTAGCAGAAACAGAATCTGAAAACAGGCTTTTTCCGCTTAAGTGCGTGCACTTGCTCATTTTCTAACTTATACGCAATATTTCAAATAACTTATATTAGAGCACGCTTGCACCACCTTCATAGTGGCTGCCATTTTAGAGACGAGAAGCGCAGAGCATATGTACATTCGCGATATTTCCTACCGCACACTTTTTTTTAGTATTCAGCCGTCAAGAAAACAGGCGATTTTCTATTCAGACAGTTAACCAAGGAATTTTTTACATATGCGCAGAAGCAAGAACCCGGCCGGGAAGGGCCGCTGCACGTGCACAACAAGCGTACCAAAGCCGGCAGTATGTCTCCGGTATGCTAAATCCCTCTACCAAGAAAGCATACGCGGGGGACACGCGGAATTCGGTCCGGGGAACAAAAAGAAGAGAAGAAAAAATCTGCCCGCAGGAGGAGGGAAGCGCGACCTGTCATGGCACTGCCTGATACTGGCAGCTGCTCCAGGGCGCAGTTTGCACTTCGCGTCTCTGGACAGAGTCTGTCATGCTATCTGCTGTCCGACTCTGTACCTGTGGTGTGCAGTCGCCGAGCGAATAACGCGTTTTGATAGCCTGCCAACAGGCTAACTTTGCGATGATGCCGTATCAGCCCTGGTAAGTACGGTCGACTGTTTATCTGCTTGTATTTTGTAGAGGGCGGGGTGGCGGTGGGAAATTACGCTCATGTACACTTTTAGTAAAACAACTCAATTTCGCCCACGCCAGTTCGTGGATCTTAGAAAAGATATTAATTGTCATGGTCCAAATTGTGCAATGCACCCTTATATCCCCAGCAATAAGTTGTGGATACGAAGCAATTAGCTGTTTTCGGCACAGTCGCCTTTCTTGAACACTTGGCGGCGGGTGTACGCTTCCAAATGCATGCGACCTCAAGCATGAGTGCAGCTAATGTGGCCTTTGAGCTTCAGAGGGTGAGTCCTACTTTCTTTAAGAACCTTGATGTTTGCTCTGAGCGGTTGAAGTTTAAAAATTGATTGAACTGGAGTACAAACCTTTTTTATGTTGAGGCCCAAAGCAATATGGCATCTTTTTTCCAAACGCAGCTGAGTGGCGCGGTCAGGATTTTCTGTTCTTTTTAATGCAGAAAAAGCGCCTCTTTTTTCCCCCCGAACTCGAGCATTAGCTCCATGCTGCTATGGTCCTGCTTAATCTTCACCAAACATTTTTCTATCGCTTTTTCAAGTCACTTAATCCTGACGAGAGTTGACAACTTGCAAAATAGACCATTTGCAGAAATGTGTAAGTCAGCTTCACCGCAAGGCTTGTTTTCCAACCAAAAGGTCTCGTTCCCGGACGACACTCTCGCATTTTTTTGTGGAAACGAGAAGAGTGAAGTTCCCTCTTCTGAGTAAGCTCGGGAATGTCGCCAGTTTACTTCAAAGTGGCCTGGAGAGAGCCATCAATAGTACAATGGACCACGATGGATGGATGGATGGATACGGCTGAACCCTTTACATCGGGCGGTGGCTCAAGCCACCTAGCCATGTCTTGTGAAATTTTACTCCTGTCTTGCTTTTAGCCACCAATCAGATAACCTTCGCTTGGTTACTTCTAACCTCTTAAAATCCACTTTCCCTTCACTATCCCTAAACCCCAATGCCTTGGGTAAGTCAGCCCCGCTGCCTTCCACTGTAGGGTGAAGCCCTTTACAGAAAAGTATCAAGTGTTCAGCCGTTTCCTCCTCCTCTCCGCACGCAATGCACAAAGTGTCTATCTCCTGGTACCTGACTCTATACTTCTTAGTCCGCAAAACTCCAGTCCTGGCCTCAAACAACAAAGAACTTCCCCTACAATTATCATAGATATTTTCTTTGACAATTTCCTGTTTAAAGGTCCGGTATGTTTCTAGTGCCGATTTCGTCAGCATCCCTGTTTTCCACAAAGCTCTCTCTGTTCCTTTAACCTTTTTCTTAACCGATAATTGCTGATTTGCCCCCTTACTGCTGTCCAGATATTTGCTTGTCAATTTTCTAGTTCGCTTTCTCCATTTCGTGTCAACATTCTTTATATACAGGTATCTGAAAACTTTCCTAGCCCACCGCTTTTCCTCCATCCTTCTCAATCGTTCCTCAAATGCTATCTTACTGCTAGCCTCTCTGCTCTCGAAAGACGCCCATCCCATATCACCCTGTACCCCCTGATTTGGTGTATTGCCATGTGCTCCCAAAGCTAGCCTCCCTACTCCCCGTTGCCTAATTTCCAGCCTTGCTTGAACATCTGGCCTCATACACAGGACCGCATTCCCGAAGGTCAGGCTAGGGACCATCACCCCTTTCCAGATCCCTCTTACCACCTCATACCTATTGTAATTCCACAGTGCCCTATTTTTCATGACAGCTGCATTCCTACTAGCTTTATTCATTACATATTTTTCATGCTCTGTCAGATACTCAACACTGTTATTTATCCACACCCCAAGATACTTGTACTCATTCACTACCTTTAGCACGAACTCCTGTATTCTATGCTCGCCGCCCTCTTCATTAAATGTCATGACTGCAGATTTTTCCTTACTATACTTGAAGCCTAATCTATCTCCCTCTGTACTGCATATGTCTAACAACTTCTGCAGGTCTTCCTTGTTGTCAGCCATTATCACTATATCGTCCGCATATATTAGTCCCGGTAATGTCTGTTTAATCAATTCCCCTTGCTTGAAAAAAGATAGGTTGAAACCTAGTCCGCTCCCCTCTAGCTTGGCCTCCAAACCTTGCAGGTACAACATGAACAACAAAGTGGACAGAGGACATCCTTGTCTAAGCCCCCGCTGTATCTCTACAGGCCCTGATACATTTTTTTCCCATTTTATGAGCACTCTGTTACCTCTATATATATCTTTTAAAAGATTAATTACTCCATTTTCCACATCCAATGTGCCCAATATGTCCCACAAATGCTCCTGAGTAACGTTGTCATAGGCTCCCCTAATATCCAGAAATGCTAGCAATAAGGGCCTATGTTCCTTTTCCGCAATTTCTATACACTGTGTCAATGAAAATAGATTGTCCTCCAACCTCCTTTGTTTCCGGAACCCATTCTGTAGTTCCCCTAGCACCCCCTCGTTCTCCACCCAAGCCTGCAGTCTATCCTTTATAATTTGCATCACCACCCTGTAAACCACAGACGTCACTGTTATGGGGCGATAGTTACTTACGTCTGCTTTGTCCCCCTTTCCCTTATATATCATGTTCATTCTACTTAATCGCCATTCATCGGGGACTTTCTCATCCACTATCATTTTGTTCACTACCTGTATTAATGTTTGCTTGGATTTTGGTCCTAACTTCTTTATCAACATAATCGGGATACCATCTGGTCCTGTTGATGTGCCACTAGGAACCTTCTTCTCTGCCCTTTCCCACTCTCCTTGCTCAAGTGAAGCTATTGCTGTAACCGGTCTATCCTCCTTCGATAAATTATGTACCACGTGCTTTGCTGAAAATTTTTCCGTCATCCTTGTTCCTATGTGTTTTATTGCTTCATCCCCTTCTAGTCGAATACCCTCATCTGTAGCAATAAACCTTTGTTCTAGCCTAGTTTTATTACTCATTGCATTTAGATGTTTCCAGAATTTTTGGGCTGCTTTTCTATCCTTTTTATTTACTTTTGACATCCATTGGGCACCCTTTCTTCTAATTTTCTCATTAATCAAATAGGATGCGTCCCTTCTACACTTTATGAAGGTATCCCATTTTCTGTCTACTTCGGGTTTTAGTTCCCCCCTCTTCTTGGAATATCTGTGTTCCCTGGATGCTTCCTTGCGCTTTTCTATTGCCCTCTTGACCTCCTCATCCCACCAACTCTTGGGTTTGCATCTTTTCCCTTTTAGCTTTACTCCCACCTTAGCTAGCTCTAGCTCCAGTAATCGAGTTAATTTGGTATAAGTCCATTCTGTTTCACTATCCTCAAAAATTACTTTCTCGATTTGTTTGGCTGCTACTTCCAATTGCTTTTCTGAGTAAAAATTTCCCCCTGATTGTTTATCTTGATTCAGTCCTACATTGCTTTTTCTTCTGAAGCTCAACTTGATACGCTTGTGGTCACTACCTAGACTTCTGGAACCATCTTCATCTATGCTCATTACCCCTAATCTGTTATACATCCTCTGTGACATTAGTGCATAATCTATCGTCGAGTGCAGACTCCCCGCCTCCCATGTTATGAGCCCTTCACACTTCTCGGTGCTGTTGCATACAACTAAATCATGCCTGTCACACATGTCCTGCAGCATGCTTCCTGTCCAATCCGTGTACCCATCCAGGTCTTCTATGTGTGCATTCATGTCGCCTAATATAATTATCTCGCCCTGTCCTCCTAGCTCATCAATGTCGCTTGCAATACATTCTAACATTTTCCTGTTTTCCTCTTTGGCATTAACCCCTGTCCAGAGGTATACAAAGCCAAGGAGTGTTTGCTTGCCTGCCACTGTTCCTTTTAGCCATAAATGTTCCCTGCATCCCAGTCTAACCCTTTGAAAATTCATACTTTTATGAATGAATGCCCCAATTCCACCTCCCTTTCTGCTGCCCTCTGTTCTATTGCAATATTCCCATGCGTAGTCTGGGTTACAGGGTGGTTGCTCCATGTCTCTAAGATGTGTTTCCGCTAAACCATATACCATTAATTCCTCCTGTCTTAACTGTTCTTCTATTTCCTCCCATTTCAGTCTATTCCTGCCACCTTGCATGTTAATGAAACCTATATCTGAATTAACTTGGCCCTGGCGCTTGCGTCTCTTTCTTCCCCTATGGTTCCATTGTCCGTTTGATCTTAATTCTTCCTTCTCTACACTGGTTCCTTCAGAGCTCTGGGTCCCCCCAAAAAAGCTGTTGCCTGGCGACCTATCCTACTACCCACCTTCTTGCCAGTGGCACCACCGTAGTGGATGCCATCCTGTGCAAAAGGGTGGGGCCTAACCTCGTACACTTCCCTGTTGACCTCCATCACCTCGTATCTTAGTCGTCGACTCAATAGCCTAATTACCCGATTAGTCTCCACGACCCTCCTTTCCGTTTCGCGAGCCTGCCTCTGGACCTCTGGGATTGTGCATATGGTCACATGCACACTCTCAGAGGCCTCTCTAAGCCTACGCATCCCCACCTCCAACTGCGTCTCAAAATTCTGGCTCCTCCCCTGCAGTACATCATTGAGACCAGCATGGATGACCACAAGGTGTTCGCCATCCATGCTACCCACCACCACCTCCCGGGCTCTGGCCATTGCATCCACCATGCACTTTCCCGACTGAGCCTCCACCTGCACCCGCCTGTCTGCCTTCACTGCCGTCAGAACGCCTCCCTCAACCCTTGCTACATTCGAGTCCCCGACCACCAGAACTCTCCTGTGCCCCAAACGTTCGCTTCCTAATTCCATCTGTTGGCCTCCGGATCGCTCTAGCTCACTCTCCTGCCGCTGTACGCTATTGTCGCGAGTTTCCATGCCCGCTTTAACCTTTTTCATTTCGTTCGCATTTTTCTCACTCAATGCTCGCTGCACTACAGCACTGTACGATCGACGAGCCTCGTCCTCCACCTGACACTTCTCCGAACTGGGGTGCCCAGCCGGCCGCGACCTGAGCGCTTCAACCTGTTTTTCTAGCTGGGTCCGCTTTTCCCGCTCTTCTTTAATCTCGCCCACCATTCGCTTCAACAGGGCGGCATTATTCTCCTCCTTTTTAATCAAATCGGCGACCTTAGCTTCCAGCTTAATCCGATCCTCTCGTTCGACCTGCCGGTCCGCATTAAGTGCATTAAACCCAGCTTCCCATTCCCCTTTTAACGCATGAACGGCGTCCCCAAACCGCTTGCACATCTTACACACGAAGCTAGCCTCACCCGCCTCGGCTAAGCTCCCGAACCCTGTCTCATCTAAGTAACACCAACGGTCGCACTCCTGGCACTGTACTAACTCCCCGTCCTTGTCCTCCTTAACTTTCCTAGCTTGCCGACCCATCGTCCGGCCGACTACGCCTTGTGAAAGCCCGCCAAAATTCCTATGCGTAAAAACCCGCCAAGAATATTACACAAAACTTCGGCACTACGCAACGTAAAAGCCCGCCAAAATTCCTAGAGAAGAAACCTTCGGCACTAGTCAACGTAAGAGCCCGCTAAAACTCCTGCACAAAACTTCGGCACTACGCAACGCAAAAGCCCGCCAAAATTCCTACAGAAGAAACCTTCGGCACTAGTCAACGTAAGAGCCCGCTAAAAATCCTGCACAAAAACCTTCGGCACTGCGCAACGTAAAAGCCCGCCAAAATTCCTACACAAAAAACCTTCGGCACTACACAACGTAAAAGCCCACCAAAATTCCTACACAAAAACCTTCGGCACTACGCAACGTAAACGCCCGCCAAAAATCCTACACCAAAAACTTTCAGCAATACGCAAGGTAAAAGCCTTCCAAAATTTCTACGCAAAAACCTTCGGCACACACACTTCCGCTAGCCTTTCTACCCTTAACTCGGTTTAAAACTACTGCCCGAAAGCATGTACAAGCGCAAAACCAAAAGGCACTTAGCTTCAGACGTAGTCGCTGGAGCTCCGAAAAAAAAAAGCGTCCGCCTCCGACGGTGTCACGAGCGGGAACGCGAGCGGGAAAAGCGAGCGCCGCCAGCCGTGCAAACAGGGAAGCTCCGCTGGCACTTTCGGTTGGAAAGGGGTTCTCGAGCAGGCGTGTGCAAAGGTAGATTTCAGCTGTTCACGTGCGCTTGTTTTCTTGTTTTAGCGTTGTTTCTTCGCCGGAAGCGTGCGTTTGCTAACGAAAGACGATGATGGAGGAGGAGAACACCCCATTTCCGTTTTTAGAAACGGGGTGGGGCGAAGAGTTTTCGAGTTGTTGCCTGAAAAACGACCATGTGTGGCTGAACCTGCAGTCTACTACCTCACCGGAACGCCGAATGACCAAATGAAAGTGTGCATGAATGTGCGCCTATGTGCGGGCGAGTGTAACAGCATAATGAAATGCACTTTCCTAATGCCCATTTATGTTCGCGCTTCCTCGATAGGGCAAGAGTTTCTGCTAACTTCATGCAGCACCTTTTGCCGCAGGCCACACTTAACTGATCAGTAAACGACCCGTTGCACCATCTCAACCACGGCTCGTGCTGATACGATAGAGCATTGCTTTGCGTTCTAACAGGCCGCTGGAGCGTTGGAATGCGCGGATATAGGCGAGGTTGCGCTCTGACGCGTGCTTCGCTGTTGAGATAGCACAGCTTGACATTGTAGCATTTATGAATGTTCATACTAGTACAAATAATTTGGCTGTCACCGAATACGCACGTGCGTCGATGGCAAAACTCTTCTAGAACGACCGAGCTGTGCGCACTTGGGAGCAAGCGCGAAATGTAGCAGGAACAGTCGTTTCGAAACGTGCTCGATGCGCGAATTGCTGGCTCCATTAACGGCTTCGTCTTTTGCGCGTTGTATCTCGTAGCGGCTTTTATTACGTCCAAGTATCGCTGTTGCAAAACGCGTGGTCAGTTTAGTTAGAAACGCGTTGAAGTTACATGACAGATACGTGGCAGTTACAGCTCACATCTGTCGCCGCACTACAGCGCTGGAATGCACGGCCAGCTCATGTTTTCCAACCAAAACCAAATCGCCTACAGAGGGCGCTAGCTGCGCTTTCACCGCGCATGCGCAGAAACTTTTCCGCAAATGGTCAATTGTACTCATGCAGTCAACCTTCGGTAGCACTGCAGTAGAGGCTAGGCAGGAAATAGAAGGGAATGGGCCTTTGTTCTTGTGCGCCGGAAGTAGTGAGCTACCTCACGCTAAACTTTCTAAAACTTTTCTACTGAACAACACCGTCGCGCTAACTTCCTTCCCTTCCCCCTCCCCCGCGCGCACTCCTAGCCAGTACAAGGAACAACCCACTCCCCACTGCTCTGTGACGAAGGACGGTATCCCTCCTTTTTCTGCCTACACTCTGCTGCAGGCAGTGGGCGGCCATCCGGAGTTTTCATTCGCTCGAAGAATGTGAGTGTGTCCTTTGGGTTCGAGACATTTACCAGTCTTCGTTATCACTTCCTGTTCTTGCCACGAAAGGGGAGATGGGTTAGTCGGTACCGAAATAGATTAAGGTGAATCCAACCTTTTTCTGAAAATGCGAGACTGCTGTCTGAAAACGAGTACTTTTGGTCGGAAGACATCCTTTTGCAGAAGCTGACTTATATAATATTCCAAGTTGTTGCAGAAAGAAACGCACAATCTCAGTGCACATACGCTTTTGTGGCGCGCAGGCGGCAAAAAATCAGCCACAGTTTTGCTAGCTAGCGCCAAAAGTATAACTGGACAACAGCTGAACAAGAGCTCACTTCAGGTCATTTTTGTTTGCAAAAAAATGTTCCATGGTCATACACTGACTCTAACTAAATGGTAGCACCACTGCATGCACGAAAGCAACGGGGTGAGTGAAGACGCCTTGCTTATCATTTTACAAGCGTCAAATATACTGTGGAACGGTTTCTTATGTCTTGTAGATTTCAGCTGCAAAATCGGGCCCCTTTGAATCAACGCCGAAAGAACGCTGTAATTTAAAAAAAATCTAGGTCATTTACGGAAGTGGGAGCTGCGCTCTATACTTCCACTGCATGTGAGATATGTGTACTGAACACCAAATGTAGGAGCCTTCAAGTTTGGTCTAGCTGATGGGGCATGCATGTTCTTCAATCAGTGCCATGAACGATTATGCAATGATTTTGTATCCAGAGTTTGTGTTGTTCATGCTTTTACTTATTTCTTGGCCTGTCCAGCATGCTCGCTTGGAAAACACCGCACATACGCCTTCGCGCTTCAGACCAAATTGTCGCAGATTAAATTTTGATCTCATGATTACAATTTATGCATTAATTGTGTGTACTGCCCCTCATGTTTCAAGGATTTCTTTTTGTCACACAGGTTCGCTTAGAGAATGGATGCCATCATGACGTTGACAGAAGACTGCTGAGTTATGCTGCCATTTTAAATTCCATAAGAAATAAACCCTGTCGTGCATACTGGAGTACAATCACTGGAGTCCGAAACTGCACTCTGAAGTGCAGCACGGCACGCCACAATCTTATCGCACTAACACGAACATAACCAGGAATGTGGGAGAGAAAAACATCTGTGAACATGATGGCAGTGAGGTGCTTATCATGCCTTTTCAGCAAGCAGCTTTGTTCTGTAGGTGTATTGTAATGCTGCGTTTGGTTTTGATGTGTGTAATACATTAAAGTAGATGCACCATTACTGACACCTACAAAGTGAAGTGGTTTGCTTTACAGGCCCAGAAACGATCTTACTTACTTTAATAACAATGGATGCCTAGTATCAAAGCGAAAGTGCCTGTGCCCTACATTCGAGAAGTTGTAACAATACACTGTAATATGGGATACATCCCTCTGGACGGTAACGTTACCCGTCCAAAAGAGACGTAAGGATGCACCTAAAAGAGCAAAACACACTTTCAGAGCAATGTTATGCTCACTGACGTGATGCAAAGTTGCACCATAGAAGCATTGTAAAAAACTCATTATGTAACAATAGCCCCCGCGAAGGTAAGCTTACGCTTACGTTACCCTTCCTAACATGGCATAAAGGTGCACCTGAAAGAGGAACCCATATGCTCTTGCAGAGCAATGTTACGCTCATTGATAAGGTGCGAAGTTGCTCTGTAGGAGGGTTGTAATAAGCTCATTAGACAGGATTAACTGTAGCCCTTGCGAGTATAAGTTTGCGCCCTGGGATTGAGCATAAGCTTGGTCTGAGTGGGCGCAAACATGCATCAGAAAGTGAAGCATATGTTTACACTTTCATGGCCTAAGCGTTGGTCTTTCTGAGGAGGGGTAACGTTAGTCATCAAAGGGTTATACTTACACTTGGGCAGACGGAATAACATTACCCCGATAACAGCCTAAACATTACACTGTGCGCACTTAGGCCCCCGACGAAGGTGTAACGTTACACCAAAAGGGGGTCGCCACAGCGTCAGTGGCTTTACCCCCTCAAAGGACTAAGACCACTCCTTTTTTTCTTAGAGTGTGGGCTCATGCTTGTTAAACTACACGCGATCAGGATGCGGCGAGTGCTAGCCGCTGTTGCATATTAGCTTAAGTGAGACGAAAGTATCGACGTAGTTTCGTAACGCCGTTGATATCAAAGCAATCCGCTTGTACTGGTCACCGATTAAGCTGTTAAGTTTCATGATCTCCGGTGAGCGTGCCAGTGTCACGCAAATTAATGCATCGCAGCTACTCTCCATCGTGCCAATTGCGTTCAACTTATCCACGATATTCGCCAGCTTGAGATACGGCGCTTTTCTTCGCTGTTTTGGTCGCAACTTAGTGATTTTATCTGGCATCAAACGAAATTGCATTCTGTCAACACCGTCGTCTGCTCCGTCGTCTGCTCCGTCGTCTGCTAGGGCATCCGGGTCTCTTCAGGGGATCACAGGATCGCAGCTTCTACAAACGACATGCCAGAAAAAGTAACTGAAAGCGCTTTAGTATTCTTAAATAATCTAAAAATAATTTAAAATAAATGCATTGTATTTGTTGTGAAGGTAATATAAATATTCATGGTTTAAAAAACAAATTTTTTTGTCGGTTTCAATTTTTCACCGACACGAAAGCGCAGCCGTCGGCGCCATTGCAGCGCAACCGGCGCGTCGTGTTTGTGTTATTTGCCTCTTTGAGGCATTGCTTGTGTACTTGTACGGCGGACACGTGTGAAGAACTCATTCAATAGGAAGGTGAGCAGGAGTGTGTTTTGGAAGCCAACGACCACGATTTCGGCCTGTCAACATTGGCGAGTTTCTACGGGTAAGCCATGAAGAAAGACACTGCTGGGACATATTGTCATCTGTAAAGGGAACGAAGACTCCTGCGCCGTTTTACTAAGCCTGGATGAATCGCATGGCCGGTGAGTCCCGCTCTGCGTTTCTTTGCTAATGATCTGTATTCACACGCGCTATTTGTATGCGGCTATATAGGGATGTGAGTGGAGGCAATCCGCCTGCGGTTGCCACAGCTATAATGCGGCGCCAGAAAAGCAGGGCCTATATCCCGCATGACAAGTGTTGTTCTCATTGTCTTTATGTGCATTTAGTACTCGCGTGCCGTGGTAAATAAAAATGGCACCAGATATCACAACAGAGTTACGCTTTCGCTTGCTAGCGCTTCGACACTCGGTGAAAAAGCATGGATTTGCACTGCTTAGAAGACGGTGAGCGAGAAGTGCCGCGCGGCAGAGCGTTTGCGCTAGGCCAACTGCGATCAGACACCGCACTATTTTGCTCAGGGTTAGTACTCATCGGATTAGTGCTTGTGCCTTAATATGCGCCATACTAAATTCTGAGACAGTGATCGCATGCGAAAGGCTAGTTCAAATTCATCGCCTTGTCATTTGTAAACTTGTCTGTGCTTCCCCAGTGGAACAGGATTTGAGGCAGTGTTATGTCAAAGTTAGATCAATCTTGCGTCTCCTGAGCTGTAAACGTTGATGCTTCCTCTCCTTCTGAGCACTGCGAGCTGTCGGAGATGCAACTGCACAATTATTTAGGATTTCTACCTTTTTGCTATATCCCTCGCTTTTGCGGCCCGCATTCAAGTCGTTCGCCATTGTCGATATTTTTTTTTGTTACATATTTTCGCTTTGTTATTTATTCTTGGTTGCGTGCCATCAGCGGTGGTGCCGGCGATTCTCCGAGCTCGGAACTCTTCCCAGGCACGGGATCCTATCCACAGACCTCCCTTCGCCGCACTCACGAGTGTTCTTTGGTATTTTTTTGTTTCTCTTTCCCTTACTTGCATTGCCGGTCGACAAATTTGTGCAGCTTTTAATTGTATGCAGATTTGTTAAATGCGCTAGCAATTTTTCTATGATGCTAAGCTGTGCTGTGAGATATCAAGCTTCTTGCTAGTGAAGGCATGCTTTTTTCCATTCTCTCTTCTCATTTAACCAAGGCAGACTGGTTGCAACTTTCAATTTAATACCTAGACATTGGTGCAAGGCAGCATGATAGGAATTCATGAAAACTTGCACATCCTATATTCAAATTGGTGTGCGGTATTTCAGCCAGCTCATCTTTCAGTGTGGTTGTAACAGTTATTGCGACTCTTCTCAAAGAATGTATATGGGTGCATTACATAAAATCTGTTCATTTCTTTTGTCATGGGCTAGCTCATTGGTTTTTTATTTACTTATATTACATCTAAGTTTAGTTTTTAAAGCAGTAGACGATTTCCTCTCTTGTCATTCATGACATGGCTACAGCCACTGACAGCTGTTGCTCTGGATGTATTTATTTGCAGTTGCCAGCGGCTAGCATCTATTGGGCCATGCGTGCTTCCTGCCTTCGGCTGTGTCATTCTTCCTGATCCGTTCATGGTAGTTATTCTTTTTCAGTGATGCATATCTTAGCTGCCTATTTAGAAAAATATTTTCCATATAGGCTTGCAGCTAGGCTTAGAAATGCATGAAACTCTACATGCACGTCACAGCAGTACCTCAGCTTATAATTACCGGAACTGTAGACTTGTACAAAATATAGTCGCTGATGTAGCTCTTGACGCAGCTGCTGTTAACATAAACGTGCTTTGACATTGCACACCTGTTGCCTGGTATGCATATGTGTCCTTGAAAAGGACCTATATGTTCACTTATTCCTTTAAAAACATTGTGCTCTACAATGATGGTTTACCAGTATTTCTGATACAGAGACCAAATTGTCAGTCAGTAATGTAACATTGCACGATGACACCAATCCTAGTATGGCATAGCATCCTTGCAATGCACTGGGCAAGCTGCTGTCAGCACAGATTTATTGCTGGTTTATTGCCATAGCATATGGTTATACTGCACAGTTTGTACCTCTACCTTCTTAAAGCTGTATACTTTAAAAATTTAAAATTAGTTGAAGGAAAATTCAAGGAAATGTAACAGTAATTGTCTCACATTTTGGTGGACACTTGAACCGTGATATAAGGGAGGGATATAGAAGGGAAGTAATGAAGAGCTGATGCCCATGTTAGATGCCCCTCTTTAGTTAAACATACCTCGCAATTAACACATTTGGTGCAAAACAAACATGAGACTTACACGCTCACAAGCACCCTCATGTCAGTAAAACAAAGTGCCAATGTTGCCGTAATTTAGAGTTTTGCTCTGAAAAGCGCAGCTGACTGCTGCTCAAAGTTGAGAGCAAAAATATGTCTACTTTTCCTCATGTGCAGTCTGCGGTGCTGGTGCCATTTCCAATGGTGATTGACATTGAGTTGCATGATGCGCAGTCCGTTCCTGGAGTTAGTGATTTTGTCTGTCGTGTGAATGTGCTGATAAAATTAGTGCAGAACAATGGTTCTCTAGTTCATTTTAGGTAACTGTGTCCTGTGCCACATGCTACCACCCTTTTTCCTCAAATTTCCTAATCTCATTTAGCCATCTGATTGCCACCCATTCATGCATTCACCTACTCTTGGAATCCTCCCAGTGTTTTAGTGTGGTATTGCTTATATCTTCTCTGCATTACACATGCATTGCACTTCCTCTTTTTTTGATTTAGTCAATATATCTCTGTTCCTGTTTCTTGCATAAGCATAAGAGGCGACTCAAGTGCACCATCTGGGCTTGTGATGCAATGTGTAGGGCCCTTCGTTTTGAGTAAAACCTGGTTTCTCCCTACTGTTGCACCAATAAAGATTCTTAAAGATTAGGTTCAATGCAATTTCTGTGCAAATGTGCCTGTAAGAAAGTGTGGTTTGAAGGTGCACCATGCCGAAGAACTGCTGGAGTGTAGTGGATGTCACATAATTCTTCTGACAAATGTTTTAAACAATTCTGGTTATTTTATTTCCCTTTTAATGTTTGTTGTTTGTCGGTTGCTAATAATTTTTGGATAAACTGAAAACTACATGTAGTGACTGGTATTTCATTCCAATTATTATACCCATTATTATGAAGCTGTGTTGGAAGGTAGGTGTGCATTTAGTATGCGTGCTTTGAATTTCAGTGATTGTTTCTGCAATGCAAAATGGAGGACAGGTCTCTGCTGTGCGAGTTTTTTGCTTTGGAGTGAAAGTAGCTGGAGCAGCATTTGCTACTGTGTCACCCAGCCAAAAGTTCTCCCACAGACCACTGAGCTTCTGAATACCTATGGCTTAAAGCTGGAAGCTCTGGTTGCCCTTTCCGAGGTTTTCTGCATTAACGAGTGCAAGCCCAAAGGCTCAGAGCTAACAAGCATTTGAAACCATAGAGTAGTAGTGCTGGGGCCGTGCAGCAAGTCAGTGTGAAATAGGTCGGGATAAACGTGGTTTACTGTAGAAAGCTAGTGTGGAAAAATAGTTGCGCTCACAGAAACCGCTGTTTTTTCTTAGTCTGTCATTGAAACAAAGCAATGCATGTAAAATTTGATATCTCACTGATCCCTCAATTTTTTTCCAGCTAAAGACCAAGAGTTGCATGGAAGTTGTGCAAGCCACCAAGTTGAGTGTGATTTTTGCCAGGGACCTGGAGCAGGCTGGGAAATTAGTGGATGGCCAGTGGTATTCACTCAGTAAGGCAAGCTTTTTCTGCAAGTACAGTTTTTGGCATGGCATTGCTTAGGAATGCATGCACTAATCTGACTACTCTATGCCCGCCCATGCTTCAAGAATAATGAAGTACATGAAAAAAATTGATTGCCGAAAAAAAATGGCCGCTTCTGTTATGTTGTTTCAGGAAAGTATTTGCCATTTAAAGGGCTGTGAAAACCATAAAAATTATGTGCTTGTTGTGGCTTTTTTTTCAAATTTCTTCCATGTCTATGTTGGCCTGACATTGTAGCTTGTGTGCATGAGATTGGCTGCTACCTACAGTTCGCTTTTTTGTTGCTCCTTTATTGCCTGTCACAATCTTTACTTTGCGTGGCAGTGTCATGCAGTTTGGGAAGTAATCTGATCTTATTTCTGCATTGGCCTGAAGTGCAAGCTTTTGCATGTGGGGCAGGTTTATGGTGTCCTTTTGTTTGCTGTAACTGCAGTTTCGCCATGAGGGTTAGAGGTTTAGTCCTTTTTTTATTTTGATGCAGTGTCATATACTTCATGCATAAATGAATGAAGTAAGCACTATTTTCTTATTAAATGAACATTCATTATAGCTGTGGCCATTATAAGTGCACTTGACTCTAAAATGGCTGTCTTCCGGCATTCAGTATTACATCTCAAAACTAGCCGGAAGACACAAAACAGGAGAAGAGATGAGCACAAGATGAGGCTGAACAACTGAAATTTCATTGAAGGAAAGTGGCAAAAGAAGACCTGCAAAGAGATTCAAGCACGCAAAACCCCAAAGCAGTGAGAGGGCAAAAAACAATCGAAAGGCACTGACGTACTAGTAAACCATCTAAAAAACTAATTCCTTACAGTGAAGGTTCACCGACGGTTTAGCCAGGCACTTGTTTTTACCCTTACTGATGTAGTAAGCCTCGACTATATCAGGAAGGACAGATTTATCACTTCCCTAAACCACTGATGTGCCGCAGAAATCAGGCGTGCAAAGAGAAAGGTCGTCCTCCGATTGCATTCACGAGATTGAACGTGCAGTGTCAGGTGAAAATTCGCCTTCCTCTCTATACAGTGAAAGTGCTCTCAGCCAGGCGAACATTCAGATATCTGCTTGTCTGCCCATAGTAGTTTCAGCTACGAGGCAGTGGAATGCAAAAAACCCGTTTACGTTTGCAAGTGAACATTTTTTATCTGCCACTGTGCATAGCGGATGATTACCCGTAGTTGTATCAAGCCTAGTTTCAACGAAGAAGCAAAGGGCTCCTACCTTACTTTTAGCGGTCAAGACAACAACAACATCATACTTTGGTGCAACTTTCTTGGGACGGTGAGAAATGGCGTGGAGGTAAGGTTTAGAGCCCGTCTTTTTGTGCTGCTAAACTACGTCAGCATCATGTTAATGGTGTTCCGTTCCCTCGAGAGTGTAAAAACACACTCTGACAGGTGCGCGAGATGGGCAAGTGGGAAACCAGGTGCCATTGGCTTGGAAACCTGCTCCGAGAATGCATTCTAAACACTGTGATGGCATGACTTCCATAAAGCGGTCGTGATGCATGCGATTGCCAACCTGTCCTTCACCAGCCTCGAGTGGTTAAACTCGTAGCTAAGAGGCTTCCTGATCTTGGGCTGTGGCGCCAACATATGTGGTCGTCCGCAAAGCGCAGGTCTAAGTCAAGAAGCTACAAACGATTATGCTTAGTGAAATTCAGATATAAAAGATAGGCTTTGACCACATGCCTAAAGGTTTCTAAAACGTCTTGTGCCAACTTATCTGAGCCCTCCTTGTGCAAAAAAATTGGGTAGCTATCAACATAACGAAATGCTACTATGCCGAGGTCTTCCAAACAGGGCTTTGATGCGGTATCGACTCTGGACAGAAGAATGTCGCGGAGGAACAGTGCAACCTGGGACCCTCTGCATATGCCTGATTTCTGATGTAAATACCGCCTTGCCAACTCACAAAAGTGGAGTTCTAGTTTCTTGTGGACAGCAACCTGGGCAGGTGCTCTGCAGTGAGCATCGACATGGAGGGCCTGCACTATTCATTGTCACAAGATAGACCTCTGAGGCATGTGCAAACTGCATCAGGGTAAACAATGAACATGCTTTTACAGATGATTGCGTGATTTCGGTTGCTGGCTTCATGGGGCTGCTGCCCTTTTACTGCAAATCTGCATTTGTCAGTTGGCAGGGCGGTATTTACACGCAGGTCGTACCTTTGCTCAGCAACATTTTTTTGTCTAAAGTCGATAAGGCATTAGAGCCCTGTTTGGAAGACCTTGGAATAGTAGCATTTCGTTATGTTCATGACTATCTAATTTTTCTGGACATAGAAGGGTCAGATAAGTTGGCACAAGATGTTTTAGGAATCTTTAAGGCATGCGGTCAAGGCCTGTCTTTTACATCAGAATTGTCTAAGCAGAACCGTTAGCAGTTTCTTGATGCAGACCTGCGCTTTGTGGACGAATATGTTTGTCGGGGCTACAGCTAAAGATCGGGGAAGGCTCTTTTTAGCTACGAGTCGGACCACTCGTTGCTGGGGAAGGATGGTGAAGAGGTGTATTTGTCGCTGGTTAAGGTCAGTAAAGATGGAAACACTTGATGGGTGTGCAATCTATGCATGACATCAGTTTTACATGAGTCATGCCATCACTGCTGAGGACGCATTCTTGTAGCAGATTTCCAAGCAGTTGGGTTCCCACTTGCTCATCTCAACAACCTGTCATAGTATGTTTTCACTCGCTCGAGGGTAAGGAGCACATACTCTGATGATGCTGATACACCTTACCTCCACAGTATTTCAGTCTCAAGAAAGTCGCGGGAAAGCGTAATGCTGCGGTTGTCTTAACAGCGAAGTGCAAGACAGGAGGCCTTTGCGCCGCCATTAAAAAGGCTTTATAAAACTGGGTACTTGTCCACAATGGACAGTGTCACAAAAAAAGGTTCACCACTTGCAAAAGTAATGGAGCTTATTGCGTTCCACTGCCTTATGGCTGCAACTAATATGGGCAGACAGGCAGATATCCGAATTCGCACCTGACTGAGCACTTTCACTCTATAGGGGGAAGACAAATTCTAATCTGGCACTGCATGCTCAATCTTGTGAATGCAAATCTGAGGATGACCTTTCTCTTTGCTCGCCTAATTTCCACGACACATCAGTGGTTTATGGAAGGGATAAATCTGTCGGTAGATAGTTGAGGCTAAATACATCGGTAAGGCTAAGGACACATGTGGCTAAGCCATCGGAAAACCTTCACCGTAAGGAATTTGCTTTTTTAGATGATTCATTAGTATGCCAGCGACCTTTGATTGCACTTCGCCCTTTCACTGCTTTGGGTCATTGTGCGCTTGTATCTCTTCGCGAGTCTTCTTTTGCGGCTTTCCTTCAATGATGCCGCCGCGGTGGCTCAGTGGTTATAGCGCTCGGCTGCTGTCCCAAAAGACGCAGGTGCGATCCTGGCCGCACCAGTCAAATTTCAATGAAGGCGAAATTTAGAGGCCCATGTACTATGTGTTGTCAGTGCACGCTAAAGAACCCCAGGTGGTCGAAATTTCTGGAGCCCTCCACTACGGCGTTCCTCATAGCCTGAGTCTCTTTGGGACATTAAACCCTCACAAATCAAATAATCAAAATCTTCAATTAAAGTTTTGTTAGTCCCGCCTCTTGAGCTCATGTCTTCTTGTGTGTTCTGGCTGGTTTTAAGGTGAGTCAGTACCAACTCGGCCAGTCATAAGCCTTGTTCAGTATTACAACATTTTGAATAAAGTGAAGTTTACTAGGCTATGTTGCCGGGGATCGTGTCCGCAGCAGTTGTGGGCAACTCAGAAGAGATAGCATCATACGATTGGTTGTGTAATTGGCAGAGGATGATGTGAGGATGCTGCTCGAAAAGAAAATTTCATAATCTGATAATTATCTACAGCCAAAAATGTCCAAAAAGTGGCTGGGCCAGAGAAAAAGTGCCGCGAAATTTGAAAACGCTGGAAGTAGGTGGAGCCACAGCGTAGTGCCGTTTGAAAAACTGGAAGTATGGACAAAGCCAAAGCTTGGCGCCAAGTTTGAAAACTCGAAATGAGCAATCACGTGACCAGTGATAAGTGTCCTATACTTAACCAGGGGATATAAAACAGAATGATAAATTAGAGGCAATTAGGTAATTATTGAGAAGCGAAAGGCAATGAACGGGTGATTAGACTGGGCGGGTATTCAGTGAGTGGGCAGGAACGATCCATGGAGGAAAAACTGAAAACTCGAAATCGTTGCTGGGATGAAATGAGGGTAAAATAAGAGTTAATTGATAACCAATCAAGTCAACGAGAAAACAACCATGGCGCCAAATTTGAAAGGCGACCAGTGTCGAGGAGGCGTCAACGCTTTCGCATTCTTTTTGCGCAGGTAGCAGCGGTGATCTCTATTTTTTCTTTTTTTCAGCCAAGACAAAAACCACTTTTCTTGGCTCATGGGCGATGTATCTAGGAACCTGCGGCCAGGACAACGCTGGACAGCATGCATCAGCAAGCTCGAAAAAGAGCACGAAACAGTAAATAAATATTGATCATTTTCATTTCAATTCTAGTGGTTTTGTGCACGAATTACTCTGGAATGCACAAAGCTTGTGTTAATTGACAGGCGACCATTAAGCTGTGCATTCTTGTGCATTGCCTACTCCAGAACACAAATTCTGTGTTAATTGACAGGTGACACATCTGTTACACAGTGTACGAGCACTACACAAGACACACTACAGAAGACAAGGCAGACTACAGAAGTCAAGACAGACTACAAAAGAGAGGACAAACTACAGAAGACAGACTATAAAAGACAAGACAGACTACAGAAGACAGGACTACAAAAGACAATACAGAATACAGAAGACAAGACAGACTACACAAGACGTGCCCAAAATACGACAAGACTACAGACTACAGAAATTTTCTGTCTTAGAATCCTGTAGTGCGTTTTGACTGGGGCTGGTATTTATTGACATTGGCGCTTGCAATGCATCTGATGATAAAGCTGACGGCTATCAGGAAACGGCGCAGAAAATGTTCCAGGTACCCGCTCCAGCCTTTTGTTCGGCCTGTTTCCACATGCGCAACGCACTTTTGAAAAGCGCTCGCAACGAGTGCAAGAGCTTAGCTGAAGAAGTAGTCTGTCCTATTCGCAATAACTTGGTTCACTCTCAGTGCCAAGCCTCGTGGTGCTCATCCTTGTGCTTTGCATTTTTTACGAGCATTCAAAAATCGTGATGGACTGTCAAAAATTCGACGGAGGTACAGAAAACCAGAAAAAAACACCCTGCGGTGGAAGCGGAGCCCCCGGGACACATTGCAGCCCAAATACGTTGCCATCCACTTCGTACGGCACAACTTCTGCTCCATCGAACGTTGAGTGTTCAAGCAGCGACGACGACAGCCTCGAAAAGGTATTGTAAGGTTCTTCTGAACTGTGGGATGGTGATTCAAGCGTTTGCGGTGAAGCGGTATCTGAGGATTCGGAAAATGGTGATGTTTTGGCTGCATTACTTGCCGCAAGCTGGAATGCGATAACGACTTGAGTTAGAACGATGTAGTATTCGAGCCCTCCTGTGCTAATCAAACCGCCCGACTAGCAGCGATTCTTTGAGCTTGTTTTCTCTTTTTTTGACTGATGACATTTTTGACATGATGGTTCATGAGAAAAACAGGAATGGGAAGCAGTACATAGACTCGAACGTCCTACTAGAGAAATTGCGCGTGAAGAAATGGACGGAGACAAACGTGCAAGAAATGAAAGTGTTCGTTGGTGTACTGATCTGCATGGGTCTAGTAAGGTTTCCTAATCTGCAGCACTACTGGGCAAGAAGCGATCTGTACGGCGTAAACTGCATTCGCCAGAACATGGCCCGCGACCGGTTTCTGCTTCTACTAATGTTCTGGAATTTCGCAGATAACGAGGAACCGAGCGCACAGCAGGATCATCTCTATCGTATTCGACCCTTGATAGAAAAAAATAAATCGTAATTTCTGCTCAGTATTGGAGCCAGGCAAAGACATTGTCATTGACGAAACGATGATTCCGTGGCGTGGGCACCTCGCCTTTAGGCAATACATCCCTGGTAAAGCCCACAAATATGGAGTCAAGCTATACAAGGCCTGCAGGAAGGAGGGCTATACATTGAAAGTGCAAATATATGCCGGAAAATCTGGTGCCATAGCGGGCATGGGGCATGCCGAAGAAGTAGTAGTAAATTTGATGGCTGGCTTCACCGGCTGTGGTCGCACACTTTTTGTCGCCAACTTCTACGCGAGCATACAGCTTGCGTCCCGCCTGTAGAAAGATGATACATTTTTATGTGGCAGTCTCCGATCGAACCGAAAGGGGCTTCTGAAAGAAGTTACACAAACTGCAGTAAAAAAAAGGGAAGTCGTTGGTCTTGAATCCCACAACGCGTAAAGGTGCTTAAGTGGTTGGCTAAACGGCCCGTTCTCATGATGACAATTGTTGCTGAGCATGACGCCAGCCTTGTTGATACCGGAAAAAACGAGAAAGAGTGAGCCGATCATGAAACCGCGCACAGTCTTCGACTACAACGTGGCGAAAATGGGCGTAGACTACAGTGACCAAATGACGTCCTACTGCTACTGCCTACGGAAAGGGGTCAAGTGGTATAGGAAAGCTGCGGTGGAGCTCATCGTTAATTGGAAGTGCAGTTTTGGGCGCATGGGTTGTCCGTTCAATAGTGGACGGTAAAACGTCGCCAATCATCGAATTCCGCGAGGAGTTGGCACGCGCACTCTTCGCCACAGCTCAGATTGAGACGAAAGGACACGCGGAACAAAGCGCGCCCATACGTTGGAAAAGGCCGATGGACCTGCACGGTCTGTCCGAAGGAGATGTACTGGATGCTACGCATCGCCGAGAGCTCGCAGAAGTCCAGATCAGGCAAAGGTATTGGCAAACAAAGTTTTTACATTTTGCGCAAATTACGTGGGAAGACCATTTATGTTAGCTATGTTTCAATCTTCTGCAAGAGTAGAACTCCTTAACATAGACTACGTTTTAGACAATGCGAGCTGGTGGCACGTAAGGCGTTTAGTTGCAAATGCTGCAATTTGAACTGTTTTTTTTTATCTGGAAAATTGTTCTGGAAGCACTTCAATAAAATGTCAAGTTTGAGGTCTTGTTCTTGAGTCTTCGTGCTTAGTGAATGCTAAAACGCAGGGTCACGTGGCGTCGCCCCACATAGGGGAGCTGGTCGGTTGGTAGTAAACGTAGCAGGCAACGGCTTCAAAACACAAACTCTTCATTGTGGAAACTTGTGCACGCTGAGGAAAAGAAAGAAGAATCGAGGGTGCGAGAGCAACAAGCACCTCTGGCACTTATTCGGACCAGAACGACCGAAACTCTTGGCCGCGCTCTAGTTACATAAAGCAGAAATTTTGTAGACAGAAAGGGCGCCGTTTTTCAAGGACATCCTTGAGAACGCGCTTCAGTCACGTTCACTGGAGATGAAGCGAGCAGAGTCGCCGTAATAAATGACTCGATAAATTCTCCAGATGCCGTATGCTACAAGGATCCATTATCCATTTTGTTTTTATGATCCATTTGGTCCTCTACATAAGGCCATATTGTTCGATGACGTAGCCGTGCCGTTCAAACATCCGTGGGAAGCGGCCTGACCATCGGAGCATTGGCGACCGGACCTCACTATTGGATGCACCTTGCAGCCCATATTGAACTAAAGCGCGCAACGAATGGCGAAGGCTATCGTCAACGCGGGTATCTGCTGCTTTTCATTTCTGTGATTGGTGGACTGCTGCTTTCGTCCGATGATTCCTTCAGGCGAAATGGAGCGGAAAATGAACAATGGATTCCTATAAAATGCGGCCCCAGGGGAAGCAACTTACTGGAAATGCACGGGCCAAGTGAACCACATGATGATTTTCTGCGCTAGCATACATGATTGAATTAGCCCGCGCAAGCTGCGACCGAAAATGCCAGTAGAGCCATCTTTCAGCAGGCTGAAAAAACAGCCTCAGAAGTTTTCCTCACCGGTGTGTCACACCGCACCCGCGGAAAGCATCGGGTGACCCACCGGTGAGCCACGACACAAAGAGATCAAAACTATGATAAGGGGCTACGCATTGAACGTGTTATTCACCCCGGTGCCTTCTGACCGGAATGCAGATTATGCAGCCATCCCCGAGCAGACTATGGTCACATTCTTTATTCATGTCCGGCCCAATCGGCCCCTGCCTCCTGGCACTTAAACAGCCCGCAGCTGTGGGAGGCTGCTTTGGCCAGCTCGGAGCCGTATATTCGACTACGGCTTACGACCTGGCCAGCGGAAGTCGCCGCCAGGCATGACATGGAGGCCCCGACCGGTAGCAGTGAAGCCACGCACGGAGTAGGAGCGTCATAATTTTCTTTTCTTTTTTGGCCTTCGCTAAGTAAAGTTTTTTACCTGCACCACCACCTATTAAAGCAGAAGTATTAATGCTCCCATTCGGAGGAAAACCCCGCATATGTGCGACTGGAAATCCAGATTCGTGCAATGGGTGTAGTGACGTAGAAAAGCAGGTTAGCTGCAAAGAAAAAAATTCGCAGTGGCTTAGCTTCGTTGTGCCAGGATATACGTAGTGAGAGGTACGTTTCCCTGGCTGAGCTTGTTGTGGTCACTGTATGTTTAGCAATGACAGGCATTGGGCATACATATCTTTTATTCATTTTGATTGACATAGACGAAGACTGCCCGATGATCTGTGAAGTAGCATATAGCGGCATGCCCAGCTTTCTGGGACATCTATACTTGCGCCATCTACCGGCAGTGGCGGCGACAGGGATCGTAACTGAATGGGAAGGGCTACAAAAAAAATCGTAAAACGTGAACAAAAGCACCTACAAAAAATGCTTCGGGGATTTGTGTATAATACACTTAGCTGAGGAATGTGCCGAAGTTTCAGTCCTGTGCTATTAATACACGAGCTTCCCAGCGCGTTTGAAAATTATATGATGCTGCCTACGGGAGGGGGCCAAAGTTTTGGCATTTTTCCAGACTTTGAAACTGTATAGCACCGTAACACGGATAGATATCGAAAATGCTTCCCGGTTTTAGGTACCCAAATATATGGTGTTTAAAATGGTGTGCAACGATCTGGCATAGCTTTGATCAAGAAGCTTCCTGAGGCCTTTTAATTGAAACCTGATATTGCCTAAAATATGAAAGATAGCGCCCGGTAGCGAGCTACGCTGCAGAAATGGTGCGGACTGCTGAAGTTGCGTTCATTTCGACGCTTACCTTTTTATCGGGTGACTTTTGCCTTGCAGACAAGAACACATGTTAGAGCTCGAACCCAGTGTCTCGACCGGAGCTTTAAATAAAGAAGGTTGTTACGATGACCATGCATTAACGCAGCTACATAAAGTATTTGCGGCTGTTCATATATGCTTGTCGTGGAGCAACTTTGCAAATTGTCAGCCCTTTGCTATTATCTAAAAAGTTTATTGGGGCGTGTGATCATGATATATTAGGGCATGAGAGCTAGCTCGCCTGAATATTAGCTTTTCTTGTTACTTTTAAAGAGCATAGCGGCATTCAAACGGCCGGCATCAAAAAGTATTCGCGGATATAAATGGTTAAGTTCATTCTTTTAATATTTAAGAAAATTTGATATAGCTTTACTCAGAAACATTCTGAAGCTGTTAAGCTGTTGTCGGGCAGAACACAGAATTTGGAGTCTAGAAGCAAGTAGCGCCTAGACAGACGATCAGGTTGTTACTGTCACGTTCACCTGTAATGCTTTCAAATTAGTGACTCTAGCGTTGTCCGAATATGGTGACTCGAGTTTGCACTTAGAGTTCTAACCTGGGTTCAGAACCTTTTGTTTTGGTCAACTAATTTTAATTAATGTGCGCGTTTCTATAGAAAATATATGAGTATGAATGTATGATTGAAAAATTTAACGCATGATCACTATTCATACTTTTATTGCTGCAGCTATTGGCGACTTTTTTTTGCTGTTCTTTCATTCTGACTTCTGTAATATGCATGCATGATGTATTGCTGGGATCCATCCTGTGTAACACAACTGAAAAAATGAGGCTTCGCTTTTGAGGTACGAAACTTCGCTTTTACAGATACCGCCAACTTTTTTCCATTTTTGCAAACAAATTGGTGAATTTAATTGTGTCCACTTCTGTGCGACGAAAAAGCGCTTTTACATGGACGTCATCAAGGAAGCAGTGCATAACGGTATATATAAATGGTAAATATGGTGGCTGTCGCAATTTGCGACGCTGCCAGCCGCTACGCTGCCAGTCGCTGCTACGCTGCTCCGTCGGCCGATTGTCATGATATCGCAGTTAATTCTCCCGCACCTCCACCGCACACAGCAGCGTGCAATTCCTTTGCTTTAAGCGAGGTTTTAAATCTCCTGAGCAAACTGCGTGCCGCGCTGAACCAGCGTAAGCTACACAGCTCACAGGCTGTCAGGTTGGCGGGCGCTCGTAGGTTCCGAAAAGGGGGACACTTCATCTTGCGTTTAGCTGTAGCCAGTGTATTCGATCAGAGTCTTCAGTTAATTGACTAGCTAAGGCTTGAAGGTGACCTTCGGAGCGTTTTCCCATCATTTACGAAACAAAAGCAAGTCGAATGCAGTTTTAATTCTGCACAGAAAGTTGCGAACAGTCAACACTCCTCATATTAGAGCGCTTCCCACCTTTTGCTCACCCTGCTATCATGGCGCCCGATGCGGACGCATGTGCGCGCTGCTCCCAGCCCATTCGTGGTAGGCAGCAGTTTTTGCCGTGCGCGTCTTGCAGTCAGCGTTTTCACTGCAAATGCATCAACATAGAGGCCGAGGAATACAACATCCTCATGGAATCAGGTGCCAGCAAGTACAAATGTGTTCATTGCGTGAAGCGGCGTGATCCTTCGGCGGCAGAGCTTAGCGGCGGAGCCGGCGACACAGAAACGTCCCCCGAAGTGCAGCGCTCTTCCCTTGATTTTCAAGACTCAGATTCCATCAGTGCTTCCCCGAGTGTTGTTTTAATGCTACAAGAAATGGCTAGTCGAATGGATGCGTTAACTGATGAGGTGCGACAGCTCCGTGCGGAAAACGCGCTCCTGCGTGAGGCTTTGAATGGCCTGAGTGCGTCTGCTCGTACCGTCAGCCAGAGTGAGTGCTCGCATTTTGACTGCTCGGAATCTCCCAGCTACGCTTCAGCCGTGGCGGCAAATCCGCCTGTTGGAATGTCGGCCCCTCCATCGAAGCCTTCTGCTCAGGACCAGAGTACTCATCTGCAACGCCCGTCGAAAGCGGAGAGCCAACCACCTCGGCCTCGAGCAACGTTTGGCACAGCTAAGCAGTCCATGCTTAAAGTAGCGCCCAGACTACCGGCGAAGAAAAGCTTATTTGTTTCTCGTCTGGACCCGACAACAACGGCGTCGGACATACAGGAACTTTTGGCGGACACAGTAGGTGACAAGGTTGTTACTTGCACAAAACTGAAAACTAAGTACGATACATATTGCTCCTTTCACGTTTCTATGGATGAGCATTTATTTGAACTTGTGAGCAAACCGGAAGTGTGGCCTGATGGTTGCGTATTTCGCCCTTTTTATGGAAAGCTGTGGTCTTCACGGCGCTTTGATGACCCTAATGGTGCTCTAACTAGATCCGAAAATGGCTCAGGAAATAAGGCTGTATTATCAAAACACGAGAGGGCTGCGAACTAAAAGGGAAGCTCTCTTCGCGAATGCATACGAATGTGAGTACGACATTATGTGCCTGACGGAAACGTGGCTAAACTCATCATGTTCAAGTGCGTGTTATTTCTCAGATGAATACACTGTTTTCAGGGCCAATAGGGTGTACTCTGACAAGATTAAATACGGAAGCGGAGTTCTGATAGCCTGCCGTTCTGTGCTAAATGCATTTAGGAGACCAGACCTAGAGACATACGAAGAATGTGTGTGGTTGGAAATTCCAACGTGTGACAAATCGCACTATCTAGTCGGCTGTTACTACTTTCCACCCAATTCTGCTCCTAACGTTTTTAACGATCATTTTTTGGATATTGGGGAAAAAATTGATTTTTTGAAGTACAAGGTTCACATCTACGGGGACTTTAATCTTCCTAAGGTCGATTGGTCCACTGGTTTGGTCACTAGTGACTGCACAGCAACTCGAGAAAAAGCCGAATGTTTAATTGATTTTAGTAATTTTCATGGTTTATATCAATTTAATACAATGAAGAACTGTGCTGGAAACATTTTAGACCTAATTTTATCTAATGTGCCTCTTTTTGGCGTGCAAGCGGTGCGCGATCCTCTTGTTCTAGTAGACAAATATCATTGCCCGTTTACCTTGTCGTTCTTCTTGTCGTTTCGTGCAGTGCGTGAGATGGTGCCAGAAAAATTTAGATACGCGTATGGCAATTACCTTAGGCTGTACAATGATCTTCTGGCCTACGACTGGTCAGAATTGCTTGAGACTGAGGATGTAAACACAGGCGTTGAGCTACTTACATCAACTGTACAAGGTATAATGAAAAAATGTATACCTCACCGTAAATAGAAGAAGTGTAGATTTCCATGCTGGTTTTCGCACGATTTGAGACATTACTTGAAGAAAAAACAGAAGTATCACAAACTCTACGTGAAATCAGAAAGTGGATATTGGTACCAAAGATATTCATTGTTCAGAAAAATTGTGAAAAAGCTGATTGCACGTGATGAAGCCGACTACCACAGACTTCTCGAACAGAACTTTAAAAAGGAACCAAGCAGTTTTTGGGATTTTGTGCGCAAGCAAAGAAATGATAAGGTTAGTGCTGCTGTGATAAAGACGCGCGATGGCATCTGTTTTAAACATCAAGATGTGTGCCAAGCTTTTGCTGATCACTTCAGCTCTTGTTTTGTGCGCCATGATAACACAACTGCTGTTATCACTCTTGAAGACAGCGCTGACTGTTTAGCTTATGATATTGTCACCGAGCATGAGGTTCTTTCGGCGATTCAGAAACTTAAGCCAAAACTTTCAACAGGAATTGATGAAATTCCCAGCTTCATAATCAAAGGATGCGCTGACATTTTCGGCACTGTTTTGGCGCATTTGTTCAACTTATCGTTGCGAACTGGTGTTTTCCCTCGTCATTGGAAGTTGTCAGTAGTTGTTCCTGTATTCAAGTCTGGCGATGCTTGTGATGTAAACAACTTTCGTCCCGTGTCACTAATTTTTTCTTTTGCGAAAGTTTTTGAAATGATTATGTGCGAACGCATGGGCTCATACTTCAAACAGAAGATCTCGATTCTGCAGCACGGTTTTTTGAAAGGTCGCTCGGTGGAAACGAATTTATGCAGCTTTCTTGATTATACTGGGCCACATGTATTTAATCGTTGTCAGGTAGATGCAGTCTACTTTGACATGACTAAAGCTTTCGATATAGTTTCCCATGAGGTACTTCTGATGAAGATGGAAAGATACGGACTTTGCCCCATATGCTGCAGGTGGCTCAAAAGCTACCTTGGCAGCCGCCGTAACATGGTACGATTTTCCGGCTGTGTGTCCAACGAATTTCTGTCATCTTCGGGAGTGCCTCAGGGCTCCAACTTAGGACCGCTGTTGTTTTTAGTGTTTATTAATGATTTGCCGTTACATGTCAAGAACTCGAGAATTTTGCTCTTCGCAGATAATTTCAAATTATTCCGTAATATTGGAGATATTGAGGACTGCCGCCAATTGCAAGCTGACATTAACAACGTTGAGAATTGGTGTTTGATGAATCGCTTAAAACTGAATATTAAGAAGACTTCCGTTCTGTCTCTAACTAGGAAACGCGACACAGTTACGTTTGATTACACACTTTTGGCGGGTGAGATTTCTCGCGTGGCTCATGTACGAGACCTTGGTGTTGTTGATTCAAAGCTTGATATTAGACTGCATGTAAATTCAATTGTGTTACGCGCATTGAGGCATATTGGTCTTATCTCTAGATTAACAAAAAAATTTCGGCGGCACGAATGTCTACGCACTCTATACTGTGCCCTTGTGAGACCGCGTCTTGAGTTCGCGTCAGTAGCCTGGAATAGCGTATCTGTCGCCTATTGCACGAAAATTGAAAATGTCCAGCGTAAGTTCATACGCATCTATTATGATAGATATATCGGTCGCCGTCGTTTCTACGACTATGATTCTCTCTTGGCAGACCTCAATATGTCTATCCTTGTCGACAGGCGACGCATATGTGACATGCAGTTTCTGCAAAACGTCGTGCGCGGTTACATTAACTGTGGGACCTTACTGATGTCGCTGAATTTTCGTGTGCCGCATGCAAAAGCTGCAAAATGTTTCGACACATTTTATACCGATTTGCACGCCATCTGTCCAATGACTCGTTTACAAATCTTATATAACTAAACGTTTAATGACATGGACATATTTGCCTAATTGTTGTTTTCGTGCCTGCTTTTAAATCTTTTGAAGTGGTGTTTTTGATGTATCTGACCTAGTGTGCGCTCGTTTAGGCCACTTGGCTGTTGAGGCACACTCAAATAAACATTATCTATCTATCTATCTATCTATCTATCTATCTATCTATCTATCTATCTATCTATCTATCTATCTATCTATCTATCTATCTATCTATCTATCTATCTATCTATCTATCTATCTATCTATCTATCTATCTATCTATCTATCTATCTATCTATCTATCTATCTATCTATCTATCTATCTATCTATCTATCTATCTATCTATCTATCTATCTATCTATCTATCTATCTATCTATCTATCTATCTATCTATCTATCTATCTATCTATCTATCTATCTATCTATCTATCTATCTATCTATCTATCTATCTATCTATCTATCTATCTATCTATCTATCTATCTATCTATCTATCTATCTATCTATCTATCTATCTATCTATCTATCTATCTATCTATCTATCTATCTATCTATCTATCTATCTATCTATCTATCTATCTATCTATCTATCTATCTATCTATCTATCTATCTATCTATCTATCTATCTATCTATCTATCTATCTATCTATCTATCTATCTATCTATCTATCTATCTATCTATCTATCTATCTATCTATCTATCTATCTATCTATCTATCTATCTATCTATCTATCTATCTATCTATCTATCTATCTATCTATCTATCTATCTATCTATCTATCTATCTATCTATCTATCTATCTATCTATCTATCTATCTATCTATCTATCTATCTATCTATCTATCTATCTATCTATCTATCTATCTATCTATCTATCTATCTATCTATCTATCTATCTATCTATCTATCTATCTATCTATCTATCTATCTATCTATCTATCTATCTATCTATCTATCTATCTATCTATCTATCTATCTATCTATCTATCTATCTATCTATCTATCTATCTATCTATCTATCTATCTATCTATCTATCTATCTATCTATCTATCTATCTATCTATCTATCTATCTATCTATCTATCTATCTATCTATCTATCTATCTATCTATCTATCTATCTATCTATCTATCTATCTATCTATCTATCTGTCTGTCTGTCTGTCTGTCTGTCTGTCTGTCTGTCTGTCTGTCTGTCTGTCTGTCTGTCTGTCTGTCTGTCTGTCTGTCTGTCTGTCTGTCTGTCTGTCTGTCTGTCTGTCTGTCTGTCTGTCTGTCTGTCTGTCTGTCTGTCTGTCTGTCTGTCTGTCTGTCTGTCTGTCTGTCTGTCTGTCTGTCTGTCTGTCTGTCTGTCTGTCTGTCTGTCTGTCTGTCTGTCTGTCTGTCTGTCTGTCTGTCTGTCTGTCTGTCTGTCTGTCTGTCTGTCTGTCTGTCTGTCTGTCTGTCTGTCTGTCTGTCTGTCTGTCTGTCTGTCTGTCTGTCTGTCTGTCTGTCTGTCTGTCTGTCTGTCTGTCTGTCTGTCTGTCTGTCTGTCTGTCTGTCTGTCTGTCTGTCTGTCTGTCTGTCTGTCTGTCTGTCTGTCTGTCTGTCTGTCTGTCTGTCTGTCTGTCTGTCTGTCTGTCTGTCTGTCTGTCTGTCTGTCTGTCTGTCTGTCTGTCTGTCTGTCTGTCTGTCTGTCTGTCTGTCTGTCTGTCTGTCTGTCTGTCTGTCTGTCTGTCTGTCTGTCTGTCTGTCTGTCTGTCTGTCTGTCTGTCTGTCTGTCTGTCTGTCTGTCTGTCTGTCTGTCTGTCTGTCTGTCTGTCTGTCTGTCTGTCTGTCTGTCTGTCTGTCTGTCTGAAGTGACATCGCAAGGGGCCGCCAGGTGCAAGAGGGTTAACCACGGATTAACAGGGTTATTCGCGATGTCATATCAATCGTCTGAAGCGACTGTCTTGAGAGCCTCCTTTGAAGAACGTTTGCATCTGTCCTTTGAGGCTGGGCTGTAATCATTTTAAGCAATAAATTTTTCGATTTCACCAGTATAATAGATGAGTTGCATTATCGCAAGCAGCTTGCTTTTAAGATTCATCTTCTTCAAAATGCTATGAAAACGTGTAAAAAATTGACCGCCAATAGCAAGATCAAAGGATGTCAAGGGGTATAAATTAGAGGGGGAAGAAAAATAAAAACAACTAAGTGTCCTGCCCACGCCAGTACAAATACTATATTGAGACTGTTAAAAGAATGAAAACTAGAAGTGCCCCCGTTAGGACGGCCAATAAAAATCAAGAGAAGCACCCCCACAAATACATTCAAAGAGAGAGAGAGAGGCGGGTGGGGGGGGGGGGGTGGCAAAGTCTTGCACAGGGTGCCGGGTGATATAAGGCCGGCTCGGAACCTAGCCGCTACGCCCACATTTCAGCGTACGCGAAATGCAACAACGCTCCGGCTGTTTACCCCCGGGGGGTCGAATTAGTTCTAAGCGCTCCAGTGCGCTGTCCCTCATAGCCCGTAATGGAACGAATTTGTATTATTTCATTGTAGCTTTTCCCAGTTCACAGGTTACTCTGCCTGCAGCAGCTTTGATTTCTGTGGTCACGTGAAAAACTAATTATACTGCACTGGACAACACTATCGCTTACTTTGGAAGCAGCAGCGTTTGGTAAATCAAACCAAATACAATTGTAATAGAGAGGTAGAGCGCAACAAAAATAACAAGACGCTAAAAAGGAATGTATACCAATAAAATAAGTCACGAATTGCATTCTATGTTACAAAGTTAATGAGAATATCAAATAGGCGGGGGTGTCATTACAGCAGGCGGGGATGTCATTATAGCACGTAGCGGAAAGCACAATGTCATCAAATTACCATGAATGAAGGGGAAGCCTTCGTAACGATAACACTCATGGGAAGTGATCTGTTACGTTTACAGTAATATTCGAAGCACTGGAGGTTATATTTCTTTTCTCCTTTGCACCTTTGGGGAGGAAACCGAGCAAATGTAATAGGTCTATTTTCATGGCGTCGCTGTCAATAAACTTGCACTTGACACACTATCTGATAGCTGGTGCGGAAGGGGTTATAACTTCCCCGCAAAAAGGCAAGGACAAGGGCTATAGTGCCGACATAAAATATTTTATTATACACTTTTTATACAACATTTGGAAACAAAATGTGTACAGTCAGAATCACATAGCGTCATTACCTCGTGTTCATGTTACATGTACAACAAGAACGATGCACTCCAAACGTAACGAATATGAATATAACTAAACACACTTCACAGCAACATGGCATACAAAAGAAGCAATACTTTGCGAAAAGAATAAAGAACAAGGCAAACTTTTAATCGGTTGTCAAACAAAATGAGTCAGCAAAGAAGGACATACAAATGAACATAAATGATAGCATTGAATGTGCGTAGTACTGCTGTCGTCACTTTTCTCGAGCCTGTTTGTGCACATCGTGCACTTGATGCCAGTATCATATGATCTACGCCCGATACGCCCAATCAGTTTTCTTAAATTCGCTGCAAAATGTTTTCCTGCAGCCCCGCAGAACTTAAAGGCGTGTGTGCATGTTCATTTTCAAAGCACCCCCCCCCCAAGTACTTTTTTTTAGCTGTACTGATTGCGTTATACATCGGTTATCCATGGTTTGTTTACATAAAAGAATTTTCTTACGCAAAAGACAAGCCAAAAGATCATTTTAAAAGCGACAATGGCAATACTTACAAAACACACATATCACATTTATATTACACCAAAAAATTGCTCAGGGCATATATGGCAGGTAAACAGTCACATAATACAAATACACTATTTTTAGTACACACCGAACACTCCTTTAGGGGCAGGTTACATAAGGAATCAGGAACAGTACCCTTCATCTTCAAGCAGTGATGCACTTTCTAAACTAGAGGTACAACACAGCACTATAAATATAGGAGGAAACACGCAAAACTAAAAGGCACATCTCACCACATAACTGTTATCTCCTCCTATGGCTACAATCATTGCTTTTCTCTTTCTTTCCTTACAAGGTTGCGAAGTTTTTCTATTGATTTGACTTTCGTCGACATTCCCATAGGCCGAAGCTCCATGCGCAATTCTCCTGCATCCATGTCGTCCACATTTTGTAGACAGTTTCCTTCGCTCACTTTTTCTTCTGCACAGCGTAGCCTCTTCGCCCGTGTCTCTTGAATAAGTCCCTCAAACCAATACTCTTGGTCCCGCTTTTTATATGCACGGCTTAGTCTGATATTCTCACTCACTTCAAGCCTTTTCGCCAGCTTGAGAGCGTCAGCTGCTGCATTCCACTTGTTAGACTTCCAACGGTGTAGATGCTTTAGCACGTCGTTTTTTTTCTCTAACCCTTGGCTTGAAAACCAACTAAGGCACTTGAACCTTTCGTGCTTGGCGGAACTGTGGTGCGCGAGAATATGAATGTACGGCGTAGCTCTATCGCCACCATAGCCTTTGCAACCTTGGGCTCCTAATTCTAAGAACGTGTGAAAGAATTCTGAGGTTTATCTTCCTATGCTGCGACCTTCAACATCATTTTCCAGGTGGTACAAAATTTTCCGCATAAGCTTCCAAAGGAGCAAAGTTTTTTCCTCTGTTTGAGGGTGCAATTTCCCGGCCAGTTTTTCCGGCAAAGCCTTCAGCAGGCGCTCACAATCGCCCCCCGATACCGACGTGAATGTTTTTTTCCTTGTTTCCTTCATTGGCTTCCCAGACGTGAAATTTAATCCAACAGTTATTTATGGCCTCAACGATGTCCTGAACGTGTATGGTCATACAACGTGGGTTGCGGAATTTTTCACAGTAATCTCTGTCTTCTGCTTCTGAAAGCAATCCATCTACAAGGCGGTTATCTATTCTTAATTTCATGTGCAATACATCAGGAATTATTAAATCAGAGTCGAAGTGAAACAATGGCACGTTTTTCATCCCGTTTGCCTCTGCGCAGCAATCAGCTTTCATGTTCTCAAGAGTGCGGATCAAAGGAGGCTCATTAAAGCTCCTGTTACTTGTCAGAACTGAGCACCTTGTCTGTGGGTTTGCTCGACAAAATGGACAAGGATAGTGTGATGCAGCAGACTGCAGACCCTGAACAACAAGCAAAAATTTCAAATCTTTCCCTAGACAGATGCGAATCGGAACCTCGGGGTCCCCTACAGATATGCTACCCCTTCGTGCGACAACATTAATTTCTTTTATCAAATCCCGAAAAGCCTCTCTTATTTCAAAATAACCCTCCGAGATCTCCGCCACACCGAGAAGGCGATGAAGGTTATGGCTTTGTAGCTGCCGCGTTTTGCAAATGATGACGAATGATAATGTTGTCCAGGTCGTGCGTCTACTCACAACGCAGCCATCACCCTCTATTTTCAAAAGCAGTGCCTCGGTGGAGATCTCTGTCACACTTATGCCTACATCTTTAGCTAGCTCTTGCGCAGCTAACGCCAAGTCTTCCTCAAATGAAACCTGAGCGCCAGGTGAGGTACCTGGTGTCTTGAAGACAGTAATCCTGCTATCTAGGTGCTCTCTGTAAGAATTTATTAGCCTTATGGTAGGCAGATTAGGGACGCTCGCGGAGAGGTGCTCCCAGAAAACGTTACTGACAAAATGTGCGTCCAAAAGGGCTGCAACTTCTCGCAAGCTTTGTTTGTTTGGAGAAGAAAGGGCATTATAGTTAACTTGACCATTGCTGGAGAAACCTGTTTTTACACCGCAATTACAAATAATTTCTCCATTTTCCTTGAATGTTACTTTATGCAGCAGGCCTTTTAAGCCAGTTACGAGAAGCTGGCATACATCTAAGCCGTAGCTTTCCAGTACATCGTCAAGTGCTTGCGCGATGCAATATCCAGCGGCATTAAGCTGCCTTCGGTCTGTTTTTTTGCACCCCTCGCCGACCATTATTCCTTTGTTCAGTAGCATTGTAGTTTTTTCGGATTTCAGCTTTTCATTCTCCTGCTCTAGGTTAAGAAGCTTAGCCTTATAGGCAGAGACGGTGTCTCTGAGCTCATTTAGGTCCTTTTCTGAAACTGTTCCTACTCTTTCGAGTTCTTTTTGCAGAGCAGAAATTATGATGTTCTCTATGGATTCTCCGGTATTCGTTTCAGGTGGGCTAGATTGAGACTCGAAGTGAATCTTTATGAACCTTTTTATTTTTTAAGATGGACGCTTTCGCACGGCCTGTCAAATTCCTGTAGCGCCTATCCGCAATATTGCACAGTGACGTAAACCGGTCTTCAAAATATTTACCCATAATGGGAAGCCTTACATTCGGGGGCAAAAATGATTGCACAGTTTCAAAGTATGTCTTTCGAAGAAGGTCCTTCTCGTGTCTTGTCTTTATAGCTGTCTCATTGGTCAGCGTGAATGTGACACTGCAACTGTCAAAGGTAGCAGACAAGATTATATGGTTATCTGGCGTGGCCATTACGTGGAGCTCTAAACAACAAACTAAATAAAAACTAGAAAATTTGACGAACAAGAAGTCATAGAAGTGGAATAGAGACAGTAACACTCAGTGAGCTAAACAGGTGACACGTTGTACAAAACAAGCCAAAATAACGCGAAAACAAAACAAATAGAACAAAAGTAGAACTACATGGGAATAAACACTTATCACAGTATTACGATGCGCCAGCAATGATCTTTGTCACGATAAAAACCTGCAAGGTCTCACGAGGAAATCCGCAAGGAAACCACTTGCAGGACTTCTGAAGTGTTACCCCACCCTTAATTCTCATTGGAAACTCAATCGCCACCGTGTTCCCAAGTTTCGTTTCCTGTAACGACCATGCAGACGGAAGTTGGAGCCTGGAGAAATCTTGTTCCTCACAGAGTAGCCATTTTTTTCTAATGGTTGGCCTTTCCCGTGAAAAGCCCATCGATAAATGTCCTGGTCAAGTTTCACCTTCAGGAGACCACTTGATCGACGGAAGTTGGACAGCTTTTTTTGAATTTCGTACACGATGTCTTCAGAGGCAGACTGGAGGCGTCGATTCGATGGTTTCCTTGGGGATGTGAACTCGCGCAGACAGGCCTCGTTGAGATTCCTCTTAGGCTCCAGGGTACAATGCCATTCGGAGTACCCTTTCCAATGGATCAGGTATCCTTTGCGCCAAATGAAAGACAAATGGAGACATTTTGTCAATACTTTAGGAAACGATTTCATTTATCTGAAGATAGCGGGAGGGGGGGGGGGGGGTGAAACCAAAAGTAGGGAAACTGGAACTGAGTCTCAGGATTTGATCTGTTGTGGTACTTATTAGGTTTATAAGATCCGCAAGCGCACGTGCACCTTATTACGAGGAAAATTGGCATGTTATCTCTATGAAACAAAAAAAAATGCTGCTGCTACTATGAAGGCGGCAGAGCGTCATCACGACAAACGCTAATAGAAATCGTCCTTGGCAATCGCGAGAAAGGCTAATACCTGTGCTACACGGGCACGTTCGAATGACACCTGAGTCGAATGACACTCGCAACTTGGAATGGCATTCGGACTCGACGGACTTCCGCGGCGCTACACGACACTTTCCTAACGCATTTCAAATTTCCTCAGCTCGTTTTCAGTGTACGATGACGACGACGCGGTGGTCACACTAGTGCGACAACGACACTATCACGGTCAACAGCAGCATATATGACTCTAGTGAGAGAAGTTTTTGAGGCCAACGACACCGAGGAATCCGACCGGTGAATATATTCGCCCTTCTACCTTATCCATATTGTTAATAAGCGAAAGGAAGGGGTATATTTCACATGTGCACACTCGAACCCTCACCAGCTATAAGCGCTTGCCAAATTAATTTTAATCGACGGCGACTCCCTTCCCTTCCGCGACGACTAGGCCTAGCGAGTCCGCAGGGTTACTTCTTCGAATTCGGCGCTTGTGAACAGCGAATTCACAAGTTTGAGCGAACGCAAATGATCGACGAGCGTAGTTTTGACAACAGTGACCTCAAATCAACTATTGCTCACATCGCAGGGCGCGCATACGATGAACGGGAAGCGCCGGTGTGACCCGAACCGCCGAGCACTGCTTTACGACCAGCAGCAGTCGTCGCCGTTGCTATTTTGTGGATAACAAGTTATGCCTTTTCAATTACCGCGAACGGTCCCCAATCAAACTTCTGAATAAAGCAGTTTAAAATAAACTACTGATCGCGTCGGACGAAGTCGGGACAATTAGCGACAAGCGCCGATCGTACACGATGTCAGTAGCCCAGCTGTCCAGTGTTTCTCAGGCGAGCGATCGTATCGGCGCTTCCTCCCACAGATTATCGCACTGCCTTAACAAGCCACGGGTACAACCAGTACAAAAAAGATGAGATCATTTAATAGAACTAAAGCGCAGAATGTGCTTTAAGTCATGCAAACAAGCGCTAGCTGTTCGTACGCAGCGATGTAAACAATAGTATATGCGCGCAGGCGTCCTCATCGCCACACTGCTGGAGAAATTTCATAGTCACGCGGTAAATGTTCTTTGGTGCACTGTTATCTTCAAGCACTTACGTAGACAGAACACGAGCTATTTGCTAAGCAAAGAGCAGGAAAAAGCGAGCAGCAGGTATCAAAATGAGCAGCCACAGAGCCGAAAGCACTCGCGCGGCTGTGGGCGGGGCGAAGCGATGGCGGCGGCAACGCCTATTGGTCGGTTCGGGCTGCGTTCGCGTTTCGACGGCATTCCAAAATCGGGAATGTCTCCGCCAAGCTCCGTCGACTCGAATGTCATCCGAACCGTATGCCGTTGAGAAACTTCATGTAGCAGCGCAAGTTCGGCAGTCGAGTCGAATGACATTAGGTTGGAAGGCATTCGAAGCGCCTGTGTAGCAGGGGAATAATACTAAATTCGGTATACGCCGTGAGCAAAACGCCGGTAGCGCCGCCTGTCG
This sequence comes from Amblyomma americanum, assembly GCF_052857255.1. Classification (NCBI taxonomy): domain Eukaryota; kingdom Metazoa; phylum Arthropoda; class Arachnida; order Ixodida; family Ixodidae; genus Amblyomma; species Amblyomma americanum. The sequence goes on along the minus strand of NC_135500.1, from coordinate 33,834,391 downwards.
CCAACACCACGAAGTGTAGGCGGGCTCGGTCGGGCGCTGTTCCCGCCAGCGTCTATGCATGTCCACGCGCGTGCGGTCGTGCGGGTGTTCTTGATTGTAATTAACGCTGCTGTCAGCCCTCAGCGATGTCGAGAAACAACTGCTGCGTAGCTGGCTGCTCGAATACCTACAAAAACTCGCCAGGAACGCACTTCTATAAGTTTCCGGTCCTGCCTCACGAGCAAGAGCGACGGCGGCGATGGATCGCGGCTGTACGACGCAGAAGGTGAGAAACCGCGCTATGTTTGCTTCAGCGTTCGATCGTTTTTCTTTTCTTTTTTGTCTTGCTTGAAGCGCTTGACCTTTAGCGAACGCTTCCCCGTTTAAACATCGCCTCGTCAACAGTTAAAATCGCTAGCGAAGCTGTGATGTGCTCATTGCGCTTAGATGGTTTGAACAAAATGCTCCATGTTAAAAACAAGGTCGCGGTGCCTTTCAAGAACTAAGCATCAACGTGACACCTGTGGGCATTAAAAGCTTTAGATAGGGCGTACAACATTTGTGTTGAATGCTTTTAGCATGACTTCGCGGTAACAGTAACCGCCTGAACTTCGAAACATTTGTTCTGCGGTGAATGCGTAATCTTTCTACCCCGGCTATGTTACGCGTTGTGGTCACAATGAAAGAAGTTGTAAACTCTGTGAGACCTTCGTTTTTTATTAACCCTTGTAGTAGTTCTAGCATGCGTGGTTCTCTTTTTTGCATGAAATGAATCACTATGTTTTCATGCTGCTTTATTGCGGTTTTGTTTCGCCTCTGAAAGCCGCCGCGGTGGCTCTATGGTTTAGATGCTCGGCTGCTGACTCGGAAGACCTGGGTTCAATCCTAGCCGCGAAAGAAATGCTTAGGTGCCCGTTTTCTATGCGATGTTAGTGCACGTTAAAGAACCCCAAATGGTTGAAATTATCCAGAGTGTTTCACTGCGGAGTCGCTCACAGCCTGAGGTTTTTGTGACGTTAAACTCGATAAACCATCTCTACTTTGAAAAAAAAAATTCAATTTAACATGTGACTTACCAGCAATATTTATTGCCTGGCTTTGCATTTGATTTCACTCTGTTAATATTGTGTCATGTGCCCTTTCAACTAATTGCTTAGTTCATGCACCTTTCTGTTATCTAATGGATCTTGTAGAGAGGATGGCAGCCCATGGGAGCCTACGAAGAACACCAGGATCTGCAGCAAACATTTTCTACACGGCGAGAGGTCAAATGATCCGAGAAGTCCTGCATACATTCCCAGCATATTCCCAAATGGGTACAGATGCCCAAAGCCTGGAAGTTCAAAGAGGTATCAAAGGTAAAAATAAACTTGACAATAGATATTTTCTGCTCCCTTATGGGAGACAACTCGGGTAGAGCTGCAGCGTCATAAATGTGCTTGTTTCTGGTATTTCCACAAAGCCGTGGTATGCAGGAGTAAGTGTATGAAAATGAGACTAACTAAACCACCACTGTCATTTGATGGCACTGGTAGCTTACAATTGCTTGTTGCTTAATTTAAGACAAGTATTTTAATGACAAGATTATTCAGACTTTCTGGCACATTCCACGAAATTGTGTTAAAGAACATAGGTGGTTAAAAATAACTGCTGGATCTCAAAGAACCTATACATACAATCCCTGTCTAGAAGGCAGTACCCGCCAAGATTGTAAATTATTTTACATTCACTTCATCCTCTGCTTTACGTTACTATCAAAGAAATTTCTTGGCAATGTGATGAGGGAATAGGAACTTAATTGCACTTTGTGGTCTGTGTTCAGCTCAGAGGTCTATTTTATCATGCAGGCGGAGGCACAAGGTAAGAAAGGCACAATTTGTGCATACAGAAGAGTGTCCCATTTACTGTGCATAGCTATATATATCAGAACTGCTGTTCCTTGGGGAAAGGCCATTACTATATAAGAGAGGACTTTATGTTTTGTTATGGTTGCAGGTTGCGTGCACGTGAGCAAAAGGAGGACAGCGTTCCTTCGGATAGCCCACCACTTGAGGATGCCATGGATGACTGCAGTATGGAGGTGGAAAAGAGAAGTGTAAATACAATTTCTTTCATAGCTGCAAATGGATGTTTATCTTTAAATGTCAAGAAGCGGCAAGAGTCTGTATATGAATTGCCCTTTGTCATTAGTGAGAAAAGCAATTATTACTGCTACACCACAGCTGTCACTTACTCATGCACCTGAGAGACTAATTTTTTAACCGGTTTCACTGCCGGGCTGCTTTACTGATGCACCTTTGTAGCAGTAATTTCTTGCTGCATCAGAAAACTTTATGCATGAAACAAATGACAATTTTGATGCTGCGTCACTGAATGCTAAATATGAGAAATTGACAGCTGGCGTTCAAGCATTAAGTAATAAGTCTTGCCAAGAACTGATCAAAGTGACGACAAGTATAGCAGGCCTGTAGTCTTCTGTGCTGATTACTTGACTCCATGTTTATTCACATTATGTGATAAACATAAAATCATTTGATTCTTATTTTTGCTGCTGTCACACTGCACCATGGCTGGGGTGCCACACGATGGCATAGGGAACTGCGTTGCTGTGATTTGGTTGACTTGCATTTAAATGGCTCATTACTGAGGTTTTAAAATAACAAGGGTTCCACATTTTATACATTGTACAGGTCGGATTGCAAACAGACCCTTGTGCATAGAAAACAGAACTTGACATGCCAAGCCTGTTCTTTTGCTGCATGCAAGACTGCAATGCTGAGACGCAAGTAAGTGACTGGTTGTTTATCATTGTGGCACACTGCATGATTCTATTTCTGTGCGCGAAAGGTGTGGATTGAAGAGATTTAATTTCAGGCAAAAACAAGTTGCCTCATGCACAGAAATTTAAAATTAAGGGCGGCCATATCTCATAGTTTTGATATCTTACTCACCATTTTCTTGACCCGAATTTATATTCTTTTTTTCCGTTTGTATTCCTTCTGTTTCAATTTCCTAATTTCATGGACATATCTACCGTATGTCTCTTGATTCTGCATGCTAGAGGCACACAATTTATTTTTCTTGTTTTTGAAGAATTGTGAAAATTAACATATGAATTGAATTTCCATTAGGCCGTCCTTCCTATGAAGAAGAGCACCAAAGATGCTTCCTGGGGCACAACAACAGAGCTGAAAGACACTGCATGTGACCCGATGAATGTAGTGGTGTCGAACTCGAACACTCCAAATTTTCAAGGCTATGAGACACTTGCAGCTTGTAGCGAAGACAAGGCTGCAGACATACTCAAATCGATTGGAGGCATTTCAGTCCCAGTCTTTGAAAAGCTACGAGGAATAGTTATTGAATCTTTTAAAGCACGCAGATCTGAGGAGATAGTTAGTGCTTCAAACAAACTTCTCCTGTTTTTAATGAAGCTAAAACTAAATCTATCATACTGTTCTCTGGCAGTATTATTTGGTGTTCACAGGACCACCTGTTCTAGGTATTTCTTTTCCGTGCTGAATGTTTTGCACGAAAAGTTGAGGCCCCTTATATATTGGCCCTCACGATCAACTAATCAGATGATGATGCCAGAAAGCTTTAAGCCGCATTTTGCAGACTGTCAGGTCATTATTGACTGCACAGAGGTTGCTTGTGCGGCACCAGACACTGTGCATGAACGCGTTCTAATGTATTCAAATTACCCATCCATGTCAAAACGCGCATTCCAGCCGCCTGAGTCGAAGCGACAAAGGCGGCTACGGGAAAAGCCAAATACCTATGTGTCCCCCTCATTCCCAGCCCATGTTTCTTCAGCTGGTTGCCGACGCCATTTATTATTCGCCATTTTTTTTTCTACTTTATTGCCGTGCTTCCTGTTTTCCTTTTTTATTTTTGTGCGTCTCTGTCAGGAACTCTGTCAGGCGCGTCAGTCCTATACTAGTACTGTCGAATGTGGGCGAGTAATTCTCACTATCCAAGCGGCTTTGCCTCCCCAAATCTCTCGCGGCGCACAGAAGAAGGCAGCTGGTCGGCCCGACGATTAAGTATCGCTGTTTAGTTATTGCGGCGATAAACTCATCCCCATGGCATAAAGTGGAGATGTGCTACTACCGGCGCATTTCGCGAGTTACTTTGGGAATTGGATCGTTTTAAAGACTTTGTATCTATTAAAAAATTCTTACGACTTGGTTAGCTTTCGATGTTTACAGCCTTGAATTTATAGTTCATTAGTAGTCTTTTAAATGAACTTTATCACGGACATAATGTCCGCCTTGGCGCACAATCCACGTGCACGGACCAAGACGATGCATCTTTTACGGCTTTTAAATGAAAAATCTGTATACATTAGAAAAAAAAAGCACGCGCTATTTGCTGCAGCCAACACGATATTAATGAACGTCCGTCACGTCTGCAGCTTGGCAGCGTTCATAACAAGGCACAAAACAAAGAAAAAATTCAATATACACGCAAAAATATTTGAAAAGAGTATGATACAAGCAAGAACGCGAATTCAGCTTCTCATAACGAGATGAAGGGTAAATGCTTACCCATGAATTCTCTCTAGTGAGGATATCTGTTTAGTTATTTTTTTGTTAAAAGATTTCAGAGTGAGTTAAGAACGAATTCTTCTCACAAGCGAGACACTATCCTAAAATCGGGTCGCAAACACTCACTGATAGCAGTGCATTGACAAGGAATCATCGTTCGAAGTCTTTACTTTTTTGTTATGGTGTCGCCGCCGGCAACTAATACAGCAAACGGTTTCATCACTTTTGCAGGAGCATAATAGTATGAATGCAAGCATGCAAATACACAGAGAGTAGTTCTACCATCCTTCCGTTCCGCAATCAAGCGTGCGAACGACTACGCTACTTCCTGCCAACGCATATGTAGTTCTGTTTGTCTAGGACGCTGGGGAGTGTTTGCAGAAGGGCGTCGAATCAGATGGATGCCTCCCAAATGCCTGCAGTGTCTCCAGCCTTTAAGATTCACAAGCAATTGTGTACTTAATTAACATCTTAACCCCACATCAGTGACACAAGCAGCAACACCGCGCTAAAGGCTTTCACCTCACCGCACTTTAGTTCAGCAAAGGGCCCCCTGAATTTTTTTTTCTGGTTCTAACGTAATAATTGTTTGCAGCCTGAGACTGCGATGCAAATGTTACATTTGCGCAGGTAAGAAGCGTATTACACTCCGCGTATTCTGTATAGCAACGTTGTGTCCATTTACGGGAGGTTACGTTGCTGCATGTCCCAATTTTATCCACAGATTCCCTTCTGAAACCATGCTGCAAATGTACAAACTGCATGCAGTGGGAGACGGAGACAGGCAATCATTGAGGGATATAAAGTCGGAACCCGGCGCATGGGGTTGCAGCGCTTCTAATATTGTCGCAACACTGAAGTCAGTGTTCTAGATAACTGTCCGGCGCGATTACGATGTACAAGAGCTGTAGTACACAAAACATGGTGAGGACGGTTAGTTTTTTTTCTTTTGCTTCGGGCTAGTCTGGTTTGGTTTATTGGGTTTTAACGTTCCAAAGCGACTCAGGCTATGAGGGACGCCGTAGTGAAGGGCTCCGGAAATTTCGACCACCTGGGGTTCTGGAACGTGCACTGACATCGCACAGTACACGGGCCTCTAGAATTTCGCCTCCATCGAAATTCGACCGCCGCGGCCGGGATCGAACCCGCGTCTTTCGGGCCAGCAGCCGAGCGTTATAACCACTTAGCCACCGCGGCGACTCTTCGGGCTAGGATAATTTAACAAACAAGCGCAAACAATGGTACATGGATTTGTTTGATAACTACGTAACAGAACCAAGAAACAATCTTACTCATGCTCTGTGCAGCTTGTTGGGAGAGCAGTGGTGGTGGTTTCAATGTACATGCGGGATTACCCTTACTGTGGTCTGTCTGCAATTGCTCCATCTGAGCCCCTTAATTTAAACAATGCGTTTCTACCACTGTCCCGCAAAACCATTGTTGGCCGCGCAGTTCATGAACGCTGAGGGTACACGATGAGAGAGACGGTGTCCAAGAGAACGTTCAGTCTCCTCAGATTGCACAGTAGTGTCTCACTACGGTCACAAAAAAAAAAAAAACCTGGAGTGCGCCGCTATTAGTGGTTTCACCAGTTGATGTTAGATACGCTAAGTTCTGGACACGAAGTCCGGTATTTATTTATTTATTTACTTATTTACCCAATACTGCAGACCTCTTGCTTCTGTACAAGCAGGAAGTGCACAAAGATACAACATACAAGGGCAGTAAGTCAGTAATTAAAGCATGCACGACAAATAAAACTGAAGAATATCTCTATACAGTAACTAAAATACATCATCAAAGGCCTTCAGAAAGTCAACAGCGGATATCACTCTCTCAAGGAGAGCATTGCAGTCAGTAACCGTTCTCGGAAAAAAAAAGAAAGAAAATTTATAACCGTTACTTTTCGCGAAATATAGCGCTGAACTATACTCGTGCTGATGAGGAGTTCGACGGGTTTCTGAAAACTGTACATGGCATTACGCCGATAAAAGAGCTGGTTCACTGATCCGCCACAAAGATAGGCGACAGCAATTTCACAACCAAGACGGCATCTTGCAACTAACTCCCCAAATGGTTTTTGAGATTGGCCTTTTGGACGCTTCCATTGCGTTCGCCTAAAAAATTCTTCTACAAGCATCTGACATCCCTGCATTCGGCGTCCTTGATTTTTTTATTTTTATACATATTAATTTGGCTTCTAATCACGAGCCTAAATCCAAGAGTTCACTAAGGTGGCACTTTGGGCTAGTTGTAATGCAGCGAAAAGATACGGCGCCGGTGAGACATGACACACTGTATCACTGCGTCCTGCTTCTGCTGGGATGTATCTCTTCTCTACCTTACAACTCGTCAAAAAGAACCACGCATTTTCACTCCACACAACGTCCCTATCGAACGGCCTCAACAAGCCCTTCAGCTATCTTGCCTTTTCCGTCCCCTCTTTCTCTTCTAACTGGGCGCCTTTCTCAATATCCTGCTACTGAACATGCGTTCCTCAGGCGCAGCGAAGGCTTCACGCCGCATTGATAGTTTTTTTTTCGCCCACAAAGCCCTACTTGCTCCTTCCTCCTCCTACAGTGTGGAATCCGAACAATGGTTAACCGCCCAACCCAACCCAGCAGCTGTGCGCCCTCCCGTCTGCCTGCGTGCGGCTATGCGAGGCAGGAAAGGGGAAAATAAAAGAGAAAGAAGGAGTTCAGGGTGAAGCGGCCCGTGGTGGCAGTTTGCCGAACTAAACGGCCATGTCCCTGAAAGCTGGGCTTGTCTCAATTGTGTGCTTACAATATTTCGTTTTGGTAGAGTCTCCTTGGTGTACAAGGTCTATAGTAGTTCCTCATTGTGTAGTTTGGACGTTTAGGTGCGAAGCTAAATTAAAGTCAAACTTTTCTTTCATACACTGGGTAAGAGAGTCCTATTTCGTGTTGGAAGTCACCCAAAGTAACACACAACTGTGAAACCGTGCCGTAGGCTGGTATACACGTGGCCACCACATCAAAAATCTGCTTGACAGATGTTCTCTGTGCCACCTAGTCTTCTTAGATGATAATGCCGCGGTCCTGAAGCCGAACACAGGAGGCTTCACCATTGTTCATCGCGATCCAAGGGAGATGTCTGACGGCGGGGATACCTTGTTTCACGTACACACAGACTGCACCGTTCTTATTTGGTTCAAGACGACTGGCGTCAGTAACCAAGCTATAAACGGGGATTCGAAGAGATTGACCTTTAGTTGTAAGACCAGTCTCTGTAAACACGAGGACATCAGCTCTGGTTAGTGGTCAATCTGAGCACACATCAGTTATATGAACTCTCAGTGATCTAACGTTCAGTAGAGGTTGTGTGAACTGGTGGCGGAGTTTGTGAGCAGCACTTCACAGCACGCATAGGCCGTGTCAAAGGCGTGCTGTTCAAGGCGCTTAAATTCCTTGGCCAATGTTCTGCCTTGATTGCTGAGATGATGGTAGACGCAGTAATCGTGTTCCTTGATCGTAAGATACAAGCCCTGACTGCCAGTGACACGGCTAAGCGCCACGTAAACCAACTTGTGAGGATGGTTCTTGCAGTATTCATAAACAACCGTGTCAAAGGTTCCTCCCTGCGATTTACGGATGGTCTTGGAACTGGCCGGAACCAAAGAGAACTGCATCCTTTTCACTGAAACGTGTCTCAATGCCTTTACTCTTAATTGTAAAGGACAAATTGTTATCGGTTCGATGGGAACCAAGGTTCCATACCGCCTTACACGCACACAACTTATCTTTGCTTTAGTTACATGGCCTACCCCTGCAGAACATGCCAACCACAATCTTCAGTGAATCGTCCACGTCTCTTTCGATTTCCATAAGCGTGCCGACCATGCCATTGACCAAGCCATCGGTCACATCGATATTCATGACGAGCATGTACGGTCTATAGACACAGAAGGTGACGACCGATGGTAGGTTCCACTGTCAACCCGGCCCAGTTCTTCAATCTTCTCGAGAGCTTGCCATTCTTCCTGCCTGCTCCGATGGACTACTACGACATGCCTGGCACTGTTGGTAATCTTATATTCACATGCTTCGGCGACCAGCTTGTTGTGCTCGTCAACGTCTGGATTGCTGAAGAGACGTACGGCAAGTGGACACTGTATAGTAGCCACTTCCCGAGTGACGAAGCGTCCAGTTAGCATCTGCAGTTCTTCCCTAGTTAAATCTTTACCATCACCAATCTTGGTAAGCAACGAAGAGCACGTACTGTTACTCTGTCTCACCACCTTTGTCAGAGGGAAGTAGGACAGATGATGCGAGGGGAGCACGCCCGTATTGTAGACGCTCCCGCCTTTACGTGACCTCCTGCGCGCCTCACTGGTTCGCACAAGAGGAAGCTGCCTCATGTCCCCACTGAGAATCATATCAAAGCCTCCAAATGGTTCGGTCATACGCGAGGGTCGAATTTCTCTGGAGAGGAGATGCACTTGTGTTATCAAGCCTGATGACAGCATGGTAACCTCGTCTATAATGATACAACGAACGTCTCTGAACATCGTCCTAAACGCATTAAAATCATCGGCCGAAAGGCCATTTTGCTCTCTTGTTTTTCATCAAAATTCTAAATTCCGATGTATGGTCCCTCCATTCAAAGCCACGGCCGCCTTGCTGGTGGTTGCACAGGCTACATATGTATTAATAGCACTGTTATCCTGATCATGTCTATACGTTATGGTACGGTTCCGGCAGTAGCGATTATATGCATCCATAACCCGCCGAAGTGTAAATGTCTTACCACAACCAGCGGGGCCCGCGAAGAAGATTTGCAAGGACTTAGCTCTTTTGTCCGTCACACGATGTATCACCTCTCGAATGAGCACTCCTTGTCTGTCGTTAACCATTCTCATGCGAGCATAGAAGTCTTCAAATGGAATGACATCATCTCTTCGTTGAACACCAGAGTAAGTTGCTGACACCACTTTCGAAGGCACCTTCTCTGGTAGCAACTGACTGTTATCATTCGTCTCCACCAGGGTGACTACAGTTACTATTATCAGCGGAGGCGGAATGTCCAATTTCTTTGTTACCATCGTCCGCAACTTCAGGTTGTTGAGCCCGACTGACAGGCTCTTACGCCGTCATCAATTCGGCAATGGTCCCTCCTGCCGAGTACCGTTGTTTAACCTCCAGGGTGCTTTCTTGGTTGTCGTCAAACATCTTTTCAAACACGTTGCCATCCAAGATGTCAACCTCCTTGCGGAACGGCAAGTATAACATCACATGTTCTTGTTCGTAGATCGTTTCTTCATGAATGGTGTAGTTTCGGCTTCTGAGAATGGCCGGCTTTTGTCGTTTCCTCAGTCTTGTAACTGTACTCAGCCATGAATTCGGCTTACGTAACACCTTCCATGCTTACCGGACGGTCTTCATACTGTTCCAAGGGAGTCTTGCGCCAAATGTCGAAGCTGTTTGCAGGAAACTGTTCTTCTACCATCTCAGTCTTGGTTTTGCGACATGTCGTTCTTGAGGCCAATGGGTGCTGACATACATAACTTCCCGACTCGTTGTACACATGTGAAAGATAAGGAGAAGCCACACCGCTTCTTGAGCTGACATTTCTGTTGCATTCATCATCTTTACACCCATTTTCCGCATGACGTCATCATATGACATTTGCGCCTCTGGGTTTGCCTCGATAAGAGCCTTGATCGCTCGTCCCAAGTTAGACACACCTCTGTTGGCCTTATTCACACATTCGGCTACATATGAAGAACACGCATAAACGTCGAGAATGACTTGAAGATCCATGTTAGAGTTTAAGACTGAGGCAATCCATGGATTGAGAGGATTTACTTTCGTCTGGTCAAGTGCTCTCTTTAGCAGTAAAGTAATGACAGTGTATGGCATACTATCGTTTTCTACCTATTCATCCGGAGCTTGGTTTAACAATAGAAGCAGATGGGCATGGGGACTACCGCTAAGCTGGAATTAAACCCGTTTGAAAGTTTCAATTACATGGTAAAGCTTAAATGGGCTGGTACGAGAATTTCGCAGCACTTTCATTATTACTCTCACCATATGCTCAAAGCATATAGCACATATCACGGGGTCGTTGTTGACTAGCGTTTCAGCGAACTGCTGATCCATATCCTGTTCGTTAATTTGCAAGTCTGGTGGTCTGACCTGGAACTTCTTCAGAAGAGCTAGGAGCCTAGACCAATGTACATCACATGCAGAAAGTGTGAGGAAGATGGTCGGTTTTACAAGTTTTCGGATCATAGCAAAGAGTTCACTCTTCCTCTTGTGCCAGTACTGAATGCTATTTGGCACACCCTCCATAAAACCTAAATCTTGTTCAATTATCTGCCCTACCTTGTCTGCGTTCTGCACGTCTTGTCTGATCAAAAGCCCAGTTTCAGCGTTGTTGCGATACATCATCATCCTCTGAAAGGAAACCTGGTATCGCAACACCTTTACAGCCATATAGCGAACGTGTTATAGGAAGACACCTCGTTTATTTCTATGTCGTATTTCACTGGAATCTATTGTGAAGGGCGTCGGCCTAGCCTCGGGTGCTATACACCGAGGGTGGCCCAGGTATATCTGAGGGAATGACAATTCTTCCCCATGACTATCGTATAGTGTGCTCAGTGACCTCATCCCCTCCCCTGGAGCAATTTTCAAAATCGTTTCTTGATCGTACGCCAGATTATGTTGATCGAGAGTTAAAGGGCCAATGATAGGGGTGTTTGAGCTTGGCTTTAACATGCTTGCACTATGTAGAATACAGGCCACCGAGAGTCCTTGCCGCGCACGAGACCTCATAAGCGGGCGGGAAATTTACAATACATTATTAAAAATTCCCGCTTTCCCACCTCGCGGCGATGCGCCGTGCCGGGCTTTCGCACAAAAACCTGGCAGACGATGTCACGTCTTGTATATGACGTCAGCAGCCAGGGGTTATCATTGGTTCCCAGCGCCAAACTCTCTCAGACGTCGCGCGCTACAGCGGCCGCGGCCACTTCGCGCGCGCCGCAGCCGGTGGAAGTAGAGGAGCGGCCGAATGAGTGGGGCCGGCGGAGGAGCGCCGCCGTTTTGGAGTGCGAGAGGAGAGGGAAAGGTGCAATTACGCGGAAGTACAAATTTTCTCTCCATAAAACTCAGTTTACACTAAACGCAATAAAATATTTCTTGCTGAGGGATAATTATGACCTGTCGTCTTTTAACATCCCAGACACACCGCCCCTTTATTGAGACCCCCTTTTTGGGTCCGTTTAAGCCTGTGGCAACGTTAATTGGGTCCGACAAATCTGTTGGGTCCGGGCACTCTTCCCCATTTTCCTGTGTGTCCGGAAGGACGGCCCTCATCGTGGACACGCTGTAGCCTCCCCTCGTCTACACAAAAGCCATGGTGCTTGTATAGAGGCGAGCTCTGAGCAATTCCACCCACGGAGCTATCATTTTTCGTGACATGACGTTAGACAAGTAGATTGTCTTAGCTAAGTGCGCCTTTTAATGTTAACCCCAACTGACTTGTCTTGTTCGATACTTCGTGGTGACTGCCTTAACATTTCGTCCGTGTCAACCTTAAGATTGACCACAGGTCTCTTTAATGCTGAACTGGCCGTTACGCCAGCTCATTAGATACCGGATTTGAACGAAGGGAATGCGAGGAGAAATTAAACGTTTGGTCACAGCGTTCAAAACTTGCAAAACAGGCGGTAAGTGTGGATACCGATACCTATGGCTAACACTGTACAGTGGAATTTTCTGCTTGACCAGAAAGCACTTGCACGTTCCACAAACACTCGCCACAGTCTCATGAGACCATTCTGGAAAGGCCAAACGCAAAGTGTGATACACTGCATTACTCATAGGTGTCAAGTCCTTTTCGTGCCACAGTCTGTCACACATGTGTCCAAACGGATTGTTCACGAAGTCTGATTCAAATGTACTGGTCGTAGATGCACTTTAGGAAACACGAATGGCGTGATCAGTCACACGACGGGCCTTCAAATCCTCTTAGGTTGGTTCCCGTTGACTGACGGCTTCCATAGGCTCCATCTCGGCGGTTATGGGGCGTCTATTACGCTCGCCAGTCTGGCGTCTCCGTTTGGCAAGGCGTTCCTCTCTCTGTTCGGGGGCCTCCGCTGCTCTCTTCGCCCTCTGACGCTCATTCTCTCTTTGTTGAGTAGCCAACTGCCAGGCGACAACCTCAGGATCGAAAGAGTTAATGTCCTCTTGTCTATACCGCCGTTTAGCGGCGGCTGGACTCTCCTTCTGTGCATCCATATCAAGCGTTGCGATACAGCCGCCGTATACACAAAGCTGCGGATGCGACGACGCGCGGTTCCGGTGATAGAGCGGCCTGCGGCGAGGCGGTGGTGACGAACGCGGCGAAGCTGTGGGGTCTCGCTGGTTACGATAGTATTGGCGCATGCGTACAACTGCTCATCCGCGTTACTTAGCGGAGCGGGCGCGCGGCTGCGGCTAGGGCGGGGACGAAGCGCGCGTTCTCACCAACTGCTCTTCTTCGGTTGCCATGGTAACGGCGCATGCGCAGAACTGGTCTCGCCAATGTACCGTGAAATGCTCGACTGGTAGCCTAGCGTAGCTCCCACTAAAAAAATGACTCCGGCATAGCTCAGCTAACCCTAGGTATGCAAGCGAAAGCAAGGATTACACGTGAAGTCCCTTCCTAAGGTTTTCGTGGCAGAAGCAGTCTGACAGACAGATGGACCACGTGGGTTGTCGTGCATTCCGCACTGCGAGAACTCACTTCCAGCGGCTCGCCAGTCTCCGCCTCGGCTGCTAACAAGGTTTGAGTGGATGAAGCGCACAAAAAACACGGCACATAGGCAAAGACGGACACGACACAGGCGCTACTTGCAACTGTTTATTGGATACACGCACGGCTTATTTATAGCCAAGAGGTAGGGGTGATGGAAAAAAAAACACAAGCAAAGGGTAAAAGATACCGGCGATGGTTTGGATACTGCATTGTAGGAAGCAAAAGTGACTCAAATCTTTCTAAACTTATCTAAAAATATACTCTCATTCTTATGTATGACTAGCGATGGGGTGCTGATGCAGGAACTCCCGCCTTTTTTAATCCGTTGGGCTTCTAGCAGTTCTCGGGCAGTCTTATCTTTACTTCTGCAAAGGATTTGAGTTTCCTGGAGCGTTGGTTGACACTTCTTCTCTTCTTTGCCGCAGTCCTTGCAGTGATGCGGCAAATGTGACCCGGTACCAACTCTTAGTGATCGTCTGTGCTCGGTTAAACGTGCATTAATACATCGGCCTGTCTGGCCGATGTACACCTTTCCACAGGTCAGCGGGATGCTATCAACCACCCCCACAGCGCATTTCAGAAAAAGGTTTACATGCTTAATTTCACATTCTGTTGATTTGGCATCATCATTTCCAATCTTTCGACACAGCGATGCAAGTGTCCTGGGTGCGGAGAAGACCACTGGTACTTTGTATTTTGCAGCAACACGCTTAAGATTATGAGCCATTTTGTGGGAGTATGGAATCACCTCCGGTTTGATTTTCTTTTCAGATACTTCACCATCTTCGCTCTTTCTTTCTCTCTTTTTTTTTACTTTTTTCAGTCCTGCTTCCGTGACAGAACTAATCACCAGGGAAGGAAAGCCTGCCTTTATAAGCTTTTGTATCTGTATATCAAAGCTTTCCTGTACTTTATGACAGCACGATTTTTTGAGAGATGTTTCAAGGCACATGATGGCAATGGCACGTTTCACAGTTTTAGAGTGCGTCGAATCGTAGGGCAACAATTCTTTGCGGGCACGAGGTCGATACATCCAGCAAACGCCTTCGTCAGTAATGGTTATGTCAATATCTAAAAACTGTAACTTTTTTTCTTCCGCGAGTTCATAAGTAAAATCCAAACCCTTGCCATGTTGTTTAAAATCTAAAAGGATATCCTGCAGAGTTTGCAAATAAGTCAAGGGTGATTGCTTAGTCAATATAATTAAAAAATCGTCAACGTACCTAAAGGTCTTGAGAACTTTGCTTGCGTCAAATGTCACCGATAAGGTTCTGTCAATACCCGCAAGAAAGATGTTGCACAGTACGGGAGCGACGCACTAACCAATAATAATAATAATAATTGGTTTTGGGGGAAAGGAAATGGGGCAGTATCTGTCTCATATATCGTTGGACACCTGAACCACGCCGTAATGGAAGGGATAAAGGAGGGAGTGAAAGAAGAAAGGAACAGAGAAGAGCCGTAGTGGAGGGCTCCGGAATAATTTAGACCACCTGGGGATCTTTAACGTGCACTGACATCGCACAGCACACGGGCGCCTTAGCGTTTTTCCTCCATAAAAACGCAGCCGCCGCGGTCGGGTTCGAACCCGGGAACTCCGGATCAGTAGTCGAGCGCCCTAACCACTGAGCCACCGCGGCGGGTGCACGAACCAATGCATATTCCTCTTTTTTGCACATACATTTCACTTTGAAAAGAAGCGCTTGTCGAAGACAAATAAAACTCTAAGAGCGCTAAAAAGTTATCTGCAGATATTCCGGCAGTATTTTGGAAAGCAATCAGGCCGCTTGTTTCAATGCAGGCCAAGAAAGATGCCATCAACTCTGCATGTGGTATAGAGTAAAAGAGATCAACCACATCTACAGATAAAAATACAACCTAGTGATTCGTTCTCCCGCAGAAATTGAATGATTTCCAGACTGTTCTTGACACCAAACGGATCTTCCACTACCAGGTTATTGAGTTGTTTTTGAAGGTAGCGGCTAACAAGATTTTGTCAGGAACCTCTTTCGCTCACTATGCACCCGAAAGGTACACCTTCCTTGTGTGTCTTGGCAGTGAAAAACACATTCAAACTATAGCGCTTGCTGTTGTGAATACCTTTCGCGAGCTTCTGTAAACCGAGTTCTTCACATACGGAAATTGCCCGAATTTTTACCTTTCCAGGTTTCAGTTTTGTAGTCTCGAAATTCTTGTGGATGGCCTGGACTGCTTTCTCGCTGAACATGCCTGACGGCAAGACGACGAAGCCTCCTCCTTTGTCGGCCTGCATAAGTCGTAGGTCATTATCGTTGAAAAAAATCTACGACATGCTTCATTGGAGATCGTTGGCGAGGTCCGAAAGTAGGTACCGTCCTGATAAGGCTGTCAACACCGTCGACCAGGCACCGTCGAGCGTCAGCTGCAGCGTCAGCTGCGTCGTTTCTAACAATGCCAGAGTGTCCCGGTATCTACTGGAAGACGATGTCATGACCCTCTTCCTGAGCCTATTGTTGGAGATGTCTTAATTCAGCTACGAGTTGACCGTGATCGCCATGGCGTAAAGCAGAATTAAGACACTGTAAGGCTGCTTTTGAGTCACAGAGCACAGCCCATTTGTGGGGTGTTTGTGCATCGATGTACTGCACAGCCGCACGAAGAGCGGCCAATTCTGACTCGGTGAAGGTTGCCCGATGCGAAGTTTGCTGGATAATGCTGGTCTGTCTCGCAGGAATGACCACGGCGTAGGTTGAACTTGTACCTGAGACCGAACCATCTGTATACACATGAGTGCGGTCACTATATGCGGCGTGGAGTAGGCAGAGTGTTAACTGTTTATTGGCTGGTGTCGATAAGTTTGCTTTTTTCGTTATGCCCGGAATTGTAAGGCGCACGCATGGCTCCCGCATACACCACAGCGCAAAGGAAGGCCGGGCTGCCGGGGTGAACTCTGATGGGATGGACGACTGGTGGGCTGCTATAACCTTTGAAAACGTTGCGTGTGTTCTTTGATTCACCACTGACACAAGGTGGTGCTACGGAATCCTTGTTAGATTCCGTATGTGGATCCGCAGGGTGTCAAGGGTTATATACGTCGAGAGTGGGTAGTCCTGGGCGATTGCAATGGTAGCAACTGTTGATGCACTGCGAGGGAGACCCAGGCATGTGTGAAGTGCCTTACCTTGTTTAGCTTGCAGGGCACGCAAATTCGTCTTGCATGTGCTTGAAAGCACTGGTGCACTATACCGCAAATATCCCAAAAAGAGTCCTCTGTAGAGTTGCAGCATTGATAGAATCGACAATCCCTATGATTTTCCGCCAAGAAATCTGAGCATGTGTGTGATAGAGATTAGTTTTTCTTTACCTTGCTGCAATGCGGGCTCCATGATAAATTCCGATCTATAACAATTCCTATAAAACGATGAGATGCACGATAGGCAATGACATTGCCGTCAATAGTTAGCGGATAAAGAGTCATACTTTTGCGCGTGAATGCCACTATAGCACACTTCTCGGCTGACACACTAAGACCTTGCTCTCGGAGATAGGAGGAAGTTATGGTTGCTGCCCTCTGAAGTCTTGCTCGCACCTGGAGACGTGTCACAGAGGAGGCTCAGATGCAGATGTCATCGGCATACATAGAGATATGAACGGTATTAGGTAGGTACTCCTGGAGTCTTATAAGTGTTAGATTAAACAAAGTAGGACTGAGCACTCCGCCCTGTGGCACGCCCCGGTAGGTGTAATGCACGGATGTGGAGCCATCTTCACGCATAATAAAAAATGTCCTTTTGGTCAGATAGCTTTGGATCCACCTATACATCCGTCCACCGATTCCAACAGCCTCTAGCGCGTCAAGGATGACTTCATATGTCACGTTATCGTATGCGCCTTTTCTATCAAGAAAAAGTGCCGCGCACATGCGCTTGTGGCGTTTCTGTTGCTGTACTGTGGACACGAGATCAATGACAATGTCTATAGAGGAGCGACCCCGTCGGAAACCCGCCATGGCATTAGGATACACGTTATTGTGCTCAAGGTACCACTCAAGACGCGCCAGAAGCATTCTTTCCATGACTTTCCCACACAACTGGCCAAAGCTATTGGCCTGTATGATGACAGGTCGAGCGGGTATTTCCCTGGTTTTAGTAATGGTATCATGCGACTGGATTTCCACTGGGGAAGAACAACTCCGTCTTGCCACGAGTGGTTGTAAAGGCTCAGTAGCTCTGTTCAAGAAGAACAGCGCGAAAAGACAAGGACCACAGGATGATACACAAAGACAAGCGCTGTGGTCCTTGTCTTTTCGCGCTGTTCTTCTTGATTATGGCATACCAACTCGCCCAAGCATCAGTCCTAACAGTAGCTCTCTACGCGCGTCGTGGCCAAGGTGGCACAGCGCAGCATATGCAATGCCGTCTTGACCTGGCGCAGACGAACGCTTACATTCTGCAAGGGCAACATCAAGTTCCTCACGAGTAAAGGCAACATCCATCGCTTAATCCCGTGATGCAGGAGGAACACGCTGGGAACCCGAGGTAGTCACTGCACCCGCGATCGTTCTGCACAAGTCAGTTGCAACTTCAATCTGATGACGGTTTTGATGTAGAGCCAACACACAGAAAGGCTGTATTTGCTGTGGAAGCGTTTGAAGCCCCCGCACTGTCCGCGAAATGAGGGACATGGGCTTTCGAGGATCCAGAGATTGACAGGACTTCCAGCGCTGTTCTGCCAGCGTGCCCATTCGTCGCTTGATTTTCCTCTGCACACGACACGCCTTTTTCAGATCCCTAACGCATTTGGTCCGTCTGTAGCGTCTTTCTGCACGCCGACAGCACGTAGGTGGTCTAATTCGACATCAAATTCGGTGCGCATTCTAGTTGACGTGAGGAAGCCTCTAACAGCCTTCATTGCCGTTGCTATAATGTCCTCCAAACTGAAAGTGAGGCCTTCTTTGCGCACCTCTTCCATTCGAGTTTTAAATGTCGTCCAATCGATGTGCGCGTGCTTAGCTTGAGGTAGGTGGGTATGTGGTCACTCCCGTGGGTCTCCGCATCACAAAACCACTGGACACGCCGGCGCAGAGACCGCGAAACTAGCGTGAGGTCTAGGCAACTGCTGTATGAACTGCCTCGCAAGTATGTCGGGCTGCCGTCATTACGTAAAGTTCGTTTTCTGAAGAAAATAAGGCCAGATTCCTCCCTCTGGCGTTGACTGTAGGACTTCCCCACAGTCGGTGGTGGGCGTTAAAATCTCCGCTAATATTCCAAGGAGCCCGGGTTGCCTCCATAATTGTCTTCAACCTCTCGCAGTCCAATTGAGAGGAGGGGGAGACATACGCCGCAATCAGTGTGAACTCTATGGATGCTTTTTTGACTATGAAACACACGTACTGATTGTCGTTGTGGGGTTGAACTGGGCAGCAAACGTACGTTATGTCGGTACGGATGTAGACCAGAACTTTGCTGCGCTCCCCGCATGTCGGAGCAAAGAAGGGCTCGTACCCGGAAAGCCTGAGTGCTTGGGATAAGTTAGGCTCACAGATGACTAATATTGGGAAGTGGTTGTTGAAAACATGTTGCCGAAAACTTGCGATTAGTGACTTTAGGCCTCTTGCGTTCCACCGGAAGACCGCAGCGCCCCTGACGTCCTAACGAAACGTGGAAAGCTGGCCAACCATTCTGTTTTAAAGACCTTGTAGTGCTGGAACCAGAGAGTCCAGCACCAGTAAGACTGTAGAACTGCAGATTGGGCTAGTTGGTGATGCATAGTGGTGGTTCGACAGAGCAACAGCCCACACAGACCAAGTAGGAGACGAGAGACACAAATCAGCGCTGATTTGTATGTCTCATCTCTTACTTGGTCTGTGTGTGCTGTTGCGCTGTCGAAACACCATTAGTAAGACGCTTCGGGCGGTTGACGATTGCAGGGCCTGTATCAGAGGTCGAATGGCGTTGACCACCGTCCGGAGGATCACGAGGGTTTGGCGATCTTGCTCTGGGAGCCTTTCTCTAACGACAGGTGAGCTCGGCGATTGGAGCTTGCGCTGAGGAGGCTCAGCAGGACGTAACGGCGGAAGCGCTGGCCAAGCATGCGCACACGAAGAGGTCTGATTATTCTTGGCGATACTTCGCGGACTGGACACACTTGTACGTGACGGCACGGGAGGAGGTTTATGAGGAGCCTTGGGCGCGTTAATGTGGTTGCGTTCTGCAATAGACTTTCTTGAGTTCCTCATGCGGCGAGAACGCCTTCTCCGAACAGTCGCGGCAGCTTCATGGTGCGTAGAATTGTCCCGAAGCATTTGCTTTAGAACGGCACGCTCGTTTTTTAAGCGCGGACAGTTCTTAGATTAGGCGTCATGAGGCCCGTTGCAGTTGGAACACTTAAGCACTTGTGCATTACAGTACTCAGCGCTGTGAGCTCCGGCACAACGAGAGCACACTATCGTGTTGTCCCAGACCCCGCTCACACGACCTAGTTTCACATATTTGTGGCACTGCAGGGGTTTCGGAATAAAAGGCCGCACGACATGACGGAAATGGCCCCGCTGTCGCCTTGGAACAAAATCTTCACAAAACAAGAATTGCCCAGACGTGATACCCGTAGAATTAAGGTGCCATCATTTGCCGGCTTCACGAGTATGGGCAAATCATCTCGCGTGATAGCCTCGTCGACATCATAAATTACGCCGGAAGAGGACTCGTTCCCACCTAGGGGGATAACAGTACATACTGATAACCCGCCGAGCTGAGTTATGGCCCGCAGTGGTTCCAGCGCAGCCGCATGGTGGACATCAACGGCTACAATGTTCTTCCGCGCATTCACTCGAACGTTTTTGATTTCGTTAGGCACGACGGCCTTGAGTTCTAAAGAGACGGCTTGCCTGTTAAGACGCCTCATGTTGTCGGTTGGCTGCACAGGAAGGACGAGGATGGTGTGCGCCGGTGTGTTGCCACTTGTTTTTACAGTGGACTCATTGGATGACGATCCGGTTCTTAGTAGTCTTCTCTTGGTCCTCCGGATGAGGTAAGTCTCAAAGCCGTCCTCACTGCTGGCCTCGCTGAGGTACCCGATGGTGTCATCGCTGTCGGGGTCGCTCGGACGGCTGCACCGCTTCCTCGACGAGCTCGAGGAGGAGGCCGTCAGGCCATTCGGATGCTCCGGAGGGTTCATATCCACCGCTGTATGATGGGGGACGGCGTCCCCGCAGTATACACGCAAAAACATAGAAAAAAGCTGGAGACTGACTGAAAGGAAGGAAGGAAGGCCTCAGACGTTGCTGGCACATACCAACTACGGGGGAGTGGCCAAGACACAGGTGGTTAATTGCTGGATGCAGGAAAGTTTTGACGGGAATAGGAGTGGTAATAGGATGTAGCCTGATAGATTAGAAGACGGAAGGACAGGGGTCCAGTTAACTTGGAGATCGAAGACGGGACAATGGCTTAATGTGCATAATAGTATACAATGCCTGTAATGTTTCAATGTCGTACTGACTGAGCGCGGGAAGAAGAAATTAGAATGGGAGGCGCTGCGTTTCCTGAAGAAACTTTTTCACAGCAGAGCGCACACTCCTGTCGCTTCATCCAAGCAAAGAAGCGCCAATGGAAAGAACAACCGCGGAGGACACAGGCAAGCCCAGTTGATGAAATGGAATTTGCAAAAGACGCTTCCCCAAATGAGAGAAGCGGCGGCAGAACACCAGGAAGTGATCTATTGTCTCAGGTTCGGCACAAAAAGGGCACAGTAGGGAAGCCGCCAGGCCAGATCTGTGAAGGTTGAAATTTATAAGGGGAACCCGGCAACGCAAGCGCGTGAAAGAGACCTCTAGTCTACGTGAGCGCCAGTCTTTGCTACTCCAAGGATGCAGAAAATGCTGATATTCGGGAGATGATGAAAGAGCCGAGGCAGCAAATTCCTGAAATATTGTGTAGCTGCGAAACCGCACCGCAGCTGTATATGCACACGTTGGCAGGACAGCAACAATTGGGCCACAGAGAGAGGTTCTTGGTAAGGAATCTGCAACCTCATTTAAGTGAAAACCCATGTGACCTGGTACCCAAAGCAACCTTACCGAATTTAGATGGAGCGGAATCAGGAACTTAAAGAGACGAAACGCCCGAGACTCCGTCGGTGAGGATAAGGAAGAGCAAATGGACAGAGAGTCTGTCATAACCACAACCTGGGAAACGGTAGTTTCTAATTTTCGTAAGGCTAAGATTACTGCTAATAATTCAGCCAGAAAAATGGGAGTGAAGTCAGGGAGACGGAGCGAAAAAGAGCAATCCAGTGAAGGCAAAAAAAATCCCACACCTGCCTTCTCGCGATCCTGCGAGGCATCGGTAGCAATAAGAACATGAGAGGGAAAGGACCTTAGGTGGTCCTGCAACAGACCCTGAAGAAGCGGGAAGGGCTGCAGCTTTGCATTCGATGGGAAAATGTCACCGAATTCAATGTGGACAGATGATGAGTATTTATACAATTAGCGGACATCTGTGAAACGAATATTTATGGGATCAAGGAGGGACTGCACGTAACATATCTGCGGGGTATGAAAACGCGACCAGGCAGCACTAAAAAAGGCGGAAGGTTGACTAAGAAATATTATACTGGAAGCGTAAAGAGGTTCGCCGCACAATTTTAAAAATGTTTGAACTGTTAAAAGGCGAAACCTAGCTGATAACGATGGCATTCGCGCCTCAAGGTGCAGAACAGCATTGGCGACATGTTTAGGAAGCCCCAGACAAAGGCGCAACGCCTCACGCTCCATCAGCACAAGAGGGCGAAGTTTATGGGCAGGAGCTCCAGAGAATAAAACACACCCGAACTCCAAAATTGGGCGGCCGAACATTTTATGAATCATCAGAAGTGTATGCCTTCTCCTGCCTGAGCTAGCACTACAAAGCCTGCGCAGGATGCCAATGGCCCGAACTCCTTTTGCAGAAAGTTGCTCAATGTGTGGCCGCCAGGAGAGAGTAGAGTCGTATATTACTCCGAGATACTTCACCGTCTGAACTTGAGGTATTATGTTATTTCTATAGACCAGGCAGATATTTACAGGAACAGAAACTGGAAATACTAACAATGCGCATTTCTTCACATTAAGGGACAGATGAATTCTTTCTAACCAGTTGTCAAGAACATTGAGGTAATTTTGCAGGGTTCAATAAAGAGTGTGAATGTCATCTGCTGATGCAAAAAATGCAATATCGTCAGCGTACATATAAGTTTTCATATTTTGAATGCATGGAATTTAGCTTAGAAAAATGTTCAAAAGAACAGGTAAGAGAACTGATCCTTGCGGAACACCTCTTATCTGTGGAAATCTCCTTGAGGAAACACTATTTTGGCAGCAGTAAAATTCTCTATTTACCAAAAAAACAGAAATCCAGGCTACAAAATAGCTTGGGAATTTCAGTTCCTGTAATCTTAGTAATAGAGTCGAGTGCTGAACGCTGTCGTATACTTTACTGACATCCAAGGTGACAAGCGCCGCTAACTGTTTTCTATTGCGAGCTAATTTAATACGACTCTATAGGTCAGTATGAGCATACCAAATTGAACAACCAGGCCTGAAACCAATTTGCATTCAATGGAGTATTTTCTGAAATGAATGACATGACACGGCTCAGAAGGACCCTTTCCACCAATTTCACTAGGTTCGATGTTAATGAAATAGGGCGTATATTGTATAAAGTTAAGCCCTCTCCTTGCTTTTTAAGCAGTGGAACTATTTCAGCAAGACGCCACTCATGCGGTATCCAAGGACCTTTAATAGAATGGTTAACTAGAGCCAACAGGTCTGCGGGAGATTCATTGAACAAAATTTTGATCATTGATGAAGTGACCTTATCGGGGCCAGGAGCCGCTGGGGATAAGCGCAGAACAATGTGCGACAGCTCAGGCATAGAGACCTCAGTGAAATCACTTGAGGTGCAAGTGAATATAGCTGGAGAAGCTAGAGCAGATGTAAAGCGAAGCTCTAGGCCGCACGCAATACCCTCTAAGGCCTTTGCGATGTCAGCAGGGGACTGAACGAGATATTCAATGTTGGCAGCCGGAGGAATCACCTTGTTTCGCCTCATGAAATTAAACAAAGCTCGTTTATTTCCTGATTGTGAAAGAAAATCGGAATGATTTGTTTTATACTCCTCCTTTGCACGGGTGACGGTGCGCTTAAATGTTGCTGCAACATACTTATAATCGAACCAATTTCTTCCAGGCTGCTTTCCGTCGTCTATATGCACGCGTGCACTCAGCATTCCACCAATTGTTCGCGATTGCACCCTTGGTTCTCTTAACCAAAAATTCAGACTTTTGCCTTGCATGTTCCAGTACTGAAAATAGATGTGCAGCCTTGCTTCCTTGGTTCTCTTAAACAAAAATTCAGACTTTTGCCTCGCATGTTCCAGTACTGAACATAGATGTGCAGCGTTGCTTCCGGCAGTTGTCTGAGCGCAAGTGTCTGAAGTGATTTAGAGGGCTGATTTTAGCGTGTCCTTAAAACAAGTGTAATTTATTAACGTGCGCTGATGTCGCTCAGGAAGAGTTAATTTACACGCAAACTTGAAACTAATCGGTAGATGATTACTGTTTGTTGCATTGGCAACAGGCGCCCAAGACATAACAGAGACTCCTGGGGAGGAAAAAGTTAAATCGAAGGCAGAGCGGCATTGGCTCCGAAGAAACGTAGGCAATCCGGAATTGTTGCAAATCAAGTTGTTGTGAGAAGCCCAATCAAATAGTCTAGAAACAAAGCTGTCTGTTTTAAGCCCCCACGTCACATGGTGCGAATTGAAACCTCCAAGTAATAGAACCTGAGATCGGCTACTAGACATGAGTGAGTCAAGGGGCCGAGTGTCACGCACACCAGACGGGAAATATGCATTAGCTACCGTAAAGAGCTGTTGTCCTGGGACGCTGAGGTGAACCGCAAGAATTTAACATTCATTGTCCGCATATTGGAAAGAAATGCATGCTCTGTTACAAAACTTTGTAGAGATGAGCACTAACAACCCTCCCCCTCGTGATGACCGGTCAAGATGGAACGGACGGTAATTCTTGAGATGATAATTGAAATTTGAAGTTAGCCATGTTTCCAGTAAAGCAACTAAATCTGGTAGAAGCTGATTGCATAGGCAATTTAAATCTGTTGAAGCTGAGAATATAGATCGACAATTCCACTGTAGTACACTTAAGAACCCTATCTTGGCGGGAGTGCCGCAGCTGCGACTGCCTTTTCTAGAATCCTGGTCTTAGCATTTTGACTTGCGTTACTTTTCTTTGTCTTTGACTGGGGGCAAGATGGGCCTGCAATATTCAGAGGAGACCCACTTCGTTTCTGGGCGCGGAGATGAGACTCCATATCCATACAGTCCATAGAGGATTTGTCCATAACGCTGGTCGAAGGAGAGGCCTTAGAGGTCTTTTGTTGCTCACATTGTTTTTGGCCCTGTGGAGCGGAATCAATTACTACAGGAGGAGGGGTAGCTTCCGAAGCCAAAGAAGACAAGAGCGGAGCGGTGGACGCCTGTAGAAGATTGGTCCTCTGAGCAGTTATGACCTGCGAAATGCACGTGGACACGGTTTCCATAATGCGATACATTGCATTTGCCACAGCTTTCTCAACTGCAGCTGTAATAGCCTGGAACCAACTAGAATCCATTATGGGTGAGCATTTGGCGGCCACACTAGAGTAGCCTGAGGCTCTCTCCTTGACTGCGGCAAAAGCCTCTCTCCGCGTGCATCTGCGCTTGTCTATAACCTCGAGCACCTGAACTTCTTGTGCTCGTGCAGGACAGTCAGGTGAATCAGCAGGGTGAGCACCACTACACAAACAACATTTCTCTTGCTGTTTAGGACATTCCTATCTGCAATGATGTTCCCCACAGGCACAGCAGCGTAAGGCCGATTTTCAGGCTTTGCCGCTGTGGCCAAATCGCCAGCAGTTTTGACACTGAAGGGGCCGAGAGTTAAAGACATCTACTCGAAAAACCAATGGCCAGACTTTAATCTCTGACGGGCAAAATATTCCTGCAAATGTGGCAATGACGGACTCCGTAGGAATGTTTACTCCGTCAACGATCCTGCTGCATCGATGGACAGCAATCAGAGGTTCTCAAGCGTTTCCGCAGGGCTCAATCGAGAGTCGACCCCTCGGACCAAGCCCTTGGAACATGCTTGATGAGGCGGAATGAATGCGCTCACCGGGTGGTTGGCGAAGGTCGTACACTTTAGCAGGTCTTCAATACAGTCTTTATCCAGCGACGTGCACAAAATACCACCCCTGCCGAACTGCCGAACATCGGTAATGTGCATAAAGTGCTTCGATGTGGACTGAAGGGCCGCCTGCACTGCCTCCGGGTTGTTCAGTCGGATAGCGCCTCCATCAGAAGGCACTAAAGCGACCGGAATGCTCGAACACCACTGCGGAAAAAGAGATCAATTGGGAGCTGGTCTTGAGGAAGAGATGCCGACCAAGGGGGAAACACCTGGCCGGGAGAAGAAGTAGACATTAAGCTCTCGTCCCGCGCCCGATCACCCCAGAACAGGTGCAAGGAGGCACAGACAAAAAGGAGAATTTAGGAAGCTAGCGCAACACCCCCCGGTACTTTGCCGCTGCCCCGAAGCCTGGGTTGCTGGGCCACGTCACACAAGACAAGAAGCTTCCACTTCGTTGTCTTCTTGTAGATTCAGAATAATACCCAAAACTGACGCGTAGCCGGTGGATCACGTCCTAGTTTTGAGTATTGTTGATTCAGAACAATACTCAAAACCAGGGCGTGATCCACCAGCTAAGCGTCACGGCGAACCAGATAGGTGGGCTGGTGAGGCGCATTGCCACCCGTCGCAGGGGCACGACAAAGAGCCACCTAAAAGCATCATTAGAACAGCATACAAGGCGGCCCTTGGCCTACCGGCATCCGCCAAATCAGATCGACTGCTTCAGTTGGGAATATTTAAAACGCTCGCTGAGCTAATCGAAGCCCACAAGATGGCACAAGTGACCCGCTTGTCGCGAACTGTTGCGGGAAGCGCAAATCTTGACAAGCTCCCCATCCACCCCGCTGAGGAGGGATGTGCAACATCACATTTGTCAGCCGACATTACCGGTAGACTAGTTGTTAAACAAGTAGCCAAGAACATGCTGCTAGGCAGACACGGCACCTGCAGGAAATCAAGGGCGCAGGCACTTGAGAAACAGTACGACAGTGAACCACGAGCAGTGTACGTGGATGCACCTCAACACAGCAAAGGCGGAACTTACGTGGCATATATGGCCACTCCAAAGCCAGCCCTCGGTAAGGCTTCAACCTTTCACGCTAACTCTATATCCGAGGCAGAGAAGTAGTTATCGCTATGATCACCGCGGATCCCCGCATCTAGACTATTCTAAGCGAGTCTTAGAGCGCCATTCAAAATTTCGCCAAAAACTTGGTAAACGCGCTCGCACTGTGAATTCTGCGCAACCGAACTCACGATCAATATATCAATCTCGCATGGGTTCCGGCTCACGCGGGTTACACCTGAGACGAGGAGGTCGACCATCTAGCCAGAGTTTTTAACTAACCAGGGGACAGGAGACCTCTACGGAACGGACGCCCCTGCCGAGGAGCCTGGCTCGTACGCGGAGATTATAGAAACATTCTTTGCGAGCTAAGATGCACATATCGCGCCACTCACCCAGGCCTGGACAGGGTGGAAGCCACGACCCTCAGACGCCTAATAACAAAGGCAATTTTTAGCCCCTACCGGATATCTTTAATCACAAACGGTGAATACGACACTGTACTCCCGCACTACGTTGACGGGACGCACGCCCCCCAAGACCATATATTATGGGAATGCGCTAGCATATCCCCCCCCCCCCCCCCCCCCGACGACGCTCTCACCAGCTCCCTCGGCAGAGGAATGGGAAAGGGACAAGGTCTTGGCCAGTTCAAGAAAAACAACGCAGTTGGCCCTCATCACGCGAGCTCAACAAGTCACCCCGACTGGGGCCACCCTGTACTCGCCCCAGCCCCGACTAATCCCCCTCATTTTGTTGCAACAAAGTTGTAACCACCACCACCCTCATCCCAGCCCCGGTGTCTAGGCTGTTGTTGCGACTGCTGGAAGAATGAAAAGTGCACGGGCTTGCCCAGTGCCTCAAGCTGAGCCACAATCGCTGCCAAGGGCAGACAGTAGGATAGGTAAAAGAGATGTGATAGCTCAGAAGAACCAGCACATAAATGATAACAGACAAGAAACAAGGAGGACGACTGGTTTGCGCTGGTTCTTCTGAGATCATGGCTTACCAACTAGCCCAGCAACAAGTTTTGCGGGGATGTGAGAGGAAATATTGAAAGAAACGACGCGCGTCGCAACAACCGCGTCATCTTAAGCGAAGACGACAGTATAGCAACAGATATTCCCGGTGACAAGGAACCCTTGCCACATGGGGTAGCTTCCTGGCAGCAAGGGGCTGGGAGCTAGGGGCTCTCGCGGCGCCTAGCTGTTGTACTGCGAACACGGTGCAAGAATTATTCTTACACCGTGACTGCGACTGAACGAAGAAGGGAAAGGAAAGTGCACGGGGACTGCCCACTGGCTCAAGCTGAACCACAATCGCTGCCACGTGCAGACAGTAGGAGAGCTGAAAGAGATAGGAGGGGAAAAACTGAAAGACTAGAAGCGCGTCGCAACAACCGCGTCAACGAAAGCGACGACGGTTTAGCAACAGATACACGAGAAGGAGCCCTCGCCAGATTGGTGAGAGGTCCTAGATCCCAGTCCTCTAGGGCCAGGAAGCCGCCGATCGCCTGTTGTTGTTGTTGCGCCTGAAGGAAGATTATAAATGAAAGTGCTGGCCTTACGGGGCTAGGATCTAGTGGCTCTCACACATGTCTTTGGGGCGGTGTCTAGGCGGTGAGCAATGGCCTTTGCTCAGTAAGAGGGAAACACGTGGTTAGTCACATGACGCAACTTGCGAGAGCGAGCGGTCGGAACGGCGGTCAGCGCAGCGGCGGAACGAGCGGTAGAAGAGCAACAAGTCAGGTGCTATGACGTCTCAGCCACACGTGCGGAGAGCCAGAGGTCAAATGCATGCGACATTTGAGCTTCAGGTTTGCTGTCGAGAAGTGGAGCTTGAGTGGAGCTTTTCGCTCCGGAAAGTTAGCTGTAGTTCATCCTGGCTGAACCCAGTAAGGCGAGCGAAAGCTCTGTTAAGGTAATCACACGAAGGCAAGCACGCGCCACACGTTTTTATGTAGCGAATGGCGCGTAACGCGATTTCCAGCAGTTGCGAGAGTGGTGTCGGCTCCGCAACGCAGCGTCACGTGATTCGTAAGTTTCGAAGCGAGCGAGTGCCGTATGCTGAATGCGCGCAGCTGCAGCGAGGCGTGCATAGTCGCGTGGCATAACGTCTGAGAGAACATATTAAGGCCAAAGCCTTTCTTGGCTCCTGAGTGGCGTGGACGGAAGTTGTACACGGAAGCTGTAGACGGAAGTTGTCTGCACGAACTGTCAGTAATAAGTTGTGCGGTAAATAAAACAAAAGTGTAAAATTTGGTTAAGCAGCAGTTCTTAAGTAATGTATACGTAATGAAATAAGCCAGAAATTGTAAAATAAAAAACAAAATAAATAAAATGCAAATAAGAATGGAAAATAGAAATATGCAATAAATAAGAATAAAAACAGGAAAACAAAAACATGATTACAGAAATAGCATAAAATGAAAAATTAAGGCAGGATGAGGACAGGGAAAGGCGTTCGCATTTGCGCTCTTAGGCAGACGTTTTTTATTGCGGGGAGTCGCGGACGCCTGAACAAACCAACGACTGCGTCCTCGTTGCGCATCCCACGGGAAAATATCCATTCCTTCATTTTGTTTTGGGAAGAATACAAGAGAGCAATGGCGTGCTTTCTTTCGCATGTCAGGATGAAACAAGCGGTTTATGTTATTTATCCATCTGAGACACGATAATCATCCGCGCAGATATTAGACACATTTACCATACCGCGTACCGTGCTACCATTACCGGAATACCGTGAGTACGCGTGTCGTCAATGCACATGCGCAGACCGCTCAGAGGGCGCCAGATGGCGCCAGGTACTAGGCAGCTACGCGTGTGCCTCCGCCACATCGGGACCAATCAGCGTGGCTACACTGGGGATGGGCGGGCTCCCCAACATTAACACGGTGTGCTAAAGGTTGGCGAAAATAACGAAGCGCCGATCAAAAGGTGTTGTCAAGATGGAAGGACGTTTCGACTTCCACACGGAAGTCTTGTTCACTGATGGAAACATTTCGCACACAAAGCTTAAGTACGTTGTGCTAGTCGTCGCAGGCATCTAGCGTACGAGGGCGGTAGATTGCCGATGTTACGGTTGAGCGTCTGATCTGTTGTCTGGATAAACAAAGACTCCAGATATTGGCGTGACATCCAGTTTTTCTCACGGCCGATAATTGCCGCTTCTTCCCAAGCGATATCATGCTTCGTGTTTTCAACGTGTTCAGCCAGTGCGTTGGAACAAGCCTTCTTTTTCTTGACATCATTCTTGTGCTCATTCAGCCGTCTTTCAAAGTTTCCGCTTTCACCTATGTAGGAGTGATCGCAGTCTGAGCAGGGGATTTTATAAATTACTCCGGGAAACTTTTCCTTTTTTAGCTTGTCCTTTACGGACACCAACTCGTGACGAAGCTTGCACGCAGGCACGTGAGCTATATGCACATCGTAGGTGCGAAAAACGCGGGCCAATGACTCGCTCACGCCTGGCACATAGGGTATTGCAGCTCGGGCACGGCAAGGTGGGCGAACGGGCTGAGCTGGTCTCGTTGTCTGCTGTATTACAGCGTTCACGAAGTGCTGTGGGTAGCCACAATTGTTGAGCTCGCGTCGCACTTGGCGTATATCAGAGGCTTTTTCTTCGGGTTTCGAGCATATTCTTTCCGCACGACGGACGAGGGTAGAAACGACGGAGCGCTTATGGCACGTAGTATGGACTGAATTAAAGTGAAGCTATTGGCCTGTGTGCGTGTCCTTTCTGTACACCTTGAATGATAGGCGGTCATCACGTCGCTCCACCATGACGTCCAGAAAAGGAAGACGGCCAGAAATCTCCTCCTCGACGGTAAACTGGATGGAATCTTCCATGCTGTTCAAATGGTTCGTGAAAGCAGCCAAGGCATTCTTTTTGATTATGCAAAAGCAGTCATCAATGTACCGCAGGAAGACCTTCGGGCGCGGCTCGAACGAAGCCAAAGCGCGGCTTTCCAGTGCTTCCATTGTGAGGTCTGCGGTTGTGACCGAGATAGATGCTCCCATGGCAGTGCCATGAACCTGCTTGTAGACAGTTCCCCGAAAGATGAAGTACGTGTTCTTCAAGCAAAACTGCAGAAGCTTCAACAGGTCTGATGGATCGATGGGTGTCCTAGCACTCAGTCCGTCGTCGTCCCGAAGCGCTGAACGGCATACCTCCACCGCCAGATCCACGTGGACGCTGGTAAACAGTGATCTGACGTCAAATGACACCATTATCTCGTCGCTGTCAATCGTGATTTCGCGTATTTTTTCAGTTAAATCAAAGGAGTTGCGTACGAAAGTCGGTCTCTTGCCAACGAGTGGCGAAAAAACTTTGTGCAAGTAGCCTGAAAGCCGGTACAAGGGAGAGTGGGTAAAATCCACTATTGGTCGCATTGGAACGCCTGGCTTGTGGATCTTCGGGAGGCCATATAAAGCAGGGGCAGATCCATTGTGGCAGAGGAGCGTGAAGTATAACGACCTGTGCTGTGGTGGAACAAACTGGACGACGTCTGTCAAAAGCCTTTGCAACTCTCGCTCTACCTTGAATGTAGGGTCCCGCTTGAGTCGCATGTACGTGCCATCATCCTCCAGAAGCTTCGTCATTTTCTCAACGTAGTCGCTGTGGTTTAGGATGACGGTGGCGTTGCCCTTGTCAGCAGGTAGGATTACGATATCCGTATTGCTCCGCAGGCTCCTGACTGCATCACGCTCCTGAGCAAGGAGTGGGGTGGGGTGCCGATGTGGCAGCTTGGCGAGTATGCTGATCGCACGGGTACGAGCTTCTTCTCGGCGATTGTTTTCCACACGTCCCACAGCCTGTTCCACGGCACAGATGATTTTTCTTGCGTCCGGAGCCGCTCTCGCATTGAAGTTCAAACCAAGCTCCAGAACGGCGAGCTCTGTTCGAGTAGGCCTATACGAAGACAGATTGTGGACGGTGGAGGTAGGTTTGTTGGCCGGACTCCCTTTACGGCCAGGTAGCAGTCTGATTAGCTTCTCTTTGTGTGTGCGCTCACGCTGACCAGACTGTAGACTAGCTACGAAGTTCGCGTGCAACTGGGTGCTGACGAACTCGTTCGGACACTGGTGTTCAAGGCGGCGACGGGTAAAAAAGGCTTGGTTCTGAAGGTGCCTTATTGAGTCCTTGCACTCCAGGATTCTGGCTTGAAGCAACTGTCGTTCTGCTCTTGACACCACGCTATGACCGAAGGGCGTATCGACCGGTCGTAGCAAGCGAGGGACCGCGGGGTTAGGTTCCTGGCTTTGCATATGAGGTTGAATTCTAGGTGAGCCTTGAACGCAGAAAGCCGCACGGTTAGCGAAACCCTATGTGCCAGGCGTGAGCGAGTCATTGGCCCGCGTTTTTCGCACCTACGATGTGCATATAGCGCACGTGCCTGCGTGCAAGGTTCGTCACGAGTTGGTGTCCGTAAAGGACAAGCTAAAAAAGAAAAAGTTTCCCGGAGTAATTTATAAAATCCCCTGCTCAGACTGCGATCACTCCTACATATCTGAAAGCGGAAACTTTGAAAGACGGCTGAATGAGCACAAGAATGATGTCAAGAAAAAGAAGGCTTGTTCCAACGCACTGGCTGAACACGTTGAAAACACGAAGCATGATATCGCTTGGGAAGAAGCGGCAATTATCGGCCGTGAGAAAAACTGGATGTCACGCCAATATCTGGAGTCTTTGTTTATCCAGACAACAGATCAGACGCTCAACCGTAACATCGGCAATCTACCGCCCTCGTACGCTAGATGCCTGCGACGACTAGCACAACGTACTTAAGCTTTGTGTGCGAAATGTTTCCATCAGTGAACAAGACTTCCGTGTGGAAGTCGAAACGTCCTTCCATCTTGACAACACCTCTTGGTCGGCGCTTCGTTATTTTCGCCAATGTATTCACCCGACCAGACGAGATTTCGTCGAACCTTAGATTTCATCGTGCTAAAGGTGTCCAATAGTTTGCGAGTTCGACCCTCTCTCGAGCCGCTGCAAAGAATTCGAGTACTCCTATTTTGTCGACAGCGCGGAGAGGACAAAGTGTCCAGGATTTGTCAGTCTAGTTGCCGTTTGCTGACGTGGTTCTTAAAAGGACTCTTTATTGGGCTGACTTTCGCCCACAAATACCCGAACAGCCAGGCGGCGAAGATAGAAATGTGTTGGGTGGACCACAAAAGGCAAGATTTCCGCTTCTGTCGGCCGCGAAGAATTTAGTTTGCAAAGAAACACCGATTCCTCAAAGATAACTAGGCAGTCTTGAGCAATGTAGAAGTCTTTGAATGTGGCTGCGGTCATTCTAGATAAAACTAGCCGCCTTTCGCGTCAGAGAATGTTGAAGCCGCGTACGACCGGCTTTGTGGAAGAACGAAAAACATTAACGACCTTCTCCGGATTGCGTCCTATTCAAGAAGACTCAATCCCATACTTATCAACGAAAGAAAAGGAGGGCAATAAAATTCGTCAGATACTATTCAAACTGTTTACAAGAATAAATTCGAAAGAATTATAGTCCTGCGGACGAAATGTTTTACAAAGCTGAGCTTCTTGTTTGCGCCTCTGCACCATCGCTTCCGCTTCACGTGGTCGCAACTGCGGACCGTTCTGACGACGTTGCCGAATTGCCTCCACTTCACATTTCCGAAATTCGACGTCGGCCGCACGCTTCTGTCGCTTCATGTCCGCTTCTGGCTTACGGGTTTGAACGTCTACACGTCCCTTCAACCGGTTGAGACTAGCTTTCCGCGATCTTACCTTAGCGATGATCATCGATGTTGCAGCCCAAATCTGCTGCCGTCGTATACCCCATTTTACAAGGAGTGCGCAGGGGAGGGAGAAATGCTCTCAAACACGCGCGATGCACGACACGCCACTGTTGGCATCCTCCCCTGGACTGTTAATCCGGCGCGCGGAGTAACGTCCGGCTGCTTAGTCACTGGTCAAGCGCGTGTTTGCATCTCTACAACGAAAGCTCCAATGTTGTACGGAACTCCAACGTCCTCTAGACATCAATGTTTTTTTGCCGGGCGCGGCAAAAGTCGACAAAAGAATAAGAAAATAAAACGCCGCAAGTATCAGCGCGCGCCAATTATGCGAAGGTCATAGTGTGTCTGCGATGCCTAGTTCATCGCCGCTTTCCGGTCGTCCCGAATTGCATTGGAAGGGGACTAGTTGAACAGAAAATACTTGCGCCAACAACAAGCTTACGCATCAGTGCACTTCGTGAATGAAATGCGGAGAGAAACAAACCCACTGCCTGAGCTTAATATCGGGTTCGGAACGAACCACAGCGGCTGGTTTACCAAACTATACTCTGAACATTGTTTTAAGAGATAAAGCTTTTGGATGGTTTTGGAAAAGCACTTTTAATTCAGCAGCACACGATGTAAGGACTTAACAAATTTGGCTATAAATTTGTTTCGCCACCCCACATGTTCACAATTATCGGGAGAGTGTGGGCATCGCCACGTGAAACAAAGAAAAAAAATGTCGTTAGTACAAAAATACTAATATATTCTGCACAGCATGGCATGAATGGAAGCGGCGACACGAAATTATACCAAACTGCAAAGTGAGCAAAAATGAAGCCACGGCAACGTAAGAATAAACAACGCAAGGAATGAACGGGACGGTAAACTCTGCCACTGTAATAAATCATTCGACTGAAATTACATCCAATGCACTGTAAAAAGTCACTAATTTAGATGAAGCATAGCCGTGCCTGAGACACAACAAACGCTACGACTTAAGCAGTGCCCTAGAATCCGAAGATTAGAACTCTCAAAGCAGGTGTGGCTGTTCGGCCTGCCAGTAAGCGGTAATAGCGCGCCATTAGCGTACCAGCCTATCGGTGTAATTACACATTTTCTGGTATTTCTGAACTGGTACGTACTGGCGGGAACGGAGCAGGCGAGAATGCGCATTGACTTCAGTGGGCTGGCTAAAACTGCTCATAGTATAAATAGACCTACGCGAGCAGCAGGAGGGACCGAATTTCAATTTCATCGCGTGTATCGCCGTAAGCAAGCATTGAAATGATCAGACGTGGATTCGCTTCGATCACATAGCTCGCCGTTGTCTCCCAAACGTTCAGTTTGTAAACGGGGCACTGTGTTGTAAGCTCTGCATCTAAACTGGCACACTCGCCATGTCCAAGCAGGCAGCGAAAGCGTTCATGGAAAATTATGCTTTACGAGAAAATAGATATTCAATTGCTTTCCCCGATCTTGAGTCTCAACATATTTTGCTTTCATTATTCCGACATGCAACACACGCGTGCCACATTTGTCCTGCAGGCAAGAGGCGACGAAAACTACACGCGTAAACTGCGACCATGAAACTCACCGACGCTGATCGTTCGCTCCGTCGAAGCACCGTTTGCCTGCTCCCGGGTGTTTGTTGCAGGCGCTAATGGCTTAGCACACGCGAGGATGAACACGAGGCTAACTCCCACGCGTAATTTCTAGGCTTGCCAAGAATAAAACGAGCGCTTGACGCGTCCGGAGATCACACGCTGCTTCGTCTGCAGCCCACGGGCTACAAATTATCAGCCCGTGATGGCGTCGGCGGTAGGTGGTGCTCGGGTAAAACAAACACGGTGGCGCCCAGGTATGGAAACTAAAATCGTGGATACCATTTATCGGCTCCTGTGCCTTGGAGCCGGAATAGTACTTTCGTGGACACCTTAGTCTTCCTGTTGACCTAGACTCGGTCGCCTCGCAGGCGCTGACGTCGTCGCCGTTCCATCACACTGCATCACACACACACACCATCAACACAGGATTCTGAAGAGACAATGACGCACGCGCAGCCGAGAAACCCTTCACAGAGACGCTTATGACTCCTTTCGCGTGAGCGCTGGGGGGAGTAAGACATGCAGCAAGTAATCAGATGCTGGCACCTGCTGCCTCCGACGCACCGTCACCTTCCGGTACTTTTCCACTCGACGCATGCTGTGCGCTAAGTATTTCTCTTCCGACGCCACCTGCAGTCCCATTTCCCTGTAGTGCTCAAGAACCGTTTCGACTGCGACGCCCTCCCCGGTAATGTTTCCTCGCTGCGAAGCTGATCGGGTGGCATTCTTCTACACTTCTGGCCAGGTGTACTACATAGCCGCATCGTTGTCAAACCGGTACCCAAGAACGTTCGCGCTCCCTGGTAGACACAACGCGTGCAGTCAACACAAAGCCCGATCACTCCATGATTTCTTTCGTGCCGTCGAACGCGCAACATACATGGACGAGGCAAGGCAAGATGCAACAACTTAACGTGGTCCGCGGAACCACGCCGCAATCTACCCTTATCCCCTCCGCCGTGGTGCGTGCCCTCTCCTCCACCGCAGCGCAAGAGACAGCGATAGCGCCTGCTATCGCTGACTGCCATACGCCGACAGCACTCTGTGACTCAATACGAGCAATCCTAAACTACTTGGCAGGCTGCATCTGCATTCCTGCCAAACGCATCCTGCGCGGCTACACTCCCGACCGCACAGTTAACCAAATCTATGTACCCGCCCACACCGGCAACTCTGGAAACGAAGGGGCCGAGTGACTTGGCCAGAGATTAAAAATCCGAGCAACTAGCCCCACGGATTCAGGCGCCTTCACGGAAGCCCCCAGACTTTTGCCGGCATCACCAATTTTCCTAAAGAGACTAGACGCCGTTTCCCGCCTCGAGCGAGCATAGACCACCCTGCTCAGCAGCTTGCAGATGCACTCAATTCTGATACACTCAAGGCTATCACTAATCACCGGGAATACGACCCCACATGCCTAAAGTGCAACCATGGACAGCCTGGCGCTCAGGCGCACATGATTTGGTGATTGAAAAATATCCTGCCCCTACGGGTCCTCCTACCAGCATCCTCTGCGGAAAGCTGGGACCAACTCCTCACCCAGCCCGACAAGATCACTCAATTTGCACTCATATCGTGGGCCCAGGACGTCGCCACCACCTGGGGCCACACAGGACTCACCTGCCCTAATTCACGACACCTGTGGAAACTAAAGTTGTCTCTCTATTTCTCCACTTCTTGCCATCTCCATGACTCCCCGATTTTTTTGTTCCGCGATGCACACTACAGGCTTGTTTATTTATTGCAATTTATTTATTGCAAGTAACTACAGGCCCATGAGGCATTGTAGGTGGGATGTAGCTACATACAATAACACATGCAAAGAAGATATTGGGAAACATGTCAGCAAGGTAACAACAATACTATAAGTAGACTAAAAAAATACATAACATAGATCACCACAGCGCTGCTAAAACGTACGAGACCTGGAAGAAATACATCAGATTACCATTTTAACAGCACTTTGGAAATAAGTTAAACAAAACACATCATTCGGAAGCTTATTCCAGTCCAGAATTGTGTTAGGGAAAAACGAATACTTATATACATTAATGCGGCATTGATAACTCTTAATCTTTTTCGCGTTGTCTAGTCTCTCCGAAATGTAAGATGGCTGCTTTAAATAAGTGTTTTATTTATACCGGTACAATCATTGCAAATGCCATGCAAGAAATTCAGCCTGCAAATTTTTCTTCGGGTTGCCAAAGTCTTCCACCCAATACGGTCGCGAAGTTCTGAGCTCTTTATATGAAAATTATAATTCCCAGTCACAAACTTTTCAGCACATTTCTGTACCCTTTCTAGCTTGTCAATGAGTGTACCCGTGAAAGGGTTCCATGCTACACAAGCGTATTGTAATACTGGCCTGACATTTTGTTAAATATAATGTTTCTTTTAGTACCTGGGGAGAGCTTTTGAAATTCCGTTGGAAAAAATACAGAAGACGAGAAGCTTTGGCAGTTATGTCAACGTAGGCTGTCCAATCTAGGGATGCTGTGAGTATAACACCAAGATACTTAACCTTATCTATAGTTTAAATAGTGTCATGATTTAAGAGCTACGATCCCAAAATTTTCTTTTTTTGTTTGTAAATTGCACATGGAAACACTTAGATACATTCAGTGCCATGCCCCACTTCAAGCACCAGTCACAAATTTTGTCAAGGTCAGCCTGTAAGATGCACAAATCATCAAGGCACGTGACTGGGGAATACAAAACGCAATCTTCCGCATACAGTCTGACAGTGGATCTGAGGCCGACAGGTATGTCATTGATGAATATGAGGAACAGTAACGGTCCGAGCGCAGAACCCTGTGGCGCTCCAGATAAAACATCTACAGGCAATGATGGCGCACCATTTATTGCCACCTGCTGCTGGCGTGCGCTTAAATAATCTTTCAGCCAACCGAACAAGTAGTCAGGAAGGCCAAGGCATGATATTTTTTTGCAGAAGAGGGTGGTGCGGCACAACATCAAACGCCTTCTTGAAATCTAGAAAAATGGCGTCTATCTGAAAACAGTTGTTTATCCCGGATGCAATGTCATGAATGAACTCAGCTGCGTTGCACATGACAGCCCTGATCGGAAGCTCTGCTGAGCTGATGTGAAAAAACAGTTATCTTGAAGGTGTTTTACAAGTCCAGAAAATATTATGTGCTCCAGGGTTTTGCAGAAAACAGACGTCAAAGAAATGGGGCGGTAATTGAAGACCTGGCTGCGATCACCATTTTTGTGAACTGGCGTGACATTGGCTATATTCCAATCATTAGGTAATTTCGCGGTCTGTAGTGATTTGTTGAATAAAGTAACGAAAAATGGACTAATACTCTCTGCGCAGTGCTCTAGAATAAAGCTAAGAATGCCGTAAGGACATTGCGCGGAATGCGCTTTTGGGTTTTGAGCAGTGATTTGACACCTTTTTCGGTTATAACCATATCTGGCATTGCATTCAGCTGTTCCTGCTTTTCCGTAAATGTGTCTGAGGACCAAGCTGAGAAGACGGAATGGAAATATACATTGAGACACTCAGCTCGTGCTATGTCGTCTTGCAATAAACTTTCGCCATCCTTGATGGCCGGAATGCCAACCACATCCTTTTTGTGGCATTTGATAAAGCGCCACACTTCTTTTGCGTTCGTTTTCAATTTGTCTGCGAATGAGGATAGGTAGAAGCGCTTTGCTGTCTTTAATTCGCTCTTAAGGTTTGCAGGCAGGATTTTCAGTCGTGCGGACACAGATGAGTGTTTTGTTTTACAAAACCTTTTATAAACCTGAGCTTTCTTTCTAATTGATGCACGCATTCTTTTATTGATAGATGGTTTATCCTTTCGCTTATTGGGTGACATCAGCCTTCCGGATGCCACTTGTCCTTTTATGCCAGCCATGCCGCTTTGAAGTAATGCGATATATAAAGCTTTCGCCTTGAAATAAACCGCATGAATAGGAACACGTGGCTATATTAGAGCTCATAAAGGGGCTTTCTACCCACGCCTTGCACTACTACTTATACGGGTCGATGCCGATCGTATCTTGTCACTCCATCACGAACAACTTCAGAGTCCTGTTGACATACTAGGTGAATGATCTTTTACGCCGCGAAGTAGCGGCGAAAACTTTTTCACTCAGTCCACAGTGGCGAATGGGTGTCCAAACAGAGATTCGGTGTAGCTGGCTTTCATTCTGCGTGGCGTCGACTCGTCTTGAATGAGCAGCCGGGCATGAGATCGATGTCCTTCTGCGCACTGCGTACTTTAAAAAGAAAGGCGCAAAAATGTATTGAGGTGTTTTCTATCACACTCCCTTTTATGAAATCGAGTGTACTAGATTACAGACGACTTCCTTTATACCCCCATATGGGCGTATGCATGTTTAGAGTCGAGTGCAGGGCCAGTATTCTGAGTTGGTGCCATAATAAAAGTGTCACAATCTACCGCAGCTGCTACACCTGATTGGTCGTAACGGCGGAAGCGGATGTGGTGGTTCGGCTACAGCGAAAAGGGGCGAAGAAATAGGATGGTGACATCAGACACATAGCGTAGGCTCCTCTAGCAGCAGATGCCCATGGACAGCAAGCATACCGGCGCGCTTTGAAGCGGAGCCTGTCGCTTCAAAGTGAACTCTTCGGTGTTACTGCGTTTTTCGGCACGTGAACTGACTAGGTACTGGTCTTTCGCTTTACCTTATCTTGCCTATAACAAATTGAATGGACGATAATTTTGGGCTGTGTTTTATTTGGCTGGGCGATTCGGTAGCTGCTAGGTCTAACAAGCACCGGTTTGTTGTAGCAATTGCTCACTTATTTGAAACAAGATGGCGCCACAATCACTGGAGTTATTTCGTGTGCGTATGTTAAAAGATGTAATATAAAGCGGGATGGCCGGCAAAACACTTGTGTTTACTGAGCGCAAACGTGGATTTCCTATTCTAGAGCTCTCTATTAGCTCTTGAAGAGCCTTGCGTCATGATCATGTGTAATGTGTGCCTGCGTGAAACCACTCATGTGCACATATGGTCAGTCACCAGCGGCGCGCTGCTACACCGACGTGTTTGACATGCCAGAGGTGGTTCATCAGCGTCCTTTACAGTTCTCGATAGCCGCGGTGGTATGGCTCAACATTGAGCTCGCGAGTTAGCTTGCAGGTTAGTTTCCAGGCCTCAGTGTGGGCATGCCTGCGCTTCGTACCATGGCGAACTTATGAAAACTTGGTCTGCGAAGTCTCCCAACGCATCTATAAAGAGAAACACAGCAGGTCGATTTTTTAGCTCTTACGTTCTATTTATTGGCGACAGATAAATTAAAACCTATCAACGGCATCTCGCGGTTTTTGCAATGCCGTCATAAAATGAATGAAAAAAAAATAAATTACCGTCTACACAACCGCCCGATAACAACGCCAACTTACGTTCAGCGATGTTGCAGATGGCAATTCGTCACGGCGTCTTGGTTCAGCACGGCACGGACGCGCAATGTGTAGTGAGTGCACACAATTTTGCCTCTATGTTCGCTTTTATCCTCAAGATAAATGTAAAACGCAGTGTTATGCGAACAAGCTAGCTGCCTATACGAAGTGTACTTCTTAAGGAGCTTTCGCATCGCTCTTGTGAAAATCTCGCCTGCCACTTAAACACGTTCCCTGTAGCGAACGAAATGGATTCATGCCA
Source organism: Amblyomma americanum (assembly GCF_052857255.1). NCBI lineage: Eukaryota > Metazoa > Arthropoda > Arachnida > Ixodida > Ixodidae > Amblyomma > Amblyomma americanum. The sequence continues at coordinate 33,793,815 of NC_135500.1, read as the reverse complement.
TCCGAGGAGGCCTCGGACGCCCAGTCGCCGCCTGGTTGCGTGGCATACAGCAAATGTCACGCATTTATTCCTGGACCTGAACTGCGCACCGTCTAGAACCTCCGGTGACGTGCTGGCAGGGGTAGCTCCGCCTGCGCCGCTTGCCTCAGTGGAATTACCTGCAGTACAACTGCCCCCTCAGCATAGGCCAGACATCCAAAATCGTGCCTTTGTTTCATCGGATACGGCGCCTGCCCTGCCTGCTCCAGATGTACAGCAGCTTGTGGATGATTTACCCTCTTGACGGAACGCTGGTACGGCTGCTCAGCCTATACTTCTGGATCGACCTCTACCAGTACAACATGAGACGCAAAGCACTCCAATGGACCTGTCATACGCCCTGCGAATCGAGCCGCCGGCCCTCCGCTCGTCTCAAAAGCGCCCTTCGGGAGACACTGCAACCGGTTCCCCTTCGGCCAGCGGTGGCTCACTGGGCAAATGTTCCTGCTTATTCACAGACCGCCCAATTGTGTATACCCACAGCTCAGTGAGTTACAAAGCCGCTATAATGCTATGGCAACGAAAAGCCTTACAGATATACCGACCAGGATTCTGCAGGAAAATCTGGATGCATGTCTCGAAACGAAAGGTTGTCGCGGCTTTATGGCCAGAAAGAAGTCCAATACCATTGCTGTGTGGCACCCGGCCTTGGCTGTCGTAGAACGTCTGCAAACGCTACAGTGCATTACAGTTGTCACCGAGGTCTCGGTACCGGTACAGGTGTACCTGGTTGATGGATCCGGCTTTCAACGTTGTGTTGCCTACAATGTCGATGTTAATAAATACCAGGCCGTCCTTCAGCGTGACCTTTATTGTCCCACCCACTGAGCGCTCCTAGCACGTTATATGGGAAAAGGACACTCTTGCATCGTCATCATGCAATGCCCACCAACACTGCCAGCCTGCTTGTACTACTATGGCTGCATTTTACGGCCGCGGCCATACAAACCAACCGCGGCCTACTGCTAGAGTCGCTTCAGACCTGGCCATATGCGTAGATCCTGCCCTTTCACAACTTAAGTGTAACCTGCGCCGGGAGGCGCAGCGGCGTACAGATGTGGCCTCTGCAAAAGTGACGACCACGTATACGTCGCCCGCTTGCCCCACAAAGCAGAAGGCGACACAAAAGATTCGTCGTGGGTACTCTAAGCAAATGACTGAGAATGTGAATACACCCCTTGTGCAGACCTCCAACCGGTTTGCAGCTCTCCAGTTGGATGACGACGAGTGGCCCGATCTTCACGTGCTGCACACGCATGTAACGGCTACCCAGCAGACGTACAGCGATAAAGTGCGTAAGGACCGCCGGCATCAGCAGACTTCAAAACAGCGTAGCATCCTGGAACCTCCCAACGATGACATGGTAGCAGTTGATGACCAAATCGCATGCCTTTTGGCAGAAGTCTCAAGGCTCCGACAGCACCGAACTGCCCACCTGCCGTAGACATGCAGCGGGATGTGGTACCGCCACTAGAAATGATGTATCAGCACCGAGCATGTCCCGCCCACCATCTTCGTTCAACGCTCCTCCCAGTGTACCTGCTTCAATGCCAAATAACTCTACAGCATCCCTGCAACCATTTTATGGTTGCCCAGTTATCTAACCCGACGTCTGCTGTCTTGCAACGCTTGGACTACTAACCGAAGATGGCGCGCTCCGGCTTTTCCGGTGTGCTCCAGTGGAACTGTAGAAGCCTCTCCACTAAAGTGGCAGAGCTCAGAACCTGTCTTTTTTTGCACAAGCTTTAGGTGGGGGCCATGCAGGATACCAATGCCTTACCAGCAATTCCGGGCTTCAGTGGTTACACGCTGCCTTCGATGAACGACCATCGTGTGCACACTGACTCCCCTCCTGGAAAGGCGGTGGTGTACGGTGACACGCGTTTCTTTCATGTATGCCTCTCTCTGGAAATCTGGTGCACCTCGTCTCAGGAGGTAGTTGCAGTTGCTGTAATATTACCCAAGGCAACTGTTGTAGTGGTATCTCACAACGTAAGGTTAGCGGGTGGCGCTCATTCCCGTATCAACCTGGGCTGGTTATTGACTATGCGTAGGAAATACCCCGGGTGTCTGATTTTAGCCGTAGGTGACATCAGCGGCCGGAACCCAGACTGGGGGTACCCTACTTCAAGCCCCCGCGGCAGGCGTGTGCGGGATGCCTTCGCGGATTCGTTGTTTATTCTTCTAAACCACCAGTTCAGCAACGCTGGCTATGCGTCAGTTCACGGTGGTCAACTGGGATTGTTTCCGTACTATTCTCCAGTATCTCCCTGCGGAGTCGTCACCATCGCTTGTTGACTGCATATAATACGCGTTAAACAGGGCTACCACCTCCACCTGGGCAGACATCGATCGACCGGTTAAAGATATCGGTCTGCTAAGCTTGTGGTGGTGGTGGAAACATTTATTGCCAAATTCCGAAGGGGGGAAAACCCCTAACATGGCACGAGGCAACCCTTAGGGGGCTGCCCTTACAGGGCAAAGGACAGCCCTTGGAGGGCTATCCGATTCATGGCGTCGGTAATTATCCGGCGCTGATCAGCAGCAGCGGAGCTGGCCAGGAGAGTTTCCCAGTATGACTCCGCCGTGGTGGGGGATGGAGGTTGTGGGAAGGCAGGACATGTGAGGAGGACATGAAGGAAGTCTCCCGGTTTCCCGCAGAGCTTACTAGAAGAAAGGAATTGATCGGGGTAGCGGGCATGAAGGAGAATAGGGTACGGAGCAGTTCGGGTCTGGAGTAGGCGCCAGTGGGAGGTCTGGATTAAGGTTAGGGAGGGAGCCGGCGGTGCGTAAACGCGCCGGGTTTTTCGGTAGTAGGCAAGAATATCTTTGAACGTAAGCAGACGCTCCCGGGATGGCGGAGGAGGTCCAACTCCGGCCCCTAAAGTGAGACCTCGGGCGAGGGAGTGGACCTCCTTGTTACCCGGGAGGCCTGCGTGTGCGGGGGTCCAGATAACGGTGATGGGGTGGGTGGGTGCCAGAAGCGTAGAAGCCGAGCCGCGGTGCGGGATATCAGGTCTTTGGCGAAATTGGATAGGGCGGATTTTGAGTCGGAGATCAATTTGGTGGCAGAGGTGGAGGCAAGAGCGAGTGCAATGGCCGCTTCCTCTGCAATTTCCGATGAGTCTGTGGTGACGGATCGTGATGCGATTAGTCGGGCCTGAGAGTTAGCGAGGGCGAGAACCATGCGGGAGCCCGACGAGTACGCTGCCGCGTCCACGTAGGCTACCTCGGGACTGTTGCCGTAGAGCTTGTGCAGGGCTTTGGCGCGGGCTGTCCTTCGTTCTCCGTCGTGCTCGGGGTGCATGTTCTTAGGGATTGGAAGGATGATGAGATGGGAGCGTAGGTCTGGAGGTAGGGGAACCCCTCGGTAGAATGGGTGATCGGGATGATGTCTAGCCGACAGAGTAGAGTGCGGCCTGCCGCGGTACTCGACAGGCGAGTCAGCTGTGCTGTTAGGGTGGCTTCTGCCAGCTCCTCAAACGTGTTGTGGGTACCGAGGTTGAGGAGCCGGGTAGTAGAGGTGCTGGGGGTAGGCGGAAGGCAACCTTCGTGCAGCTCCTGAGGAGCGCGTTGATGCGGTCCCGCTCCTTCTGCTTTATGGGGAGGTCGGGGAACGAGTACACCGTGCGGCTCGCGATGTAAGCTTCGGTGAGGCGGAGAGTGTTCCGCTCTCGCAGACCCGCGGGCCGGTTCGCCACGCGCCGAATGAGACGGGTGGTTTGCTAGGCTTGGTTCTGGAGAGTTTGGATGGCGTTTCCATGCGCGCCGTGGGAGTGAAGGACAAGGCCCAGGAAGCGAATCTTGGAGACCAGGGGAATGGTGTGGTTTTCTAGAGTGAATGAGATGGGAGGGTTGGCGGGATGGTGCGGCCTGGGGCGGTAGAAGAGTTCTGATTTAGAAGGGGAGCAGGCTAGGCCGCGCGCGCGAGCGTATGAGTCGATGATGTTGAAGGCCGACTGTAGGTTGTGTTACATGTCGGCGTCACTGCCTCGATTAGCCCAGATAGTGATGTCGTCAGCATAGAGGCTGAAATGTATGTCGGGCATTTAGGCGAGTTGGGGGGGGGGGGTAGAGAAGGGCTATATTAAAGAGGATAGGAGACCGTAGAGCACCCTGAGGGGTTCCCCGTGCTCCCTGTGAGACACCGGATAGCCAGTGGTCGCCCATGGTGAGTGTGGCTGTTCGTTCGGAGAGAAAATCGCGGAAGTAATTGTACATCCGCGGGCCTACGCCTAGGGCGTGGAGGCCCTCTAGGATGGCTGCGTGGGTAACGTTATCAAAAGCTTTTGTTAGGTCGACGCCGAGGATAGCCTTGGTGTCGCCCGCGGGGGAGTCAAGGATGTGGTGCTTGAGCTGCAGAAAGATGCCCTGAGTGGATAAGACCGGACAGAAACCAAAATGCACGAATGCATAAGATTGTTGTTCTCCAAATACCGGCTGACCCGGGTCTGGAGAACGCGCTCCGTGAGCCTGCCCACACACGACGTAAGAGAGATGGCACGGAGGTTAGCGGGCAGAAGTGGTTTGCCGGATTTGGGAATAAATTCTACTTTGGCGTCTTTCCACTGAGGTGGGAGGGTGCCGCGCAGCCAACATTCGTTGAAGTAGTCGGTTAGGGCTTTGACGGAGGGGGAATCGAGGTTGCGGAGTGCCTTGTTGTGCACTCCGCCGGGGCCAGGAGCTGAGGATGCGTTGAGGCGCTCAAGTTTTGGCCTCACTTCCGCCTCGATGATCGGTTGGTCGAGAAGGTCGTAGGGGGAGCCTGTGTAGTAAGGGTGGTCTGCGGAGGGATATGCCGGGAAGTAGAGATCACGAAGCTCCTCGAGAAGTTCCTGCGGGGAGGCTTCGGATGTGTGTATGAGCTTTATGAGGTTGTGTTTCTGGTGTGTGTTTCACTTAGTCGAATCAATGAGATGGCGGAAAAGGTTCCTATCTGGGGCAGGCTCATGTTGCCGTCCAGCTTGTTACAGAGATATTCCCAATTTTGGCAAGACAGAGTTGCAGCATGCGTCTCGATCTCCTTGTTGAGCCGGGCCACTCGGCATCTGAGTGTTCTATTCAAGCGCTGACGCCGCCATCTCCGTTCGAGACCCGCCTTGGCGTCCCATAGGTGCAGGAGATGGGAATCCATCGCGTCTGCAGGGCAGTCCTCTGGGAGTTGGCGACTCACGGCGCGGACGTCACGCTGGAGTTGGTCTCAACAAGTGGCTATGTCTGAGATGGTGTGTAGAGTGTGGGCTGCTCGGGAGGTGCGGAACGAGTCCCACTTCTTGATGGTATCATCACGAGAGGGTCTACGTGTTGAGCCTGCTTGTAGGAGAATCTCGATAATGTAGTGACCACTACCCAAATTCTCCGGGGTGTTACACCACGCAGCGTGAGGAAGGCGGTGGGTGAATGTGAGGTCAGGAGTAGTGTCTGCGCAGACGCTGTTCCCGGTTCGAGTAGGTGTGGTGGGGTCTTTGAGAAGAGAGAAGTCGGCCTGCTGAGCTGCGAGTCATGCCCTGCGCCCCTTGGGGGTGTCGGCTGTGTAGCCCCAGGCCGTGTGCGAGGCGTTGATGTCCCCTACAATCAGAAGGGGGCATTTGTGTGCGGCTCACTTAGCAAGCGTGAATAGTTGGTCGAAGTCGTGCCCCAGGCACTTCGGGTGGCTGTATACGTTGAGGATGAAGAGACTAGTATCCCAAGCGCGCTGCGGCACGAGTTCGATGAGGAGATCATCTATTTCGGGGACGTCTAAGGGGTGGGAGATAGTAGTGAGCGCACGGCGTACAAGAAATGCAACCCAAGGGAGTGTAGGAGAACAGGAGACGATGTGCACGTAGCTGGGTTGGGTGAGGGGATTGGAGGGCTCTTGCAGCGCGAGCACGTCAGGGCCGTCTGCCCGAGCTAGGAACTGGTGAAGCAGCCCCCGCTTGGTACCAAAACCTCGAGAGTTCCACTGCCAGATGGTTAGGCTAGTGCGTGATATCGCCATCACTGAAGCTTTCGTTTGCAGTGTAGGAGTTGGAGACGGTGTGGAGCCGGGCTTTCTTTTTAGGCCGCCCGGCAGCACAGGCTGTCGCGTGGCGAGACTCTTGTTCCCTAAATCGCTCGTCAATTTGGCGAGCAAATTCGTCTAGGCGGGTAGTGAGGTTGGCGAATTTATTTGTGAAGGCTTGGATGGCCGTCTGCACCGCGGCCTGAATTCTCGCCTCCATGAGTTGTTCGAAATTGGGAGGCAGGGCTGGCGTTCCCTCGGTCGGTGTTGGTGTGGTCAGGGAGGTAGTGGGTGTTGCGGCCCGCTTCTTGGCCGTCTGTTCGCGAGTAGGGAGAGGTGGCGGTGGAAGAGTGGGGGTAGGAGCGGCCGGGCCGCTTGTGCCGGGGTTGGGGTTTGGGCCTACTGGTGGGAATGCAGCTGTGCCTGGAGGCGGTGGTTGGTGGTATGGAGGGAGGCGAGCTGCGCGCGGACTCGCAGCAGCTCTTCATAAAGGGGGTTGGCGGAGCCCTGGGAAAGTACGCCTGTCCAGCTCACCTCATTGGTGCAGCGGCCGGGTACCTGGGCAGGTGGTCTCGGTGGGACTGGAGGTGGTGGCGGCCTGGTTCCAGTCCAGGAGCGGGACCGGGCCTTGAGCTTGTGAGGGGTGGACGGCTGTTTTGGTGCAGCAGGCTGTAGCACCGGAAAGGACTCCAATGTGAGCTGCCGGGCCTGGAGCTTGCGGGTCGTGGAGCGGCTGCGGTGTTGGGGTGGAGCCTGACTGATGGGAGTCTGGCTGGCGTTTGCCTCGGCGGCTCGTTTGGCATCCCAGTAGCTCTTTTTGACGAGGAATGGCTTGCGGAAGCGCGCCTTGCACGTTTTGTCCGCCGTCAGGTGTGCATTACTGCAGACCTTGCACTGCGGCGTGCAGGAGTGGTCCTCAGGGCGTTCGACTTGGTCGCAGCCGGGACAGCGGCGCTGCTTGGGAGCCGGGCACACATCCGCACGGTGGCCGAGTGCGCCGCAGTTACGGCAGTGCTCGATCTTCTTTTTGAAGAGGTAGCACCTATAGAGTACGGAGTAGTAGTAGATGTGCTTGGGCACAGTCTTGTTCGAAGAGAATGATGATGGACTCTGTCGATGCCATGCGTCTAAAGTCGAGGATGGGAGGTTTCCGCTCGGGCCTGAGACGGTCCTTAATGTCTTCGTATGAGTGGTCAAGAGGGACCCCGTGGACCACGCCGCGGGCGCAGTCCTCCGGTGCCGCTTGGTCGGAGCATATGTCGTAGGCGGTGCCTTTGATAATTATGAACTTGATGTCAGGTAGCCGAATCTGCGCTGCGGGTTGGGAGTGTTGATGAGGATGAGATGTTGGAGGGTGGACTGTGTCGGGCTTGGCCTCTTGAGGTCCGAGGCGGGCTGCTTGCAGAATGGCGTCACGAAGCACAACGCCGTTCACGGTCGGAAGGTTGAGGCGGTAACGGGGACGGATGATGACCTTGTGGTCGTCTATGGGCAGCTTGGGGTGGCGTAGGGAAGACAGTTGGGGCGGCCGGGGCCGGGCCCAGCCGGGGCTCGAGGCAGATTCGGAGTAACGGTGGGAGGGGATTTGGATTAGAGCTTCGCTTGTCGTGCGCTGATTGCCAGCCGTTAGTAGAGGTAAGTTCCGAGGGTGATATGTCTTCTCCCTCAACTACAATGGGTTCCATGCCGCTGTCGAGGCGCCGACGCGCCGGTGGTCCGAGCTGCGTCTCTAGCTGCGTTCGGTATCGGCGGCTGCTGCGCCGCGAGCCTTAGCCTCAGCGCAGCGGGGTGATGAAAAGATATGGACTTGCCTCTCAATGTGGTGGTCCAAATCGGGAAAGGTTGGTATCGGCAGGTTCCTGACCAGAAGCGGAGGCTGATGACGATAGTTTCAGACAGCTGGGATGAGTAAATCCGGTCGTAAAGGATAAAGTTTGCGGAGCGCATGTGAAGCGCGTCCGCTCGCCTGGCCTCCGAACGCCGTTTCCGCTAAACTTGTGGGCTGATCTTTGACAGGACAGGCTGGCAGCCTCACGTGATCCTACATAAGCATCCCCGCAGGGGGGCGTCTGCAACTTGCAGGCGTTGGTGAATGGCGACATGACAGGTTCCCGAGCATCCACAGGAAAATCCCGCAGGGGGATGATGGTGAACAGTGCATCACCACGGACCCGAGCACCCGCGCCTCGCCGTGCGTGGCATCGCCGTGTCCGGGGAAAAGGGGATCCTGGTGGTGCAGCCGATGCCGAGCGTTTCGACCTTCAAGGCCCCTCGGCGGAGGCAACACACCACTTTTGCCCCAGCTTCCTGTAGACGGCACCTCCGGCCTGACCCAACCGGGGGAAATCAGCTGTCACCTTTTCCTGTCCTCCTCTACATCTTTTACTTTCCTATCTACTTTCTGACTACTGTCCTGTCTCCTCGTCGTTTCTAGGTTTTTTCATTTCTTCATGGGCGGCTACGGTTAACCTTGTGTGGCGAACTACCCTGGGTTTCGTCATATTTGGTAGCAGCGACGACCGACTGAGTGCAGCAACTTATCGTGTCTCCGCGTCTTTGCTGCAGATTGCTTTGCGCCGTCTGCACTGTCCGCTCAAGACTAGCCCAGCAGCCCAGCTGAGTACACGTGCTTGGCTGACCACCGACTTGGACCGGCTACAAGGGGCGTTTCCCGTCAGCGGTTTTCGCTATCTGCAGCATCCACCTTACGCCAGACGTCACACGCATTGGGTTACAAAAGGACCCATCCGCCGCCACGGTCCCCACTTGGCAGCAGCGACGACCGACTGAGTGCAGCAACTTATCGTGTCTCCGCGTCTTTGCTGCAGGTTAGTGCCAAAGCCGTTTGAAATCTGTTGGTCTTTTCCATATCGTCGCTGCTGCCAAACTGTGAGCTTCTTGGCGCTTTTTTGCAATAGGCCTTGAACGTAGCATGGCGAAAGAAGTTGCTAAGCTTAAAGAGGAGCTGAAGGCTGAGTTAGTGAAAATTAAAGAAGACTGCAAACAGGAAATAAAAACTTCGCGAGAGTGCATTGAAAGGGATCTTCGAAACGAAATTAGAGAACTAAAGGCTGAACAACGTAACATGACAACGAGCCTTGAGTTTGCTCATGACTCCATGGAAGAGCTGAAACAAAAACTTGAGGCTGAAATCTCAAGGAACGCTAAACTCGAAAAAGAGAATGAAGCACTTAAGGTGAAGTGCATATCATTAGAAAAAAACATGATGAAGCTGCAAGACGCATTGTTCACATGGAGCAGTATTCTCGAAACATGAATATTGAAATCCAAGGTGTAGTAAAGCAGGATGATGAGAATGTCCTGCAGATTATTCAAGGGGTTGGAGAAGCAATCAAAGACTCAATCAGTGAGGATGACATTGAATCCTGCCATCGAGTTCCAACAAGAGATGCTGACAAATCAAACATCATTGTCCAATTCAAATCTCGTTCAAAACGCGACAGCATACTTAGGAAAGGAAAAAAGGCCCGACTGACCAATGAGGATATTGGGATCAGTAATCCCGCCCCATTATATATAAATGAGCACCTCTGCCCGGCCCTAAAGAGACTCCTGGGTATGACTGTAAAGCGGAAGTATGAGCACAAATGGAAGTCGGTGTGGACTCTGAATGGAAAAATTTTTGCTAAGCAAACAGAATCTTCCGATGTTGTTCAGTTCACTTGTGAGGCTGACCTTGTGAAAATCGAGTGAGTCCTAGGCAGCTTTAGCGCTTTAGTGCGTTATTGTTGCTTGTTAAATCGGTCAAGATGGATTGTCACAGCTTCGTCTTACCTGGGTGCATTCGTCCTCAACCACCCTCTCTTCAAACAGTCTTGCACATCAATGCTCGTTCTGTACATGGGAAACAAGATGACATCACACATTTGTTAAGTCAATTTCCTTTTAAATATACCACAAGAATGATCTCTAAGACCTGGTACTATGGTGGCTGTGACATGTTCCATCTTGATGGGTATGACAGATTCTTTAGCAATCGCAAAGATAGACGAGGTGGTGGTGTAGCGCTCCATGTCCAAAGATGTAAAGATTGTGAATTACTGCCTGAAGTTTGTGAAATTACCAATGATTATGAATGTTTGACTGTGAAGGCTGGGCTGGAGGTTATCACGGTCATGTATCGTCCACCGAAGGGAAACATGAAATCCTTTATGAAATATTTTGACCTCCTCCTAGAATATGTTCGAAGCAATCATTTTCAGCTAACATGCGGAGGTGACTTCAATATAAATACCCTCGATAATACTTCAACTGTCATTGATTTCACTATTCAACTTCAGTCTTTGGGATTCATAAGTGTCATCAATACACCGACTCGTGTTACTGTGTCTACTTCGTCTGCTTTAGATTTGTTTATAACAAACTCAGAGACTTCTGTTTTTAGTGCTGGCACTATAGCATCAGATGTTAGTGATCACTGTCCCATATTTATGTTCTATGACTCATTACCAAAACCTAAAAAACGTTCTGAACAAATACCCGTCCAATATATGCCTCAGTGTGCTTTAGAGGCTTTCGAAATAGACATTAGCTTCCAAGACTGGTCTTCTGTGTATGACAAGTTAAATGTAAATGATGCATATGTACAATTTCTCGAGATATTTTCCACAATCTATTCCAAACACTTTCCTATCAAGAATTTTACTCCATCAAAGAAGATAAGGAAGCCGTGGGTAACAACCGACCACTTAGAGACTATAAAGAGAAAAAATACACTTTTTCACACTTTTCTAACGCGAAATCCTGATGATTTGAAAAATTTCAAAGTGGTCAGAAACAAGCTGAATTCTGAGCTTCGGCGGGCAAAGGTTGCTTACTTTGAAACTCTCTTTGCAAGTATTGGTAAACAACAACCGGCCGCAGCCTGGAAAGTAATCAATATTGTTCTGGGTAGGGACAGGAAGGATTTATTACCTGATCAAATAACTCACGAAGACCAGATAATTACCGGTCGAGGTCTTGCAGACTTCTTCAATAAGTACTTCATTGGAACTGCACTACAACACAAAAATTCCCAAGTAAACGAAGATTTAAGTTGTTCATGCGCCGAAAGTATATTTCTTTCACCAACAGATGAAGCAGAAGTTTATAGAACATTTATGTCACTAAAAAACAGCAAAGCCCTTGATATTGATAACCTCCAAATTAAGCCTATCAAGTATGTTATGGAACACCTAACACCGGTACTCACGTATATATTCAACCTTTCTCTTGAATCCGGGGAATTTCCAAATGCGATGAAAAAGTCCTGGGTGTCTGTTATATACAAAGGAGGGGATAAAAACGTGCCAAAAAATTACCGCCCAATATCTATAATACCTACATTTGGAAAAGGATTTGAAAAGATATTATATGACCGCTTTAACAAATTCTTTGAAAAGTTCCACCTAATTTCTAATGCACAGTTTGGCTTCAGGAAAGGACGCTCTACTGAATTAGCATTATTAGAACTTAAGGAATACATAGTGAAAAATTTTGAAAAGAAACTAATAACTGTCAGCCTTTTCATCGATTTCAGTAAAGCTTTCGATTCTCTGGACCATGATATTCTAACCCATAAGCTTTCAGTTTACGGCATCAGGGGTAAGCCTCTATCCTTATTACAGTCCTACTTAGCAAACAGGCAGCAATGCGTATATCTTGCCAACCATCAATCGTCCTTTTTACCAGTCATCAGAGGTGTACCGCAGGGTAGCGTGCTGGGCCCTTTATTATTCAATGTGTATATCAACAGTATTGTAAACATTGATAAGAACTTAAAATTCATTATATATGCTGATGATTGCACAGTACTATTCTCTGGTGTAGATGTAACTAAACTAATGATCAAATGTAACCAATTGCTTGATACCCTTCAGAAGTGGTGTGGTGCTAATATACTCAAAATCAATCCTACAAAATCAAAAGTGATGGTATTTCGACCAAAAAACAAGGCTATCAGGTTTGAAGGTGTTATTACATGTGCTGGTGAGAAAATTGAAATCGTTCATGAACACACCATACTTGGGGTAACATTTTCTTCTAACCTTACTTGGGATTCGCACGTTCAAAAGTTGACTAATAGTCTCTCGTCAGCGACAGGCGCAATCTGTCGCTGCCGCACTTTTCTTCCTTGTAAAATAAAACTTCAGATATATAATGCGCTATTTGCCTCACGCATCAATTACTGTTCCTTAGTTTGGCTCAAAACTACTAAAACAAACATAGAGAAAATTTCACTGCTCCAAAAGAAAGCCATTCGTCATATTGCGAATCTTGATTACTTAGGTCATACTCGACAAGCTCTCCAGGCGCACAATGTTGTAAGGATTCAAAATATGTACGAATTGCGAATTCTGTTGTCATACTATTTCCCTTCCCGCTTCAGATCAATGGTAGAAGGTAACACACTGCTAAAAGAAAATAGCAATCCAGTAAACACACGCAACACAGACAAATGGCTAGTACCGTTTTTTCGAACAGACTACAGGCTGCAGACACTAGAATACAATATTCCCACAATTCTCAACAAATACAAAGACACGAATAAATCTACCAAAGCTACACTACGTCATTATTTTGTAATGATGTAACCTGATGTTCTTTCTCTTAGCTGAAAATTTCTCTCCAGTTTTCCTTAGTTTTTTTTTTTTAACAAACTTCTCGTTTAAAGTGTTAATAAAGTGTGTAAGATTTGCTGTCATTTATTGAGCTGATTGTATGCATATTTCCTTGCAGTTAGTGTTACTTGCCGAACTGATATTTTTGGGTGTCCTCTTAATATAACTATATGTTCACTGCATTTACTTGAATCCATGATTTTGTTTCATTGTTGTATCAACTATTTTCTTCTCGATGTATATGAATATTCTTTTGATGTGTGCTGTTATGCCTTGTAACGGCTGGCTGGGGCCTCGTCAAGCTGTTTACGCACAGCTTTTAGCCCAGTCAGCCGACCAGAACCTTCTGGGAAATAAATTGAAATTGAAATTGAAATAGTGGAGGTGTACAGCTGGCGTGGGCAGGACTTGCGTGAAAGTTGCTGTCCCGTCCCCTTGTTGTTCTCCGTGGTGGGCGGCTGGCACCGTGGCTGAAAAACTATTTTTTATGGCTCCCCTCTATTCCCAACCTGATCGCTCTCTAAAAAGAGGGCGGAACGATGAAGATTTTTTTCAAAAAAGAAAAGTGTCATTCCCAAAATTTCATGTCATTCACAGCAAAGCTGAAGAACAGCAAGCACTATCTCGACTAGCTCGCCTATACAGGGAATATCCCCACCTTTTGGTTCACAAAAGGTCAAACAAATCCACAGCAGGGAAGACGCTACGAGAGTGCCAGCGGCTTGTCAGCCAGACTACGGACTTCATTTGGCAGCGACAACTGGACTACCTCAGAAGACAGCTTGGCATTAAGCCACGTTCACCTCGGTGTGTTATCGATACGCCGCAAGGACTGGATCTTCCTCAACATGTGAAATCTGCTCTGTCGTTGGGACCTAAGTTTGCCCTGGAGCCAAAATCGTCTTCAGCGGAGCGGCTCACGTTCACCAGATTTCTCGTATCATCCCCGAGTAAGAGGCAGACCGATGTGTTTCTGCAGGCGTCGACACCTTACGGTGATGTAAGTTGCATCCTTCAAGACTTCCCGTAAATCGAGCTAAGTCTTACCTAGAACATCATTCATTGTGCCTCCTCCCCGCACACAAAGAAGGAGGATTTGCTGTATTTCCTTTTGGACTCTTTCATAAGAAAGCATGTGAAGCTGTTTTTTCCGCCTTTAACTGCTATCCAAATGTAAAAATTTCAATGATGAAAGCTGAAGCGAAGAAACTGTGTACTAGGTTGAACCTTGGGTCTGTTCTTAAAGGAATTACAGATTGTAAAAAGACTTCCTTCTGGTATTCTTCATTGCAAAGACCCATAAAACTGATGTTCCGTTCAAAGTTCTTGTATCAGAGAATGGTACATGGCAAAAATCTAGTGCCTTTTTGTTACAAAAAAACCTGAATTTGTTATTCATTCAAGATCCATTCCTTGTCCGAAATTCTGAGCAGGTTTTAGATTTTATCAAACCACATGCTGAACATGGCCTATCTGTTTTTTTGGTTGACATAAAAGATCTATATTATTCCATTCCACATGAGGCTTTGTTATCTTGTATTGGTGATTGTATTGACCGGTACGGACCTATTGTCTTTCAAAATGCATCTGGCATCTTGGTAAATGGTTTTCTAGAACTTTTAAAACTATCTTAAGTCTACATTCATAGAGTGGGACGAACATCTGCCAAACAGGCAGATGCCTTAATGATAGGCTTCGGGAACATGGGCGTGACGTTTGTGTTATGCGTGGGAAAGGTTTGTCAGCCCATTGCCGTGTGTGTCATTGTATACCACTCCTAAAAAAATGTGTGGTCTTGAAAATGCACAAAAACCGCTTAACACGAGAGATAATTGAAGCGGAATGGAGTTTCTTGTTGGAAGATGGTAGTGTGAGTAGCCCTTCAGTAGCTGTGTTGCCAAAGGAGCTCTTATATCTGTCTGATATGCTTTACTAGCTGTGGTTTGATAGTAATTGTATGATGTCAGTATATAAAAAACACCCTTCTTTTGCGAAATAAATTTTTTGTGGAAGTTAGCGCTCTGTAGTGTCGTCTTTCTGTGTCCCTGTCTTTTTTGCGCTATGGATTCTACCCTTAAAATGAACCAACAAGCCCAAGTATCTACCCTTCTAAGCAAGACTGATTTCCCCATTCTTGGTAGCAAAGTGCCTGACAGATACCTTGGGGTTTGGGTACAAGGTATCAAAAATGGCTAGTGGTGACTTACTGTTCGAAATACGTGACACCGTCCAGCACTCGAAACTTGCATACATTGTATCGATAGGGGAGATTCCTGTCTACATCACTTCACATCGATCTTTGAACACAGTCCGAGGAGTCATATCAGAAATTGATTTTGTTCACCTCTCTGAAAAGGAAATGCTTGAAGGCCTTGCCGACCAAGATGTCATAAATGTTCAGCGGATAAAGATCCGGAAGGATAACAAGGAAATAGATACGAAACACATGATCCTCACTTTCAACACCAGCACACTACCTGAAAGCATTGAAGTCGGGTACCTGAAAATAAATGTAAGGCCATATATACCCAACCAACGCAGATGTTTCAATTGCCAGAGGTTCGGCCACGGCTCACAGAGTTGTCACGGCCGCAAAACGTGCGCCAAATGCTCCTCGAAGGACGACCAGTCAGATGAATGTGTTGCTGCCCCGCGGTGCACAAATTGTGAGGGAGACCATGCTGCATACTCCACGGCTTGTCCGTCCTCGAAAAAAGAAAAAGAGATAATTACTCCGAAAACCACCGAAAACATTTCTTTAGAGGAAGCAAGAAGGCGATACGCTGAAACAAACCGATTCTCCTTCATTGCGAAAACAACTTTCGCCGATGTGGTGCGTGGGCGCGGCGCATCACACCAGGCTTCGGCACCTGTCCAGGCCGCACGCAGTGGGCCTATGGCAGGACCATCCGCGCCCCCTGGTGGAGAAGCTGATACTACTCCGCAAACCCCAAAGCAGGCTGCGCAGACCCCCGGGTCAGCGGGCCTCAAGACCTCTTCCCACAGGTCGAGGTCTAACTCAAAATTCAGCGTGCATCCTGCACGGTCGTCCAGCGCCTCTGCTGAGGCGATGGACACGACCCAGGGCAGCCCCGTGCTGTCCACATCGGACGGACGGCGGAGGTCTTTGGATCGATCAAAAAAATGTGAGGCTCCAGTCAAGGGGCCAAATCAAAGTTAATCTAATTTTTTCTGCAAATACGCACACAACATTA
This sequence comes from Amblyomma americanum, assembly GCF_052857255.1. Taxonomy (NCBI): domain Eukaryota; kingdom Metazoa; phylum Arthropoda; class Arachnida; order Ixodida; family Ixodidae; genus Amblyomma; species Amblyomma americanum. The sequence goes on along the minus strand of NC_135500.1, from coordinate 33,777,958 downwards.
AGATGGCTTTCATAATACACTGGAACTGCAGAGGTCTCGTAAATAACTATAACGACATAAAAAACATTCTAAACACAAATTCCCCTATTGCTTTATGTGTGCAGGAAACGAATCTAGGCCCTCAGCACACAAAGGTGCTAAAGAAGTATACTGTCTTCCGCCGTGACCGAGAGGGGGCGAGCAGACTCTCGGGAGGCGTAGGCATCATTGTGTAACCTGGCGTAGCAGCTAGCAAGATCAAACTCAAAACTAGTTCCGAAGCCTTACCAGCCACCGTGGATGGTTACAAAACCATTACAGTTTGTAGCGTATATCTTCAACCACATCTCGAAGTAAGACAGCATGAAATAGAGAACCTTTTACAACAGTTACCGGAGCCATACTTGATAGTTGGCGATTTTAATGCACACTCTTGTTTCTGGGGCAGTGAGAAAACCGATAGCAGAGGTCAGGTTATTCAGGATTTTATACTATCCAACAATATCTGTTTATTGAACACTGGTAAACCTACTTATTGCTCCCCTAGTTCAGGAAAAATTAGTGTTTTAGATTTGTCTTTTAGCTCTCCTTCAGTTTTTAACGATTTTAAATGGGATGTCTTAGACAATCCATACAGAAGCGATCATCTCCCTTTTGAAATCTGCCTGTCATCCCCACCATCAGTCACCAAGAGAAAACCACGGTGTTGGAAGCTCAATTTAGCAGACTGGCAGCTTTTTAGAACAGCAGCCACGTTAGAAAATATTACGTTAGAAAATCCTAATGTAAATGAAATAAATGAAAAGTTCACAAATTGCACTCTTTATGCTGTACACTTGGCTATCCCCCAATCTTCAGGAATAGTACAAAGCAACCATAAAATGTGGTGGACAAGAGATTGCAAAGAACCAAAGAAAAAACAAAATAAAGCTTGGGGTATATTTCGCCGATACCCCGCACAGGAGAACCTTATACACTTTAGAAAAGCAAGAGCAAAAGTGCGGTACATACGTCGAAATGCCGAAAAATGATCCTGGCAGCGTTTCATTTCCTCGATAAAAAGCCAAGTCTCTTGGAAAAATGTGGGAGGCTGCACACAAAATGGATGGTCGCTACTTTTCATTCACAGTTCCTCTTCTGACAGCCCCCGGTGTACAGACAAATATAGAAGAACAAGCAGACATATTAGGTGAACATTTTTCCACTGTATCTAGTTCCTCTAACTATACAGAATCATTTTTAAAATATAGAAACAGAGCCGAAAAAGAAAGACTGCCGATAAAGGGCAGTGCTCACGAAGCATATAATAGTCCATTTACACTACAAGAAATTAACAGTGTACTTTCTTCAGGTAAACAGACTGCACCAGGACCAGATGAAGTTCATTACGAAATGCTTGCCCACTTGTCCGAACATGCTGTAAACTCGCTTCTGAAATTTTTGTAACAAAATATGGTTATCAGGAGATTCCAGAGGCATGGAAAAAGGCCATTATTGCACCGTTGTTGAAGCTGTGAAAAGTACCTAACTCCCCTGGCAATTACAGGTTTATAGCCCTAACAAGCATACTTGCCAAATCCTTCGAAAGCGTCCTTAACATTAGATTAATGTTTATATTAAAATCCCGTGATATTCTTGACATCCATCAGTGTGGGTTTAAAAAGGCATGCTCTGCAACCGACCATCTAGTCCGCCTAGAGAACACAGTCCGAGAAGCATTTATACACAAGCAACACTTCCTTGCGGTCTTCTTCGATTTAGAGAAAGCCTATGACACCACATGGAGGTTTGGAATACTGCGGGACCTTGGAGACCTCGGAATCCGTGGTAGAATGCTAAAATGCTTGAGTGACTTTTTGACCAACGGTTAATTTCAAGTACGCCTGGGTGCCACTCTTTCTAAGAATTTCATTCAAGAGCACGGCGTGCCTCATGGGTGCATTTTAAGCACCACGCTTTTTATAGTAAAAATGAATTCCGTAGCAAAAATAATCCCAAAGTCTATCATGTATTCTGTCTACGTCGACGATCTCCAGATTGCTTTCACATCCTCTAGCGTTACATCGTGTGAGAGGCAAATACAGATGACAGTAAATAAATTAACATGAGCAGAAAAAAATGGTTTCAAGTTTTCTACGCAAAAGTCAGTAGTTGTTCTTTTTTCACTTAGAAGAGGACTGCACACTGATCCCTCCCTGTATTTAAATGAAGTCGCACTAACAATTAAAGATGAGCACAAATTTCTAGGAATAACTTATGACAAAAAGCTCACATTCCTACCACACATAACCCTACTCGAAAAGAAAGCTTCTAAATCTCTGAATATACTAAAAGTACTTTCATGAAAACATTGGGGCTCGGAGAGGACTTGTCATTTTCAGATTCATCGCTCTGTAGTACGTTCTGCATTAGATTACGGATGCATAGTTTGTGGATCAGCGAGGCAATCGTACCTTAAACGGCTAGACCCAGTACACAATTTAGGCTTGCGTCTTTCCACCGGTGCATACAGGACGTCACCGATAAACAATCTTTATGTGGAAACCAACGAACCATCACTTACAGAGAGAAGAACCATGCTCACATGCTCGTACGTTTTAAAAATCTGTTCACTACCTAAACATATCAGTCACCAAATAGTCACAAAGTGCCCATCTAGAACACTATTTAACAACAAATCATTAGCTATAAGGCCACTTCTCCTGCGTTTTGAAGATATGTGCAAAAACCTCGGTGTAATGAATGCATTACCTGGCGTTGCTCGAAGACGTGGTCCACTGCCTCTATGGTTCAATTTTCCTGCAATCTGTGACCTCACTCTTGCACAGTTCCGTAAAAACCGAACTCCACAGCAACATATAATACAAGAATTACGCGCCCTTGAAGAAAAATACAGTACTTTTACAGAATTTTATACTGATGGATCAAAAACAGATAGTTGCCTAGATGCAGTGGTGCGAGGGAATTCGGAGCAAATAGTAAGACTACCACAGTGTTCCTCCATCTTCACCGCGGAGTGCTACGCAGTATGTATGACCATAGAAAAAATACTAAGTGAGAACCTCAAAAAAGCTGTTATTTACACAGACTCCTTAAGTGTACTTAGAGCTCTTCATTCTCAAAATGCAAGCTCCCCTCTGCTTGGTGACACCATACACAGCATACTAACTACCACAGCTCAAGGACAAAATATAAAACTGTGCTGGGTCCCGAGTCATGTGGGAATAAAAGGCAATGAGAGAGCAGATGTGAGTGCTGGTAAAGGTCGCGGCAAGGAAATAATGAAAGTAAATATGCCGTTTATGATTGCGATTTACCACATTTATTCTATTCAGTTCCGCATAGCGACCTTTTCAAATCCGTACGGGAGTGTATTGAGTATAATGGGGCCATTGCATTTCAGAACTAAGCTGGACTTAGTGTCGACAACTTTTTATCACTACTAGAATTTTACCTTAGGTCTACGTTTGTTTCCTTTGAAACAGAAATGTACTTGCAGAGAAGAGGAATTTGCATCGGCTCCTGTGTGGCCCCGGCGTTCTGTCATATATCTTTGTCAACTATTGACCGTGATTTAGCTTCTTCCCTTGACAGTGGCCCAGTCCTCCGAACCTTTAGATATGTGGATGACTTCTTGGTGATACTAAAAACTACTAACTCTGCATTGACGCTCCCCAGCACAGTGGAAAGAATCTTATCCGCGTTTAGACAACAAGGAAAAGGACTGGCTTTTACCCATGAACTACCAGACAACAGCTTGCAGTTTTTAGATATTAATATCAAGTTTTCAGATGGGCGAGTGTGTTGGATGTATTCCCCCCCGAGCAAAGAAGGAACTGCTTCCGTACGTATCAGCGCACTCAAAGACAGTAAAAAGGGCTATCGCTTCTCTTTGCCTCGAGTCTGCATTGCTTAAGTCCTGTGCTCATATGGCTGAAGCCAGCGTCAACCATCAGATCGAAAGGCTTCAAATTGCTGGCTTCCCGTGTTCTGTCGTTTGCAGCGTAGCAGAGACCCTCCTTCAAAAAATGAAAGGCAAGAAGAAAAAATTCCTTGCTAAGCGGGGATCAAGAAGACCACCAGTGGTCCCCTACATACACCGAGTGGCGCACAGTTTGAAGAAGGTTGCTGGCCGGTTTGACGTTCCTGTCGTTTTCTCTGCGCCAAAAAAGCTGAGCGGGTTATGCTTGCGGATCGGCCAGAAGAAGAAAGCCCTGTGTGAAAAGAGGCATGGTGAGCATTTCGTATTCTGGGCTGTCGGAGTGGTTTATAAATCCGACGGACGTATGGAAGGGTCTATATAGGCCAGACGGGTCGCTGCATTAACGATAGGGCACGGGAGCATGAAAAAACGTTAGAAAGCGAAGGCGGGTAAAATTTGCCTCCCCATGGTAGAGAACTGCAAGTGTGAGCCGGTGCTTAACGGAATAAGGATTCTGGGCAGGAGTCGCGATCAGGTGGCGCGTGAAATACTTGAGGCCTTTATGATAAAAAAGAGAGGAAGCACATGTGTCAGCGACGCCTCGGTATTCCTCCGTAGAAATGAAGTTTCCTTCCTAGAAAGTTTTTGTGACGTCATGTTCTGTGCTACTTTTCAGCCTAGCATTTCTAGCGGCCGTCTGCCGTTTGTTTCGGTGTGTTGTTAATTTTTTTATTGGTTTTATCTTTCTTTTTCTGACTGCTTTTGCTTCATGTTTGACTCTGCTTTTGCTTTGATTGTTATTGGTTTTTACTTTTTATATTTTGTTTCTTGGTTTCTGACTGCTTTTGCTTCTCCTGTATGACTGCTGTTGCTACGATTTTTTGACACTTCTTTTGCTAAGAGATGGCCCCTTTGTTTCGTTTTTTAATTCCTTTGATCAGAGATATCTGTTAGTCTAATCTGCAGTATATAGTCTGTTAACCTGATGTAGCGGCTTTTCATAACACGTGCTGGGTTCGAAGTCATAAGGGGATGAGTATCATGCTTGAGCGGAACTGTTTAAATATGCCACCTTTCCATAGAATAAACACTTGGTAGTGCGTATGTGATGTCTCTTTCTTGTCTGTGTCCTGATTTGCGCAGCCGTTCATTTCATCATGCACCAATTCGCCCCTCAGGCTGTTATTCTAACGGTTCTCCCATACAGCATCTCAAAGGGCGAGAAACCAAGACTCGTTTGTGGCACTTCGCGGTAAGCGAACAAAGGAGCTGGGAGATATCTATCCCAATCGGTAGGTCTCTCCTGGCACATTTCCTTGATCATGTTTTTGAGGGTGCCGTTGAACCGCTCTACAAGCCCATTACACATGGGATTGTAAGCCGTTGTCAGTAATTGCCTTACTGACAAAAGGCGTTTAACCTCCTTCATTACTTCCGGTGTCAAGTTCGAGCCCCGGTCACTCAAAACTTCCCTCGGGAACCCATAACGCGACATTTCCACAAGACCCTCCGCCACTTGGATACTGTCACTAGTTGTCAGTGGAATAGCGTCAGGATAACGACAGGCCACATCAACCAGAGTAAGTACATATCTATTGCCTTTGGCGGATACTGGAGAGATTGGCCCCACAATGTCAATTGCCACTCGCTGAAACGGTAGGTCGATGGCTGGTATCTTGCGCAGAGGTACAGGACCAACTCTTCCTTTCGGAACTGTGTGCTGGCACACATCACATGAGCGAACAAAGCGCTTAACGTCACTCTGAACACCCGGCCAAAAGAACTCCTCGGTGATCCTAGACACCGTTTTTCGAACACCCTGGTGTCCGGCCATAATGGCGTCATGTCCTAAGCGTAGCACGGTCTCTCGCATATCTCTCGGTAACACCAGCTGTTGGACCCGCCTTCCTGAACTAAATATGCATTCCCTGCTCAGAAGACCATTTACCATTTGATATGAGAAGGACATGGGACTTTCCTTTCTTGTGACTTTTTCCCCGACTCTTTCGAAGCAGGCTTTCAAGCTCGGGTCTCCTATTTGCCTAATTGCAATTTCGTCCGGTGTTACGCTCAGGCACATCGTAACATGAGTAGCGAGCGGACACTGCGTTGCTCGGTCTGTCGCTTGAGCTCTTGTCTCCACTGCCGACGAGAGACTGACTGCACCCGCGTGAGCTGTCTTGGGCCTTTCCTCCTTTGGATGTTCTTCAACGTTGAGCATCCTCCACTCGGGATCGGGGTTTTGGACAGTTCTTTCACCCGTAATGTTTCCCAAGATGAGATCGTAGATGGGTTGGTCTACGCATTTTGCAACTACCTGCCCAGTATAATATGGCGTGGACACTAGTATCCTGGCCTCAGGAAGGTACCTTACTGTGCTATCTACAAGAGTGACGACCGACGCTTCCCCTGTAAGATACTCGTCCGTCACCAGGCTTCTCCGAACCAAGGCTGTGTTGGCTCCACTGTCTCTAAGCACCAATATAGGACGGTCCCCTATTTGCCCAACCACCACCGGCATTGCTGCTTTCGACTTGGGTGTCGAAAAGCAGCCCACTCACCACCTATTTTCCCAGCGGCGTTTGCTCTCCTTTCAGCTGTGGAACTTCAGGTTGCGTGACAAGTTCTACCCTATAGTCGACAACGCATGCAGCTCGGTCCTGCGTTCTGTATCGACACTCATCCAGAGTATCACCCTTCCTCTTACAACCTTGACACACAACCTGTTTTTTTTGGCAGCGCTACTAGTCCGACAGTCAGCTGCACGGTGTCCCACCTTGCCGCAGAGAAAACACTTTCTTGGCGCCTTATATGCCCCGCCATATGTTCTTGGCTTTGCCGCATCTGTCTCTAGGATCTTTTGGGTTTCCTCCTTTGCCTCACTCAAATTTCTTAGCCCTTGAGCCTCGAGGAATTGGTCTGCAGTGTCGGCGAACTCTTCCAATGAACACAACTTTCTTTCAGGAATAGCGCAAGCTTTGAGCTGCAACATGCTAAAAATTGTTCTTTGACGAGCTTGTCAAGCACCCCTTCAAAACTCTTTTCTGTGTTTGACATATCAAGCCACCAACCAAAATAGTTGGATGTCCAGACCCCGTAGAGTATCTGTTACGGGTCCAATGGACTTATTTTTGGAAATGTGGCGGAGAGCTTGAAGGATGCTTCACTCCCGCCACCGGTTGGCCCGGTATTGCACTACCTCCGGGATCGGCCTTGTCTTTAGCGCGTCTGTACTATCCTGTCTTTCTATCCCATCTTTCAACTCTCCTACTATCTTCACGTGGTAGCGATTGTGGCTCGGCTTGAGCCAGTTGGCAGGCCTGTGCACTTTCCTTTTGTTTCTTCCTGGCAACAACAGACAAACAGACCAAAATAGTTGATCAGCCTGCAAGAAAACGGCTTAGTGGTTTCCGAATCCTCAGGTTTCGCGGTGCGAAATCTCTCACGAAAACCCTCTGCCATAAGCCTAAATCTTTGGACGAGTGCCTTTTTGACACTCTCGTAGTCCATGGAATCAGCAGAAGGCATCCTTCCAAACACATTGAGCGCATCTCCGACTAAACACATGTGCAATGCCGTGGCCCATTCACTGTGCTCCCAGCCTTGCCCCAAAGCTATCCGCTCGAATCGTTGCAGATATGCGTCCAGATCATATCTCTTGTCATCGAAAGGAGCCATCAGCTTCCTTGGACAAACTCTAGCCGGTCTAGGAGATTCTGTACCCGCTAAGGAACGCATATCCTTGTCCGTGATCTCCTCATATCCTCCCGTGACATGCGCCTGTTTCCACAAAATAAACTCCTTCTCCCGTTCTATCCTTCTTTTCTCCTGTTCTTCTGCCTCGCGAGCTCTTTTCTCTTCTCGCTCCTCCGCCTCGCGAGCTCTTTTCGCCTCGCGCTCTTCTGCTTCGCGAGTGTCTGCGTGTGCTTGCGCCCTTTCCTCTCTCTGCCTATCTGCCTCCTCTCTCTGCTTCTTTGCCTCCTCGTCATAGAGACGATCGCCTCTTCCTTGCTTAAACCAACCTTGTGTGCCAGTTCTAACGTTTTTGCCAAATCCATACTTTCTGCCGTCGAGAGATCGGAAAAATTCGAAACAAAGTAAAAAGAAAAAGCAAATGAACCCTGGCCCATGCTCGGCAGTTATCTTTTTCACGGATTTCCCCGGAAAACACTAGAACCGAAAGAATGGACTAGGCTACAGGCGTACCCACACAGATGCACATTTAATACACCCTACGTGACACACATACTAGAACACTAAACTAACAAAACTAACACAAAACACAAAGAATAAAACTACATCCGACCCGGGCACACTGCTACCAGCGTCTACTACTAGCGTTCTACTGCTAGTGGTCGGCGTTCGTGCTCACGGTTGGTTCGGGGCGGCAGCGGCGTTGTATGAATCCAGTAGCCGGCGTCGAGGCAGCATTCGACGTGCTTGGGCTGGCGTCGCAGGCGGCGTCGCTGGCTGCGTTGTACAAGCTCCCGGTCCAAGCGGCTGTGGAGGTTATGCCGGTGTTGTTGGCGTTGGGGGCACCATCCGGATGGGCGGCAACAGCGATGGAGACACCCCTGGCCGTAGCAGGTGGTAGCGTCCTCCGTTGACTCCACGAAACGGGCTCAGGCACGGCAGGGAGTCCGCGATGCGAAGCCGTAGAATGCGAGCTTACCGTAGCAGTAGCCGGCGTCGCTCTCTTCCAGCCAATGCGTCCCGGACCCGCCGGAGCGTCCGCTTCTCTGCTGTTCCCCCCGTGCCTCGCCCTCCCTCGCCCTTTTATAGCCTCGGTGTTAGTCCCCGTAAGCCTTGTCGTCGTCTTCTTTTCTCCACCAAACATCTCTCTCCACCTCACCGAATGCTTCTCCACCAATCAAATCTCTCCACCTCACCGAATGCTTCTTCTTACTCTTCTTTATTCTTCGGTTAATCCACGTCGTCTTCTTCACACCTCTTTCCTTTAAAATTTAATTTAGGCTCAGAAGGGTATATGCTTGGGCTTGTTGGTTCATAACTTCAAGGTGAAAAACGTAGCGCAAAGAAACGAGGACACAGAAAGACGGACAACACACGGCGCTTACTTCCAACAATGGTTTATTTCAGAAAGAAAAAGTGGTTTTATAACGAAATCACGACCAACACGCCGTCAAACCATGTGCTAGCAAAGCGTATCAGCCAGATATGCGAGCTCTTTCGTCATCAATGATACAGAGGGGGTACTCACACAATCATCTTTCAAAAGTGATATCCATTCCGCTTCTATGATTTCTCGTGTCAACCGGTTATTGTGCACTTTTAAAACCATGCATTGTTCAATAAGCGGTATGCAGTGACATGACCGGCAGTGGACTGACAACCCTTTTCCACGCATATCATCTACGTCACGCCCATGCTCTCGAAGCCTATCATTCAGGCTGTTACGTTTCGCCTACGACGCGCGGTATAGCCGGCGCGGATGCAACGGACGCCGGGGCTTCGTTCAAAGTGGCGGTCATTTTGGGCCCGTTCCTCGTTGCCGCAACGCCTCCCGCCAAGCGCGTCCAGGCAGGTTTCAGTGCCACGTGTCGTCGTGTGTGCGTGTGTGTGTGTGCATGTTGGTGCCCACGCTTGTCAAAGCGCGGCAGCCGGGGAGAGGAGCTCCCCAACTGGGAGGCGAGGAGGTCTGACCGGCGCCGGCCCGGCGGACGCGCACGTCACGTCTGAACATGTCTGAGCGTCGCCGTATCGGGCGCCTCATACCAAGCCGTTCCTTCTTGCCCTCGACTCCGAGGGTATAAAAAAAGCCACTGCCCCGGACGCCAAAGGAACTTCGATTTCGTCCTTCGAATAACGTGGTCGCCCTGACCGGCTGCTCTTTTGCGATGCCAGAATAAACAAGTTGTTCTGTTGCCAGTCGACTCATCCTTTGCCGGGACCTTCGGATGTTTCCAGCTGTGCCCCAGGCCGCCAGGCCAACGCTACCCTTGGGGCTTGCAACCCATTTGCAACAACTGGTTGCCAGCGGTGAGATCCGGACAACGGAGGCCAGCAGCGAAGATATGCGGTCAACTGTATGCTGAGCAGCACAACGACCATCCGGGAGCAGTGCAACGAGCCCTGTGTGATGACTGGTTGCCTGCAGCGGAACGACTGCGCTGAATTCTTGGCTGCGAGGTTTGGTGAGTGCGGGACTTTCTTCTTCTGAGTTTTGCCAGGCTTTTGTTAGTGTCAGAAACAGAGCTGGTAATTGTGTTGTCGTTGCTGCCGGGTTAGTTTGCGGCAAGACAATAGTAGGCAGTAGAGAAAGCAGCATTCGGAGCAGCCTTGGATTTGAAGTCGTTGCGCAAACCGAAATTGCTGGAGCTTGCAAGAGAGTTGGGTCTAAATGTCTCAGACAAACTCAGAAAACCAGAACTGCTAAGGGCTATTCTTGAGTTGGAGGCTGAGGATGACGAGCTGTCGGAATGCCTTGAGACAATTGAGGAGAGGGAGCAAAAAGAGGAGCGCGAACGTAAAGAACAAAAAGAGAAAGACGAGCGCGAACGTAAAGAACAAAAAGAGAAAAACGAGCGCGAACGTAAAGAACAAAAAGAAAAAGAGAAAGACGAGCGCGAACGTAAAGAACAAAAAGAGAAAGAGGAGCGCGAACGTAAAGAGCAAAAAGAGAAAGAAGAGCGCGACCGTCAACACGCTTTGGAAATGAAGCGTCTCGAGGTCGAGATGGAACGCGCTCGTAATGGAAGTCAGGCACACGGTGCAGGAGAACGGGTATCGTTCAAAATGACTGACCTGATGCGGCCGTTTAAGCTTGGAGAGGACATTGGTTTGTTCCTGGTTAACTTTGAGCGAACGTGCGAGAAGCAGGGGTTCTCTCGGGAAACGTGGCCACAGCGCTTGCTCACTTTGTTACCCGGCGAGGCGGCCGACGTAGTCGCTCGCTTGAAGAGAGAGGAGGCAGAGGATTTCGACCAAGTGAAATCGAGTCTGCTAAAAAAGTACAGGCTGTCAGCGGAGGCGTTCCGTCGGAAGTTTCGGGAAAATGAAAAAGGCAGAAGTGAGTCATATACAGAGTTTGCCTACAGGCTTATGTCAAACATGCAGGAGTGGCTCAAAGAAGAGAAAGCGTTTGGTGACCACGAGAAAATTTTGCAGTGTTTCGGGCTAGAACAGTTTTATAGTCGGTTACCTGAGAACGTGCGGTACTGGGTCTTGGATAGGCCAGACGTTAGTACAGTGGCTAAAGCTGCCGAGCTAGCCGAGGAGTTTGTGACGCGTCGGGCTCGCGGAGCTAAGGACGGTCAAAAGGGTGAATTTGGCTCCAAGTCTGAGAGGGCGAAGTTCACACCCATGAGAGCAAGGGGGGACAGACGTAGTGCGGATGCGAGTGAAAGCAGTCCGACCGAACGTAAGGAGACGGCGGCAGCCGAAGGCGAACGCAGAAAGCGGTTCGAGAGGAGGCAAGCGCGCGTGTGTTATACGTGCCAGAAGCCGGGTCACTTTTCGGCGCAGTGTCCAGAAACAAAAAGAGAAGTCGTGTGTTTGTCATTATGTAGCACTGACGAGAACATGAAGCTTCTCGAGCCTTACATGCGAGACTTCCTCGTGAACGGGAAAGAGTGCCGAGTGCTTCGTGATTCCGCAGCTACAATGGATGTAGTTCACCCCTCTTACGTAGAACCCGATATGTTCAGGGGCGAGTGCGCATGGATCAAGCAAGCCTTGGAAGCTCATAGCGTGTGTCTGCCCGTAGCAAAAGTGCTTATTGAAGGACCTTTCGGAGAGCTTGAGACGGAGGCCGTAGTGTCATCTATGCTGCCCCCCCCCCAGTACCCGTACCTATTTTCGAACAGGTCCGATCACCTCCTGCGCGAGAAGGGGCTTTTGTTTGGTGAGGCTAGCGTTCAGGCCTTAACCAGATCGAGTGTTCGGGAGCTCGCTGCAAAGGCGGTAGTTGCGGGGCCGACGTTGTCGAACAATGAGAAAGGGTCGGAGGCGCAGCAAGCTGATATTCAGAGCACGTCCGAACTGAATAAAATTGAGCCTGTAGCGTTGAAGGCACCAGGTACTGGAGATGAAATGCACGACACGGGAAAGTTAGAAGAGCTTCCGGTCGAGCTTCCGGGACTAGGCTCAGTGACAAACAGGGAAGACACTGATCAGGTCATTAGTGACTTACTCAGTAAAGCACCGCTGTCGCCTGAGCAGAAAACCGAACTACACCGACTCTTGCAAGAGTTTCAAGGTCAGTTCTCTGAGAGGCCTGGTAGGACTTCTGTCCTTACTCATGATATAGAACTTACCTCCCCAGAGCCAGTACGATCCAAGGCGTACCGGGTGTCACCCCGCCACCGCGATATTATGGAGGCTGAGGTAAAGAAAATGCTACAGCTCGGTGTTATTGAGGCGGGTGAGAGTGATTATACCTCCCCTTTGATTTTAGTTGAGGTACCGGGCAAGGAACCTCGTCCTTGCGTCGATTACCGCAGGCTTAATTCCATCACTAAGGATCAAATTTATCCGATCCCTAACATCGAGGAGCGCCTTGAGAAAGTTAGTAGCGCTCAGTTTATTTCCATCCTAGATCTTGTCAGGGGTTATTGGCAGGTTCCACTTACAGAAGAGGCTAGTAGGTATGCGGCGTTCATTTCACCAATGGGAACATTCCGTCCTAAAGTTTTGAGTTTTGGTTTGAAGAACGCGCCATACTGCTTTTCAAGCCTCATGGACAAAGTGTTGCGGGGACAGGAAGAATTCGCTTTACCGTATTTAGACGACGTAGCGATATTCTCCGCATCCTGGTCTGAGCATATGGCACACTTGCGGGCAGTGCTAACCCGCCTGCGCGAAGCGGGCTTGACAGTCAAGGCTCCCAAGTGCCAATTAGCACAGGCCGAGGTTGTCTACCTCGGTCACGTGATTGGACAGGGTCGTCGCCGCCCCTCTGAAATAAAGGTGGCCGCTGTGCGAGACTTCCCGCAACCGCGCACGAAGACCGATATTCGGTCGTTCTTAGGTGTCGCCGGCTACTATCAGAGGTACATCCCCAGGTACTCCGATATCGCGGCTCCCCTGACGGATGCTCTGAGAAAAACAGAGCCCCAAACAGTCGTCTGGAGCGAGACAAAGGAAAGAGCTTTTAGCGCCTTAAAGAGCGCCCTAACAAGCCAGCCTGTGCTACGATCGCCAGACTACACAAAAGGGTTCGTTGTTCAGTGCGATGCTAGTGAGCGAGGCATGGGCGTTGTACTGTGCCAAAGGGACAATGGAGAAGTGGAACACCCCGTCCTGTATGCTAGTCGTAAGCTGACCTGTCTTGAGCAGGCGTACAGCGCCACCGAGAAAGAGTGCGTGTCTCGTGTGGGACGTTCAGAAATTGTCATGCTACCTAGCCGGCTCGAGGTTTATCATTGAGACGGATCACTGCCCTCTCCAATGGCTGCAGACCATCTCTCCCGAAAATGGCCGCCTCCTGCGCTGGAGCCTCGCTTTGCAACAATATTCCTTTGAGGTGCGTTACAAAAAGGGGAGTCTCAACGGTAACGCCGATGGCTTAAGTCGAAGCCCCTAACGTAGGAATCCGCCTCAAAGTTGTTTGTTAGTGTTGTTTTCTTCCTGAGGCAGGATTTTTAACATATTGCTTTTGTTTAGTGTTTCAAAGTGATTATGTGCTTTCTAGTGCAATTTTCCAATTTGTGGACGCGTTCTGAGTGCTGCTTGACTACTGTAAGGAACTAGGCAGTAGTATAAAAAGGGAAAGAGCCTGGCAGAGCTTAGTGAGGGTTGTCTCGTGCTTGCTGACTGAGCGGTTGCGTTTCAGCGTAGTTCTAACGCTTGCTGGGAACGAGCACAAAAATGGCAACTCTCCCGAAGTCACTTTGCAGTGTCCTGTGTGATCCTGAACATGAGAACGAGGCCTTCTCTGTGCGCTGCGCTCAAGCAACGTCGAGGGACGACCGGTTTCGATTATGAGCATCATCGAGCGACATCCCTCTGGACAGCGGATGCAGTCCCCTGACCATCGGGATCTCCTTCTCCCGGCGGGGCGGTCTGTTACGTTTCGCCTACGACGCGCGGTATAGCCGGCGCGGATGCAACGGACGCCGGGGCTTCGTTCAAAGTGGCGGTCATTTTGGGCCCGTTCATCGCTGCCGCAACGCCTCCCGCCAAGTGCGTCCAGGCAGGTTTCAGTGCCACGTGTCGTCGTGTGTGTGTGTGTGTGTGTGTGTGTGTGTGTGTGTGTGTGTGTGTGTGTGTGTGTGTGTGTGTGTGTGTGTGTGTGTGTGTGTGTGTGTGTGTGTGTGTGTGTGTGTGCATGTTGGTGCCCACGCTTGTCAAAGCGCGGCAGCCGGGGAGAGGAGCTCCCCAACTGGGAGGCGAGGAGGTCTGACCGGCGCCGGCCCGGCGGACGCGCACGTCACGTCTGAACATGTCTGAGCGTCGCCGTATCGGGCGCCTCATCCCAAGCCATTCCTTCTTGCCCTCGACTCCGAGGGTATAAAAAAAGCCGCTGCCCCGGACGCCAAAGGGACTTCGATTTCGTCCTTCGAGTAACGTGGTCGCCCTGACCGGCTGCTCTTTTCCGATGCCAGAATAAACAAGTTGTTCTGTTGCCAGTCGACTCATCCTTTGCCGGGACCTTCGGATGTTTCCAGCTGTGCCCCAGGCCGCCAGGCCAACGCTACCCTTGGGGCTTGCAACCCATCTGCAACAAGGCATCTGCCGATTTGCCCTACACACTGCTTGCCACAGGAAAGAGGAATTTGATAAATGACATTTTCAATACAATGGACAAACTTTTTCCTATGTTTTTTCGTACAACCAACACCATTTTTAGATTTTTTTGAAATGTTTCGTACACAGATGACTCAACTTGTAACGGCCTTACGGCTGTAAGGCCTTACGGCCTAACGGCCTTACGGCCTTACGGCCCTGTAACGGCTTTACGGCTGACAGTATCAATAAATAAATAAATAAATAAAATAAATAAAACTTCTTAGGCGCCGAAAAAACCACTCTGGCTCCCGAACGTTGCGCTATTTTTTTGAGATTATGATAAAACTTATGAAAATAAGGAATGACGGCAACTTTTTCTTTCTTACTCATGGCTTCCTGGTTATCTTGTATTGAAGAATGTATAGACCAGCAAGGGCCGATTGCTTTTCAAAATGCTTCTGGCATCTCGGTGAATGGATTTATAGAACTTTTGAAATTATATCTCAAGTCAACGTTCATTGTATGGGATGAAAAACCTTATCTTCAGAAAGATGGCATCTGTATAGGTTCCTGCATTGCACCCATCCTCAGCGATTTGTTTTTAGCCCGTTTGGATAGGTCGTTTGCTGATATTGTAAAAGATACCAATGTAATCAATATTTTTAGGTACGTTGACGACTTTCTGATTGTTCTTAACAGTAATGACAGTTCATTTAAGGATGATGTTCTTAATGTTCTCAACCTTTTTCGTAACCATTTTAGTCCTCTTGAACTAACGTTTGAACTACCTGAAAACAGGGTTATCCAATTCCTTGACATCAGCATCACAATGCATCATGATCGGACGTGCTGGATGTTCAAATCCCGCGGCGAAAAACCATTGTTACCTTTTCATTCAGCCCATTCTAAGCTCGTAAAAAGATCTATTGCTAGCCTTTCATTTTTTAATTGTTTGAAGAAGTCTTGCCCGCACCTCATGCATGAAAGTTTTTCTCAGCAATGTAAGAGGCTTGAGAAAGCTGGTTACCCTTCCCATGTCCTAGTGTCTGTGGCGGAAGGTGTTTTGAAGAAAGTCTGCAATAAAAAAGGCCAGGATAACCAGGAAGCCATGAGTAAGAAAGAAAAAGTTACCGTCATTCCTTATATTCATAAGTTTTCTCATAATCTCAAAAAAATAGCGCAACGTTCGGGAGCCAGAGTGGTTTTTTCGGCGCCTAAGAAGTTGAGTCATCTGTGTACGAAACATTTCAAAAAATCTAAGAATGGTGTTGGTTGTACGAAAAAACATAGGAAAAAGTTTGTCCATTGTATTGAAAATGTCATTTATCAAATTCCTCTTTCCTGTGGCAAGCAGTATGTAGGGCAAACCGGCAGATGCCTGAATGATAGGCTTCGAGAGCATGGGCGTGACGTAGATGATATGCGTGGAAGCGGGTTGTCAGTCCACTGCCGGTCATGTCACTGCATACCGCTTCTTGAACAATGCATGGTTTTAAAAGTGCACAATAACCGGTTGACACGAGAAATCATAGAAGCGGAATGGATATCACTTTTGAAAGATGATTGTGTGAGTACCCCCTCTGTATCATTGATGACGAAAGAGCTCGCATATCTGGCTGATACGCTTTGCTAGCACATGGTTTGACGGCGTGTTGGTCGTGATTTTGTTATAAAACCACTTTTTCTTTCTGAAATAAACCATTGTTGGAAGTAAGCGCCGTGTGTTGTCCGTCTTTCTGTGTCCTCGTTTCTTTGCGCTACGTTTTTCACCTTGATGTAATTTAGGCTCTTAATATATGTGACAGGGAGTATAATATATCTGGCCGAGACGATTACTTACAAAACCAACTGGTGGCGAACATGAATACGAGCTTTTAACCTCGTGTTTATGCGCAAACAAACAGTAGCCGAATCTAACAGCGACGGCAATGTCACCGCAATTGGAGCCAGTGGTTACTTGATTAGGCACCGTCAGGCGACGGAGTCGCCTATTCCCCTAACCTAATCACCTAATCACCTGCCTAATCACCTAACCTAGTCCCCTAAACTTCCCCTATGCACCTTGGTTTCGCTGACTGTTGGCTCCCTTCATAGGTTTTCAAAAAACGAGTCCCTCATCTCCTTTACCTTGTCTGCTAATTGCGTAACGAGGGTCTCGGTTCTGGAAGTCTTGATCCCATATGTAGCATAAGAGGGCTCTCGCACAGTTTCCGCCCTCGCCGTTAGATGAGGTTCCACGTCACACTCGCGGTAATACAGGACGTGCTACGTTCGCCGCTATGGACGAGGGTGGCGCTGGTGAACACTCTCAAGCTTCGCTTACACCGAATAAACATAAATACCTACGAGAGGAGCAGATTGGAGAGGCGTCGCCGTAGCTCAGTTTGTAAGACCACCGGACGCGATATTCGGAGGTCGTGGTTTCGGATCCCACCGGCGGCGTGGTTGTTTTCCTGCTTCTTTATAAGTAATTTTCTTTAAGCGATAGATTTATGAAAGTAATATTATCTCATTGATTAGCACACTTTAAAAAAAATAAATATTCGCTTATGCACCTTGCTTTCGGTGACGGTTGGCTCCTTTTATAGGTATGTCAAAAAACGATTCCCTCATTTCCTTTACCTTGTCTGCTAATTGCGTAACGAGGGTCTCGGTTCTGGCAGTCTTGATGCCATAGGTAGCATAAGAGGGCTCTCGCACAGTTTCCGCGCTCGCCTTTAGATGACGTTCCACGTCACACTCGCGGTAATACAGGACGTGCTACGTCCGCCGCTATGGACGAGGGTAGCGCTGGTGAACACTCTCAAGGTTCGCTTACACCGAATTAATAAACATAAATACCAACGAGAGCAGCAGATTGGACAGCTGTCGCCGAAGCTCATTTGGCAAGAGCACCGGACGCGATATTCGGGGGTCGTGGGTTCGGATCCCACTGGCGGCATGGTTGTTTTTCTGCTGCTTTATAAGTAATTTTCTTTAAGCGATAGATTAATGTAAGTATTATTATCCTATTGATCAGCACTACACATTAAAAAGATTAAACATTCCCTTATGCACCTTGGTTTCGGTGACTGTTGGCTCCCTTCACACACACACACACTTATATATATATATATATATATATATATATATATATATATATATATATATATATATATATATATATATATATATATATATATATCGGTGTGTTTTATATAATTATCCACAGTTCCAACTATATAGTATATATAATATTTAGGTCCGAATATCTTCATTTACTCTTTAAAAGCATGAGCTCTTACTCTTCAGGTTTCTCGATTTCTTGAGCTCTGCTACAACCTCCGTAGAGTAAATCGACACCCCATAGTAAATCGTTCCAGAAATCTAATTGGTGATTGATAGGTGACGTTATATCGGCGGACACCTGAACCGCGCAGTAAGGAATGGGATCAAGTAGGGAGTGAAAGAAGCAAGGAAGAAAGAGGTGCCCTAGTGGAGTGCTCCGGAATAATTTCGACCACCTGCGGATCTTCTAACTTGCACTGAGATCACACAGCACACGGGCGCCTGTGCGTTTGCCGCCAGCGAAGCGCTGCCGCCATGGTCGCGTTCGAATCCGGGAACTCCAGATCAGTAGCCGAGCGTCCTAACCACTCAGCCACCGCGGCGGGTAAACACTCACGCCTTTGCACACAGTCGCACCAATCTGTTCCCGGTAAAGATAATAGACAGTTTTAGCTGTGCGTACGCAAGTGCTGCGTGCGTTATGCTGTCCGCTCCGAAGTATAGCTTTAGCTGACCGAGCGGTAGCGTCCCTTAGGCGCATGTAGCGCCATCTAGTGACAAGACGTCAAAGCACATCAACGCATGGTTGAAGAAAATTTCATCCGTGATTACTGATAACTAGTGCGAGTGCATTGGGAGCCTTTTTTTGTTCCAAGAAGAAAAACTATGCAAACCGAAGAAAATGTGAGAACTGGCTAAAAGCTAGAAAACTGCTTCGCCAGGTGTCGTTGCTACGAGGAAAACACACTGCATTCAGTTAGGCCTAGGAGCTTGAAAATCGCCAAATTATCTGAAAAACAGGGGCTAGTTATCACTTATACCGCTAGGCGTGGGCAATAGTAGGCGAAATAAAAGCGAACCGCTACCATTTGAGCGAGCTATTGCGTCGGAAAATACAGCGGCGACATGTATTTATTCCGATGCGGGCGAGCAGTGCGCCGCCATCTTGTCAACGTTTGCGTACGCAAGCCACGCAAGCGCCGCAACGCAAAGTCCGCTGGCTAGCGTACGCACGCAAGACGCAATAATAATAATAATAATAATAATAATAATAATAATAATAATTGGTTTTGGGGGAAAGGAAATGGCGCAGTATCTGTCTCATATATCGTTGGACACCTGAATCGCGCCGTAAGGGAAGGGACAAGGGAGGGAGTGAAAGAAGAAGGGAAGAGAGAGGTGCCGTAGTGGAGGGCTCCGGAATAATTTCGACCACCTGGGGATCTTTAACGTGCACTGACATCGCACAGCACACGGGCGCCTTAGCGTTTTTCCTCCATAATAACGCAGCCGCCGCGGTCGGGTTCGAACCCGGGAACTCCGGATCAGTAGTCGAGCGCCCTAACCACTGAGCCACCGCGGCGGGGCAAGACGCAAGGCTTGCGCTTGCGTTCTACGCATACGCACTACCGTCCCCGCAAACTCCTTGCGTACGCTAAGCCGTTGTGTACGCACAGCTAAAACTGTCCAATGGTAATGATTTGTTGTTGGGGAATGGAAATGGCGCAGTATTTGTCTCACATCTCGGGGACACCTGAACCGCGCCGTAAGAGAATGTGTTAAGGAGTTACTGAGAGAAGAAAGGAAGAAGTGCCGTAGTGGAGGGCTCCCGAAAGAATTCGACCACCTGGGGATCTTTAACGTGCATGAACTTATTCCGGAGCCCTCCACTACGGCACCTCTTTCTTAATTTCTTCTCTCATATTACGGCTGCGTTTTCTTGTCGTTGCCGTAAGCAAAAAACGCCAGTCTAAAAATTGAACGAAAACAGTGCATCTCCTTTGAAATCAGGTATATAACATAGTGCTCAAGTACAGCTCAATTGCCTCTGGTTTCACTCTCTGTACAGTCACGCGTTTGATTTTTCAAGTGATGTCGCAACAGGTCTTTATGAGTCGTTTTACATATTCGTTGTCCAACCACATTCACAGCGTGGATATAAGCCCGTAATATTTTTAGCTGCAGCTACACTGGGCTGCCAGTCGAGCATTTCGCTGAGAGCCAGGGGAGGCAGTTTTGCGCATGCGCTGTTACCATGGCAACCGGAGAGCAGCAGCAGGCGCGGTGTGCTTCCCCGTCGCCGTGCGCCCGCTCCACCGTTGGAGCCGCGCGTGCGGTCACGCGGATGAGCACTTGTGCGCATGTGCCGATAAGCAGAGATATCCCACAGGTGCACCGCGCGCTTCGTCGCCGCCTCGCCGTACGCCCCTCTATCACCCCAAGTGCGCATCGCATGAGCAGCATTGCTTATTAAAGGCAGAGATGTAATGGGCGGCTGTTTCACAGGGTTTGATATGGATGCAGAGTCCAGCGGCTGCTAAACGGCGGTATAGAGGAGACAAGATTAACTCTTGCGATCCTGAGGATGTAGCCTGGCACTTGGCTAATCAGCAAAGAGAGAATGAGCGAAGAAAGCGAAGAGGGCATCGGAGACGCCGGAACTGAGAGAGGAACAGCTTGCCAAACGGAGATGCCGGACTGCCGAGCGTAATGGACGGCACAGAGCCGCAGAGATTGTGCACAATGTCTCACACTGCTAAACATACAGGGAACACAAGCTCAGCCATAGAAACGTGCCTCTTGCTAGGTATATACTGGCATAGCCGAGCTAAGCCACTGCCAATTTTTCGGCCGTATAGCGTATCGAACCTCTTTTACCGTGACTCGTACACTTTTCCTTTACAGCGTGGTTAAGGTGTCCATCGAGAAGCATGGTAGTTACTGGCGCTTCTATGCTCAAAGACACATTTCTTCAGGTTAAACAGCCTGCATACTAGCTTACGATTCTTGAAACTGGCCAAACTCGAGGAGGTGATCACAGGGCAGCTGAACTCTGGGCCCTCAGGGTAATAGCTGGCTTAATTTCTGTTGATTTTCTTTCCTCTCTATGCGTTCCAAATGTAATAGAATGA
Source organism: Amblyomma americanum (assembly GCF_052857255.1). Lineage (NCBI taxonomy): Eukaryota > Metazoa > Arthropoda > Arachnida > Ixodida > Ixodidae > Amblyomma > Amblyomma americanum. The sequence continues at coordinate 33,757,189 of NC_135500.1, read as the reverse complement.
AACAACACATAAAAATAAAACACACGACAAGTAGCAGCCACGAATGTAAAGCATGCGTTTCTGAAGCCAACGACGCCTAACTCAGCTACAGCAAGCCCTCACGAATAGAGTACAAAGTTTTCTTCAGTCAGCTGTGAATCTCACTATGGAGATAGAAAAGAGGGTCGTGCAATACGCTCGACATAGGCTGTCTGCAGTCAAATTAAGCAATGCATTACTCTGTTAATGAGCCTTAAACTTTCAAAATAAAGCGTACTGTGCTGTTAACGAGCTGCTTGAAATATCACATCGTCGTTACCAAAGGAAAATAAATCGAAATTAATCTTGAAGAAAAGAAACGGAGCCTAACTGCATCTCTTCGCGGTGTTGAGCAGAAAGGGGAAGGGCACTGAGCATCTCATTATGACATATGTATGGTGGAAGCCAACAGCCACCGAAAACAAGGAGCACCATCATTATCACCATCAGGCTGACTACACCCACTGCAGAGAAAAGGCCTCCCCTATGTCTCTCTAATTAACCCTGTCCATTGCCAGCGGCGGCCATCGTATCCGAACAAACTTCGTAATTCTTCCGCCCGCCTAACTTCATGCGTCCCCCGCTACGCTCACCTCCTCTTGGAGTCCACTGCGTTACCCTTAAGGACCAGCGGTTATCTTTGTTTCGCCATATATGCGTTTCCCAAGCCCATTTCTTCCTCTTGATTTTGACTAGAATGCCATTAACTCGCGTTTGTTACTTCACCCACTCCACTCGCTTCCGGTCTCTTAACGATCTTAATGAAATCTATCATTTTAATTTCTATGGCTCACTGCGCTGTCCTTAATTTACGCTGAACCCTTTTCGCATCCGCGTTTCTACCCTGTTGGTGAGCACCGGTAAGATACTGCTGGTGTGTGCTTTTTCTTTTTGGATATTGGTAAGCTTCCATGCAAGACCCACCATATTCTCATTATTCTTGTTATATCCCTGTCATGTTCAGGATCAGCGGCCACTACCTGCACCCAGTAAATGTATTCCCTTATCACTTTGAACACTTCGCTACTAATTGTGAAGGGGAATTTTTTTCTCCATTTTATTCTCTGATGTTCATCAAATGGGGATTAATATTTTGTGGCTTAAACATTATTAACTGAGAGAGCACAACACGCGAAATTCGACGATTGTGGGTTCGGACTCCACTGGAGGCATGTGGTTGTTTTTCATGTGCTTTCTAACCAATTACCTTAGGCCATAAAATAATTACGCTATTAATATTGCCGCGATTATTTGCAGTGTTTATTCGTTTTTCAAATCTGCCGCGACACCACCTTATCGCTTTGTTTGCGACGCAAGACGCGACTAGATTTATCTCGATTGATCGCAGCCAGGCAAAGCTGATTCTACGTTGTTCCGGAATGTTCTAGTAACTTTGCGCCCTTTATCTCGAATGTTCGCTATCAGCTTTAAATTGAGCACGGCCGACAGCGGCGGGCATTCTGTTCGACGACCGCCGAGCACGCTTGTCGCTTCGCCGCCGCCGAGTGATTCAGTCCATTTTGGGTGCAAGTCAGCCCAATAAACAGTTCTTTTAGAAGATCCTTTCGTCCGCCTTCATCGCTGCTTCGACTGCCGTCACCACTACGTGACATCTGGTGGAAAATATTTTTGCTAGCCCCGTCATCTGCCATCGATACTGAAGCACCTGAGCTGGGGCAGCGGAAATAAAGGATAGCAGGCAGAATTGAGAAATGAAATGAAAGAGGTGAGGGGACAGGAAGAGAGGATAGGGGGAGAAGTAATATGTACAAACTATTTACACAATAAGAAATGTGCCCAGCTTGTGCGCGTGATTAGTTCATTTTAGAGAAATTAAATCACACACGCGCACAGCACTGTGTTGGTTACAAATGGAGTGAGGCGTCCAGTTATTAATCGTTCAAGGTAGAACTCGCGGAGCGTTCGGTCACTGCGTGTAACTACCTGACGGAGAACAGACGGGACGTCAAGCCCGTGTGTTCGAGGAATGCACAGAGGCTCACCAAAGTTCGCTCACGAGTGCGCGCACTGCCCTGCGGCCACAATAGCGTCTTTATGGAGTCTGGTAGTATGCCCTGCGCCCTATAGGCCGCGAGCATATCGCGACGAGCATCGGCGAAAGCGAAACAGTGAAGGAGCAGGTGTTGTAGTGTTTCCCCTGCACCGCATCCGTCACACACATCACTCGTCGCGATTCCGTGACGCACCCGTCGTTCTCCGGGCCACACGCAGCCAATGCGCGCGCGGAGGATCATTGCACGTTGTGACCGTGTAAGTGCGCGACAGCCGGTGACACTGTCGATGCGCTCGCCTCCATGGCCTCGTGGTAGAGCACCCGCCTCGGCTTCGGGAGGTGGTGGATTCGACTCTCACTGCCGCCGGTTACCCACCGGTTATGCTATAATGGGTACAAGCCATTCCCCGGCCTGGTGGTCGGCTTTCTGGGGTGCATGGCCTAGAAAAGGAGCCCGCGCCTTCAAATCCCAGCACTGTGTGAGCGTTGACACGGAGAGCGGATCGACGAGAGGACATAAATCTGCATGCACTGACATCGCAAATAAAACAATTTTTTTTCTTACGCGCTGTATTCAACTACAATGTATTAAAGAAACAACGAAAGTAATCATTATTCTTCTCTAATCTTAATTGCTTTCTTCAATTTGATCAACATTTCGATGCAACGACTCTAGCACAGTGCGATCGACGGCTGCAGGCATGCTTTTCAATACATGTTTAAGCTAACTTAGTAAACATTTCTGCTAAACGGATACTTTTTTGGCGACTAAAATAATAGCTTGGAGTGCCTTGGCGGTTATGCATCGCCTGTAGTTGCGGTTGGTTTTTTTCTATAAGTCTTCGTAATCACCAACGGCAGGCTGGAGATGAGGACTTTACTAGCCAGCTCCCCCCCTCCTTTTGTTTCCGTATTCAGTTTGTTGATCATGTGACAGCATTGTAATTTCTTGTGCCCCTTTATTTGTAGCCGCGAGGTCTCTCCCCTTTATTCATGAATTTTTGGTATGGCGAGCCAAACTGGCCTGTCAGTGTCCGATTATATTTAAAGGGAAGCTGAAGCACTTTTCTAAAAAATTGAGTTCTCTATGTCATTTTATACCTTTCAGTCCGCTGAAAAAGAGTACCTCTTTCAAAAAGAGCAGAAATAATAAAAATTGGTTTTTGGGGAAAGTAAATGGCGCAGTATCTGTGTCATATATCGTTGGACACCTGAACCGCGCCGTAAGGGAAGGGATAAAGGAGGGAGTGAAAGAAGAAAGGAAGAAGAGGTGCCGTAGTGGAGGGCTCCGGAATAATTTCGACCACCTGTTGATCTTTAACGTGCACTGACATCGCACAGCACACGCGCGCCTTAGCGTTTTTCCTCCATAAGAACGCAGCCGCCGCGGTCGGGTTCGAACCCGGGAACTCCGGATCAGTAGTCGAGCGCCCTAACCACTGAGCCACCGCGGCGGGTAGCGGAAATTAACGCAAAAAAGCTGTTTTTTAGAATTGAGATTCTCTGAATGGTCGGTGGGGGGTAGGAGGAGGGGTGAAATTAATGGGAGTGCTCAGCCCTATAACTGTCTCCTTTGGGAAGGGAACACCGCAACGGGGCTGAGCAAGGGAGAGGGATTAAAGAGATATGTGAGAGGAGGGGAAGATGTCAGGGGGGGGGGGGGGGGAGGAGCAGGTAGAAAGGAGCACGGCAAATAGCGGCGCAAAAGCGCGTTATCGCAAGGTGTCGTGCGAGCACCCACCTCGCGTTAAGGTTACCGCATAAGCGGATGGCGGGCAAGGAATTTGCGCGCAATGGAAGTAGGAAGCCGCGAAGGGGCTGGGGGCATGGAATGCCCATAAAGAGATACAAGGTCGACCCAAGACGAAAAGGGGTGGCGAGGAAGGCTCGAGGAAGGGAGCGAGGAAGGCTCGAAGAGAGGATGGCCCCGGGCGAAAAGAGCGCGCGAACAGAAGCGCAGCGCGGCGAAAGGACCGGGAGGGCAAGTGCAGCGAGGCGCCCGACGGAGCGAAGCGGTGGCGGCAGAAGCGGATGCGGAGCTACTGTCGTGTTCGGACGGAATATTTGGAAGACGTACCACGTGCAATTGCGTTTGCTGTTTTTTCTAGTTTTCAGCCCCACGATGGGGCTCTTAGCATCCCCTAGTCCCCATAGAGGATGAACCGTCTTGACGAGACGATGGAGGGATTGTCCTCGAACCTCCGCTCACGGGCGACCGGGAAGCACCGCCGTGTGGGCAGTGTTGACTGCACCCGCTCGCTGCACCAACTCTACGCGGATGCGAACCGGATTTTGGAGCTGCAATCTCAGGCGCAAGGCTTCGTCACCGCCGTACAACTTCCTGATGCTGCCCAGAGCTCCTCTGGAGCCTCTCCGCCAGCTGCGAACGCCAGCCCCCAGGTAGCGGCTCCTGGAATGGTTGTGACCATCCCAGTGGACGCAGGGGAGAAGAGCTCCATACTCTTCTTGGACACAACTGCTGAAGCCAGTTCGCCGGGCGCGGAGGGAGCACGCTCGGATTCCCTGCTGTACAAGAATCTGGACAGCTCTTTTCGGTACCCTGCAATATGCGTACCGAGCCCGCGTTTTGAGAGCTGTTCTCCGATCGCACCTCAGGCGACCACGACGCCGCTCAGACCGGAGGTACCCACCCCACATTCGCGGAACAAGCGCCGGGCAGTATCGCCCAAGAATCCTAGGCATGCAGGGGAGAAGAAGCTACAAGCCGACCCCGTATTCCTCCCTCCTGCCGGCGGGCAGCAAGACGCGCTGGAAAAAAAGAGACCGGCTCGCATTCCAGCCCCAAACAACAAAAATATGGGCCTGGGAAGCAATACAAGGCCCCACCACAAAGGGAATCCAACTTGTGCCTGGAAGACTTCCCGCCACTACTGCCCGCTGCACCTGCCGCTGGAAACCCTCTCCACTCCTCCTGCGACGGGCAACCTGAGCTGTAGGGAGCCTACATACATGCCGCCTGCCGCCTGGCTGGAGGGGGCGCGACATGTAGGCTCCCTACTGAGCTGCTATCGGCAGCGCCACGGCCGGTCTCGATAGGGCGCGCGCGCTCTCCCATTCGAGACCGCCCGTGGCAGCGCACCAGCAACTCCCGTCCCAACCCAGAGATGGCGCTGGTGACTCCAGTCTAGCCCCGCCCACAGGATCGGCGCCGGCGCGGAGGGCCGACAAACGAAAAAATCGCCGCCTGGCTTTTCGCCCCTACGAAGAGACATTTCCGAAACCTGTGTCGTCTGCTAGCGGAGAGGCGCACCGGCGGGCCGCCTCGGCTTCTGGCCTGGAATCATCGGTACAAGCCGTGTCGTCTGCTAGCAAAGAGGCGCCCCCGCAGGCAGTGCTGTCAACCGAGCAGGGGCCACTAACGCAAGCAGAATCACTTGCCGGCGACACGCCGCATGAAGAAGTGCACAGGGCAAATACACATGCCTCGAGCGCGCACCCAAGTAAAGCCTGGACTCCATGTACGCGAAAACTCACGCGAACGCGAAGGCGACGGCGGCGGCGGCGGCGACGGCTGGCGTTCGCTCCGTCGCCCACCGGCCAAGCTCCATGCGCAAAACAGACGCGAACGCGAAATGGCGACGACGATCAGTGTTGCTGGCATAATACACCACAACGCTGTTTGCGCCTATAACAAGAGTCACATTATGTGCAAGGTTTAAAATATTGCGCATGAAATTCAAAATAAAATGTGTTTACAGCTTTGTGCATTGAGTGTAGGCTGTTTAACTGAACACTCACGTAACTTTTTGGCACTTGGTTGTGGAGTTTGTTTTCGGCTGCTTTCCCCGCGCGCTTTACCCCGATCGAAATGGAGTGGCAGCAGAAAGTAGCAGCTCTACGCTTGCGCCTAATTTTGAAAAGAAAAAATGCCCTTACACGCAAGTACTGGGTTCGACCAGTCTGGGAGCGACGCGCTGAGGAAAGCGAATTCATTACAGCGGTAAGTTGTTCCTGGCGAAGAAATCAAAGCAGCGCAACTGCATATGGTTCAATGCATTCTTGCAGATGAAGGTGATGCAAGACGGGGACGCATCGCTGTTCCACAAGTTTTACTGCATGTCCCCGGAGACATTTAACCTCCTCCACTCAATGGTTGCAAGTCGTCTAACAAAAGAGTGGCTGTGCAGAGAGCCCATATCGTCTGGCGAGCGCCTCGCCCTGACGCTGCGGTAAGGACGTACTGTTTCTGAAGGGACGCTGTGCGACGAGCGCCTCTGAGCAGACGACGCTTGTTTGGGGACATTGTACAGGAGATTGCTTGCCTGTAATAATTCACAGAGTAGCACAGCGCGCGCGCGTGTGCGTGCGTTTTGAACTTGATGGAATTCTTGTTATTGTCTATATTTTCAGGTACCTGTCATCAGGAATGCTGATTAAAGATGCCACAATGGCGTTCAGGGTGGGGATCGAAACAGCCAGACGGGCAATCCATCTGACATGCACAGTGCTCTGGGAGGTGCTTGCTCCAATTTACATGAAGGTGTGTCAATTAATTTTGCCCTCTAGTACAGTACAGCTACGATATAGGCATTTCAGTTTTCATTAACCACTAGTCCTCCGTATTGCAGGCTCCAACAGAGAACGAGTGGAGGGAAATTGCTGCAGACTTCTGGAGTCTGTGGCAATTTCCGAACTGCCTGGGAGCCGTTGATGGGAAGCACATTGAAATCAAGTGCCCCAAGAATGCTGGAAGCCTTTATTTCAACTACAAGGTATGAAAGCAAAGTATTTGTATGTTGTGATGTAAAAAGGGAGTAATCCATTTGTTGCACTGCTGTCAAGGCCCAAAGAGCATTGTGGAAAGGGTCACATCTGACTGTGAAACAGTCACACTGAGCTGGTGTTTTGTGTGGCGTGATTGCAAGTGTGTATTCTGAGGAGGCAAAGTCTTTTTTTTTTGCGAAAACTACTGCATTGCAATAATAATTGTAACGCACTGCAAGAAACAAAGTTCATGACATTCCAGCAGTAAACTCAGTACGAGGGGAGGGTCAACTGCTGTGGGTACAGAGCGAGCATCAGGACGTGGTAGAGGGTGGGATGACATGCCAGGTTACCGCACTTGCTACTGCTCACTCTGGTGACACCTGTGGACCCCTTTAGTGTTTGTATTCGCACTTATTCGCAGGGTACCCATTCCATTGTTCTGCTGGCCGTGGTGGACAGCAAGTATCTTTTTCGTCTGGTGGACGTGGGCGCACCTGGAAGACTCAGTGATGGGGGCATCTTTAAAGATTCCCCCATTGGGCAACGTCTGCATGAGGGCAAGCTCAATCTGCCTCGTGCAGGTCGACTGCCAAAGTCGGAGAAGGTGTGCCCTCATGTTTTCGTTGGCGATGAGGCCTTCCAGTTGCGCCCAGATTTCATGCGGCCACTGCCAGGAAGCTGCACAGACGCCAAAGAGGTGGTGTTCAACTACCGCCTCAGCCGAGCACGGTATGTATCACTCATGTGAGAACCTAACAGTAAATTTAACTGTGTTTCTGGCCTCACTCAGTCACCAGTTAGCATCGTAGACTTGCAGGCATGCGATATTTTATAAGTGCTAAAACCAGCCTATTGAGTCACAAAAAGGGCTTTGCTTGGTGTGAGAAAAGTGAGACGCATATTAGTTTTGCAAGCAAAATTGTGATTGTTTCTTTTACAGAAGATGTGTCGAAAATGCATTCGGCATCTTGGTGTCTCGGTGGCGCATCTTCGAGAGAAAAATCAACCTCGAGCCCAAAAATGTGGACAGTGTGGTAAAAGCAACATGTGTGCTCCATAATTTTCTTTGTATGGAGAGCAGTTCCGCTTGCTATTACTGCCCTCCTGGCTACGCTGACTGCACGTTCGGAAATGTTCACGAGGGCTCCTGGCGGGAGGCTGCGTCTACCTCTGCAATGTTCCAGTTGCAGAGGACGAGCTAGGGCACGCAGCTGTGCACAGGGTGCCACTGTTGTGCGCAACACATTTTTGGAGTTTTTAGTACTGAAGGCCAAGTGCCCTGGCAGTGGAGCCTGCCTGGTGTCAGCAAGCCGTAAGGCTTGGGCAGTGGCTCAGCCATGTGTGTGTCGAGTGCAGACTACTAATTGTAGTTGCATGTTTCCTTCTCATCCATTCTCTTAGATGACAGTCTATCATCATCTTGCATTAGCTTTATGCTTTTATGAGGGTTTGATGTCCCAAAGCGACTCGGGCTATGAGGGACGCCGTAGTGAAGGCCTCCGGAATAATTTCGACCACCTGGGGTTCTTTAACGTGCACTGACATCACACAGCACACGGGCGCTTTGTGCATTTGCCTCCATTGAAATGCGGCCGCTGCGGTCGGGTTCCAACCCGGATACTCCGGCTTAGTAGATGAGTGCCTTAACCACTAAGAAGCCACTGCGAATGGTACCATTAATGATTTCATTGTTTGATCTGCCATAATCTGGCATTTTTCTAGAAGGTGGTGTGCTTTTCATTGATAATGAAAAAGTGGTGTGATAGAAAAGGAATAGTGATAGAAAAAAAGCGATACGTTGCTTAAACAATGTATCATATTTACATCCCTCAGCCGAGCTATTTAGTCAGCATCATATAATCAATATTCACTCCTTTTATAATTACCGTCTCCTCCACCAGTTTCATTTTGGTAATGCAAAGTATAAAGAATTCTTATTGACACTTTCAGGTGCAATGTTAGGCTGCAATATTTTTAAAACGTGTGCCTGAAAAATGGGAAATTGCACACCGCCGAACAAATTACCTTCTACAGTCATTAAGCTATACATGCCAGTGTTACTCAATAAGCTCAATGTACCCAGTTTTGCGTTCAATATTTCTAGAATGACTTGCGCTTTCGTGCTATAAATATAATAATCTTAGCTTTATGTCTAACTTGAATGCAGTGATCGGGTTTGTTGTAAGCTTGTGTGCATGCATACGCTAGTCTTTATATAATGGCTTCATGTCTTTTTTTACTCTTACTTCTGCTCTTATTTTTGTACATTTATGATAAAATGTGTCTTTTTCGAAGCAGCAGAACATGTAGAACTTTTCTTTTGTACGGCTGTCACAGTTGCCTGCCGCCGGCTTTCAGGCCGCGTCAAGCTGTCCCCACAGCTTTCTGCCTGTAAGACCGTCAACATTGTGAAATGTTGAAAATGAAGATAAATTTTAATTTGAAATTTGAGGAGGTTGTGATCGCTGATAACAGTTATCAGATTTATACTTGTTACATTATCAGGGGTTGATGTCAACAGGAGGGCCATATCATCGCTCCCTGAAGGTAGTGATCCTGTACTAGGCTCAAAAATTGCCTAGATTGTGCTCATGTACTGGACAGACAAAAGGGAGACGGTAATAGGGTAACTGAAGTCGCTGAACAAGATGGGTACCAGTACCATGCAGCAATGCACCTCCATTGAGAGAGTTTCAAATTCGGCTAGTTGGTAGTTAACATGGTCAAACATAATGCCAGAGATAAGACAATCAGGGAGCTGTGGGAAGCTTATGCTTGGAAGACCCTTCATTTTTGTTTTTCAAACAAGAAAAGCAAATCTTGGAAAAGTAATATCAAAGGAGTAAAAGTAATATCCGATCTGCTGGGAGAGTTTTTTTTATGCTTGTTGATACGATAGGAAAGTTGCTGCTTTCAATGTTTTCTTTTATTTATGTTTTGACATGTGACCCTTACATATGTGTGCTAACCGCAATAAACTTCAGTTGACTGTTTGCGCACCAGTGCTTGTGTCACCCCTGTTGTCCCCAGTCAGTTCAAAAGCGCAATTATGTTTGACCATCTGCATTCTCTGTATTACATTGTCTTTTTTCCCCAGCGAAATTTGTTGGATATCGATAATTTACAGCCTCAAGTGCGTGTGTGTGTAAATATTGGGAAATTATTTTGTTGCATTTGAAGACTTTCTTTTATTTTGCATGTGAGCCTCTGCATTCAGATTATGTGCCTTTACATCTTATGAATATGTCCTTGTGTATTAAATTTTTGTACCATAAAAGCTCTGCACACTTCATTCTTTACATTGCCGTGCAAAGAATCCATTATGCCTTATGTTTTCCAACCTCTTCAGTAATCAGGGAGTTCGAAAGCAGTAACTTGCTAGATGCCACGACTAGTCAAGCTGCTGCTGCAGCTTTTTGCTTCGCCTCGTATTTCTGATGGAAAGAAATGAATTTGTAAACACACTGTTCTCTTTGCGATTGTAATAGATCACTGTATCCACACACTAAAATTAGAAACTTTAAAGACGCCTTTTATTTCACAAAAATGCGGACATGTAAGCATTGAAAATAACCACTGCAACTGCAATGTCTACAGTGGCAAAGCTGACTATAAATAAAAAATGCGTAACGGAATGTAACCTTGATTGCACAAAAGTGTAAAAGCTGCTGCATTCACAGTTATTGCAGCATCACTGCAGTCAGATATCACTAAGCGCACAATAAAATGAGAAACTTTAAAGACTCCTTTTACTTCACAGCAATGCAGACATGTAAGCATTCAAAATGACCACTGCAATGTCTACAGTGGCAAAGCTGACTGTGAATAAAAATGCATACAGGAACATAACCTTGATTATTGCACAAAAGTGTGAAAGCTGCAGTATTCAGTTATCACATCACTATAGTCGGTTATGACTAATCATACACTAAAATGAGAAAACTTGTACTTCAGAAAAATGCAGACTCCTAAGTAATCGAACCAATCATTGCTACCGCAATTTCAGAGTTGACTTTAAAATAACAAATAAGTACAGAAACGTAACTGATTACTGTGCAAAGGCTGCCGTAATCAGAGTTATCACAGCATCACTATAGTCGGGTATTACTAATCATACACTAAAATGAGAAAACTTGTACTTCACAAAAATGCACACTCCTAAGTAGTCAAACCAATCATTGCAACTGCAATTACAGAGTTGACTTTAAAATAAGAAATAAGTACAGAAACATAACTGATTACTGCGCAAAAGTGTAAAAGCTGCAGTAATCAGAGTTATCACAGCATGACTATAGTCGGGTATTACTAATCATACACTAAAATGAGAAAACTCGTACTTCACAAAAATGCAGACTCCTAAGTAATCAAACCAATCATTGCTACCGCAATTTCAGAGTTGACTTTAAAATAACAAATAAGTACAGAAACGTAACTGATTACTGTGCAAAAGCTGCAGTAATCAGAGTTATCACAGCATCACTATAGTCGGGTATTACTAATCATACACTAAAATGAGAAAACTTGTACTTCACAAAAATGCACACTCCTAAGTAGTCAAACCAATCATTGCAACTGCAATTACAGAGTTGACTTTAAAATAAGAAATAAGTACAGAAACATAACTGATTACTGCGCAAAAGTGTAAAAGCTGCAGTAATCAGAGTTATCACAGCATGACTATAGTCGGGTATTACTAATCATACACTAAAATGAGAAAACTCGTACTTCACAAAAATGCAGACTCCTAAGTAATCAAACCAATCATTGCAACTGCAATTACAGAGTTGACTTCAAAATAAGAAATACATACAGGAACGTAACAGTGATTACTGTGCAAAAGCTGCAGTAATCAGAGTTATCACAGCATCACTATAGTCGGGTATTACTAATCATACACTAAAATGAGAAAACTTGCACTTCACAAAAATGCAGACTCCTAAGTAATCGAACTAATCATTGCTACTGCAATTTCAGAGTTGACTTTAAAATAAGAAATAAGTACAGAAACATAACTGATTACTGCGCAAAAGTGTAAAAGCTGCAGTAATCAGAGTTATCACAGCATCACTATAGTCGGGTATTACTAATCATACACTAAAATGAGAAAACTCGCACTTCACAAAAATGCAGACTCCTAAGTAATCAAACCAATCATTGCAACTGCAATTACAGAGTTGACTTTAAAATAAGAAATAAGTACAGAAACATAACTGATTACTGCGCAAAAGTGTAAAAGCTGCAGTAATCAGAGTTATGACAGCATCACTATAGTCGGGTATTACTAATCATACACTAAAATGAGAAAACTCGCACTTCACAAAACGCTAAGGCGCCCGTGTGCTGTGCGATGTCAGTGCACGTTAAAGATCCCCAGGTGGTCGAAATTATTCCGGAGCCCTCCACTACGGCACCTATTCTTCCTTTCTTCTTTCACTCTTTCCTTTATCCCTTCCCTTACGGCGCGGTTCAGGTGTCCAAAGATATATGAGACAGATACTGCGCCATTTCCTTTCCCCAAAAAACCAATTATTATTATTATTATTCACAAAAATGCAGGCTCCTAAGTAATCAAACCAATCATTGTTACTGCAATTTCAGAGTTGACTTTAAAATAACAAATAAGTACAGAAACGTAACTGATTACTGTGCAAAAGCTGCAGTAATCAGAGTTATCACAGCATCACTATAGTCGGGTATTACTAATCATACACTAAAATGAGAAAACTTGTACTTCACAAAAATGCACACTCCTAAGTAGTCAAACCAATCATTGCTACTGCAATTTCAGAGTTGACTTTAAAATAAGAAATAAGTACAGAAACATAACTGATTACGGCGCAAAAGTGTAAAAGCTGCAGTAATCAGAGTTATCACAGCATCACTATAGTCGGGCATTACTAATCATACACTAAAATGAGAAAACTTGTATTTCACAAAAATGCAGACTCCTAAGTAATCAAACCAATCATTGAAACTGCAATTACAGAGTTGACTTTAAAATAAAATAAAGAAACCATAAAGGAATATAATTTCGATTATTGCACAAACCTGTAAAAGCTACAGTATTCAGAGTTATCACAGCATCACTATAGTACAGTTCAAAACGAGTGACACCAACAGTCACCGAAAGCAAGGAAAGCATAGTGAGTTTGTATACATATACTGTTCTCCATTTCTTCGTATTGTGGTACTGCTCGCTTGGAAATAAGTACTGTAATCTCGTTATGCCTGAAAGGTAACTGATTACAAGTCGGATCAAAAACATGAATATGCCAGCAATGAGAACCAAACTCGCGACCGTACACGACATGGAGGTCGTGGGTTCGGATCGCAATGGTGGCAATTGTTTGCCTTTGTTCCAATTTGTAATCCAGCCGCCACGGTGGCTGAGTGGTTATGACGCTCGGCTGCCGGCCCGAAAGATGCGGGCTCGATCCCGGACGCGGCGGTCGAATTTCAATGAAGGCGAAATTCTAGAGGCCCATGTACTGTGCAATGTCAATGCACTGCGCAGTGTCAATGCACGTTAAAGAACCCCTGGTGGTCCTTTTAGGGAGCCCTTCACTATGGCGTCTCTCATAGTCTGTATTGCTTTGGGACGTTAAACCCCCATAAACCGAACCAAACCAATTTGTAATCTGCTATCTTTCAGCCATAACCATATTACAGTAATAACTTCTCAATGAGCAATACCACAATATGAAGAAATGTATATGCATCTAGTTCCCTATGCTTTCCTTGCTTTCAGTGACTGTTAGCTTCCTTCATATGATCTCCCATGCATGATGTATAGCTAGAAGCAATATAAGAGGGAACATGGGAGCGTGTGGCCTTCTTGCTTTGCAAAGTACTGTCAGGGACAGAAGGCGAGAATTGTCAGTGTAAAAGGCGCACGCAAAGTAAGCATGGCCGCCTATCCTCCCGAGCATGACCCTGATGCCACCTGTTGTAGTCTGTTGGTGGCTGCACTTTGCAAAGTACGGAGGCCCCATGCTCCTGTGTTCCCCCTCATATTGCTTCCAGCAGTTCACAGGATAAATCAAGTAAATTACTTCTCCGGTATTAATTCAAATACACACTGCAATAACTTCATCTGCATTTCATTCTGCAGCCTCTCTGGCACTTCCCTCATTTTGTCGACTAAGTATGCTCCGAAATGATCGAGGCTGTCCGGTTTTTTTTTTTGAGCATTTCTCCAAGCATATCAATCTGACTATCATACTTCTCTATTCTGCTCCTTTTTTTACGTGAGCCTGTGCTGGGCATTTCAGCCACAAGCTCAACACTGGCACTTGGGGAATTTGGTGTTGGTGCTGCGCTTGTCCCAGGACTTGATGGCAAAGAGGCAGACTCGACAAACATTTGTTGAAAAATCGCCTCTGCACTTCCCTGTGGCGTGTCGCTGATGTTTTCTTCGGGCACAATATATACCGGTTCCGCATGCGGCAGCGGTTCCAAGTTGCCCGAGGTCCTACAGTAAGGTAAAAGATAAGTAAGTACCTCCAGTTTCAATCGGGAAAATGAGGCCCTTTAAAGTTTAATGCACTTGAAGACAATGGTCTGCTCGAATTATTTAAGAGGCAGCAAGTACAAATAATTTGCTACAATAATTTTCAACACGGCCGACAGGAAATAATATTGGGCCTTGGTTTTCTTGTTCTGTGCAAAACGGTAAATCAGCGGCGAAACTGCACATAAAACAGCATACATTCAGTGAAATGTAATGATAACCTCCAAATGGACTTACGGTCTGCTGAGCATCGTGTCCCGCAGGAAGAGCAGCCTTTCGAAGAAAGGCCAGGTTGTCTCTTCAACCTCGTCTGCCCCAGTCCCGCTCTTTTTTTGATTGGCGGAGCCTTTTAAAAACCCTCCTGAATGTGTCGCGCAGATTTTTCCAACGGTGCTTCACGTCAGGAACTGCGAAGGCATGAAAAGCGCAATAATAAGCGACTATCGGGTGAAAGCCTGTATCGATTTGGCATGCAAATCTGCTGCCCGGCAGAGTGCATTTTCTAGCGAACGATAACGATCGCTCGACGTTGCACAACTTGCCACGTCGTAAAACCCGGCAATTGCGAAACACGGCACTCGGCGTACGGTCAGCATTTCGTATAGTCAATGGCACCGACAGAGTGCTTTGTTTACAAAACCTCACCTGTTGCACCGACGGCTTCGGCTACTCGGCGCCACGCCGCTTCCGAAACGTTGCGGGCCTTATAGTTTTTTTGCTGCAGGTCCCAAAGGACCCGCTCGCACTCCACGGCGTCAATGAGCTTTTCATTGAACGCTTGTGCTTGAGCGTGTGCCATGGTAGCGCAAATGTGATACACCTACGAGCACTCGAAAAAACTTGCCAACAATGCGGCACTTTCGAGAAAGCGCGCGAAATTACCGGCAGTGACGTACGCTGCCTTAGCTGCTATTGGCTAATCGCGTAAGCAACTTCCGGGCGACGAGCGAAATTTTCTGTGGGTGCAGATCCGAGCGACACGGCAAGCGACACATGCATTTGCTTCGCGCGACGGCGTCGCTCGTTCGCTTGCCGCCGTCGCGTTCGCGTTCGCGTGAGTGTTCGCGTACATGGAGTCCAGGCTTAACCCTGCGCCCATGGCAAGAACTTCCCAGGCCGCGCTGGCTGAAACCCTCGGCACTAAAACCGAGACGGTACTCTTCCGGCCAAGGGAGAGGAAAGGCAATTTCCTGGCATTGTCCAGGGAAGTCATCGGGGCTCAGCTCTCTAAACTGCCGGGAGTCAGCAACGTTCGCGTCAATTTTCGTCGGCACGTGGTTGCCGTAGACGCCGAGCCTTCCGCGCAACTCGAGCCCCTACTCGCGGTTGCGGAAATAGGGGATGTCTAAAAGCGGAGCGGAGCCGCGCTTGGTGAGCAGCCTGACCGGACACTTGGCGTGACGTAGCGCGTGTGGAAAGGAGGGCCTGGAGAGGCCTGAAGAAAGTATTTAGAGGGTGTTGGCCGGAGAGGCGAGCTGGTAGGGGGAGTAGAAATTACTCGCAAAGGAGTGCCGTGAAGGCAGGAGAAAGAGAGCGGGCCAAAATGGCGCGCGGGGAAGAGGGTATTAGGAAGACAAGCGTTTGCGGGCAGGTGGGCTGGAAACGCTGATTGGTCAAACAAAATGTGACGTCACGTCTAAAACGTCACATGACGTCATGGTCACGTGACTTTTAATGACGTCATGTTTGGTTGGGAAGAGACATATTTTCCCTAGATTTTTCTCGGAATTCCCCACGTTTTTGACAGCGCGCGCGGGTTCAAAAAGCGCACCTGATGCGCCGCGCTTTCACACACTGCATGCGCGTTTCTATATTTTTAATATATATGATATCCTTGAACTGCTGGTGTATTATTTTAGTGCGCTCGAACGGCTCGCTTCGTTGTGCATTTATTATAATCGCCACTGCCTGGCGGACCCGATACAGCTTTTGCAGACCTGAGAGGTTAAACACGTACTATCCATGCAAAGCCACGCAAATGCACCTACAGGTGACCACGCCCGTCTATCAGCGCTCCGTCGAGTGCCTGCATTTACAATCGAGTGCTGTAGGACTATGAACCTGACCTAGAGCATACATATTATAATTTTTCCTTGTATTCTACATTCTCTACATGCAGGAGACTACACTCATAGCTTTCGTTAGTGCAGAAATTTCGTACAACCGTGTCAAAATTTGGCGGTCCGGTTTTTTTCTGCACGACGTTTTGGAGGAGAAAAGCATTGGGTCTTTGAAGGACGACAGTCTATATAAACTCCTATTCACTGTGTCGTCGTACCTATCGTAATTAATGACGACATATAAAGGCTTTTGATACAACTCTCGTGATTTAAAACAAAACTGTTCGTTTCACTAACCCGCGAAAAAATATTGCGCGCAATCATTCGCCACAGCCCGTTGCTGCGTAATTTTTGTTTTGTGCGGATTTTCTTTTATAATATGACAGCTGCACGCGATAGCTTATATATATAGTTGCGCAGCCGACCACTGCAGGTACCAGTAAACACGTACCCCGTTTAGAATGAATTTAAAAACGCGGTCGGGAGTTGGAATTATTTGTCCGGGACGCTGCGGTCAAAGTTCGCAGTTTTGAAAATTGAAACACGGAAATTTTTGCGCATAGCTAGTCACTCTTGCATAAGTAAATATCTTATTCCTACCCATCATCCCCTTGTCAAAACACATATATTAATGAGAAAAACGACCCATTTGATGCAATTAAGTTCACAGTCCTACAGGGTGGGTTCCACAACAAAGAGAGCAACGGGAGTCGTACTTTATTTACAAATTTGTAACAATTCCTCACGGCATTAATGAAAGTCCGGGTTTATTGACCTCCATCGCCCCTTTCAGAGCCAGTGCTGACCTTAGGAGTGCCGGCGCGTCAAACCTCGGTCGTTTGTCGCCAGCGGCATCATTTTCAAGCTTCGCTGCCCGTCCGCTTACACAAAGCTCTTAATTCATCCCCCACCCCTGTCTTCCCAGTTCGACGTACCACCTTGTCGAGCGGCGTGCAATTGAAGAACCAAGAACCCTTGATTAAATGCTCCTGCCATTCACCTTTACCCCCCCACAGGACACTTTCGCGAACTCGTATGTTTTGCCGCCTTTTTTCTTTTTCTTTTGTGTGTGTGTTTCATGCACAGCGCACGTGTGTGTAGTTAAGCTAACTGCGCCGCTGATTCCGCCTTCACTATTCGTACCGAAGACGCTCCTGGAACGTCTCCTGCCCTGTCTGAATTTATTGTTTATTTGTTTGCTCGTTTTGGCCGGCGGCACGGGCAGTACATGCATCTATGATTCTTATCTGCTCCGGGACTCCGCCAAAGTCTGTTATTGTTGCTTTGAGGGCCCGGATGCCCTCCCTCCCCTCGTTATTCCTTTTTTCCCCCGGGCTGGCCTCCCGCGCAAGCTCGCTGGGCGGCAGGGGACAAAGCGTTTTTCTTTTTCTCTTTATTTCTTTCTCCTTTTTCTAGTATTTTTCTTTTGTGCCCATCAAGGGTTCTTGGTTCTTCAATTGCACCCCGTTCGGCAAGGTTGTGCGTCGAACTGGCAAGACAGGGGTGGGGGATGAATTCAGAGCTTTGTGTAAGCGGGCAGCGAAGCTTGAAAAAGATGCCGCTGGCGACAAACGACCGAGGTTTGTCGCGCCGGAATTCCTAAGGTCAGCATTGGCTCTGCAAGGGGCGATGGAGGTCAATACACCCGGACTTTCATTAATGCCGTGAGGAATTGTTATTAAATTTGTAAATAAAGTACGACTCGCGTTGCTCGAGATCTCTTTGTTGTGGAACCCACCCTGTAGGACTGTTAACTTAATTGCATCAAATGGGTCGTTTTTCTCATTAATATATGTGTTTTAACAAGGGGAGGTAGGGATAAAATATGCGCGCGGTGGCTATTAAAGCGAATTCGTATAACGTTAACGGTCTGCCCAATGTACTGCGTACTGCACGCACTGCATCCTAGGAGGTATATTACGTTGCAGAAATCCCAATCAGAGTTGTCATTAATTTTCCATTTGAATCCTGAAGCTGTGCTTATTTCACAGCTTGATGTTTGTAATGTGTTTGCAGACCTGGAATCTACTTTTTCCACAAGGTCGACACCCCAAAACCGGCTCTTTATGTGACTGAGTGTATTAGAATGTTTCGAATGTTTTTCGGTCGTCTGTAGACTGCATGAGGGAGAGCAGTGAAAATTTTGGCGAGGCGCTAGCTCGCTTTGTTTGAGAATGTTGAAATGTTTTTTTGAAGATTTTGTTTACGTACGTTAGGCGGCTGGGTTACTGGTGAAAGGAAGTACGAGATTTGCCTGATGGTCTGTTTGCTCGCTGTATCGACGTCACTCCAGTATTTGCTCTCGGTTGGGTTTAGATGTCCTTTGAATGGCATCGTCGGCAATGGCGACGGGTATCGCTGCTTAATGAGGACTTCTTGCATGCGTTTGGAATTTTTTACGAAGTCTTCATCTTGGGAACATATTCCTTTAGATCGATGTGCCTGAGAGTATGGGATGCTTGTTTTAGAGTGACGAGGATGGCAGCTTTGGAAGTGTACGTATTGTTGACGGTCCGTCGGTTTTCTATATACACTGGTGGTGAGTGAGCTTTCGTTTACCAAAATCTCAACATCTAGGAAGTTAATTGTGGTGTGGGCGCACGTGGAAGTGAAAGATATGTTGGGGGGGACGAGGTGTGTCAGTCCAAATTAAAAAGATGTCATCCAAGTAGCGTTTGTATAGGGTGGGCTTAATGGGACAATCTTTCAAAAATTTAGACTTATTACTATGCATGAAGATGTTGACGTAGGTGTGGGCCATCCTTGTACCCATGGCTGTGCCGTTAATTTGTGAATAGTGTTGATTGATGAATTCGAAGTTGTTATATTCGAGTACGATTTTCGACAGTATTTATAAAACACGTGGAGCAGGGGAGCATCAAATCACTGATCGAAGCGTATGAACAAAACAGAAAGGAGGAATCCCCTGCTGCACGTGTATTAGATATGTTGTTCACAGCAACATCTTGCATGAAGCTGCAGGGAAGAGAAAAGTCGATGAGACGTAGCCAGTTGTACTTGAGCCGTCTACATCGAAGGATTCACCACCGATCCTCTCACCAGGTTCCGTGAAGCTTGCGCTTTATCGTGCCGGTTTACCACTGTCCTTCTTGCTAGTGAAGCGATTATTTTTTTAATGTTCTCTTTTTGCCCCATTTGCCATCTGCCATTTTTGATCGTGCCATCTTCGTGGCATCCTTTTTTTTTTTCATGTGGTCAAGGAAGGTGGCGCAAGCAGTGTGAGGCAACGTTCTCTGTTCATTCTAGAGAAGCAAGCTTAGACTGCAAAATTGAACCTTGTCTTTCTCTTCCAAATGCAATTAACTAGGAGTCCTGTCCAACCATTTCAGTTTGTTATCTGGGTACCCCCAACCATTTTTTATTTCCGTGTAACTCGCAGCCCTTCTTCACCTTGGTCATTGTAGCCGCTATTGTTTCTCAAGTACCATGCAACATCTTGTTATTAGCAGTTGCTAATTCAAGCCTTCTGCAGGGTTTGAAGGACCTTTTTAATTGGAAATGAGAACATGTGCACAGGGTGGAAAGCGCGTGATCTGCCAGGAAACACTAAAGCGGCCCCGAGAAGGGATCTTTATTAAGGATGACAGCCATCTTGGGCCTCTTCACTTGGCAACGACGACACAGCGTGTGCGGTCCCTATGGTTAGGCCCCAGCTGTGGAAGCCATCCTCGGACACGACCATGACCTTCGACATCTGATGTTTTTATTTAAAAACACAGGGACCAAAGTCGTGCTATATGCAGTGCGATCGCCATGTGGTTCCATAATCATCCACCTAGCCCGGCTCTTTGGACGGATTCAGGAAACGACTGAAAAGCACAAAAGTAACGAGCAAACAAAGGTGCGCTGCATAAAAGTTAGAACGCAAAGAAACGAAGGCGCGCTGCGCTGGGATAATGCTGTAGCGAGGTCTAATATGTAAATTTTCATGGCTGGCGTGGATTTCCACAAAGCGCAAGTAGTCGCTACGGAGATAAACAAAGGCGCACTGGAGCTGGGTATGTATCATGTTTAACTGCGCAAAGAAACGAAGACAGAGAACAAGAAGGCACGACACGAGCGCAGACTATCAACCGATTTTTTATTCAAGGAAAAAAGGCCTATATATGCATCTTCATCCCGCGAAAAACATGCTAAAAAACCCGAAAGCGCAAACCCTATCACACACCATCTTGGCACATGTAACGTGATGCCACTGATCACAACCTAAAAGCAATCTCCGCATCGTCCGAGACAAGATACAAAACAAACAAACAGCGAACTCACAGGCACACTCCTGCCAAGCTAGCGCTCCACACCGCCTGCTTGCGCTAAAGAAACTGCGCAAAAAAGGTATCTCCCCATCAGTGAGGCCTACAGATGGTGATGCTACACAGTCATCTGATTCCTTCTTGATCTGGTACGCTTCCACCAACTCCCTGCAAACCTGATCCCTGTGTTTAAACAAGACGCTGGTCTTGTTCAATCGTGGGAAGCAATCTTTGCACTCTTTGCAGTGCAAGGCGAGATTAGAGGAAGGTGCGCCCTTCAACGACCTGCGATGCTCTGCTAACATCTCGTTAATACATCGACCCGTCTGGCCGATGTACTTCTTCCCACACGAGAGGGGGACTTCGTATACGACTCCAGTCTTACACTCTGTGAGCCTGGTTTTCTGTCTGTGCGCTATCGAGCACTCAGCTCCAGCACGATTGCTCTCAGGCTCGAGCTTCTTTCGCACAGCACTACAAATCCTTGAAAGCTTATTCTTTGCCATGAAAATCACGTCCGCCCCGTATCTCGCCCCAACTTTTTTGAGCCGGTGTGAAATTCCATTCCCTGAACGTTCAGGACAATCATATCCGAGCGCAACGCTTGGCAGCATGTTGTGTCGGGATTTCTACAGCGACATTTGAGCTCACTCAAGCTTTCGGATCCTTTCTTGGTGAACAATTCCGCAAGTGTGGTTAAAAAACTGTCTGGGCTGGATAAGAAAAAGTACTCTACCTTCAGCATCGATGTGGAGGACTTATTTTATTCGCTACCCCATGCTCAGCTGATGAAGAGAGTGAAAGACTGCATTGTAAAAGACAATGACGAGTTGGTGTTCGTGGCGGGGTGCGGGAGTTTCCATAGAAAGTTTCCTGGAGCTGCTATCATTTTACCTAGAGTCAACCGTTGATGGGCGGGGCGAAAAGGTGTACGTCCAAAAATCGGGTGTGTGCATCGGCTCCCGTGTGGCACCCGTTTTGAGCGATATTTACTTGAGCAGGATGGATCAAGAACTGGCACAAAATCTTGCTGACCTCGCGCTAAAAGTGTTCCGTTACGTCGATGATTTTTTAATCATTCTTAAGTCGAACTCTCCCAGGGCAGTTCCGGACGTCGTCAAAATCTTCAAAGATACAGGTAGTGGCTTGAGATTCACCTTCGAACTACCCAGCTCAGCTACCCTACAGTTTTTAGACCGACCGCAGCGGTGGCCAAGTGGTTGAGCATCCGCCTCGCATGCGGGAGGTGCGGGGTTCGATCCCCAGTGCCGCCGGGTACCCACCGGGGATACAATGGGTACAAGCTTTTCCCTGGTCTGGTGCTCGGCTTATTTAGGGTGAAATGCTTGGGAAATGGGTCTTTGACCCCACCTTGAGAAAAAGAAAATACCTTGTGTCAAGGCGTATTTGGCCATAGATGCCCTTGCGCCATAAAAAAAAAGTTTTTGTACCTCAGGATCCATTATCTAGAGAGCAGGGTCTGCTGGGAATATCACCCTAGGACAAAAAAAACCTCTCTTTAACGTCAGTTAGGGGCCTTCCACACTCGTCAAGGCGGGTATAGCGACTTCATGCTTAAAAGAGCTCTTGCGAAATCCTGTACACACAGAGCGGAGGCTAGCTTCCTGGGGCAGGTAGAGAGGCTGAAAGAAGCCGGGTATCCTGATCTGAGTTGGCTCAGATCTCCGAAAGGATCCTGTTCAAAGGAGGGAGGCCCATGCTAGTAAAAAAAGAGGACGGTGGACGTAGACAAGTGGTGGGCATTCCATACATCCATTGAATTTCACACCGGCTCAAAAAAATTGGGGCGAGATACGGGGCGGACGTGATTTTCACAGCAATGAATAAGCTTGCAAGGAATGTTATCGGCGGTCGCACGTGCATGACAATCCTTTCGACATGCGTGACGATGCCCACCGAAGGCATTTCAGGCTGTCGAAGGGACTTGTACGCTGGCTAAGCGAAGAGCGCGGAACATGCGTCACTGACAGCCCCCTTCCTTTCGCCGTCTTGTCCATCGTGCGTCGCGCCGAGCCAACACCCTCTAAATACTTTCTTCAGGCAACACCCTCTAAATACTTTCTTCAGGCCTCTCCAGGCCCTCCTTTCCACACGCGCTACGTCACGCCAAGTGGCCGGTCAGGCTGCTCACCAAGCGCGGCTCCGCTCCGCTTTTAGACATCCCCTATTTCCGCAACCGCGAGTAGGGGCTCGAGTTGCGCGGAAGGCTCGGCGTCTACGGCAACCACGTGCCGACGAAAATTGACGCAAACGTTGCTGACTCCCGGCAGTTTAGAGAGCTGAGCCCCGATGACTTCCCTGGACAATGCCAGGAAATTGCCTTTCCTCTCCCTTGGCCGGAAGAGTACCGTCTCGGTTTTAGTGCCGAGGGTTTCAGCCAGCGCGGCCTGGGAAGTTCTTGCCATGGGCGCAGGGTTAAGCCTGGACTCCATGTACGCGAACACTCACGCGAACGCGAACGCGACGGCGGCAAGCGAACGAGCGACGCCGTCGCGCGAAGCAAATGCATGTGTCGCTTGCCGTGTCGCTCGGATCTGCACCCACAGAAAATTTCGCTCGTCGCCCGGAAGTTGCTTACGCGATTAGCCAATAGCAGCTAAGGCAGCGTACGTCACTGCCGGTAATTTCGCGCGCTTTCTCGAAAGTGCCGCATTGTTGGCAAGTTTTTTCGAGTGCTCGTAGGTGTATCACATTTGCGCTACCATGGCACACGCTCAAGCACAAGCGTTCAATGAAAAGCTCATTGACGCCGTGGAGTGCGAGCGGGTCCTTTGGGACCTGCAGCAAAAAAACTATAAGGCCCGCAACGTTTCGGAAGCGGCGTGGCGCCGAGTAGCCGAAGCCGTCGGTGCAACAGGTGAGGTTTTGTAAACAAAGCACTCTGTCGGTGCCATTGACTATACGAAATGCTGACCGTACGCCGAGTGCCGTGTTTCGCAATTGCCGGGTTTTACGACGTGGCAAGTTGTGCAACGTCGAGCGATCGTTATCGTTCGCTAGAAAATGCACTCTGCCGGGCAGCAGATTTGCATGCCAAATCGATACAGGCTTTCACCCGATAGTCGCTTATTATTGCGCTTTTCATGCCTTCGCAGTTCCTGACGTGAAGCACCGTTGGAAAAATCTGCGCGACACATTCAGGAGGGTTTTTAAAAGGCTCCGCCAATCAAAAAAAGAGCGGGACTGGGGCAGACGAGGTTGAAGAGACAACCTGGCCTTTCTTCGAAAGGCTGCTCTTCCTGCGGGACACGATGCTCAGCAGACCGTAAGTCCATTTGGAGGTTATCATTACATTTCACTGAATGTATGCTGTTTTATGTGCAGTTTCGCCGCTGATTTACCGTTTTGCACAGAACAAGAAAACCAAGGCCCAATATTATTTCCTGTCGGCCGTGTTGAAAATTATTGTAGCAAATTATTTGTACTTGCTGCCTCTTAAATAATTCGAGCAGACCATTGTCTTCAAGTGCATTAAACTTTAAAGGGCCTCATTTTCCCGATTGAAACTGGAGGTACTTACTTATCTTTTACCTTACTGTAGGACCTCGGGCAACTTGGAACCGCTGCCGCATGCGGAACCGGTATATATTGTGCCCGAAGAAAACATCAGCGACACGCCACAGGGAAGTGCAGAGGCGATTTTTCAACAAATGTTTGTCGAGTCTGCCTCTTTGCCATCAAGTCCTGGGACAAGCGCAGCACCAACACCAAATTCCCCAAGTGCCAGTGTTGAGCTTGTGGCTGAAATGCCCAGCACAGGCTCACGTAAAAAAAGGAGCAGAATAGAGAAGTATGATAGTCAGATTGATATGCTTGGAGAAATGCTCAAAAAAAAAAAACCGGACAGCCTCGATCATTTCGGAGCATACTTAGTCGACAAAATGAGGGAAGTGCCAGAGAGGCTGCAGAATGAAATGCAGATGAAGTTATTGCAGTGTGTATTTGAATTAATACCGGAGAAGTAATTTACTTGATTTATCCTGTGAACTGCTGGAAGCAATATGAGGGGGAACACAGGAGCATGGGGCCTCCGTACTTTGCAAAGTGCAGCCACCAACAGACTACAACAGGTGGCATCAGGGTCATGCTCGGGAGGATAGGCGGCCATGCTTACTTTGCGTGCGCCTTTTACACTGACAATTCTCGCCTTCTGTCCCTGACAGTACTTTACAAAGCAAGAAGGCCACACGCTCCCATGTTCCCTCTTATATTGCTTCTAGCTATACATCATGCATGGGAGATCATATGAAGGAAGCTAACAGTCACTGAAAGCAAGGAAAGCATAGGGAACTAGATGCATATACATTTCTTCATATTGTGGTATTGCTCATTGAGAAGTTATTACTGTAATATGGTTATGGCTGAAAGATAGCAGATTACAAATTGGTTTGGTTCGGTTTATGGGGGTTTAACGTCCCAAAGCAATACAGACTATGAGAGACGCCATAGTGAAGGGCTCCCTAAAAGGACCACCAGGGGTTCTTTAACGTGCATTGACACTGCGCAGTGCATTGACATTGCACAGTACATGGGCCTCTAGAATTTCGCCTTCATTGAAATTCGACCGCCGCGTCCGGGATCGAGCCCGCATCTTTCGGGCCGGCAGCCGAGCGTCATAACCACTCAGCCACCGTGGCGGCTGGATTACAAATTGGAACAAAGGCAAACAATTGCCACCATTGCGATCCGAACCCACGACCTCCATGTCGTGTACGGTCGCGAGTTTGGTTCTCATTGCTGGCATATTCATGTTTTTGATCCGACTTGTAATCAGTTACCTTTCAGGCATAACGAGATTACAGTACTTATTTCCAAGCGAGCAGTACCACAATACGAAGAAATGGAGAACAGTATATGTATACAAACTCACTATGCTTTCCTTGCTTTCGGTGACTGTTGGTGTCACTCGTTTTGAACTGTACTATAGTGATGCTGTGATAACTCTGAATACTGTAGCTTTTACAGGTTTGTGCAATAATCGAAATTATATTCCTTTATGGTTTCTTTATTTTATTTTAAAGTCAACTCTGTAATTGCAGTTTCAATGATTGGTTTGATTACTTAGGAGTCTGCATTTTTGTGAAATACAAGTTTTCTCATTTTAGTGTATGATTAGTAATGCCCGACTATAGTGATGCTGTGATAACTCTGATTACTGCAGCTTTTACACTTTTGCGCCGTAATCAGTTATGTTTCTGTACTTATTTCTTATTTTAAAGTCAACTCTGAAATTGCAGTAGCAATGATTGGTTTGACTACTTAGGAGTGTGCATTTTTGTGAAGTACAAGTTTTCTCATTTTAGTGTATGATTAGTAATACCCGACTATAGTGATGCTGTGATAACTCTGATTACTGCAGCTTTTGCACAGTAATCAGTTACGTTTCTGTACTTATTTGTTATTTTAAAGTCAACTCTGAAATTGCAGTAACAATGATTGGTTTGATTACTTAGGAGCCTGCATTTTTGTGAATAATAATAATAATAATTGGTTTTTTGGGGAAAGGAAATGGCGCAGTATCTGTCTCATATATCTTTGGACACCTGAACCGCGCCGTAAGGGAAGGGATAAAGGAAAGAGTGAAAGAAGAAAGGAAGAATAGGTGCCGTAGTGGAGGGCTCCGGAATAATTTCGACCACCTGGGGATCTTTAACGTGCACTGACATCGCACAGCACACGGGCGCCTTAGCGTTTTGTGAAGTGCGAGTTTTCTCATTTTAGTGTATGATTAGTAATACCCGACTATAGTGATGCTGTCATAACTCTGATTACTGCAGCTTTTACACTTTTGCGCAGTAATCAGTTATGTTTCTGTACTTATTTCTTATTTTAAAGTCAACTCTGTAATTGCAGTTGCAATGATTGGTTTGATTACTTAGGAGTCTGCATTTTTGTGAAGTGCGAGTTTTCTCATTTTAGTGTATGATTAGTAATACCCGACTATAGTGATGCTGTGATAACTCTGATTACTGCAGCTTTTACACTTTTGCGCAGTAATCAGTTATGTTTCTGTACTTATTTCTTATTTTAAAGTCAACTCTGAAATTGCAGTAGCAATGATTAGTTCGATTACTTAGGAGTCTGCATTTTTGTGAAGTGCAAGTTTTCTCATTTTAGTGTATGATTAGTAATACCCGACTATAGTGATGCTGTGATAACTCTGATTACTGCAGCTTTTGCACAGTAATCACTGTTACGTTCCTGTATGTATTTCTTATTTTGAAGTCAACTCTGTAATTGCAGTTGCAATGATTGGTTTGATTACTTAGGAGTCTGCATTTTTGTGAAGTACGAGTTTTCTCATTTTAGTGTATGATTAGTAATACCCGACTATAGTCATGCTGTGATAACTCTGATTACTGCAGCTTTTACACTTTTGCGCAGTAATCAGTTATGTTTCTGTACTTATTTCTTATTTTAAAGTCAACTCTGTAATTGCAGTTGCAATGATTGGTTTGACTACTTAGGAGTGTGCATTTTTGTGAAGTACAAGTTTTCTCATTTTAGTGTATGATTAGTAATACCCGACTATAGTGATGCTGTGATAACTCTGATTACTGCAGCTTTTGCACAGTAATCAGTTACGTTTCTGTACTTATTTGTTATTTTAAAGTCAACTCTGAAATTGCGGTAGCAATGATTGGTTTGATTACTTAGGAGTCTGCATTTTTGTGAAGTACGAGTTTTCTCATTTTAGTGTATGATTAGTAATACCCGACTATAGTCATGCTGTGATAACTCTGATTACTGCAGCTTTTACACTTTTGCGCAGTAATCAGTTATGTTTCTGTACTTATTTCTTATTTTAAAGTCAACTCTGTAATTGCAGTTGCAATGATTGGTTTGACTACTTAGGAGTGTGCATTTTTGTGAAGTACAAGTTTTCTCATTTTAGTGTATGATTAGTAATACCCGACTATAGTGATGCTGTGATAACTCTGATTACTGCAGCTTTTGCACAGTAATCAGTTACGTTTCTGTACTTATTTGTTATTTTAAAGTCAACTCTGAAATTGCAGTAACAATGATTGGTTTGATTACTTAGGAGTCTGCATTTTTGTGAAGTACGAGTTTTCTCATTTTAGTGTATGATTAGTAATACCCGACTATAGTCATGCTGTGATAACTCTGATTACTGCAGCTTTTACACTTTTGCGCAGTAATCAGTTATGTTTCTGTACTTATTTCTTATTTTAAAGTCAACTCTGTAATTGCAGTTGCAATGATTGGTTTGACTACTTAGGAGTGTGCATTTTTGTGAAGTACAAGTTTTCTCATTTTAGTGTATGATTAGTAATACCCGACTATAGTGATGCTGTGATAACTCTGATTACTGCAGCTTTTGCACAGTAATCAGTTACGTTTCTGTACTTATTTGTTATTTTAAAGTCAACTCTGAAATTGCGGTAGCAATGATTGGTTCGATTACTTAGGAGTCTGCATTTTTCTGAAGTACAAGTTTTCTCATTTTAGTGTATGATTAGTCATAACCGACTATAGTGATGTGATAACTGAATACTGCAGCTTTCACACTTTTGTGCAATAATCAAGGTTATGTTCCTGTATGCATTTTTATTCACAGTCAGCTTTGCCACTGTAGACATTGCAGTGGTCATTTTGAATGCTTACATGTCTGCATTGCTGTGAAGTAAAAGGAGTCTTTAAAGTTTCTCATTTTATTGTGCGCTTAGTGATATCTGACTGCAGTGATGCTGCAATAACTGTGAATGCAGCAGCTTTTACACTTTTGTGCAATCAAGGTTACATTCCGTTACGCATTTTTTATTTATAGTCAGCTTTGCCACTGTAGACATTGCAGTTGCAGTGGTTATTTTCAATGCTTACATGTCCGCATTTTTGTGAAATAAAAGGCGTCTTTAAAGTTTCTAATTTTAGTGTGTGGATACAGTGATCTATTACAATCGCAAAGAGAACAGTGTGTTTACAAATTCATTTCTTTCCATCAGAAATACGAGGCGAAGCAAAAAGCTGCAGCAGCAGCTTGACTAGTCGTGGCATCTAGCAAGTTACTGCTTTCGAACTCCCTGATTACTGAAGAGGTTGGAAAACATAAGGCATAATGGATTCTTTGCACGGCAATGTAAAGAATGAAGTGTGCAGAGCTTTTATGGTACAAAAATTTAATACACAAGGACATATTCATAAGATGTAAAGGCACATAATCTGAATGCAGAGGCTCACATGCAAAATAAAAGAAAGTCTTCAAATGCAACAAAATAATTTCCCAATATTTACACACACACGCACTTGAGGCTGTAAATTATCGATATCCAACAAAGTTCGCTGGGGAAAAAAGACAATGTAATACAGAGAATGCAGATGGTCAAACATAATTGCGCTTTTGAACTGACTGGGGACAACAGGGGTGACACAAGCACTGGTGCGCAAACAGTCAACTGAAGTTTATTGCGGTTAGCACACATATGTAAGGGTCACATGTCAAAACATAAATAAAAGAAAACATTGAAAGCAGCAACTTTCCTATCGTATCAACAAGCATAAAAAAAACTCTCCCAGCAGATCGGATATTACTTTTACTCCTTTGATATTACTTTTCCAAGATTTGCTTTTCTTGTTTGAAAAACAAAAATGAAGGGTCTTCCAAGCATAAGCTTCCCACAGCTCCCTGATTGTCTTATCTCTGGCATTATGTTTGACCATGTTAACTACCAACTAGCCGAATTTGAAACTCTCTCAATGGAGGTGCATTGCTGCATGGTACTGGTACCCATCTTGTTCAGCGACTTCAGTTACCCTATTACCGTCTCCCTTTTGTCTGTCCAGTACATGAGCACAATCTAGGCAATTTTTGAGCCTAGTACAGGATCACTACCTTCAGGGAGCGATGATATGGCCCTCCTGTTGACATCAACCCCTGATAATGTAACAAGTATAAATCTGATAACTGTTATCAGCGATCACAACCTCCTCAAATTTCAAATTAAAATTTATCTTCATTTTCAACATTTCACAATGTTGACGGTCTTACAGGCAGAAAGCTGTGGGGACAGCTTGACGCGGCCTGAAAGCCGGCGGCAGGCAACTGTG
Source organism: Amblyomma americanum (assembly GCF_052857255.1). Classification (NCBI taxonomy): domain Eukaryota; kingdom Metazoa; phylum Arthropoda; class Arachnida; order Ixodida; family Ixodidae; genus Amblyomma; species Amblyomma americanum. The sequence goes on along the minus strand of NC_135500.1, from coordinate 33,727,498 downwards.
ACAGCCGTACAAAAGAAAAGTTCTACATGTTCTGCTGCTTCGAAAAAGACACATTTTATCATAAATGTACAAAAATAAGAGCAGAAGTAAGAGTAAAAAAAGACATGAAGCCATTATATAAAGACTAGCGTATGCATGCACACAAGCTTACAACAAACCCGATCACTGCATTCAAGTTAGACATAAAGCTAAGATTATTATATTTATAGCACGAAAGCGCAAGTCATTCTAGAAATATTGAACGCAAAACTGGGTACATTGAGGTTATTGAGTAACACTGGCATGTATAGCTTAATGACTGTAGAAGGTAATTTGTTCGGCGGTGTGCAATTTCCCATTTTTCAGGCACACGTTTTAAAAATATTGCAGCCTAACATTGCACCTGAAAGTGTCAATAAGAATTCTTTATACTTTGCATTACCAAAATGAAACTGGTGGAGGAGACGGTAATTATAAAAGGAGTGAATATTGATTATATGATGCTGACTAAATAGCTCGGCTGAGGGATGTAAATATGATACATTGTTTAAGCAACGTATCGCTTTTTTTCTATCACTATTCCTTTTCTATCACACCACTTTTTCATTATCAATGAAAAGCACACCACCTTCTAGAAAAATGCCAGATTATGGCAGATCAAACAATGAAATCATTAATGGTACCATTCGCAGTGGCTTCTTAGTGGTTAAGGCACTCATCTACTAAGCCGGAGTATCCGGGTTGGAACCCGACCGCAGCGGCCGCATTTCAATGGAGGCAAATGCACAAAGCGCCCGTGTGCTGTGTGATGTCAGTGCACGTTAAAGAACCCCAGGTGGTCGAAATTATTCCGGAGGCCTTCACTACGGCGTCCCTCATAGCCCGAGTCGCTTTGGGACATCAAACCCTCATAAAAGCATAAAGCTAATGCAAGATGATGATAGACTGTCATCTAAGAGAATGGATGAGAAGGAAACATGCAACTACAATTAGTAGTCTGCACTCGACACACACATGGCTGAGCCACTGCCCAAGCCTTACGGCTTGCTGACACCAGGCAGGCTCCACTGCCAGGGCACTTGGCCTTCAGTACTAAAAACTCCAAAAATGTGTTGCGCACAACAGTGGCACCCTGTGCACAGCTGCGTGCCCTAGCTCGTCCTCTGCAACTGGAACATTGCAGAGGTAGACGCAGCCTCCCGCCAGGAGCCCTCGTGAACATTTCCGAACGTGCAGTCAGCGTAGCCAGGAGGGCAGTAATAGCAAGCGGAACTGCTCTCCATACAAAGAAAATTATGGAGCACACATGTTGCTTTTACCACACTGTCCACATTTTTGGGCTCGAGGTTGATTTTTCTCTCGAAGATGCGCCACCGAGACACCAAGATGCCGAATGCATTTTCGACACATCTTCTGTAAAAGAAACAATCACAATTTTGCTTGCAAAACTAATATGCGTCTCACTTTTCTCACACCAAGCAAAGCCCTTTTTGTGACTCAATAGGCTGGTTTTAGCACTTATAAAATATCGCATGCCTGCAAGTCTACGATGCTAACTGGTGACTGAGTGAGGCCAGAAACACAGTTAAATTTACTGTTAGGTTCTCACATGAGTGATACATACCGTGCTCGGCTGAGGCGGTAGTTGAACACCACCTCTTTGGCGTCTGTGCAGCTTCCTGGCAGTGGCCGCATGAAATCTGGGCGCAACTGGAAGGCCTCATCGCCAACGAAAACATGAGGGCACACCTTCTCCGACTTTGGCAGTCGACCTGCACGAGGCAGATTGAGCTTGCCCTCATGCAGACGTTGCCCAATGGGGGAATCTTTAAAGATGCCCCCATCACTGAGTCTTCCAGGTGCGCCCACGTCCACCAGACGAAAAAGATACTTGCTGTCCACCACGGCCAGCAGAACAATGGAATGGGTACCCTGCGAATAAGTGCGAATACAAACACTAAAGGGGTCCACAGGTGTCACCAGAGTGAGCAGTAGCAAGTGCGGTAACCTGGCATGTCATCCCACCCTCTACCACGTCCTGATGCTCGCTCTGTACCCACAGCAGTTGACCCTCCCCTCGTACTGAGTTTACTGCTGGAATGTCATGAACTTTGTTTCTTGCAGTGCGTTACAATTATTATTGCAATGCAGTAGTTTTCGCAAAAAAAAAAGACTTTGCCTCCTCAGAATACACACTTGCAATCACGCCACACAAAACACCAGCTCAGTGTGACTGTTTCACAGTCAGATGTGACCCTTTCCACAATGCTCTTTGGGCCTTGACAGCAGTGCAACAAATGGATTACTCCCTTTTTACATCACAACATACAAATACTTTGCTTTCATACCTTGTAGTTGAAATAAAGGCTTCCAGCATTCTTGGGGCACTTGATTTCAATGTGCTTCCCATCAACGGCTCCCAGGCAGTTCGGAAATTGCCACAGACTCCAGAAGTCTGCAGCAATTTCCCTCCACTCGTTCTCTGTTGGAGCCTGCAATACGGAGGACTAGTGGTTAATGAAAACTGAAATGCCTATATCGTAGCTGTACTGTACTAGAGGGCAAAATTAATTGACACACCTTCATGTAAATTGGAGCAAGCACCTCCCAGAGCACTGTGCATGTCAGATGGATTGCCCGTCTGGCTGTTTCGATCCCCACCCTGAACGCCATTGTGGCATCTTTAATCAGCATTCCTGATGACAGGTACCTGAAAATATAGACAATAACAAGAATTCCATCAAGTTCAAAACGCACGCACACGCGCGCGCGCTGTGCTACTCTGTGAATTATTACAGGCAAGCAATCTCCTGTACAATGTCCCCAAACAAGCGTCGTCTGCTCAGAGGCGCTCGTCGCACAGCGTCCCTTCAGAAACAGTACGTCCTTACCGCAGCGTCAGGGCGAGGCGCTCGCCAGACGATATGGGCTCTCTGCACAGCCACTCTTTTGTTAGACGACTTGCAACCATTGAGTGGAGGAGGTTAAATGTCTCCGGGGACATGCAGTAAAACTTGTGGAACAGCGATGCGTCCCCGTCTTGCATCACCTTCATCTGCAAGAATGCATTGAACCATATGCAGTTGCGCTGCTTTGATTTCTTCGCCAGGAACAACTTACCGCTGTAATGAATTCGCTTTCCTCAGCGCGTCGCTCCCAGACTGGTCGAACCCAGTACTTGCGTGTAAGGGCATTTTTTCTTTTCAAAATTAGGCGCAAGCGTAGAGCTGCTACTTTCTGCTGCCACTCCATTTCGATCGGGGTAAAGCGCGCGGGGAAAGCAGCCGAAAACAAACTCCACAACCAAGTGCCAAAAAGTTACGTGAGTGTTCAGTTAAACAGCCTACACTCAATGCACAAAGCTGTAAACACATTTTATTTTGAATTTCATGCGCAATATTTTAAACCTTGCACATAATGTGACTCTTGTTATAGGCGCAAACAGCGTTGTGGTGTATTATGCCAGCAACACTGATCGTCGTCGCCATTTCGCGTTCGCGTCTGTTTTGCGCATGGAGCTTGGCCGGTGGGCGACGGAGCGAACGCCAGCCGTCGCCGCCGCCGCCGCCGTCGCCTTCGCGTTCGCGTGAGTTTACGCGTACATGGAGTCCAGGCTTTACTTGGGTGCGCGCTCGAGGCATGTGTATTTGCCCTGTGCACTTCTTCATGCGGCGTGTCGCCGGCAAGTGATTCTGCTTGCGTTAGTGGCCCCTGCTCGGTTGACAGCACTGCCTGCGGGGGCGCCTCTTTGCTAGCAGACGACACGGCTTGTACCGATGATTCCAGGCCAGAAGCCGAGGCGGCCCGCCGGTGCGCCTCTCCGCTAGCAGACGACACAGGTTTCGGAAATGTCTCTTCGTAGGGGCGAAAAGCCAGGCGGCGATTTTTTCGTTTGTCGGCCCTCCGCGCCGGCGCCGATCCTGTGGGCGGGGCTAGACTGGAGTCACCAGCGCCATCTCTGGGTTGGGACGGGAGTTGCTGGTGCGCTGCCACGGGCGGTCTCGAATGGGAGAGCGCGCGCGCCCTATCGAGACCGGCCGTGGCGCTGCCGATAGCAGCTCAGTAGGGAGCCTACATGTCGCGCCCCCTCCAGCCAGGCGGCAGGCGGCATGTATGTAGGCTCCCTACAGCTCAGGTTGCCCGTCGCAGGAGGAGTGGAGAGGGTTTCCAGCGGCAGGTGCAGCGGGCAGTAGTGGCGGGAAGTCTTCCAGGCACAAGTTGGATTCCCTTTGTGGTGGGGCCTTGTATTGCTTCCCAGGCCCATATTTTTGTTGTTTGGGGCTGGAATGCGAGCCGGTCTCTTTTTTTCCAGCGCGTCTTGCTGCCCGCCGGCAGGAGGGAGGAATACGGGGTCGGCTTGTAGCTTCTTCTCCCCTGCATGCCTAGGATTCTTGGGCGATACTGCCCGGCGCTTGTTCCGCGAATGTGGGGTGGGTACCTCCGGTCTGAGCGGCGTCGTGGTCGCCTGAGGTGCGATCGGAGAACAGCTCTCAAAACGCGGGCTCGGTACGCATATTGCAGGGTACCGAAAAGAGCTGTCCAGATTCTTGTACAGCAGGGAATCCGAGCGTGCTCCCTCCGCGCCCGGCGAACTGGCTTCAGCAGTTGTGTCCAAGAAGAGTATGGAGCTCTTCTCCCCTGCGTCCACTGGGATGGTCACAACCATTCCAGGAGCCGCTACCTGGGGGCTGGCGTTCGCAGCTGGCGGAGAGGCTCCAGAGGAGCTCTGGGCAGCATCAGGAAGTTGTACGGCGGTGACGAAGCCTTGCGCCTGAGATTGCAGCTCCAAAATCCGGTTCGCATCCGCGTAGAGTTGGTGCAGCGAGCGGGTGCAGTCAACACTGCCCACACGGCGGTGCTTCCCGGTCGCCCGTGAGCGGAGGTTCGAGGACAATCCCTCCATCGTCTCGTCAAGACGGTTCATCCTCTATGGGGACTAGGGGATGCTAAGAGCCCCATCGTGGGGCTGAAAACTAGAAAAAACAGCAAACGCAATTGCACGTGGTACGTCTTCCAAATATTCCGTCCGAACACGACAGTAGCTCCGCATCCGCTTCTGCCGCCACCGCTTCGCTCCGTCGGGCGCCTCGCTGCACTTGCCCTCCCGGTCCTTTCGCCGCGCTGCGCTTCTGTTCGCGCGCTCTTTTCGCCCGGGGCCATCCTCTCTTCGAGCCTTCCTCGCTCCCTTCCTCGAGCCTTCCTCGCCACCCCTTTTCGTCTTGGGTCGACCTTGTATCTCTTTATGGGCATTCCATGCCCCCAGCCCCTTCGCGGCTTCCTACTTCCATTGCGCGCAAATTCCTTGCCCGCCATCCGCTTATGCGGTAACCTTAACGCGAGGTGGGTGCTCGCACGACACCTTGCGATAACGCGCTTTTGCGCCGCTATTTGCCGTGCTCCTTTCTACCTGCTCCTCCCCCCCCCCCCCCCTGACATCTTCCCCTCCTCTCACATATCTCTTTAATCCCTCTCCCTTGCTCAGCCCCGTTGCGGTGTTCCCTTCCCAAAGGAGACAGTTATAGGGCTGAGCACTCCCATTAATTTCACCCCTCCTCCTACCCCCCACCAACCATTCAGAGAATCTCAATTCTAAAAAACAGCTTTTTTGCGTTAATTTCCGCTACCCGCCGCGGTGGCTCAGTGGTTAGGGCGCTCGACTACTGATCCGGAGTTCCCGGGTTCGAACCCGACCGCGGCGGCTGCGTTCTTATGGAGGAAAAACGCTAAGGCGCGCGTGTGCTGTGCGATGTCAGTGCACGTTAAAGATCAACAGGTGGTCGAAATTATTCCGGAGCCCTCCACTACGGCACCTCTTCTTCCTTTCTTCTTTCACTCCCTCCTTTATCCCTTCCCTTACGGCGCGGTTCAGGTGTCCAACGATATATGACACAGATACTGCGCCATTTACTTTCCCCAAAAACCAATTTTTATTATTTCTGCTCTTTTTGAAAGAGGTACTCTTTTTCAGCGGACTGAAAGGTATAAAATGACATACAGAACTCAATTTTTTAGAAAAGTGCTTCAGCTTCCCTTTAAATATAATCGGACACTGACAGGCCAGTTTGGCTCGCCATACCAAAAATTCATGAATAAAGGGGAGAGACCTCGCGGCTACAAATAAAGGGGCACAAGAAATTACAATGCTGTCACATGATCAACAAACTGAATACGGAAACAAAAGGAGGGGGGGAGCTGGCTAGTAAAGTCCTCATCTCCAGCCTGCCGTTGGTGATTACGAAGACTTATAGAAAAAAACCAACCGCAACTACAGGCGATGCATAACCGCCAAGGCACTCCAAGCTATTATTTTAGTCGCCAAAAAAGTATCCGTTTAGCAGAAATGTTTACTAAGTTAGCTTAAACATGTATTGAAAAGCATGCCTGCAGCCGTCGATCGCACTGTGCTAGAGTCGTTGCATCGAAATGTTGATCAAATTGAAGAAAGCAATTAAGATTAGAGAAGAATAATGATTACTTTCGTTGTTTCTTTAATACATTGTAGTTGAATACAGCGCGTAAGAAAAAAAATTGTTTTATTTGCGATGTCAGTGCATGCAGATTTATGTCCTCTCGTCGATCCGCTCTCCGTGTCAACGCTCACACAGTGCTGGGATTTGAAGGCGCGGGCTCCTTTTCTAGGCCATGCACCCCAGAAAGCCGACCACCAGGCCGGGGAATGGCTTGTACCCATTATAGCATAACCGGTGGGTAACCGGCGGCAGTGAGAGTCGAATCCACCACCTCCCGAAGCCGAGGCGGGTGCTCTACCACGAGGCCATGGAGGCGAGCGCATCGACAGTGTCACCGGCTGTCGCGCACTTACACGGTCACAACGTGCAATGATCCTCCGCGCGCGCATTGGCTGCGTGTGGCCCGGAGAACGACGGGTGCGTCACGGAATCGCGACGAGTGATGTGTGTGACGGATGCGGTGCAGGGGAAACACTACAACACCTGCTCCTTCACTGTTTCGCTTTCGCCGATGCTCGTCGCGATATGCTCGCGGCCTATAGGGCGCAGGGCATACTACCAGACTCCATCAAGACGCTATTGTGGCCGCAGGGCAGTGCGCGCACTCGTGAGCGAACTTTGGTGAGCCTCTGTGCATTCCTCGAACACACGGGCTTGACGTCCCGTCTGTTCTCCGTCAGGTAGTTACACGCAGTGACCGAACGCTCCGCGAGTTCTACCTTGAACGATTAATAACTGGACGCCTCACTCCATTTGTAACCAACACAGTGCTGTGCGCGTGTGTGATTTAATTTCTCTAAAATGAACTAATCACGCGCACAAGCTGGGCACATTTCTTATTGTGTAAATAGTTTGTACATATTACTTCTCCCCCTATCCTCTCTTCCTGTCCCCTCACCTCTTTCATTTCATTTCTCAATTCTGCCTGCTATCCTTTATTTCCGCTGCCCCAGCTCAGGTGCTTCAGTATCGATGGCAGATGACGGGGCTAGCAAAAATATTTTCCACCAGATGTCACGTAGTGGTGACGGCAGTCGAAGCAGCGATGAAGGCGGACGAAAGGATCTTCTAAAAGAACTGTTTATTGGGCTGACTTGCACCCAAAATGGACTGAATCACTCGGCGGCGGCGAAGCGACAAGCGTGCTCGGCGGTCGTCGAACAGAATGCCCGCCGCTGTCGGCCGTGCTCAATTTAAAGCTGATAGCGAACATTCGAGATAAAGGGCGCAAAGTTACTAGAACATTCCGGAACAACGTAGAATCAGCTTTGCCTGGCTGCGATCAATCGAGATAAATCTAGTCGCGTCTTGCGTCGCAAACAAAGCGATAAGGTGGTGTCGCGGCAGATTTGAAAAACGAATAAACACTGCAAATAATCGCGGCAATATTAATAGCGTAATTATTTTATGGCCTAAGGTAATTGGTTAGAAAGCACATGAAAAACAACCACATGCCTCCAGTGGAGTCCGAACCCACAATCGTCGAATTTCGCGTGTTGTGCTCTCTCAGTTAATAATGTTTAAGCCACAAAATATTAATCCCCATTTGATGAACATCAGAGAATAAAATGGAGAAAAAAATTCCCCTTCACAATTAGTAGCGAAGTGTTCAAAGTGATAAGGGAATACATTTACTGGGTGCAGGTAGTGGCCGCTGATCCTGAACATGACAGGGATATAACAAGAATAATGAGAATATGGTGGGTCTTGCATGGAAGCTTACCAATATCCAAAAAGAAAAAGCACACACCAGCAGTATCTTACCGGTGCTCACCAACAGGGTAGAAACGCGGATGCGAAAAGGGTTCAGCGTAAATTAAGGACAGCGCAGTGAGCCATAGAAATTAAAATGATAGATTTCATTAAGATCGTTAAGAGACCGGAAGCGAGTGGAGTGGGTGAAGTAACAAACGCGAGTTAATGGCATTCTAGTCAAAATCAAGAGGAAGAAATGGGCTTGGGAAACGCATATATGGCGAAACAAAGATAACCGCTGGTCCTTAAGGGTAACGCAGTGGACTCCAAGAGGAGGTGAGCGTAGCGGGGGACGCATGAAGTTAGGCGGGCGGAAGAATTACGAAGTTTGTTCGGATACGATGGCCGCCGCTGGCAATGGACAGGGTTAATTAGAGAGACATAGGGGAGGCCTTTTCTCTGCAGTGGGTGTAGTCAGCCTGATGGTGATAATGATGGTGCTCCTTGTTTTCGGTGGCTGTTGGCTTCCACCATACATATGTCATAATGAGATGCTCAGTGCCCTTCCCCTTTCTGCTCAACACCGCGAAGAGATGCAGTTAGGCTCCGTTTCTTTTCTTCAAGATTAATTTCGATTTATTTTCCTTTGGTAACGACGATGTGATATTTCAAGCAGCTCGTTAACAGCACAGTACGCTTTATTTTGAAAGTTTAAGGCTCATTAACAGAGTAATGCATTGCTTAATTTGACTGCAGACAGCCTATGTCGAGCGTATTGCACGACCCTCTTTTCTATCTCCATAGTGAGATTCACAGCTGACTGAAGAAAACTTTGTACTCTATTCGTGAGGGCTTGCTGTAGCTGAGTTAGGCGTCGTTGGCTTCAGAAACGCATGCTTTACATTCGTGGCTGCTACTTGTCGTGTGTTTTATTTTTATGTGTTGTTTCATTCTATTACATTTGGAACGCATAGAGAGGAAAGAAAATCAACAGAAATTAAGCCAGCTATTACCCTGAGGGCCCAGAGTTCAGCTGCCCTGTGATCACCTCCTCGAGTTTGGCCAGTTTCAAGAATCGTAAGCTAGTATGCAGGCTGTTTAACCTGAAGAAATGTGTCTTTGAGCATAGAAGCGCCAGTAACTACCATGCTTCTCGATGGACACCTTAACCACGCTGTAAAGGAAAAGTGTACGAGTCACGGTAAAAGAGGTTCGATACGCTATACGGCCGAAAAATTGGCAGTGGCTTAGCTCGGCTATGCCAGTATATACCTAGCAAGAGGCACGTTTCTATGGCTGAGCTTGTGTTCCCTGTATGTTTAGCAGTGTGAGACATTGTGCACAATCTCTGCGGCTCTGTGCCGTCCATTACGCTCGGCAGTCCGGCATCTCCGTTTGGCAAGCTGTTCCTCTCTCAGTTCCGGCGTCTCCGATGCCCTCTTCGCTTTCTTCGCTCATTCTCTCTTTGCTGATTAGCCAAGTGCCAGGCTACATCCTCAGGATCGCAAGAGTTAATCTTGTCTCCTCTATACCGCCGTTTAGCAGCCGCTGGACTCTGCATCCATATCAAACCCTGTGAAACAGCCGCCCATTACATCTCTGCCTTTAATAAGCAATGCTGCTCATGCGATGCGCACTTGGGGTGATAGAGGGGCGTACGGCGAGGCGGCGACGAAGCGCGCGGTGCACCTGTGGGATATCTCTGCTTATCGGCACATGCGCACAAGTGCTCATCCGCGTGACCGCACGCGCGGCTCCAACGGTGGAGCGGGCGCACGGCGACGGGGAAGCACACCGCGCCTGCTGCTGCTCTCCGGTTGCCATGGTAACAGCGCATGCGCAAAACTGCCTCCCCTGGCTCTCAGCGAAATGCTCGACTGGCAGCCCAGTGTAGCTGCAGCTAAAAATATTACGGGCTTATATCCACGCTGTGAATGTGGTTGGACAACGAATATGTAAAACGACTCATAAAGACCTGTTGCGACATCACTTGAAAAATCAAACGCGTGACTGTACAGAGAGTGAAACCAGAGGCAATTGAGCTGTACTTGAGCACTATGTCATATACCTGATTTCAAAGGAGATGCACTGTTTTCGTTCAATTTTTAGACTGGCGTTTTTTGCTTACGGCAACGACAAGAAAACGCAGCCGTAATATGAGAGAAGAAATTAAGAAAGAGGTGCCGTAGTGGAGGGCTCCGGAATAAGTTCATGCACGTTAAAGATCCCCAGGTGGTCGAATTCTTTCGGGAGCCCTCCACTACGGCACTTCTTCCTTTCTTCTCTCAGTAACTCCTTAACACATTCTCTTACGGCGCGGTTCAGGTGTCCCCGAGATGTGAGACAAATACTGCGCCATTTCCATTCCCCAACAACAAATCATTACCATTGGACAGTTTTAGCTGTGCGTACACAACGGCTTAGCGTACGCAAGGAGTTTGCGGGGACGGTAGTGCGTATGCGTAGAACGCAAGCGCAAGCCTTGCGTCTTGCCCCGCCGCGGTGGCTCAGTGGTTAGGGCGCTCGACTACTGATCCGGAGTTCCCGGGTTCGAACCCGACCGCGGCGGCTGCGTTATTATGGAGGAAAAACGCTAAGGCGCCCGTGTGCTGTGCGATGTCAGTGCACGTTAAAGATCCCCAGGTGGTCGAAATTATTCCGGAGCCCTCCACTACGGCACCTCTCTCTTCCCTTCTTCTTTCACTCCCTCCCTTGTCCCTTCCCTTACGGCGCGATTCAGGTGTCCAACGATATATGAGACAGATACTGCGCCATTTCCTTTCCCCCAAAACCAATTATTATTATTATTATTATTATTATTATTATTATTATTATTGCGTCTTGCGTGCGTACGCTAGCCAGCGGACTTTGCGTTGCGGCGCTTGCGTGGCTTGCGTACGCAAACGTTGACAAGATGGCGGCGCACTGCTCGCCCGCATCGGAATAAATACATGTCGCCGCTGTATTTTCCGACGCAATAGCTCGCTCAAATGGTAGCGGTTCGCTTTTATTTCGCCTACTATTGCCCACGCCTAGCGGTATAAGTGATAACTAGCCCCTGTTTTTCAGATAATTTGGCGATTTTCAAGCTCCTAGGCCTAACTGAATGCAGTGTGTTTTCCTCGTAGCAACGACACCTGGCGAAGCAGTTTTCTAGCTTTTAGCCAGTTCTCACATTTTCTTCGGTTTGCATAGTTTTTCTTCTTGGAACAAAAAAAGGCTCCCAATGCACTCGCACTAGTTATCAGTAATCACGGATGAAATTTTCTTCAACCAAGCGTTGATGTGCTTTGACGTCTTGTCACTAGATGGCGCTACATGCGCCTAAGGGACGCTACCGCTCGGTCAGCTAAAGCTATACTTCGGAGCGGACAGCATAACGCACGCAGCACTTGCGTACGCACAGCTAAAACTGTCTATTATCTTTACCGGGAACAGATTGGTGCGACTGTGTGCAAAGGCGTGAGTGTTTACCCGCCGCGGTGGCTGAGTGGTTAGGACGCTCGGCTACTGATCTGGAGTTCCCGGATTCGAACGCGACCATGGCGGCAGCGCTTCGCTGGCGGCAAACGCACAGGCGCCCGTGTGCTGTGTGATCTCAGTGCAAGTTAGAAGATCCGCAGGTGGTCGAAATTATTCCGGAGCACTCCACTAGGGCACCTCTTTCTTCCTTGCTTCTTTCACTCCCTACTTGATCCCATTCCTTACTGCGCGGTTCAGGTGTCCGCCGATATAACGTCACCTATCAATCACCAATTAGATTTCTGGAACGATTTACTATGGGGTGTCGATTTACTCTACGGAGGTTGTAGCAGAGCTCAAGAAATCGAGAAACCTGAAGAGTAAGAGCTCATGCTTTTAAAGAGTAAATGAAGATATTCGGACCTAAATATTATATATACTATATAGTTGGAACTGTGGATAATTATATAAAACACACCGATATATATATATATATATATATATATATATATATATATATATATATATATATATATATATATATATATATATATATATAAGTGTGTGTGTGTGTGAAGGGAGCCAACAGTCACCGAAACCAAGGTGCATAAGGGAATGTTTAATCTTTTTAATGTGTAGTGCTGATCAATAGGATAATAATACTTACATTAATCTATCGCTTAAAGAAAATTACTTATAAAGCAGCAGAAAAACAACCATGCCGCCAGTGGGATCCGAACCCACGACCCCCGAATATCGCGTCCGGTGCTCTTGCCAAATGAGCTTCGGCGACAGCTGTCCAATCTGCTGCTCTCGTTGGTATTTATGTTTATTAATTCGGTGTAAGCGAACCTTGAGAGTGTTCACCAGCGCTACCCTCGTCCATAGCGGCGGACGTAGCACGTCCTGTATTACCGCGAGTGTGACGTGGAACGTCATCTAAAGGCGAGCGCGGAAACTGTGCGAGAGCCCTCTTATGCTACCTATGGCATCAAGACTGCCAGAACCGAGACCCTCGTTACGCAATTAGCAGACAAGGTAAAGGAAATGAGGGAATCGTTTTTTGACATACCTATAAAAGGAGCCAACCGTCACCGAAAGCAAGGTGCATAAGCGAATATTTATTTTTTTTAAAGTGTGCTAATCAATGAGATAATATTACTTTCATAAATCTATCGCTTAAAGAAAATTACTTATAAAGAAGCAGGAAAACAACCACGCCGCCGGTGGGATCCGAAACCACGACCTCCGAATATCGCGTCCGGTGGTCTTACAAACTGAGCTACGGCGACGCCTCTCCAATCTGCTCCTCTCGTAGGTATTTATGTTTATTCGGTGTAAGCGAAGCTTGAGAGTGTTCACCAGCGCCACCCTCGTCCATAGCGGCGAACGTAGCACGTCCTGTATTACCGCGAGTGTGACGTGGAACCTCATCTAACGGCGAGGGCGGAAACTGTGCGAGAGCCCTCTTATGCTACATATGGGATCAAGACTTCCAGAACCGAGACCCTCGTTACGCAATTAGCAGACAAGGTAAAGGAGATGAGGGACTCGTTTTTTGAAAACCTATGAAGGGAGCCAACAGTCAGCGAAACCAAGGTGCATAGGGGAAGTTTAGGGGACTAGGTTAGGTGATTAGGCAGGTGATTAGGTGATTAGGTTAGGGGAATAGGCGACTCCGTCGCCTGACGGTGCCTAATCAAGTAACCACTGGCTCCAATTGCGGTGACATTGCCGTCGCTGTTAGATTCGGCTACTGTTTGTTTGCGCATAAACACGAGGTTAAAAGCTCGTATTCATGTTCGCCACCAGTTGGTTTTGTAAGTAATCGTCTCGGCCAGATATATTATACTCCCTGTCACATATATTAAGAGCCTAAATTACATCAAGGTGAAAAACGTAGCGCAAAGAAACGAGGACACAGAAAGACGGACAACACACGGCGCTTACTTCCAACAATGGTTTATTTCAGAAAGAAAAAGTGGTTTTATAACAAAATCACGACCAACACGCCGTCAAACCATGTGCTAGCAAAGCGTATCAGCCAGATATGCGAGCTCTTTCGTCATCAATGATACAGAGGGGGTACTCACACAATCATCTTTCAAAAGTGATATCCATTCCGCTTCTATGATTTCTCGTGTCAACCGGTTATTGTGCACTTTTAAAACCATGCATTGTTCAAGAAGCGGTATGCAGTGACATGACCGGCAGTGGACTGACAACCCGCTTCCACGCATATCATCTACGTCACGCCCATGCTCTCGAAGCCTATCATTCAGGCATCTGCCGGTTTGCCCTACATACTGCTTGCCACAGGAAAGAGGAATTTGATAAATGACATTTTCAATACAATGGACAAACTTTTTCCTATGTTTTTTCGTACAACCAACACCATTCTTAGATTTTTTGAAATGTTTCGTACACAGATGACTCAACTTCTTAGGCGCCGAAAAAACCACTCTGGCTCCCGAACGTTGCGCTATTTTTTTGAGATTATGAGAAAACTTATGAATATAAGGAATGACGGTAACTTTTTCTTTCTTACTCATGGCTTCCTGGTTATCCTGGCCTTTTTTATTGCAGACTTTCTTCAAAACACCTTCCGCCACAGACACTAGGACATGGGAAGGGTAACCAGCTTTCTCAAGCCTCTTACATTGCTGAGAAAAACTTTCATGCATGAGGTGCGGGCAAGACTTCTTCAAACAATTAAAAAATGAAAGGCTAGCAATAGATCTTTTTACGAGCTTAGAATGGGCTGAATGAAAAGGTAACAATGGTTTTTCGCCGCGGGATTTGAACATCCAGCACGTCCGATCATGATGCATTGTGATGCTGATGTCAAGGAATTGGATAACCCTGTTTTCAGGTAGTTCAAACGTTAGTTCAAGAGGACTAAAATGGTTACGAAAAAGGTTGAGAACATTAAGAACATCATCCTTAAATGAACTGTCATTACTGTTAAGAACAATCAGAAAGTCGTCAACGTACCTAAAAATATTGATTACATTGGTATCTTTTACAATATCAGCAAACGACCTATCCAAACGGGCTAAAAACAAATCGCTGAGGATGGGTGCAATGCAGGAACCTATACAGATGCCATCTTTCTGAAGATAAGGTTTTTCATCCCATACAATGAACGTTGACTTGAGATATAATTTCAAAAGTTCTATAAATCCATTCACCGAGATGCCAGAAGCATTTTGAAAAGCAATCGGCCCTTGCTGGTCTATACATTCTTCAATACAAGATAACCAGGAAGCCATGAGTAAGAAAGAAAAAGTTGCCGTCATTCCTTATTTTCATAAGTTTTATCATAATCTCAAAAAAATAGCGCAACGTTCGGGAGCCAGAGTGGTTTTTTCGGCGCCTAAGAAGTTTTATTTATTTTATTTATTTATTTATTTATTGATACTGTCAGCCGTAAAGCCGTTACAGGGCCGTAAGGCCGTAAGGCCGTTAGGCCGTAAGGCCTTACAGCCGTAAGGCCGTTACAAGTTGAGTCATCTGTGTACGAAACATTTCAAAAAAATCTAAAAATGGTGTTGGTTGTACGAAAAAACATAGGAAAAAGTTTGTCCATTGTATTGAAAATGTCATTTATCAAATTCCTCTTTCCTGTGGCAAGCAGTGTGTAGGGCAAATCGGCAGATGCCTTGTTGCAGATGGGTTGCAAGCCCCAAGGGTAGCGTTGGCCTGGCGGCCTGGGGCACAGCTGGAAACATCCGAAGGTCCCGGCAAAGGATGAGTCGACTGGCAACAGAACAACTTGTTTATTCTGGCATCGGAAAAGAGCAGCCGGTCAGGGCGACCACGTTACTCGAAGGACGAAATCGAAGTCCCTTTGGCGTCCGGGGCAGCGGCTTTTTTTATACCCTCGGAGTCGAGGGCAAGAAGGAATGGCTTGGGATGAGGCGCCCGATACGGCGACGCTCAGACATGTTCAGACGTGACGTGCGCGTCCGCCGGGCCGGCGCCGGTCAGACCTCCTCGCCTCCCAGTTGGGGAGCTCCTCTCCCCGGCTGCCGCGCTTTGACAAGCGTGGGCACCAACATGCACACACACACACACACACACACACACACACACACACACACACACACACACACACACACACACACACACACACACACACACACACACACACACACACACACACACACACACACACACACACACACACACACACACACACGACGACACGTGGCACTGAAACCTGCCTGGACGCACTTGGCGGGAGGCGTTGCGGCAGCGATGAACGGGCCCAAAATGACCGCCACTTTGAACGAAGCCCCGGCGTCCGTTGCATCCGCGCCGGCTATACCGCGCGTCGTAGGCGAAACGTAACAGACCGCCCCGCCGGGAGAAGGAGATCCCGATGGTCAGGGGACTGCATCCGCTGTCCAGAGGGATGTCGCTCGATGATGCTCATAATCGAAACCGGTCGTCCCTCGACGTTGCTTGAGCGCAGCGCACAGAGAAGGCCTCGTTCTCATGTTCAGGATCACACAGGACACTGCAAAGTGACTTCGGGAGAGTTGCCATTTTTGTGCTCGTTCCCAGCAAGCGTTAGAACTACGCTGAAACGCAACCGCTCAGTCAGCAAGCACGAGACAACCCTCACTAAGCTCTGCCAGGCTCTTTCCCTTTTTATACTACTGCCTAGTTCCTTACAGTAGTCAAGCAGCACTCAGAACGCGTCCACAAATTGGAAAATTGCACTAGAAAGCACATAATCACTTTGAAACACTAAACAAAAGCAATATGTTAAAAATCCTGCCTCAGGAAGAAAACAACACTAACAAACAACTTTGAGGCGGATTCCTACGTTAGGGGCTTCGACTTAAGCCATCGGCGTTACCGTTGAGACTCCCCTTTTTGTAACGCACCTCAAAGGAATATTGTTGCAAAGCGAGGCTCCAGCGCAGGAGGCGGCCATTTTCGGGAGAGATGGTCTGCAGCCATTGGAGAGGGCAGTGATCCGTCTCAATGATAAACCTCGAGCCGGCTAGGTAGCATGACAATTTCTGAACGTCCCACACGAGACACGCACTCTTTCTCGGTGGCGCTGTACGCCTGCTCAAGACAGGTCAGCTTACGACTAGCATACAGGACGGGGTGTTCCACTTCTCCATTGTCCCTTTGGCACAGTACAACGCCCATGCCTCGCTCACTAGCATCGCACTGAACAACGAACCCTTTTGTGTAGTCTGGCGATCGTAGCACAGGCTGGCTTGTTAGGGCGCTCTTTAAGGCGCTAAAAGCTCTTTCCTTTGTCTCGCTCCAGACGACTGTTTGGGGCTCTGTTTTTCTCAGAGCATCCGTCAGGGGAGCCGCGATATCGGAGTACCTGGGGATGTACCTCTGATAGTAGCCGGCGACACCTAAGAACGACCGAATATCGGTCTTCGTGCGCGGTTGCGGGAAGTCTCGCACAGCGGCCACCTTTATTTCAGAGGGGCGGCGACGACCCTGTCCAATCACGTGACCGAGGTAGACAACCTCGGCCTGTGCTAATTGGCACTTGGGAGCCTTGACTGTCAAGCCCGCTTCGCGCAGGCGGGTTAGCACTGCCCGCAAGTGTGCCATATGCTCAGACCAGGATGCGGAGAATATCGCTACGTCGTCTAAATACGGTAAAGCGAATTCTTCCTGTCCCCGCAACACTTTGTCCATGAGGCTTGAAAAGCAGTATGGCGCGTTCTTCAAACCAAAACTCAAAACTTTAGGACGGAATGTTCCCATTGGTGAAATGAACGCCGCATACCTACTAGCCTCTTCTGTAAGTGGAACCTGCCAATAACCCCTGACAAGATCTAGGATGGAAATAAACTGAGCGCTACTAACTTTCTCAAGGCGCTCCTCGATGTTAGGGATCGGATAAATTTGATCCTTAGTGATGGAATTAAGCCTGCGGTAATCGACGCAAGGACGAGGTTCCTTGCCCGGTACCTCAACTAAAATCAAAGGGGAGGTATAATCACTCTCACCCGCCTCAATAACACCGAGCTGTAGCATTTTCTTTACCTCAGCCTCCATAATATCGCGGTGGCGGGGTGACACCCGGTACGCCTTGGATCGTACTGGCTCTGGGGAGGTAAGTTCTATATCATGAGTAAGGACAGAAGTCCTACCAGGCCTCTCAGAGAACTGACCTTGAAACTCTTGCAAGAGTCGGTGTAGTTCGGTTTTCTGCTCAGGCGACAGCGGTGCTTTACTGAGTAAGTCACTAATGACCTGATCAGTGTCTTCCCTGTTTGTCACTGAGCCTAGTCCCGGAAGCTCGACCGGAAGCTCTTCTAACTTTCCCGTGTCGTGCATTTCATCTCCAGTACCTGGTGCCTTCAACGCTACAGGCTCAATTTTATTCAGTTCGGACGTGCTCTGAATATCAGCTTGCTGCGCCTCCGACCCTTTCTCATTGTTCGACAACGTCGGCCCCGCAACTACCGCCTTTGCAGCGAGCTCCCGAACACTCGATCTGGTTAAGGCCTGAACGCTAGCCTCACCAAACAAAAGCCCCTTCTCGCGCAGGAGGTGATCGGACCTGTTCGAAAATAGGTACGGGTACTGGGGGGGGGGGCAGCATAGATGACACTACGGCCTCCGTCTCAAGCTCTCCGAAAGGTCCTTCAATAAGCACTTTTGCTACGGGCAGACACACGCTATGAGCTTCCAAGGCTTGCTTGATCCATGCGCACTCGCCCCTGAACATATCGGGTTCTACGTAAGAGGGGTGAACTACATCCATTGTAGCTGCGGAATCACGAAGCACTCGGCACTCTTTCCCGTTCACGAGGAAGTCTCGCATGTAAGGCTCGAGAAGCTTCATGTTCTCGTCAGTGCTACATAATGACAAACACACGACTTCTCTTTTTGTTTCTGGACACTGCGCCGAAAAGTGACCCGGCTTCTGGCACGTATAACACACGCGCGCTTGCCTCCTCTCGAACCGCTTTCTGCGTTCGCCTTCGGCTGCCGCCGTCTCCTTACGTTCGGTCGGACTGCTTTCACTCGCATCCGCACTACGTCTGTCCCCCCTTGCTCTCATGGGTGTGAACTTCGCCCTCTCAGACTTGGAGCCAAATTCACCCTTTTGACCGTCCTTAGCTCCGCGAGCCCGACGCGTCACAAACTCCTCGGCTAGCTCGGCAGCTTTAGCCACTGTACTAACGTCTGGCCTATCCAAGACCCAGTACCGCACGTTCTCAGGTAACCGACTATAAAACTGTTCTAGCCCGAAACACTGCAAAATTTTCTCGTGGTCACCAAACGCTTTCTCTTCTTTGAGCCACTCCTGCATGTTTGACATAAGCCTGTAGGCAAACTCTGTATATGACTCACTTCTGCCTTTTTCATTTTCCCGAAACTTCCGACGGAACGCCTCCGCTGACAGCCTGTACTTTTTTAGCAGACTCGATTTCACTTGGTCGAAATCCTCTGCCTCCTCTCTCTTCAAGCGAGCGACTACGTCGGCCGCCTCGCCGGGTAACAAAGTGAGCAAGCGCTGTGGCCACGTTTCCCGAGAGAACCCCTGCTTCTCGCACGTTCGCTCAAAGTTAACCAGGAACAAACCAATGTCCTCTCCAAGCTTAAACGGCCGCATCAGGTCAGTCATTTTGAACGATACCCGTTCTCCTGCACCGTGTGCCTGACTTCCATTACGAGCGCGTTCCATCTCGACCTCGAGACGCTTCATTTCCAAAGCGTGTTGACGGTCGCGCTCTTCTTTCTCTTTTTGTTCTTTACGTTCGCGCTCGTCTTTCTCTTTTTCTTTTTGTTCTTTACGTTCGCGCTCGTTTTTCTCTTTTTGTTCTTTACGTTCGCGCTCGTCTTTCTCTTTTTGTTCTTTACGTTCGCGCTCCTCTTTTTGCTCCCTCTCCTCAATTGTCTCAAGGCATTCCGACAGCTCGTCATCCTCAGCCTCCAACTCAAGAATAGCCCTTAGCAGTTCTGGTTTTCTGAGTTTGTCTGAGACATTTAGACCCAACTCTCTTGCAAGCTCCAGCAATTTCGGTTTGCGCAACGACTTCAAATCCAAGGCTGCTCCGAATGCTGCTTTCTCTACTGCCTACTATTGTCTTGCCGCAAACTAACCCGGCAGCAACGACAACACAATTACCAGCTCTGTTTCTGACACTAACAAAAGCCTGGCAAAACTCAGAAGAAGAAAGTCCCGCACTCACCAAACCTCGCAGCCAAGAATTCAGCGCAGTCGTTCCGCTGCAGGCAACCAGTCATCACACAGGGCTCGTTGCACTGCTCCCGGATGGTCGTTGTGCTGCTCAGCATACAGTTGACCGCATATCTTCGCTGCTGGCCTCCGTTGTCCGGATCTCACCGCTGGCAACCAGTTGTTGCAAATGGGTTGCAAGCCCCAAGGGTAGCGTTGGCCTGGCGGCCTGGGGCACAGCTGGAAACATCCGAAGGTCCCGGCAAAGGATGAGTCGACTGGCAACAGAACAACTTGTTTATTCTGGCATCGCAAAAGAGCAGCCGGTCAGGGCGACCACGTTATTCGAAGGACGAAATCGAAGTTCCTTTGGCGTCCGGGGCAGTGGCTTTTTTTATACCCTCGGAGTCGAGGGCAAGAAGGAACGGCTTGGTATGAGGCGCCCGATACGGCGACGCTCAGACATGTTCAGACGTGACGTGCGCGTCCGCCGGGCCGGCGCCGGTCAGACCTCCTCGCCTCCCAGTTGGGGAGCTCCTCTCCCCGGCTGCCGCGCTTTGACAAGCGTGGGCACCAACATGCACACACACACACGCACACACGACGACACGTGGCACTGAAACCTGCCTGGACGCGCTTGGCGGGAGGCGTTGCGGCAACGAGGAACGGGCCCAAAATGACCGCCACTTTGAACGAAGCCCCGGCGTCCGTTGCATCCGCGCCGGCTATACCGCGCGTCGTAGGCGAAACGTAACAGCCTGAATGATAGGCTTCGAGAGCATGGGCGTGACGTAGATGATATGCGTGGAAAAGGGTTGTCAGTCCACTGCCGGTCATGTCACTGCATACCGCTTATTGAACAATGCATGGTTTTAAAAGTGCACAATAACCGGTTGACACGAGAAATCATAGAAGCGGAATGGATATCACTTTTGAAAGATGATTGTGTGAGTACCCCCTCTGTATCATTGATGACGAAAGAGCTCGCATATCTGGCTGATACGCTTTGCTAGCACATGGTTTGACGGCGTGTTGGTCGTGATTTCGTTATAAAACCACTTTTTCTTTCTGAAATAAACCATTGTTGGAAGTAAGCGCCGTGTGTTGTCCGTCTTTCTGTGTCCTCGTTTCTTTGCGCTACGTTTTTCACCTTGAAGTTATGAACCAACAAGCCCAAGCATATACCCTTCTGAGCCTAAATTAAATTTTAAAGGAAAGAGGTGTGAAGAAGACGACGTGGATTAACCGAAGAATAAAGAAGAGTAAGAAGAAGCATTCGGTGAGGTGGAGAGATTTGATTGGTGGAGAAGCATTCGGTGAGGTGGAGAGAGATGTTTGGTGGAGAAAAGAAGACGACGACAAGGCTTACGGGGACTAACACCGAGGCTATAAAAGGGCGAGGGAGGGCGAGGCACGGGGGGAACAGCAGAGAAGCGGACGCTCCGGCGGGTCCGGGACGCATTGGCTGGAAGAGAGCGACGCCGGCTACTGCTACGGTAAGCTCGCATTCTACGGCTTCGCATCGCGGACTCCCTGCCGTGCCTGAGCCCGTTTCGTGGAGTCAACGGAGGACGCTACCACCTGCTACGGCCAGGGGTGTCTCCATCGCTGTTGCCGCCCATCCGGATGGTGCCCCCAACGCCAACAACACCGGCATAACCTCCACAGCCGCTTGGACCGGGAGCTTGTACAACGCAGCCAGCGACGCCGCCTGCGACGCCAGCCCAAGCACGTCGAATGCTGCCTCGACGCCGGCTACTGGATTCATACAACGCCGCTGCCGCCCCGAACCAACCGTGAGCACGAACGCCGACCACTAGCAGTAGAACGCTAGTAGTAGACGCTGGTAGCAGTGTGCCCGGGTCGGATGTAGTTTTATTCTTTGTGTTTTGTGTTAGTTTTGCTAGTTTAGTGTTCTAGTATGTGTGTCACGTAGGGTGTATTAAATGTGCATCTGTGTGGGTACGCCTGTAGCCTAGTCCATTCTTTCGGTTCTAGTGTTTTCCGGGGAAATCCGTGAAAAAGATAACTGCCGAGCATGGGCCAGGGTTCATTTGCTTTTTCTTTTTACTTTGTTTCGAATTTTTCCGATCTCTCGACGGCAGAAAGTATGGATTTGGCAAAAACGTTAGAACTGGCACACAAGGTTGGTTTAAGCAAGGAAGAGGCGATCGTCTCTATGACGAGGAGGCAAAGAAGCAGAGAGAGGAGGCAGATAGGCAGAGAGAGGAAAGGGCGCAAGCACACGCAGACACTCGCGAAGCAGAAGAGCGCGAGGCGAAAAGAGCTCGCGAGGCGGAGGAGCGAGAAGAGAAAAGAGCTCGCGAGGCAGAAGAACAGGAGAAAAGAAGGATAGAACGGGAGAAGGAGTTTATTTTGTGGAAACAGGCGCATGTCACGGGAGGATATGAGGAGATCACGGACAAGGATATGCGTTCCTTAGCGGGTACAGAATCTCCTAGACCGGCTAGAGTTTGTCCAAGGAAGCTGATGGCTCCTTTCGATGACAAGAGATATGATCTGGACGCATATCTGCAACGATTCGAGCGGATAGCTTTGGGGCAAGGCTGGGAGCACAGTGAATGGGCCACGGCATTGCACATGTGTTTAGTCGGAGATGCGCTCAATGTGTTTGGAAGGATGCCTTCTGCTGATTCCATGGACTACGAGAGTGTCAAAAAGGCACTCGTCCAAAGATTTAGGCTTATGGCAGAGGGTTTTCGTGAGAGATTTCGCACCGCGAAACCTGAGGATTCGGAAACCACTAAGCCGTTTTCTTGCAGGCTGATCAACTATTTTGGTCTGTTTGTCTGTTGTTGCCAGGAAGAAACAAAAGGAAAGTGCACAGGCCTGCCAACTGGCTCAAGCCGAGCCACAATCGCTACCACGTGCAGATAGTAGGAGAGTTGAAAGATGGGATAGAAAGACAGGATAGTACAGACGCGCTAAAGACAAGGCCGATCCCGGAGGTAGTGCAATACCGGGCCAACCGGTGGCGGGAGTGAAGCATCCTTCAAGCTCTCCGCCACATTTCCAAAAATAAGTCCATTGGACCCGTAACAGATACTCTACGGGGTCTGGACATCCAACTATTTTGGTTGGTGGCTTGATATGTCAAACACAGAAAAGAGTTTTGAAGGGGTGCTTGACAAGCTCGTCAAAGAACAATTTTTAGCATGTTGCAGCTCAAAGCTTGCGCTATTCCTGAAAGAAAGTTGTGTTCATTGGAAGAGTTCGCCGACACTGCAGACCAATTCCTCGAGGCTCAAGGGCTAAGAAATTTGAGTGAGGCAAAGGAGGAAACCCAAAAGATCCTAGAGACAGATGCGGCAAAGCCAAGAACATATGGCGGGGCATATAAGGCGCCAAGAAAGTGTTTTCTCTGCGGCAAGGTGGGACACCGTGCAGCTGACTGTCGGACTAGTAGCGCTGCCAAAAAAAAACAGGTTGTGTGTCAAGGTTGTAAGAGGAAGGGTGATACTCTGGATGAGTGTCGATACAGAACGCAGGACCGAGCTGCATGCGTTGTCGACTATAGGGTAGAACTTGTCACGCAACCTGAAGTTCCACAGCTGAAAGGAGAGCAAACGCCGCTGGGAAAATAGGTGGTGAGTGGGCTGCTTTTCGACACCCAAGTCGAAAGCAGCAATGCCGGTGGTGGTTGGGCAAATAGGGGACCGTCCTATATTGGTGCTTAGAGACAGTGGAGCCAACACAGCCTTGGTTCGGAGAAGCCTGGTGACGGACGAGTATCTTACAGGGGAAGCGTCGGTCGTCACTCTTGTAGATAGCACAGTAAGGTACCTTCCTGAGGCCAGGATACTAGTGTCCACGCCATATTATACTGGGCAGGTAGTTGCAAAATGCGTAGACCAACCCATCTACGATCTCATCTTGGGAAACATTACGGGTGAAAGAACTGTCCAAAACCCCGATCCCGAGTGGAGGATGCTCAACGTTGAAGAACATCCAAAGGAGGAAAGGCCCAAGACAGCTCACGCGGGTGCAGTCAGTCTCTCGTCGGCAGTGGAGACAAGAGCTCAAGCGACAGACCGAGCAACGCAGTGTCCGCTCGCTACTCATGTTACGATGTGCCTGAGCGTAACACCGGACGAAATTGCAATTAGGCAAATAGGAGACCCGAGCTTGAAAGCCTGCTTCGAAAGAGTCGGGGAAAAAGTCACAAGAAAGGAAAGTCCCATGTCCTTCTCATATCAAATGGTAAATGGTCTTCTGAGCAGGGAATGCATATTTAGTTCAGGAAGGCGGGTCCAACAGCTGGTGTTACCGAGAGATATGCGAGAGACCGTGCTACGCTTAGGACATGACGCCATTATGGCCGGACACCAGGGTGTTCGAAAAACGGTGTCTAGGATCACCGAGGAGTTCTTTTGGCCGGGTGTTCAGAGTGACGTTAAGCGCTTTGTTCGCTCATGTGATGTGTGCCAGCACACAGTTCCGAAAGAAAGAGTTGGTCCTGTACCTCTGCGCAAGATACCAGCCATCGACCTACCGTTTCAGCGAGTGGCAATTGACATTGTGGGGCCAATCTCTCCAGTATCCGCCAAAGGCAATAGATATGTACTTACTCTGGTTGATGTGGCCTGTCGTTATCCTGACGCTATTCCACTGACAACTAGTGACAGTATCCAAGTGGCGGAGGGTCTTGTGGAAATGTCGCGTTATGGGTTCCCGAGGGAAGTTTTGAGTGACCGGGGCTCGAACTTGACACCGGAAGTAATGAAGGAGGTTAAACGCCTTTTGTCAGTAAGGCAATTACTGACAACGGCTTACAATCCCATGTGTAATGGGCTTGTAGAGCGGTTCAACGGCACCCTCAAAAACATGATCAAGGAAATGTGCCAGGAGAGACCTACCGATTGGGATAGATATCTCCCAGCTCCTTTGTTCGCTTACCGCGAAGTGCCACAAACGAGTCTTGGTTTCTCGCCCTTTGAGATGCTGTATGGGAGAACCGTTAGAATAACAGCCTGAGGGGCGAATTGGTGCATGATGAAATGAACGGCTGCGCAAATCAGGACACAGACAAGAAAGAGACATCACATACGCACTACCAAGTGTTTATTCTATGGAAAGGTGGCATATTTAAACAGTTCCGCTCAAGCATGATACTCATCCCCTTATGACTTCGAACCCAGCACGTGTTATGAAAAGCCGCTACATCAGGTTAACAGACTATATACTGCAGATTAGACTAACAGATATCTCTGATCAAAGGAATTAAAAAACGAAACAAAGGGGCCATCTCTTAGCAAAAGAAGTGTCAAAAAATCGTAGCAACAGCAGTCATACAGGAGAAGCAAAAGCAGTCAGAAACCAAGAAACAAAATATAAAAAGTAAAAACCAATAACAATCAAAGCAAAAGCAGAGTCAAACATGAAGCAAAAGCAGTCAGAAAAAGAAAGATAAAACCAATAAAAAAATTAACAACACACCGAAACAAACGGCAGACGGCCGCTAGAAATGCTAGGCTGAAAAGTAGCACAGAACATGACGTCACAAAAACTTTCTAGGAAGGAAACTTCATTTCTACGGAGGAATACCGAGGCGTCGCTGACACATGTGCTTCCTCTCTTTTTTATCATAAAGGCCTCAAGTATTTCACGCGCCACCTGATCGCGACTCCTGCCCAGAATCCTTATTCCGTTAAGCACCGGCTCACACTTGCAGTTCTCTACCATGGGGAGGCAAATTTTACCCGCCTTCGCTTTCTAACGTTTTTTCATGCTCCCGTGCCCTATCGTTAATGCAGCGACCCGTCTGGCCTATATAGACCCTTCCATACGTCCGTCGGATTTATAAACCACTCCGACAGCCCAGAATACGAAATGCTCACCATGCCTCTTTTCACACAGGGCTTTCTTCTTCTGGCCGATCCGCAAGCATAACCCGCTCAGCTTTTTTGGCGCAGAGAAAACGACAGGAACGTCAAACCGGCCAGCAACCTTCTTCAAACTGTGCGCCACTCGGTGTATGTAGGGGACCACTGGTGGTCTTCTTGATCCCCGCTTAGCAAGGAATTTTTTCTTCTTGCCTTTCATTTTTTGAAGGAGGGTCTCTGCTACGCTGCAAACGACAGAACACGGGAAGCCAGCAATTTGAAGCCTTTCGATCTGATGGTTGACGCTGGCTTCAGCCATATGAGCACAGGACTTAAGCAATGCAGACTCGAGGCAAAGAGAAGCGATAGCCCTTTTTACTGTCTTTGAGTGCGCTGATACGTACGGAAGCAGTTCCTTCTTTGCTCGGGGGGGAATACATCCAACACACTCGCCCATCTGAAAACTTGATATTAATATCTAAAAACTGCAAGCTGTTGTCTGGTAGTTCATGGGTAAAAGCCAGTCCTTTTCCTTGTTGTCTAAACGCGGATAAGATTCTTTCCACTGTGCTGGGGAGCGTCAATGCAGAGTTAGTAGTTTTTAGTATCACCAAGAAGTCATCCACATATCTAAAGGTTCGGAGGACTGGGCCACTGTCAAGGGAAGAAGCTAAATCACGGTCAATAGTTGACAAAGATATATGACAGAACGCCGGGGCCACACAGGAGCCGATGCAAATTCCTCTTCTCTGCAAGTACATTTCTGTTTCAAAGGAAACAAACGTAGACCTAAGGTAAAATTCTAGTAGTGATAAAAAGTTGTCGACACTAAGTCCAGCTTAGTTCTGAAATGCAATGGCCCCATTATACTCAATACACTCCCGTACGGATTTGAAAAGGTCGCTATGCGGAACTGAATAGAATAAATGTGGTAAATCGCAATCATAAACGGCATATTTACTTTCATTATTTCCTTGCCGCGACCTTTACCAGCACTCACATCTGCTCTCTCATTGCCTTTTATTCCCACATGACTCGGGACCCAGCACAGTTTTATATTTTGTCCTTGAGCTGTGGTAGTTAGTATGCTGTGTATGGTGTCACCAAGCAGAGGGGAGCTTGCATTTTGAGAATGAAGAGCTCTAAGTACACTTAAGGAGTCTGTGTAAATAACAGCTTTTTTGAGGTTCTCACTTAGTATTTTTTCTATGGTCATACATACTGCGTAGCACTCCGCGGTGAAGATGGAGGAACACTGTGGTAGTCTTACTATTTGCTCCGAATTCCCTCGCACCACTGCATCTAGGCAACTATCTGTTTTTGATCCATCAGTATAAAATTCTGTAAAAGTACTGTATTTTTCTTCAAGGGCGCGTAATTCTTGTATTATATGTTGCTGTGGAGTTCGGTTTTTACGGAACTGTGCAAGAGTGAGGTCACAGATTGCAGGAAAATTGAACCATAGAGGCAGTGGACCACGTCTTCGAGCAACGCCAGGTAATGCATTCATTACACCGAGGTTTTTGCACATATCTTCAAAACGCAGGAGAAGTGGCCTTATAGCTAATGATTTGTTGTTAAATAGTGTTCTAGATGGGCACTTTGTGACTATTTGGTGACTGATATGTTTAGGTAGTGAACAGATTTTTAAAACGTACGAGCATGTGAGCATGGTTCTTCTCTCTGTAAGTGATGGTTCGTTGGTTTCCACATAAAGATTGTTTATCGGTGACGTCCTGTATGCACCGGTGGAAAGACGCAAGCCTAAATTGTGTACTGGGTCTAGCCGTTTAAGGTACGATTGCCTCGCTGATCCACAAACTATGCATCCGTAATCTAATGCAGAACGTACTACAGAGCGATGAATCTGAAAATGACAAGTCCTCTCCGAGCCCCAATGTTTTCATGAAAGTACTTTTAGTATATTCAGAGATTTAGAAGCTTTCTTTTCGAGTAGGGTTATGTGTGGTAGGAATGTGAGCTTTTTGTCATAAGTTATTCCTAGAAATTTGTGCTCATCTTTAATTGTTAGTGCGACTTCATTTAAATACAGGGAGGGATCAGTGTGCAGTCCTCTTCTAAGTGAAAAAAGAACAACTACTGACTTTTGCGTAGAAAACTTGAAACCATTTTTTTCTGCTCATGTTAATTTATTTACTGTCATCTGTATTTGCCTCTCACACGATGTAACGCTAGAGGATGTGAAAGCAATCTGGAGATCGTCGACGTAGACAGAATACATGATAGACTTTGGGATTATTTTTGCTACGGAATTCATTTTTACTATAAAAAGCGTGGTGCTTAAAATGCACCCATGAGGCACGCCGTGCTCTTGAATGAAATTCTTAGAAAGAGTGGCACCCAGGCGTACTTGAAATTAACCGTTGGTCAAAAAGTCACTCAAGCATTTTAGCATTCTACCACGGATTCCGAGGTCTCCAAGGTCCCGCAGTATTCCAAACCTCCATGTGGTGTCATAGGCTTTCTCTAAATCGAAGAAGACCGCAAGGAAGTGTTGCTTGTGTATAAATGCTTCTCGGACTGTGTTCTCTAGGCGGACTAGATGGTCGGTTGCAGAGCATGCCTTTTTAAACCCACACTGATGGATGTCAAGAATATCACGGGATTTTAATATAAACATTAATCTAATGTTAAGGACGCTTTCGAAGGATTTGGCAAGTATGCTTGTTAGGGCTATAAACCTGTAATTGCCAGGGGAGTTAGGTACTTTTCACAGCTTCAACAACGGTGCAATAATGGCCTTTTTCCATGCCTCTGGAATCTCCTGATAACCATATTTTGTTACAAAAATTTCAGAAGCGAGTTTACAGCATGTTCGGACAAGTGGGCAAGCATTTCGTAATGAACTTCATCTGGTCCTGGTGCAGTCTGTTTACCTGAAGAAAGTACACTGTTAATTTCTTGTAGTGTAAATGGACTATTATATGCTTCGTGAGCACTGCCCTTTATCGGCAGTCTTTCTTTTTCGGCTCTGTTTCTATATTTTAAAAATGATTCTGTATAGTTAGAGGAACTAGATACAGTGGAAAAATGTTCACCTAATATGTCTGCTTGTTCTTCTATATTTGTCTGTACACCGGGGGCTGTCAGAAGAGGAACTGTGAATGAAAAGTAGCGACCATCCATTTTGTGTGCAGCCTCCCACATTTTTCCAAGAGACTTGGCTTTTTATCGAGGAAATGAAACGCTGCCAGGATCATTTTTCGGCATTTCGACGTATGTACCGCACTTTTGCTCTTGCTTTTCTAAAGTGTATAAGGTTCTCCTGTGCGGGGTATCGGCGAAATATACCCCAAGCTTTATTTTGTTTTTTCTTTGGTTCTTTGCAATCTCTTGTCCACCACATTTTATGGTTGCTTTGTACTATTCCTGAAGATTGGGGGATAGCCAAGTGTACAGCATAAAGAGTGCAATTTGTGAACTTTTCATTTATTTCATTTACATTAGGATTTTCTAACGTAATATTTTCTAACGTGGCTGCTGTTCTAAAAAGCTGCCAGTCTGCTAAATTGAGCTTCCAACACCGTGGTTTTCTCTTGGTGACTGATGGTGGGGATGACAGGCAGATTTCAACAGGGAGATGATCGCTTCTGTATGGATTGTCTAAGACATCCCATTTAAAATCGTTAAAAACTGAAGGAGAGCTAAAAGACAAATCTAAAACACTAATTTTTCCTGAACTAGGGGAGCAATAAGTAGGTTTACCAGTGTTCAATAAACAGATATTGTTGGATAGTATAAAATCCTGAATAACCTGACCTCTGCTATCGGTTTTCTCACTGCCCCAGAAACAAGAGTGTGCATTAAAATCGCCAACTATCAAGTATGGCTCCGGTAACTGTTGTAAAAGGTTCTCTATTTCATGCTGTCTTACTTCGAGATGTGGTTGAAGATATACGCTACAAACTGTAATGGTTTTGTAACCATCCACGGTGGCTGGTAAGGCTTCGGAACTAGTTTTGAGTTTGATCTTGCTAGCTGCTACGCCAGGTTACACAATGATGCCTACGCCTCCCGAGAGTCTGCTCGCCCCCTCTCGGTCACGGCGGAAGACAGTATACTTCTTTAGCACCTTTGTGTGCTGAGGGCCTAGATTCGTTTCCTGCACACATAAAGCAATAGGGGAATTTGTGTTTAGAATGTTTTTTATGTCGTTATAGTTATTTACGAGACCTCTGCAGTTCCAGTGTATTATGAAAGCCATCTTAATGTTGTGTGCGTATTTGCAGAAAAAATTAGATTAACTTTGATTTGGCCCCTTGACTGGAGCCTCACATTTTTTTGATCGATCCAAAGACCTCCGCCGTCCGTCCGATGTGGACAGCACGGGGCTGCCCTGGGTCGTGTCCATCGCCTCAGCAGAGGCGCTGGACGACCGTGCAGGATGCACGCTGAATTTTGAGTTAGACCTCGACCTGTGGGAAGAGGTCTTGAGGCCCGCTGACCCGGGGGTCTGCGCAGCCTGCTTTGGGGTTTGCGGAGTAGTATCAGCTTCTCCACCAGGGGGCGCGGATGGTCCTGCCATAGGCCCACTGCGTGCGGCCTGGACAGGTGCCGAAGCCTGGTGTGATGCGCCGCGCCCACGCACCACATCGGCGAAAGTTGTTTTCGCAATGAAGGAGAATCGGTTTGTTTCAGCGTATCGCCTTCTTGCTTCCTCTAAAGAAATGTTTTCGGTGGTTTTCGGAGTAATTATCTCTTTTTCTTTTTTCGAGGACGGACAAGCCGTGGAGTATGCAGCATGGTCTCCCTCACAATTTGTGCACCGCGGGGCAGCAACACATTCATCTGACTGGTCGTCCTTCGAGGAGCATTTGGCGCACGTTTTGCGGCCGTGACAACTCTGTGAGCCGTGGCCGAACCTCTGGCAATTGAAACATCTGCGTTGGTTGGGTATATATGGCCTTACATTTATTTTCAGGTACCCGACTTCAATGCTTTCAGGTAGTGTGCTGGTGTTGAAAGTGAGGATCATGTGTTTCGTATCTATTTCCTTGTTATCCTTCCGGATCTTTATCCGCTGAACATTTATGACATCTTGGTCGGCAAGGCCTTCAAGCATTTCCTTTTCAGAGAGGTGAACAAAATCAATTTCTGATATGACTCCTCGGACTGTGTTCAAAGATCGATGTGAAGTGATGTAGACAGGAATCTCCCCTATCGATACAATGTATGCAAGTTTCGAGTGCTGGACGGTGTCACGTATTTCGAACAGTAAGTCACCACTAGCCATTTTTGATACCTTGTACCCAAACCCCAAGGTATCTGTCAGGCACTTTGCTACCAAGAATGGGGAAATCAGTCTTGCTTAGAAGGGTAGATACTTGGGCTTGTTGGTTCATTTTAAGGGTAGAATCCATAGCGCAAAAAAGACAGGGACACAGAAAGACGACACTACAGAGCGCTAACTTCCACAAAAAATTTATTTCGCAAAAGAAGGGTGTTTTTTATATACTGACATCATACAATTACTATCAAACCACAGCTAGTAAAGCATATCAGACAGATATAAGAGCTCCTTTGGCAACACAGCTACTGAAGGGCTACTCACACTACCATCTTCCAACAAGAAACTCCATTCCGCTTCAATTATCTCTCGTGTTAAGCGGTTTTTGTGCATTTTCAAGACCACACATTTTTTTAGGAGTGGTATACAATGACACACACGGCAATGGGCTGACAAACCTTTCCCACGCATAACACAAACGTCACGCCCATGTTCCCGAAGCCTATCATTAAGGCATCTGCCTGTTTGGCAGATGTTCGTCCCACTCTATGAATGTAGACTTAAGATAGTTTTAAAAGTTCTAGAAAACCATTTACCAAGATGCCAGATGCATTTTGAAAGACAATAGGTCCGTACCGGTCAATACAATCACCAATACAAGATAACAAAGCCTCATGTGGAATGGAATAATATAGATCTTTTATGTCAACCAAAAAAACAGATAGGCCATGTTCAGCATGTGGTTTGATAAAATCTAAAACCTGCTCAGAATTTCGGACAAGGAATGGATCTTGAATGAATAACAAATTCAGGTTTTTTTGTAACAAAAAGGCACTAGATTTTTGCCATGTACCATTCTCTGATACAAGAACTTTGAACGGAACATCAGTTTTATGGGTCTTTGCAATGAAGAATACCAGAAGGAAGTCTTTTTACAATCTGTAATTCCTTTAAGAACAGACCCAAGGTTCAACCTAGTACACAGTTTCTTCGCTTCAGCTTTCATCATTGAAATTTTTACATTTGGATAGCAGTTAAAGGCGGAAAAAACAGCTTCACATGCTTTCTTATGAAAGAGTCCAAAAGGAAATACAGCAAATCCTCCTTCTTTGTGTGCGGGGAGGAGGCACAATGAATGATGTTCTAGGTAAGACTTAGCTCGATTTACGGGAAGTCTTGAAGGATGCAACTTACATCACCGTAAGGTGTCGACGCCTGCAGAAACACATCGGTCTGCCTCTTACTCGGGGATGATACGAGAAATCTGGTGAACGTGAGCCGCTCCGCTGAAGACGATTTTGGCTCCAGGGCAAACTTAGGTCCCAACGACAGAGCAGATTTCACATGTTGAGGAAGATCCAGTCCTTGCGGCGTATCGATAACACACCGAGGTGAACGTGGCTTAATGCCAAGCTGTCTTCTGAGGTAGTCCAGTTGTCGCTGCCAAATGAAGTCCGTAGTCTGGCTGACAAGCCGCTGGCACTCTCGTAGCGTCTTCCCTGCTGTGGATTTGTTTGACCTTTTGTGAACCAAAAGGTGGGGATATTCCCTGTATAGGCGAGCTAGTCGAGATAGTGCTTGCTGTTCTTCAGCTTTGCTGTGAATGACATGAAATTTTGGGAATGACACTTTTCTTTTTTGAAAAAAATCTTCATCGTTCCGCCCTCTTTTTAGAGAGCGATCAGGTTGGGAATAGAGGGGAGCCATAAAAAATAGTTTTTCAGCCACGGTGCCAGCCGCCCACCACGGAGAACAACAAGGGGACGGGACAGCAACTTTCACGCAAGTCCTGCCCACGCCAGCTGTACACCTCCACTATTTCAATTTCAATTTCAATTTATTTCCCAGAAGGTTCTGGTCGGCTGACTGGGCTAAAAGCTGTGCGTAAACAGCTTGACGAGGCCCCAGCCAGCCGTTACAAGGCATAACAGCACACATCAAAAGAATATTCATATACATCGAGAAGAAAATAGTTGATACAACAATGAAACAAAATCATGGATTCAAGTAAATGCAGTGAACATATAGTTATATTAAGAGGACACCCAAAAATATCAGTTCGGCAAGTAACACTAACTGCAAGGAAATATGCATACAATCAGCTCAATAAATGACAGCAAATCTTACACACTTTATTAACACTTTAAACGAGAAGTTTGTTAAAAAAAAAAAAACTAAGGAAAACTGGAGAGAAATTTTCAGCTAAGAGAAAGAACATCAGGTTACATCATTACAAAATAATGACGTAGTGTAGCTTTGGTAGATTTATTCGTGTCTTTGTATTTGTTGAGAATTGTGGGAATATTGTATTCTAGTGTCTGCAGCCTGTAGTCTGTTCGAAAAAACGGTACTAGCCATTTGTCTGTGTTGCGTGTGTTTACTGGATTGCTATTTTCTTTTAGCAGTGTGTTACCTTCTACCATTGATCTGAAGCGGGAAGGGAAATAGTATGACAACAGAATTCGCAATTCGTACATATTTTGAATCCTTACAACATTGTGCGCCTGGAGAGCTTGTCGAGTATGACCTAAGTAATCAAGATTCGCAATATGACGAATGGCTTTCTTTTGGAGCAGTGAAATTTTCTCTATGTTTGTTTTAGTAGTTTTGAGCCAAACTAAGGAACAGTAATTGATGCGTGAGGCAAATAGCGCATTATATATCTGAAGTTTTATTTTACAAGGAAGAAAAGTGCGGCAGCGACAGATTGCGCCTGTCGCTGACGAGAGACTATTAGTCAACTTTTGAACGTGCGAATCCCAAGTAAGGTTAGAAGAAAATGTTACCCCAAGTATGGTGTGTTCATGAACGATTTCAATTTTCTCACCAGCACATGTAATAACACCTTCAAACCTGATAGCCTTGTTTTTTGGTCGAAATACCATCACTTTTGATTTTGTAGGATTGATTTTGAGTATATTAGCACCACACCACTTCTGAAGGGTATCAAGCAATTGGTTACATTTGATCATTAGTTTAGTTACATCTACACCAGAGAATAGTACTGTGCAATCATCAGCATATATAATGAATTTTAAGTTCTTATCAATGTTTACAATACTGTTGATATACACATTGAATAATAAAGGGCCCAGCACGCTACCCTGCGGTACACCTCTGATGACTGGTAAAAAGGACGATTGATGGTTGGCAAGATATACGCATTGCTGCCTGTTTGCTAAGTAGGACTGTAATAAGGATAGAGGCTTACCCCTGATGCCGTAAACTGAAAGCTTATGGGTTAGAATATCATGGTCCAGAGAATCGAAAGCTTTACTGAAATCGATGAAAAGGCTGACAGTTATTAGTTTCTTTTCAAAATTTTTCACTATGTATTCCTTAAGTTCTAATAATGCTAATTCAGTAGAGCGTCCTTTCCTGAAGCCAAACTGTGCATTAGAAATTAGGTGGAACTTTTCAAAGAATTTGTTAAAGCGGTCATATAATATCTTTTCAAATCCTTTTCCAAATGTAGGTATTATAGATATTGGGCGGTAATTTTTTGGCACGTTTTTATCCCCTCCTTTGTATATAACAGACACCCAGGACTTTTTCATCGCATTTGGAAATTCCCCGGATTCAAGAGAAAGGTTGAATATATACGTGAGTACCGGTGTTAGGTGTTCCATAACATACTTGATAGGCTTAATTTGGAGGTTATCAATATCAAGGGCTTTGCTGTTTTTTAGTGACATAAATGTTCTATAAACTTCTGCTTCATCTGTTGGTGAAAGAAATATACTTTCGGCGCATGAACAACTTAAATCTTCGTTTACTTGGGAATTTTTGTGTTGTAGTGCAGTTCCAATGAAGTACTTATTGAAGAAGTCTGCAAGACCTCGACCGGTAATTATCTGGTCTTCGTGAGTTATTTGATCAGGTAATAAATCCTTCCTGTCCCTACCCAGAACAATATTGATTACTTTCCAGGCTGCGGCCGGTTGTTGTTTACCAATACTTGCAAAGAGAGTTTCAAAGTAAGCAACCTTTGCCCGCCGAAGCTCAGAATTCAGCTTGTTTCTGACCACTTTGAAATTTTTCAAATCATCAGGATTTCGCGTTAGAAAAGTGTGAAAAAGTGTATTTTTTCTCTTTATAGTCTCTAAGTGGTCGGTTGTTACCCACGGCTTCCTTATCTTCTTTGATGGAGTAAAATTCTTGATAGGAAAGTGTTTGGAATAGATTGTGGAAAATATCTCGAGAAATTGTACATATGCATCATTTACATTTAACTTGTCATACACAGAAGACCAGTCTTGGAAGCTAATGTCTATTTCGAAAGCCTCTAAAGCACACTGAGGCATATATTGGACGGGTATTTGTTCAGAACGTTTTTTAGGTTTTGGTAATGAGTCATAGAACATAAATATGGGACAGTGATCACTAACATCTGATGCTATAGTGCCAGCACTAAAAACAGAAGTCTCTGAGTTTGTTATAAACAAATCTAAAGCAGACGAAGTAGACACAGTAACACGAGTCGGTGTATTGATGACACTTATGAATCCCAAAGACTGAAGTTGAATAGTGAAATCAATGACAGTTGAAGTATTATCGAGGGTATTTATATTGAAGTCACCTCCGCATGTTAGCTGAAAATGATTGCTTCGAACATATTCTAGGAGGAGGTCAAAATATTTCATAAAGGATTTCATGTTTCCCTTCGGTGGACGATACATGACCGTGATAACCTCCAGCCCAGCCTTCACAGTCAAACATTCATAATCATTGGTAATTTCACAAACTTCAGGCAGTAATTCACAATCTTTACATCTTTGGACATGGAGCGCTACACCACCACCTCGTCTATCTTTGCGATTGCTAAAGAATCTGTCATACCCATCAAGATGGAACATGTCACAGCCACCATAGTACCAGGTCTTAGAGATCATTCTTGTGGTATATTTAAAAGGAAATTGACTTAACAAATGTGTGATGTCATCTTGTTTCCCATGTACAGAACGAGCATTGATGTGCAAGACTGTTTGAAGAGAGGGTGGTTGAGGACGAATGCACCCAGGTAAGACGAAGCTGTGACAATCCATCTTGACCGATTTAACAAGCAACAATAACGCACTAAAGCGCTAAAGCTGCCTAGGACTCACTCGATTTTCACAAGGTCAGCCTCACAAGTGAACTGAACAACATCGGAAGATTCTGTTTGCTTAGCAAAAATTTTTCCATTCAGAGTCCACACCGACTTCCATTTGTGCTCATACTTCCGCTTTACAGTCATACCCAGGAGTCTCTTTAGGGCCGGGCAGAGGTGCTCATTTATATATAATGGGGCGGGATTACTGATCCCAATATCCTCATTGGTCAGTCGGGCCTTTTTTCCTTTCCTAAGTATGCTGTCGCGTTTTGAACGAGATTTGAATTGGACAATGATGTTTGATTTGTCAGCATCTCTTGTTGGAACTCGATGGCAGGATTCAATGTCATCCTCACTGATTGAGTCTTTGATTGCTTCTCCAACCCCTTGAATAATCTGCAGGACATTCTCATCATCCTGCTTTACTACACCTTGGATTTCAATATTCATGTTTCGAGAATACTGCTCCATGTGAACAATGCGTCTTGCAGCTTCATCATGTTTTTTTCTAATGATATGCACTTCACCTTAAGTGCTTCATTCTCTTTTTCGAGTTTAGCGTTCCTTGAGATTTCAGCCTCAAGTTTTTGTTTCAGCTCTTCCATGGAGTCATGAGCAAACTCAAGGCTCGTTGTCATGTTACGTTGTTCAGCCTTTAGTTCTCTAATTTCGTTTCGAAGATCCCTTTCAATGCACTCTCGCGAAGTTTTTATTTCCTGTTTGCAGTCTTCTTTAATTTTCACTAACTCAGCCTTCAGCTCCTCTTTAAGCTTAGCAACTTCTTTCGCCATGCTACGTTCAAGGCCTATTGCAAAAAAGCGCCAAGAAGCTCACAGTTTGGCAGCAGCGACGATATGGAAAAGACCAACAGATTTCAAACGGCTTTGGCACTAACCTGCAGCAAAGACGCGGAGACACGATAAGTTGCTGCACTCAGTCGGTCGTCGCTGCTGCCAAGTGGGGACCGTGGCGGCGGATGGGTCCTTTTGTAACCCAATGCGTGTGACGTCTGGCGTAAGGTGGATGCTGCAGATAGCGAAAACCGCTGACGGGGAACGCCCCTTGTAGCCGGTCCAAGTCGGTGGTCAGCCAAGCACGTGTACTCAGCTGGGCTGCTGGGCTAGTCTTGAGCGGACAGTGCAGACGGCGCAAAGCAATCTGCAGCAAAGACGCGGAGACACGATAAGTTGCTGCACTCAGTCGGTCGTCGCTGCTACCAAATATGACGAAACCCAGGGTAGTTCGCCACACAAGGTTAACCGTAGCCGCCCATGAAGAAATGAAAAAACCTAGAAACGACGAGGAGACAGGACAGTAGTCAGAAAGTAGATAGGAAAGTAAAAGATGTAGAGGAGGACAGGAAAAGGTGACAGCTGATTTCCCCCGGTTGGGTCAGGCCGGAGGTGCCGTCTACAGGAAGCTGGGGCAAAAGTGGTGTGTTGCCTCCGCCGAGGGGCCTTGAAGGTCGAAACGCTCGGCATCGGCTGCACCACCAGGATCCCCTTTTCCCCGGACACGGCGATGCCACGCACGGCGAGGCGCGGGTGCTCGGGTCCGTGGTGATGCACTGTTCACCATCATCCCCCTGCGGGATTTTCCTGTGGATGCTCGGGAACCTGTCATGTCGCCATTCACCAACGCCTGCAAGTTGCAGACGCCCCCCTGCGGGGATGCTTATGTAGGATCACGTGAGGCTGCCAGCCTGTCCTGTCAAAGATCAGCCCACAAGTTTAGCGGAAACGGCGTTCGGAGGCCAGGCGAGCGGACGCGCTTCACATGCGCTCCGCAAACTTTATCCTTTACGACCGGATTTACTCATCCCAGCTGTCTGAAACTATCGTCATCAGCCTCCGCTTCTGGTCAGGAACCTGCCGATACCAACCTTTCCCGATTTGGACCACCACATTGAGAGGCAAGTCCATATCTTTTCATCACCCCGCTGCGCTGAGGCTAAGGCTCGCGGCGCAGCAGCCGCCGATACCGAACGCAGCTAGAGACGCAGCTCGGACCACCGGCGCGTCGGCGCCTCGACAGCGGCATGGAACCCATTGTAGTTGAGGGAGAAGACATATCACCCTCGGAACTTACCTCTACTAACGGCTGGCAATCAGCGCACGACAAGCGAAGCTCTAATCCAAATCCCCTCCCACCGTTACTCCGAATCTGCCTCGAGCCCCGGCTGGGCCCGGCCCCGGCCGCCCCAACTGTCTTCCCTACGCCACCCCAAGCTGCCCATAGACGACCACAAGGTCATCATCCGTCCCCGTTACCGCCTCAACCTTCCGACCGTGAACGGCGTTGTGCTTCGTGACGCCATTCTGCAAGCAGCCCGCCTCGGACCTCAAGAGGCCAAGCCCGACACAGTCCACCCTCCAACATCTCATCCTCATCAACACTCCCAACCCGCAGCGCAGATTCGGCTACCTGACATCAAGTTCATAATTATCAAAGGCACCGCCTACGACATATGCTCCGACCAAGCGGCACCGGAGGACTGCGCCCGCGGCGTGGTCCACGGGGTCCCTCTTGACCACTCATACGAAGACATTAAGGACCGTCTCAGGCCCGAGCGGAAACCTCCCATCCTCGACTTTAGACGCATGGCATCGACAGAGTCCATCATCATTCTCTTCGAACAAGACTGTGCCCAAGCACATCTACTACTACTCCGTACTCTATAGGTGCTACCTCTTCAAAAAGAAGATCGAGCACTGCCGTAACTGCGGCGCACTCGGCCACCGTGCGGATGTGTGCCCGGCTCCCAAGCAGCGCCGCTGTCCCGGCTGCGACCAAGTCGAACGCCCTGAGGACCACTCCTGCACGCCGCAGTGCAAGGTCTGCAGTAATGCACACCTGACGGCGGACAAAACGTGCAAGGCGCGCTTCCGCAAGCCATTCCTCGTCAAAAAGAGCTACTGGGATGCCAAACGAGCCGCCGAGGCAAACGCCAGCCAGACTCCCATCAGTCAGGCTCCACCCCAACACCGCAGCCGCTCCACGACCCGCAAGCTCCAGGCCCGGCAGCTCACATTGGAGTCCTTTCCGGTGCTACAGCCTGCTGCACCAAAACAGCCGTCCACCCCTCACAAGCTCAAGGCCCGGTCCCGCTCCTGGACTGGAACCAGGCCGCCACCACCTCCAGTCCCACCGAGACCACCTGCCCAGGTACCCGGCCGCTGCACCAATGAGGTGAGCTGGACAGGCGTACTTTCCCAGGGCTCCGCCAACCCCCTTTATGAAGAGCTGCTGCGAGTCCGCGCGCAGCTCGCCTCCCTCCATACCACCAACCACCGCCTCCAGGCACAGCTGCATTCCCACCAGTAGGCCCAAACCCCAACCCCGGCACAAGCGGCCCGGCCGCTCCTACCCCCACTCTTCCACCGCCACCTCTCCCTACTCGCGAACAGACGGCCAAGAAGCGGGCCGCAACACCCACTACCTCCCTGACCACACCAACACCGACCGAGGGAACGCCAGCCCTGCCTCCCAATTTCGAACAACTCATGGAGGCGAGAATTCAGGCCGCGGTGCAGACGGCCATCCAAGCCTTCACAAATAAATTCGCCAACCTCACTACCCGCCTAGACGAATTTGCTCGCCAAATTGACGAGCGATTTAGGGAACAAGAGTCTCGCCACGCGACAGCCTGTGCTGCCGGGCGGCCTAAAAAGAAAGCCCGGCTCCACACCGTCTCCAACTCCTACACTGCAAACGAAAGCTTCAGTGATGGCGATATCACGCACTAGCCTAACCATCTGGCAGTGGAACTCTCGAGGTTTTGGTACCAAGCGGGGGCTGCTTCACCAGTTCCTAGCTCGGGCAGACGGCCCTGACGTGCTCGCGCTGCAAGAGCCCTCCAATCCCCTCACCCAACCCAGCTACGTGCACATCGTCTCCTGTTCTCCTACACTCCCTTGGGTTGCATTTCTTGTACGCCGTGCGCTCACTACTATCTCCCACCCCTTAGACGTCCCCGAAATAGATGATCTCCTCATCGAACTCGTGCCGCAGCGCGCTTGGGATACTAGTCTCTTCATCCTCAACGTATACAGCCACCCGAAGTGCCTGGGGCACGACTTCGACCAACTATTCACGCTTGCTAAGTGAGCCGCACACAAATGCCCCCTTCTGATTGTAGGGGACATCAACGCCTCGCACACGGCCTGGGGCTACACAGCCGACACCCCCAAGGGGCGCAGGGCATGGCTCGCAGCTCAGCAGGCCGACTTCTCTCTTCTCAAAGACCCCACCACACCTACTCGAACCGGGAACAGCGTCTGCGCAGACACTACTCCTGACCTCACATTCACCCACCGCCTTCCTCACGCTGCGTGGTGTAACACCCCGGAGAATTTGGGTAGTGGTCACTACATTATCGAGATTCTCCTACAAGCAGGCTCAACACGTAGACCCTCTCGTGATGATACCATCAAGAAGTGGGACTCGTTCCGCACCTCCCGAGCAGCCCACACTCTACACACCATCTCAGACATAGCCACTTGTTGAGACCAACTCCAGCGTGACGTCCGCGCCGTGAGTCGCCAACTCCCAGAGGACTGCCCTGCAGACGCGATGGATTCCCATCTCCTGCACCTATGGGACGCCAAGGCGGGTCTCGAACGGAGATGGCGGCGTCAGCGCTTGAATAGAACACTCAGATGCCGAGTGGCCCGGCTCAACAAGGAGATTGAGACGCATGCTGCAACTCTGTCTTGCCAAAATTGGGAATATCTCTGTAACAAGCTGGACGGCAACATGAGCCTGCCCCAGATAGGAACCTTTTCCGCCATCTCATTGATTCGACTAAGTGAAACACACACCAGAAACACAACCTCATAAAGCTCATACACACATCCGAAGCCTCCCCGCAGGAACTTCTCGAGGAGCTTCGTGATCTCTACTTCCCGGCATATCCCTCCGCAGACCACCCTTACTACACAGGCTCCCCCTACGACCTTCTCGACCAACCGATCATCGAGGCGGAAGTGAGGCCAAAACTTGAGCGCCTCAACGCATCCTCAGCTCCTGGCCCCGGCGGAGTGCACAACAAGGCACTCCGCAACCTCGATTCCCCCTCCGTCAAAGCCCTAACCGACTACTTCAACGAATGTTGGCTGCGCGGCACCCTCCCACCTCAGTGGAAAGACGCCAAAGTAGAATTTATTCCCAAATCCGGCAAACCACTTCTGCCCGCTAACCTCCGTGCCATCTCTCTTACGTCGTGTGTGGGCAGGCTCACGGAGCGCGTTCTCCAGACCCGGGTCAGCCGGTATTTGGAGAACAACAATCTTATGCATTCGTGCATTTTGGTTTCTGTCCGGTCTTATCCACTCAGGGCATCTTTCTGCAGCTCAAGCACCACATCCTTGACTCCCCCGCGGGCGACACCAAGGCTATCCTCGGCGTCGACCTAACAAAAGCTTTTGATAACGTTACCCACGCAGCCATCCTAGAGGGCCTCCACGCCCTAGGCGTAGGCCCGCGGATGTACAATTACTTCCGCGATTTTCTCTCCGAACGAACAGCCACACTCACCATGGGCGACCACTGGCTATCCGGTGTCTCACAGGGAGCACGGGGAACCCCTCAGGGTGCTCTACGGTCTCCTATCCTCTTTAATATAGCCCTTCTCTACCCCCCCCCCCAACTCGCCTAAATGCCCGACATACATTTCAGCCTCTATGCTGACGACATCACTATCTGGGCTAATCGAGGCAGTGACGCCGACATGTAACACAACCTACAGTCGGCCTTCAACATCATCGACTCATACGCTCGCGCGCGCGGCCTAGCCTGCTCCCCTTCTAAATCAGAACTCTTCTACCGCCCCAGGCCGCACCATCCCGCCAACCCTCCCATCTCATTCACTCTAGAAAACCACACCATTCCCCTGGTCTCCAAGATTCGCTTCCTGGGCCTTGTCCTTCACTCCCACGGCGCGCATGGAAACGCCATCCAAACTCTCCAGAACCAAGCCTAGCAAACCACCCGTCTCATTCGGCGCGTGGCGAACCGGCCCGCGGGTCTGCGAGAGCGGAACACTCTCCGCCTCACCGAAGCTTACATCGCGAGCCGCACGGCGTACTCGTTCCCCGACCTCCCCATAAAGCAGAAGGAGCGGGACCGCATCAACGCGCTCCTCAGGAGCTGCACGAAGGTTGCCTTCCGCCTACCCCCAGCACCTCTACTACCCGGCTCCTCAACCTCGGTACCCACAACACGTTTGAGGAGCTGGCAGAAGCCACCCTAACAGCACAGCTGACTCGCCTGTCGAGTACCGCGGCAGGCCGCACTCTACTCTGTCGGCTAGACATCATCCCGATCACCCATTCTACCGAGGGGTTCCCCTACCTCCAGACCTACGCTCCCATCTCATCATCCTTCCAATCCCTAAGAACATGCACCCCGAGCACGACGGAGAACGAAGGACAGCCCGCGCCAAAGCCCTGCACAAGCTCTACGGCAACAGTCCCGAGGTAGCCTACGTGGACGCGGCAGCGTACTCGTCGGGCTCCCGCATGGTTCTCGCCCTCGCTAACTCTCAGGCCCGACTAATCGCATCACGATCCGTCACCACAGACTCATCGGAAATTGCAGAGGAAGCGGCCATTGCACTCGCTCTTGCCTCCACCTCTGCCACCAAATTGATCTCCGACTCAAAATCCGCCCTATCCAATTTCGCCAAAGACCTGATATCCCGCACCGCGGCTCGGCTTCTACGCTTCTGGCACCCACCCACCCCATCACCGTTATCTGGACCCCCGCACACGCAGGCCTCCCGGGTAACAAGGAGGTCCACTCCCTCGCCCGAGGTCTCACTTTAGGGGCCGGAGTTGGACCTCCTCCGCCATCCCGGGAGCGTCTGCTTACGTTCAAAGATATTCTTGCCTACTACCGAAAAACCCGGCGCGTTTACGCACCGCCGGCTCCCTCCCTAACCTTAATCCAGACCTCCCACTGGCGCCTACTCCAGACCCGAACTGCTCCGTACCCTATTCTCCTTCATGCCCGCTACCCCGATCAATTCCTTTCTTCTAGTAAGCTCTGCGGGAAACCGGGAGACTTCCTTCATGTCCTCCTCACATGTCCTGCCTTCCCACAACCTCCATCCCCCACCACGGCGGAGTCATACTGGGAAACTCTCCTGGCCAGCTCCGCTGCTGCTGATCAGCGCCGGATAATTACCGACGCCATGAATCGGATAGCCCTCCAAGGGCTGTCCTTTGCCCTGTAAGGGCAGCCCCCTAAGGGTTGCCTCGTGCCATGTTAGGGGTTTTCCCCCCTTCGGAATTTGGCAATAAATGTTTCCACCACCACCACAAGCTTAGCAGACCGATATCTTTAACCGGTCGATCGATGTCTGCCCAGGTGGAGGTGGTAGCCCTGTTTAACGCGTATTATATGCAGTCAACAAGCGATGGTGACGACTCCGCAGGGAGATACTGGAGAATAGTACGGAAACAATCCCAGTTGACCACCGTGAACTGACGCATAGCCAGCGTTGCTGAACTGGTGGTTTAGAAGAATAAACAACGAATCCGCGAAGGCATCCCGCACACGCCTGCCGCGGGGGCTTGAAGTAGGGTACCCCCAGTCTGGGTTCCGGCCGCTGATGTCACCTACGGCTAAAATCAGACACCCGGGGTATTTCCTACGCACAGTCAATAACCAGCCCAGGTTGATACGGGAATGAGCGCCACCCGCTAACCTTACGTTGTGAGATACCACTACAACAGTTGCCTTGGGTAATATTACAGCAACTGCAACTACCTCCTGAGACGAGGTGCACCAGATTTCCAGAGAGAGGCATACATGAAAGAAACGCGTGTCACCGTACACCACCGCCTTTCCAGGAGGGGAGTCAGTGTGCACACGATGGTCGTTCATCGAAGGCAGCGTGTAACCACTGAAGCCCGGAATTGCTGGTAAGGCATTGGTATCCTGCATGGCCCCCCCCTAAAGCTTGTGCAAAAAAAGACAGGTTCTGAGCTCTGCCACTTTAGTGGAGAGGCTTCTACAGTTCCACTGGAGCACACCGGAAAAGCCGGAGCGCGCCATCTTCGGTTAGTAGTCCAAGCGTTGCAAGACAGCAGACGTCGGGTTAGATAACTGGGCAACCATAAAATGGTTGCAGGGATGCTGTAGAGTTATTTGGCATTGAAGCAGGTACACTGGGAGGAGCGTTGAACGAAGATGGTGGGCGGGACATGCTCGGTGCTGATACATCATTTCTAGTGGCGGTACCACATCCCGCTGCATGTCTACGGCAGGTGGGCAGTTCGGTGCTGTCGGAGCCTTGAGACTTCTGCCAAAAGGCATGCGATTTGGTCATCAACTGCTACCATGTCATCGTTGGGAGGTTCCAGGATGCTACGCTGTTTTGAAGTCTGCTGATGCCGGCGGTCCTTACGCACTTTATCGCTGTACGTCTGCTGGGTAGCCGTTACATGCGTGTGCAGCACGTGAAGATCGGGCCACTCGTCGTCATCCAACTGGAGAGCTGCAAACCGGTTGGAGGTCTGCACAAGGGGTGTATTCACATTCTCAGTCATTTGCTTAGAGTACCCACGACGAATCTTTTGTGTCGCCTTCTGCTTTGTGGGGCAAGCGGGCGACGTATACGTGGTCGTCACTTTTGCAGAGGCCACATCTGTACGCCGCTGCGCCTCCCGGCGCAGGTTACACTTAAGTTGTGAAAGGGCAGGATCTACGCATATGGCCAGGTCTGAAGCGACTCTAGCAGTAGGCCGCGGTTGGTTTGTATGGCCGCGGCCGTAAAATGCAGCCATAGTAGTACAAGCAGGCTGGCAGTGTTGGTGGGCATTGCATGATGACGATGCAAGAGTGTCCTTTTCCCATATAACGTGCTAGGAGCGCTCAGTGGGTGGGACAATAAAGGTCACGCTGAAGGACGGCCTGGTATTTATTAACATCGACATTGTAGGCAACACAACGTTGAAAGCCGGATCCATCAACCA
Source organism: Amblyomma americanum (assembly GCF_052857255.1). Classification (NCBI taxonomy): domain Eukaryota; kingdom Metazoa; phylum Arthropoda; class Arachnida; order Ixodida; family Ixodidae; genus Amblyomma; species Amblyomma americanum. Next base: position 33,682,552 of record NC_135500.1, on the reverse strand, counting down.
GGTACACCTGTACCGGTACCGAGACCTCGGTGACAACTGTAATGCACTGTAGCGTTTGCAGACGTTCTACGACAGCCAAGGCCGGGTGCCACACAGCAATGGTATTGGACTTCTTTCTGGCCATAAAGCCGCGACAACCTTTCGTTTCGAGACATGCATCCAGATTTTCCTGCAGAATCCTGGTCGGTATATCTGTAAGGCTTTTCGTTGCCATAGCATTATAGCGGCTTTGTAACTCACTGAGCTGTGGGTATACACAATTGGGCGGTCTGTGAATAAGCAGGAACATTTGCCCAGTGAGCCACCGCTGGCCGAAGGGGAACCGGTTGCAGTGTCTCCCGAAGGGCGCTTTTGAGACGAGCGGAGGGCCGGCGGCTCGATTCGCAGGGCGTATGACAGGTCCATTGGAGTGCTTTGCGTCTCATGTTGTACTGGTAGAGGTCGATCCAGAAGTATAGGCTGAGCAGCCGTACCAGCGTTCCGTCAAGAGGGTAAATCATCCACAAGCTGCTGTACATCTGGAGCAGGCAGGGCAGGCGCCGTATCCGATGAAACAAAGGCACGATTTTGGATGTCTGGCCTATGCTGAGGGGGCAGTTGTACTGCAGGTAATTCCACTGAGGCAAGCGGCGCAGGCGGAGCTACCCCTGCCAGCACGTCACCGGAGGTTCTAGACGGTGCGCAGTTCAGGTCCAGGAATAAATGCGTGACATTTGCTGTATGCCACGCAACCAGGCGGCGACTGGGCGTCCGAGGCCTCCTCGGATGGCATGAATCCATTTCGTTCGCTACAGGGAACGTGTTTAAGTGGCAGGCGAGATTTTCACAAGAGCGATGCGAAAGCTCCTTAAGAAGTACACTTCGTATAGGCAGCTAGCTTGTTCGCATAACACTGCGTTTTACATTTATCTTGAGGATAAAAGCGAACATAGAGGCAAAATTGTGTGCACTCACTACACATTGCGCGTCCGTGCCGTGCTGAACCAAGACGCCGTGACGAATTGCCATCTGCAACATCGCTGAACGTAAGTTGGCGTTGTTATCGGGCGGTTGTGTAGACGGTAATTTATTTTTTTTCATTCATTTTATGACGGCATTGCAAAAACCGCGAGATGCCGTTGATAGGTTTTAATTTATCTGTCGCCAATAAATAGAACGTAAGAGCTAAAAAATCGACCTGCTGTGTTTCTCTTTATAGATGCGTTGGGAGACTTCGCAGACCAAGTTTTCATAAGTTCGCCATGGTACGAAGCGCAGGCATGCCCACACTGAGGCCTGGAAACTAACCTGCAAGCTAACTCGCGAGCTCAATGTTGAGCCATACCACCGCGGCTATCGAGAACTGTAAAGGACGCTGATGAACCACCTCTGGCATGTCAAACACGTCGGTGTAGCAGCGCGCCGCTGGTGACTGACCATATGTGCACATGAGTGGTTTCACGCAGGCACACATTACACATGATCATGACGCAAGGCTCTTCAAGAGCTAATAGAGAGCTCTAGAATAGGAAATCCACGTTTGCGCTCAGTAAACACAAGTGTTTTGCCGGCCATCCCGCTTTATATTACATCTTTTAACATACGCACACGAAATAACTCCAGTGATTGTGGCGCCATCTTGTTTCAAATAAGTGAGCAATTGCTACAACAAACCGGTGCTTGTTAGACCTAGCAGCTACCGAATCGCCCAGCCAAATAAAACACAGCCCAAAATTATCGTCCATTCAATTTGTTATAGGCAAGATAAGGTAAAGCGAAAGACCAGTACCTAGTTTATAGTCAGTTCACGTGCCGAAAAACGCAGTAACACCGAAGAGTTCACTTTGAAGCGACAGGCTCCGCTTCAAAGCGCGCCGGTATGCTTGCTGTCCATGGGCATCTGCTGCTAGAGGAGCCTACGCTATGTGTCTGATGTCACCATCCTATTTCTTCGCCCCTTTTCGCTGTAGCCGAACCACCACATCCGCTTCCGCCGTTACGACCAATCAGGTGTAGCAGCTGCGGTAGATTGTGACACTTTTATTATGGCACCAACTCAGAATACTGGCCCTGCACTCGACTCTAAACATGCATACGCCCATATGGGGGTATAAAGGAAGTCGTCTGTAATCTAGTACACTCGATTTCATAAAAGGGAGTGTGATAGAAAACACCTCAATACATTTTTGCGCCTTTCTTTTTAAAGTACGCAGTGCGCAGAAGGACATCGATCTCATGCCCGGCTGCTCATTCAAGACGAGTCGACGCCACGCAGAATGAAAGCCAGCTACACCGAATCTCTGTTTGGACACCCATTCGCCACTGTGGACTGAGTGAAAAAGTTTTCGCCGCTACTTCGCGGCGTAAAAGATCATTCACCTAGTATGTCAACAGGACTCTGAAGTTGTTCGTGATGGAGTGACAAGATACGATCGGCATCGACCCGTATAAGTAGTAGTGCAAGGCGTGGGTAGAAAGCCCCTTTATGAGCTCTAATATAGCCACGTGTTCCTATTCATGCGGTTTATTTCAAGGCGAAAGCTTTATATATCGCATTACTTCAAAGCGGCATGGCTGGCATAAAAGGACAAGTGGCATCCGGAAGGCTGATGTCACCCAATAAGCGAAAGGATAAACCATCTATCAATAAAAGAATGCGTGCATCAATTAGAAAGAAAGCTCAGGTTTATAAAAGGTTTTGTAAAACAAAACACTCATCTGTGTCCGCACGACTGAAAATCCTGCCTGCAAACCTTAAGAGCGAATTAAAGACAGCAAAGCGCTTCTACCTATCCTCATTCGCAGACAAATTGAAAACGAACGCAAAAGAAGTGTGGCGCTTTATCAAATGCCACAAAAAGGATGTGGTTGGCATTCCGGCCATCAAGGATGGCGAAAGTTTATTGCAAGACGACATAGCACGAGCTGAGTGTCTCAATGTATATTTCCATTCCGTCTTCTCAGCTTGGTCCTCAGACACATTTACGGAAAAGCAGGAACAGCTGAATGCAATGCCAGATATGGTTATAACCGAAAAAGGTGTCAAATCACTGCTCAAAACCCAAAAGCGCATTCCGCGCAATGTCCTTACGGCATTCTTAGCTTTATTCTAGAGCACTGCGCAGAGAGTATTAGTCCATTTTTCGTTACTTTATTCAACAAATCACTACAGACCGCGAAATTACCTAATGATTGGAATATAGCCAATGTCACGCCAGTTCACAAAAATGGTGATCGCAGCCAGGTCTTCAATTACCGCCCCATTTCTTTGACGTCTGTTTTCTGCAAAACCCTGGAGCACATAATATTTTCTGGACTTGTAAAACACCTTCAAGATAACTGTTTTTTCACATCAGCTCAGCAGAGCTTCCGATCAGGGCTGTCATGTGCAACGCAGCTGAGTTCATTCATGACATTGCATCCGGGATAAACAACTGTTTTCAGATAGACGCCATTTTTCTAGATTTCAAGAAGGCGTTTGATGTTGTGCCGCACCACCCTCTTCTGCAAAAAATATCATGCCTTGGCCTTCCTGACTACTTGTTCGGTTGGCTGAAAGATTATTTAAGCGCACGCCAGCAGCAGGTGGCAATAAATGGTGCGCCATCATTGCCTGTAGATGTTTTATCTGGAGCGCCACAGGGTTCTGCGCTCGGACCGTTACTGTTCCTCATATTCATCAATGACATACCTGTCGGCCTCAGATCCACTGTCAGACTGTATGCGGAAGATTGCGTTTTGTATTCCCCAGTCACGTGCCTTGATGATTTGTGCATCTTACAGGCTGACCTTGACAAAATTTGTGACTGGTGCTTGAAGTGGGGCATGGCACTGAATGTATCTAAGTGTTTCCATGTGCAATTTACAAACAAAAAAAGAAAATTTTGGGATCGTAGCTCTTAAATCATGACACTATTTAAACTATAGATAAGGTTAAGTATCTTGGTGTTATACTCACAGCATCCCTAGATTGGACAGCCTACGTTGACATAACTGCCAAAGCTTCTCGTCTTCTGTATTTTTTCCAACGGAATTTCAAAAGCTCTCCCCAGGTACTAAAAGAAACATTATATTTAACAAAATGTCAGGCCAGTATTACAATACGCTTGTGTAGCATGGAACCCTTTCACGGGTACACTCATTGACAAGCTAGAAAGGGTACAGAAATGTGCTGAAAAGTTTGTGACTGGGAATTATAATTTTCATATAAAGAGCTCAGAACTTCGCGACCGTATTGGGTGGAAGACTTTGGCAACCCGAAGAAAAATTTGCAGGCTGAATTTCTTGCATGGCATTTGCAATGATTGTACCGGTATAAATAAAACACTTATTTAAAGCAGCCATCTTACATTTCGGAGAGACTAGACAACGCGAAAAAGATTAAGAGTTATCAATGCCGCATTAATGTATATAAGTATTCGTTTTTCCCTAACACAATTCTGGACTGGAATAAGCTTCCGAATGATGTGTTTTGTTTAACTTATTTCCAAAGTGCTGTTAAAATGGTAATCTGATGTATTTCTTCCAGGTCTCGTACGTTTTAGCAGCGCTGTGGTGATCTATGTTATGTATTTTTTTAGTCTACTTATAGTATTGTTGTTACCTTGCTGACATGTTTCCCAATATCTTCTTTGCATGTGTTATTGTATGTAGCTACATCCCACCTACAATGCCTCATGGGCCTGTAGTTACTTGCAATAAATAAATTGCAATAAATAAACAAGCCTGTAGTGTGCATCGCGGAACAAAAAAATCGGGGAGTCATGGAGATGGCAAGAAGTGGAGAAATAGAGAGACAACTTTAGTTTCCACAGGTGTCGTGAATTAGGGCAGGTGAGTCCTGTGTGGCCCCAGGTGGTGGCGACGTCCTGGGCCCACGATATGAGTGCAAATTGAGTGATCTTGTCGGGCTGGGTGAGGAGTTGGTCCCAGCTTTCCGCAGAGGATGCTGGTAGGAGGACCCGTAGGGGCAGGATATTTTTCAATCACCAAATCATGTGCGCCTGAGCGCCAGGCTGTCCATGGTTGCACTTTAGGCATGTGGGGTCGTATTCCCGGTGATTAGTGATAGCCTTGAGTGTATCAGAATTGAGTGCATCTGCAAGCTGCTGAGCAGGGTGGTCTATGCTCGCTCGAGGCGGGAAACGGCGTCTAGTCTCTTTAGGAAAATTGGTGATGCCGGCAAAAGTCTGGGGGCTTCCGTGAAGGCGCCTGAATCCGTGGGGCTAGTTGCTCGGATTTTTAATCTCTGGCCAAGTCACTCGGCCCCTTCGTTTCCAGAGTTGCCGGTGTGGGCGGGTACATAGATTTGGTTAACTGTGCGGTCGGGAGTGTAGCCGCGCAGGATGCGTTTGGCAGGAATGCAGATGCAGCCTGCCAAGTAGTTTAGGATTGCTCGTATTGAGTCACAGAGTGCTGTCGGCGTATGGCAGTCAGCGATAGCAGGCGCTATCGCTGTCTCTTGCGCTGCGGTGGAGGAGAGGGCACGCACCACGGCGGAGGGGATAAGGGTAGATTGCGGCGTGGTTCCGCGGACCACGTTAAGTTGTTGCATCTTGCCTTGCCTCGTCCATGTATGTTGCGCGTTCGACGGCACGAAAGAAATCATGGAGTGATCGGGCTTTGTGTTGACTGCACGCGTTGTGTCTACCAGGGAGCGCGAACGTTCTTGGGTACCGGTTTGACAACGATGCGGCTATGTAGTACACCTGGCCAGAAGTGTAGAAGAATGCCACCCGATCAGCTTCGCAGCGAGGAAACATTACCGGGGAGGGCGTCGCAGTCGAAACGGTTCTTGAGCACTACAGGGAAATGGGACTGCAGGTGGCGTCGGAAGAGAAATACTTAGCGCACAGCATGCGTCGAGTGGAAAAGTACCGGAAGGTGACGGTGCGTCGGAGGCAGCAGGTGCCAGCATCTGATTACTTGCTGCATGTCTTACTCCCCCCAGCGCTCACGCGAAAGGAGTCATAAGCGTCTCTGTGAAGGGTTTCTCGGCTGCGCGTGCGTCATTGTCTCTTCAGAATCCTGTGTTGATGGTGTGTGTGTGTGATGCAGTGTGATGGAACGGCGACGACGTCAGCGCCTGCGAGGCGACCGAGTCTAGGTCAACAGGAAGACTAAGGTGTCCACGAAAGTACTATTCCGGCTCCAAGGCACAGGAGCCGATAAATGGTATCCACGATTTTAGTTTCCATACCTGGGCGCCACCGTGTTTGTTTTACCCGAGCACCACCTACCGCCGACGCCATCACGGGCTGATAATTTGTAGCCCGTGGGCTGCAGACGAAGCAGCGTGTGATCTCCGGACGCGTCAAGCGCTCGTTTTATTCTTGGCAAGCCTAGAAATTACGCGTGGGAGTTAGCCTCGTGTTCATCCTCGCGTGTGCTAAGCCATTAGCGCCTGCAACAAACACCCGGGAGCAGGCAAACGGTGCTTCGACGGAGCGAACGATCAGCGTCGGTGAGTTTCATGGTCGCAGTTTACGCGTGTAGTTTTCGTCGCCTCTTGCCTGCAGGACAAATGTGGCACGCGTGTGTTGCATGTCGGAATAATGAAAGCAAAATATGTTGAGACTCAAGATCGGGGAAAGCAATTGAATATCTATTTTCTCGTAAAGCATAATTTTCCATGAACGCTTTCGCTGCCTGCTTGGACATGGCGAGTGTGCCAGTTTAGATGCAGAGCTTACAACACAGTGCCCCGTTTACAAACTGAACGTTTGGGAGACAACGGCGAGCTATGTGATCGAAGCGAATCCACGTCTGATCATTTCAATGCTTGCTTACGGCGATACACGCGATGAAATTGAAATTCGGTCCCTCCTGCTGCTCGCGTAGGTCTATTTATACTATGAGCAGTTTTAGCCAGCCCACTGAAGTCAATGCGCATTCTCGCCTGCTCCGTTCCCGCCAGTACGTACCAGTTCAGAAATACCAGAAAATGTGTAATTACACCGATAGGCTGGTACGCTAATGGCGCGCTATTACCGCTTACTGGCAGGCCGAACAGCCACACCTGCTTTGAGAGTTCTAATCTTCGGATTCTAGGGCACTGCTTAAGTCGTAGCGTTTGTTGTGTCTCAGGCACGGCTATGCTTCATCTAAATTAGTGACTTTTTACAGTGCATTGGATGTAATTTCAGTCGAATGATTTATTACAGTGGCAGAGTTTACCGTCCCGTTCATTCCTTGCGTTGTTTATTCTTACGTTGCCGTGGCTTCATTTTTGCTCACTTTGCAGTTTGGTATAATTTCGTGTCGCCGCTTCCATTCATGCCATGCTGTGCAGAATATATTAGTATTTTTGTACTAACGACATTTTTTTTCTTTGTTTCACGTGGCGATGCCCACACTCTCCCGATAATTGTGAACATGTGGGGTGGCGAAACAAATTTATAGCCAAATTTGTTAAGTCCTTACATCGTGTGCTGCTGAATTAAAAGTGCTTTTCCAAAACCATCCAAAAGCTTTATCTCTTAAAACAATGTTCAGAGTATAGTTTGGTAAACCAGCCGCTGTGGTTCGTTCCGAACCCGATATTAAGCTCAGGCAGTGGGTTTGTTTCTCTCCGCATTTCATTCACGAAGTGCACTGATGCGTAAGCTTGTTGTTGGCGCAAGTATTTTCTGTTCAACTAGTCCCCTTCCAATGCAATTCGGGACGACCGGAAAGCGGCGATGAACTAGGCATCGCAGACACACTATGACCTTCGCATAATTGGCGCGCGCTGATACTTGCGGCGTTTTATTTTCTTATTCTTTTGTCGACTTTTGCCGCGCCCGGCAAAAAAACATTGATGTCTAGAGGACGTTGGAGTTCCGTACAACATTGGAGCTTTCGTTGTAGAGATGCAAACACGCGCTTGACCAGTGACTAAGCAGCCGGACGTTACTCCGCGCGCCGGATTAACAGTCCAGGGGAGGATGCCAACAGTGGCGTGTCGTGCATCGCGCGTGTTTGAGAGCATTTCTCCCTCCCCTGCGCACTCCTTGTAAAATGGGGTATACGACGGCAGCAGATTTGGGCTGCAACATCGATGATCATCGCTAAGGTAAGATCGCGGAAAGCTAGTCTCAACCGGTTGAAGGGACGTGTAGACGTTCAAACCCGTAAGCCAGAAGCGGACATGAAGCGACAGAAGCGTGCGGCCGACGTCGAATTTCGGAAATGTGAAGTGGAGGCAATTCGGCAACGTCGTCAGAACGGTCCGCAGTTGCGACCACGTGAAGCGGAAGCGATGGTGCAGAGGCGCAAACAAGAAGCTCAGCTTTGTAAAACATTTCGTCCGCAGGACTATAATTCTTTCGAATTTATTCTTGTAAACAGTTTGAATAGTATCTGACGAATTTTATTGCCCTCCTTTTCTTTCGTTGATAAGTATGGGATTGAGTCTTCTTGAATAGGACGCAATCCGGAGAAGGTCGTTAATGTTTTTCGTTCTTCCACAAAGCCGGTCGTACGCGGCTTCAACATTCTCTGTCGCGAAAGGCGGCTAGTTTTATCTAGAATGACCGCAGCCACATTCAAAGACTTCTACATTGCTCAAGACTGCCTAGTTATCTTTGAGGAATCGGTGTTTCTTTGCAAACTAAATTCTTCGCGGCCGACAGAAGCGGAAATCTTGCCTTTTGTGGTCCACCCAACACATTTCTATCTTCGCCGCCTGGCTGTTCGGGTATTTGTGGGCGAAAGTCAGCCCAATAAAGAGTCCTTTTAAGAACCACGTCAGCAAACGGCAACTAGACTGACAAATCCTGGACACTTTGTCCTCTCCGCGCTGTCGACAAAATAGGAGTACTCGAATTCTTTGCAGCGGCTCGAGAGAGGGTCGAACTCGCAAACTATTGGACACCTTTAGCACGATGAAATCTAAGGTTCGACGAAATCTCGTCTGGTCGGGTGAATACATTGGCGAAAATAACGAAGCGCCGACCAAGAGGTGTTGTCAAGATGGAAGGACGTTTCGACTTCCACACGGAAGTCTTGTTCACTGATGGAAACATTTCGCACACAAAGCTTAAGTACGTTGTGCTAGTCGTCGCAGGCATCTAGCGTACGAGGGCGGTAGATTGCCGATGTTACGGTTGAGCGTCTGATCTGTTGTCTGGATAAACAAAGACTCCAGATATTGGCGTGACATCCAGTTTTTCTCACGGCCGATAATTGCCGCTTCTTCCCAAGCGATATCATGCTTGGTGTTTTCAACGTGTTCAGCCAGTGCGTTGGAACAAGCCTTCTTTTTCTTGACATCATTCTTGTGCTCATTCAGCCGTCTTTCAAAGTTTCCGCTTTCAGATATGTAGGAGTGATCGCAGTCTGAGCAGGGGATTTTATAAATTACTCCGGGAAACTTTTTCTTTTTTAGCTTGTCCTTTACGGACACCAACTCGTGACGAACCTTGCACGCAGGCACGTGCGCTATATGCACATCGTAGGTGCGAAAAACGCGGGCCAATGACTCGCTCACGCCTGGCACATAGGGTTTCGCTAACCGTGCGGCTTTCTGCGTTCAAGGCTCATCTAGAATTCAACCTCATATGCAAAGCCAGGAACCTAACCCCGCGGTCCCTCGCTTGCTACGACCGGTCGATACGCCCTTCGGTCATAGCGTGGTGTCAAGAGCAGAACGACAGTTGCTTCAAGCCAGAATCCTGGAGTGCAAGGACTCAATAAGGCACCTTCAGAACCAAGCCTTTTTTACCCGTCGCCGCCTTGAACACCAGTGTCCGAACGAGTTCGTCAGCACCCAGTTGCACGCGAACTTCGTAGCTAGTCTACAGTCTGGTCAGCGTGAGCGCACACACAAAGAGAAGCTAATCAGACTGCTACCTGGCCGTAAAGGGAGTCCGGCCAACAAACCTACCTCCACCGTCCACAATCTGTCTTCGTATAGGCCTACTCGAACAGAGCTCGCCGTTCTGGAGCTTGGTTTGAACTTCAATGCGAGAGCGGCTCCGGACGCAAGAAAAATCATCTGTGCCGTGGAACAGGCTGTGGGACGTGTGGAAAACAATCGCCGAGAAGAAGCTCGTACCCGTGCGATCAGCATACTCGCCAAGCTGCCACATCGGCACCCCACCCCACTCCTTGCTCAGGAGCGTGATGCAGTCAGGAGCCTGCGGAGCAATACGGATATCGTAATCCTACCTGCTGACAAGGGCAACGCCACCGTCATCCTAAACCACAGCGACTACGTTGAGAAAATGACGAAGCTTCTGGAGGATGATGGCACGTACATGCGACTCAAGCGGGACCCTACATTCAAGGTAGAGCGAGAGTTGCAAAGGCTTTTGACAGACGTCGTCCAGTTTGTTCCACCACAGCACAGGTCGTTATACTTCACGCTCCTCTGCCACAATGGATCTGCCCCTGCTTTATATGGCCTCCCGAAGATCCACAAGCCAGGCGTTCCAATGCGACCAATAGTGGATTTTACCCGCTCTCCCTTGTACCGGCTTTCAGGCTACTTGCACAAAGTTTTTTCGCCACTCGTTGGCAAGAGACCGACTTTCGTACGCAACTCCTTTGATTTAACTGAAAAAATACGCGAAATCACGATTGACAGCGACGAGATAATGGTGTCATTTGACGTCAGATCACTGTTTACCAGCGTCCACGTGGATCTGGCGGTGGAGGTATGCCGTTCAGCGCTTCGGGACGACGACGGACTGAGTGCTAGGACACCCATCGATCCATCAGACCTGTTGAAGCTTCTGCAGTTTTGCTTGAAGAACACGTACTTCATCTTTCGGGGAACTGTCTACAAGCAGGTTCATGGCACTGCCATGGGAGCATCTATCTCGGTCACAACCGCAGACCTCACAATGGAAGCACTGGAAAGCCGCGCTTTGGCTTCGTTCGAGCCGCGCCCGAAGGTCTTCCTGCGGTACATTGATGACTGCTTTTGCATAATCAAAAAGAATGCCTTGGCTGCTTTCACGAACCATTTGAACAGCATGGAAGATTCCATCCAGTTTACCGTCGAGGAGGAGATTTCTGGCCGTCTTCCTTTTCTGGACGTCATGGTGGAGCGACGTGATGACCGCCTATCATTCAAGGTGTACAGAAAGGACACGCACACAGGCCAATAGCTTCACTTTAATTCAGTCCATACTACGTGCCATAAGCGCTCCGTCGTTTCTACCCTCGTCCGTCGTGCGGAAAGAATATGCTCGAAACCCGAAGAAAAAGCCTCTGATATACGCCAAGTGCGACGCGAGCTCAACAATTGTGGCTACCCACAGCACTTCGTGAACGCTGTAATACAGCAGACAACGAGACCAGCTCAGCCCGTTCGCCCACCTTGCCGTGCCCGAGCTGCAATACCCTATGTGCCAGGCGTGAGCGAGTCATTGGCCCGCGTTTTTCGCACCTACGATGTGCATATAGCTCACGTGCCTGCGTGCAAGCTTCGTCACGAGTTGGTGTCCGTAAAGGACAAGCTAAAAAAGGAAAAGTTTCCCGGAGTAATTTATAAAATCCCCTGCTCAGACTGCGATCACTCCTACATAGGTGAAAGCGGAAACTTTGAAAGACGGCTGAATGAGCACAAGAATGATGTCAAGAAAAAGAAGGCTTGTTCCAACGCACTGGCTGAACACGTTGAAAACACGAAGCATGATATCGCTTGGGAAGAAGCGGCAATTATCGGCCGTGAGAAAAACTGGATGTCACGCCAATATCTGGAGTCTTTGTTTATCCAGACAACAGATCAGACGCTCAACCGTAACATCGGCAATCTACCGCCCTCGTACGCTAGATGCCTGCGACGACTAGCACAACGTACTTAAGCTTTGTGTGCGAAATGTTTCCATCAGTGAACAAGACTTCCGTGTGGAAGTCGAAACGTCCTTCCATCTTGACAACACCTTTTGATCGGCGCTTCGTTATTTTCGCCAACCTTTAGCACACCGTGTTAATGTTGGGGAGCCCGCCCATCCCCAGTGTAGCCACGCTGATTGGTCCCGATGTGGCGGAGGCACACGCGTAGCTGCCTAGTACCTGGCGCCATCTGGCGCCCTCTGAGCGGTCTGCGCATGTGCATTGACGACACGCGTACTCACGGTATTCCGGTAATGGTAGCACGGTACGCGGTATGGTAAATGTGTCTAATATCTGCGCGGATGATTATCGTGTCTCAGATGGATAAATAACATAAACCGCTTGTTTCATCCTGACATGCGAAAGAAAGCACGCCATTGCTCTCTTGTATTCTTCCCAAAACAAAATGAAGGAATGGATATTTTCCCGTGGGATGCGCAACGAGGACGCAGTCGTTGGTTTGTTCAGGCGTCCGCGACTCCCCGCAATAAAAAACGTCTGCCTAAGAGCGCAAATGCGAACGCCTTTCCCTGTCCTCATCCTGCCTTAATTTTTCATTTTATGCTATTTCTGTAATCATGTTTTTGTTTTCCTGTTTTTATTCTTATTTATTGCATATTTCTATTTTCCATTCTTATTTGCATTTTATTTATTTTGTTTTTTATTTTACAATTTCTGGCTTATTTCATTACGTATACATTACTTAAGAACTGCTGCTTAACCAAATTTTACACTTTTGTTTTATTTACCGCACAACTTATTACTGACAGTTCGTGCAGACAACTTCCGTCTACAGCTTCCGTGTACAACTTCCGTCCACGCCACTCAGGAGCCAAGAAAGGCTTTGGCCTTAATATGTTCTCTCAGACGTTATGCCACGCGACTATGCACGCCTCGCTGCAGCTGCGCGCATTCAGCATACGGCACTCGCTCGCTTCGAAACTTACGAATCACGTGACGCTGCGTTGCGGAGCCGACACCACTCTCGCAACTGCTGGAAATCGCGTTACGCGCCATTCGCTACATAAAAACGTGTGGCGCGTGCTTGCCTTCGTGTGATTACCTTAACAGAGCTTTCGCTCGCCTTACTGGGTTCAGCCAGGATGAACTACAGCTAACTTTCCGGAGCGAAAAGCTCCACTCAAGCTCCACTTCTCGACAGCAAACCTGAAGCTCAAATGTCGCATGCATTTGACCTCTGGCTCTCCGCACGTGTGGCTGAGACGTCATAGCACCTGACTTGTTGCTCTTCTACCGCTCGTTCCGCCGCTGCGCTGACCGCCGTTCCGACCGCTCGCTCTCGCAAGTTGCGTCATGTGACTAACCACGTGTTTCCCTCTTACTGAGCAAAGGCCATTGCTCACCGCCTAGACACCGCCCCAAAGACATGTGTGAGAGCCACTAGATCCTAGCCCCGTAAGGCCAGCACTTTCATTTATAATCTTCCTTCAGGCGCAACAACAACAACAGGCGATCGGCGGCTTCCTGGCCCTAGAGGACTGGGATCTAGGACCTCTCACCAATCTGGCGAGGGCTCCTTCTCGTGTATCTGTTGCTAAACCGTCGTCGCTTTCGTTGACGCGGTTGTTGCGACGCGCTTCTAGTCTTTCAGTTTTTCCCCTCCTATCTCTTTCAGCTCTCCTACTGTCTGCACGTGGCAGCGATTGTGGTTCAGCTTGAGCCAGTGGGCAGTCCCCGTGCACTTTCCTTTCCCTTCTTCGTTCAGTCGCAGTCACGGTGTAAGAATAATTCTTGCACCGTGTTCGCAGTACAACAGCTAGGCGCCGCGAGAGCCCCTAGCTCCCAGCCCCTTGCTGCCAGGAAGCTACCCCATGTGGCAAGGGTTCCTTGTCACCGGGAATATCTGTTGCTATACTGTCGTCTTCGCTTAAGATGACGCGGTTGTTGCGACGCGCGTCGTTTCTTTCAATATTTCCTCTCACATCCCCGCAAAACTTGTTGCTGGGCTAGTTGGTAAGCCATGATCTCAGAAGAACCAGCGCAAACCAGTCGTCCTCCTTGTTTCTTGTCTGTTATCATTTATGTGCTGGTTCTTCTGAGCTATCACATCTCTTTTACCTATCCTACTGTCTGCCCTTGGCAGCGATTGTGGCTCAGCTTGAGGCACTGGGCAAGCCCGTGCACTTTTCATTCTTCCAGCAGTCGCAACAACAGCCTAGACACCGGGGCTGGGATGAGGGTGGTGGTGGTTACAACTTTGTTGCAACAAAATGAGGGGGATTAGTCGGGGCTGGGGCGAGTACAGGGTGGCCCCAGTCGGGGTGACTTGTTGAGCTCGCGTGATGAGGGCCAACTGCGTTGTTTTTCTTGAACTGGCCAAGACCTTGTCCCTTTCCCATTCCTCTGCCGAGGGAGCTGGTGAGAGCGTCGTCGGGGGGGGGGGGGGGGGGATATGCTAGCGCATTCCCATAATATATGGTCTTGGGGGGCGTGCGTCCCGTCAACGTAGTGCGGGAGTACAGTGTCGTATTCACCGTTTGTGATTAAAGATATCCGGTAGGGGCTAAAAATTGCCTTTGTTATTAGGCGTCTGAGGGTCGTGGCTTCCACCCTGTCCAGGCCTGGGTGAGTGGCGCGATATGTGCATCTTAGCTCGCAAAGAATGTTTCTATAATCTCCGCGTACGAGCCAGGCTCCTCGGCAGGGGCGTCCGTTCCGTAGAGGTCTCCTGTCCCCTGGTTAGTTAAAAACTCTGGCTAGATGGTCGACCTCCTCGTCTCAGGTGTAACCCGCGTGAGCCGGAACCCATGCGAGATTGATATATTGATCGTGAGTTCGGTTGCGCAGAATTCACAGTGCGAGCGCGTTTACCAAGTTTTTGGCGAAATTTTGAATGGCGCTCTAAGACTCGCTTAGAATAGTCTAGATGCGGGGATCCGCGGTGATCATAGCGATAACTACTTCTCTGCCTCGGATATAGAGTTAGCGTGAAAGGTTGAAGCCTTACCGAGGGCTGGCTTTGGAGTGGCCATATATGCCACGTAAGTTCCGCCTTTGCTGTGTTGAGGTGCATCCACGTACACTGCTCGTGGTTCACTGTCGTACTGTTTCTCAAGTGCCTGCGCCCTTGATTTCCTGCAGGTGCCGTGTCTGCCTAGCAGCATGTTCTTGGCTACTTGTTTAACAACTAGTCTACCGGTAATGTCGGCTGACAAATGTGATGTTGCACATCCCTCCTCAGCGGGGTGGATGGGGAGCTTGTCAAGATTTGCGCTTCCCGCAACAGTTCGCGACAAGCGGGTCACTTGTGCCATCTTGTGGGCTTCGATTAGCTCAGCGAGCGTTTTAAATATTCCCAACTGAAGCAGTCGATCTGATTTGGCGGATGCCGGTAGGCCAAGGGCCGCCTTGTATGCTGTTCTAATGATGCTTTTAGGTGGCTCTTTGTCGTGCCCCTGCGACGGGTGGCAATGCGCCTCACCAGCCCACCTATCTGGTTCGCCGTGACGCTTAGCTGGTGGATCACGCCCTGGTTTTGAGTATTGTTCTGAATCAACAATACTCAAAACTAGGACGTGATCCACCGGCTACGCGTCAGTTTTGGGTATTATTCTGAATCTACAAGAAGACAACGAAGTGGAAGCTTCTTGTCTTGTGTGACGTGGCCCAGCAACCCAGGCTTCGGGGCAGCGGCAAAGTACCGGGGGGTGTTGCGCTAGCTTCCTAAATTCTCCTTTTTGTCTGTGCCTCCTTGCACCTGTTCTGGGGTGATCGGGCGCGGGACGAGAGCTTAATGTCTACTTCTTCTCCCGGCCAGGTGTTTCCCCCTTGGTCGGCATCTCTTCCTCAAGACCAGCTCCCAATTGATCTCTTTTTCCGCAGTGGTGTTCGAGCATTCCGGTCGCTTTAGTGCCTTCTGATGGAGGCGCTATCCGACTGAACAACCCGGAGGCAGTGCAGGCGGCCCTTCAGTCCACATCGAAGCACTTTATGCACATTACCGATGTTCGGCAGTTCGGCAGGGGTGGTATTTTGTGCACGTCGCTGGATAAAGACTGTATTGAAGACCTGCTAAAGTGTACGACCTTCGCCAACCACCCGGTGAGCGCATTCATTCCGCCTCATCAAGCATGTTCCAAGGGCTTGGTCCGAGGGGTCGACTCTCGATTGAGCCCTGCGGAAACGCTTGAGAACCTCTGATTGCTGTCCATCGATGCAGCAGGATCGTTGACGGAGTAAACATTCCTACGGAGTCCGTCATTGCCACATTTGCAGGAATATTTTGCCCGTCAGAGATTAAAGTCTGGCCATTGGTTTTTCGAGTAGATGTCTTTAACTCTCGGCCCCTTCAGTGTCAAAACTGCTGGCGATTTGGCCACAGCGGCAAAGCCTGAAAATCGGCCTTACGCTGCTGTGCCTGTGGGGAACATCATTGCAGATAGGAATGTCCTAAACAGCAAGAGAAATGTTGTTTGTGTAGTGGTGCTCACCCTGCTGATTCACCTGACTGTCCTGCACGAGCACAAGAAGTTCAGGTGCTCGAGGTTATAGACAAGCGCAGATGCACGCGGAGAGAGGCTTTTGCCGCAGTCAAGGAGAGAGCCTCAGGCTACTCTAGTGTGGCCGCCAAATGCTCACCCATAATGGATTCTAGTTGGTTCCAGGCTATTACAGCTGCAGTTGAGAAAGCTGTGGCAAATGCAATGTATCGCATTATGGAAACCGTGTCCACGTGCATTTCGCAGGTCATAACTGCTCAGAGGACCAATCTTCTACAGGCGTCCACCGCTCCGCTCTTGTCTTCTTTGGCTTCGGAAGCTACCCCTCCTCCTGTAGTAATTGATTCCGCTCCACAGGGCCAAAAACAATGTGAGCAACAAAAGACCTCTAAGGCCTCTCCTTCGACCAGCGTTATGGACAAATCCTCTATGGACTGTATGGATATGGAGTCTCATCTCCGCGCCCAGAAACGAAGTGGGTCTCCTCTGAATATTGCAGGCCCATCTTGCCCCCAGTCAAAGACAAAGAAAAGTAACGCAAGTCAAAATGCTAAGACCAGGATTCTAGAAAAGGCAGTCGCAGCTGCGGCACTCCCGCCAAGATAGGGTTCTTAAGTGTACTACAGTGGAATTGTCGATCTATATTCTCAGCTTCAACAGATTTAAATTGCCTATGCAATCAGCTTCTACCAGATTTAGTTGCTTTACTGGAAACATGGCTAACTTCAAATTTCAATTATCATCTCAAGAATTACCGTCCGTTCCATCTTGACCGGTCATCACGAGGGGGAGGGTTGTTAGTGCTCATCTCTACAAAGTTTTGTAACAGAGCATGCATTTCTTTCCAATATGCGGACAATGAATGTTAAATTCTTGCGGTTCACCTCAGCGTCCCAGGTCAACAGCTCTTTACGGTAGCTAATGCATATTTCCCGTCTGGTGTGCGTGACACTCGGCCCCTTGACTCACTCATGTCTAGTAGCCGATCTCAGGTTCTATTACTTGGAGGTTTCAATTCGCACCATGTGACGTGGGGGCTTAAAACAGACAGCTTTGTTTCTAGACTATTTGATTGGGCTTCTCACAACAACTTGATTTGCAACAATTCCGGATTGCCTACGTTTCTTCGGAGCCAATGCCGCTCTGCCTTCGATTTAACTTTTTCCTCCCCAGGAGTCTCTGTTATGTCTTGGGCGCCTGTTGCCAATGCAACAAACAGTAATCATCTACCGATTAGTTTCAAGTTTGCGTGTAAATTAACTCTTCCTGAGCGACATCAGCGCACGTTAATAAATTACACTTGTTTTAAGGACACGCTAAAATCAGCCCTCTAAATCACTTCAGACACTTGCGCTCAGACAACTGCCGGAAGCAACGCTGCACATCTATGTTCAGTACTGGAACATGCGAGGCAAAAGTCTGAATTTTTGTTTAAGAGAACCAAGGAAGCAAGGCTGCACATCTATTTTCAGTACTGGAACATGCAAGGCAAAAGTCTGAATTTTTGGTTAAGAGAACCAAGGGTGCAATCGCGAACAATTGGTGGAATGCTGAGTGCACGCGTGCATATAGACGACGGAAAGCAGCCTGGAAGAAATTGGTTCGATTATAAGTATGTTGCAGCAACATTTAAGCGCACCGTCACCCGTGCAAAGGAGGAGTATAAAACAAATCATTCCGATTTTCTTTCACAATCAGGAAATAAACGAGCTTTGTTTAATTTCATGAGGCGAAACAAGGTGATTCCTCCGGCTGCCAACATTGAATATCTCGTTCAGTCCCCTGCTGACATCGCAAAGGCCTTAGAGGGTATTGCGTGCGGCCTAGAGCTTCGCTTTACATCTGCTCTAGCTTCTCCAGCTATATTCACTTGCACCTCAAGTGATTTCACTGAGGTCTCTATGCCTGAGCTGTCGCACATTGTTCTGCGCTTATCCCCAGCGGCTCCTGGCCCCGATAAGGTCACTTCATCAATGATCAAAATTTTGTTCAATGAATCTCCCGCAGACCTGTTGGCTCTAGTTAACCATTCTATTAAAGGTCCTTGGATACCGCATGAGTGGCGTCTTGCTGAAATAGTTCCACTGCTTAAAAAGCAAGGAGAGGGCTTAACTTTATACAATATACGCCCTATTTCATTAACATCGAACCTAGTGAAATTGGTGGAAAGGGTCCTTCTGAGCCGTGTCATGTCATTCATTTCAGAAAATACTCCATTGAATGCAAATTGGTTTCAGGCCTGGTTGTTCAATTTGGTATGCTCATACTGACCTATAGAGTCGTATTAAATTAGCTCGCAATAGAAAACAGTTAGCGGCGCTTGTCACCTTGGATGTCAGTAAAGTATACGACAGCGTTCAGCACTCGACTCTATTACTAAGATTACAGGAACTGAAATTCCCAAGCTATTTTGTAGCCTGGATTTCTGTTTTTTTTGGTAAATAGAGAATTTTACTGCTGCCAAAATAGTGTTTCCTCAAGGAGATTTCCACAGATAAGAGGTGTTCCGCAAGGATCAGTTCTCTTACCTGTTCTTTTGAACATTTTTCTAAGCTAAATTCCATGCATTCAAAATATGAAAACTTATATGTACGCTGACGATATTGCATTTTTTGCATCAGCAGATGACATTCACACTCTTTATTGAACCCTGCAAAATTACCTCAATGTTCTTGACAACTGGTTAGAAAGAATTCATCTGTCCCTTAATGTGAAGAAATGCGCATTGTTAGTATTTCCAGTTTCTGTTCCTGTAAATATCTGCCTGGTCTATAGAAATAACATAATACCTCAAGTTCAGACGGTGAAGTATCTCGGAGTAATATACGACTCTACTCTCTCCTGGCGGCCACACATTGAGCAACTTTCTGCAAAAGGAGTTCGGGCCATTGGCATCCTGCGCAGGCTTTGTAGTGCTAGCTCAGGCAGGAGAAGGCATACACTTCTGATGATTCATAAAATGTTCGGCCGCCCAATTTTGGAGTTCGGGTGTGTTTTATTCTCTGGAGCTCCTGCCCATAAACTTCGCCCTCTTGTGCTGATGGAGCGTGAGGCGTTGCGCCTTTGTCTGGGGCTTCCTAAACATGTCGCCAATGCTGTTCTGCACCTTGAGGCGCGAATGCCATCGTTATCAGCTAGGTTTCGCCTTTTAACAGTTCAAACATTTTTAAAATTGTGCGGCGAACCTCTTTACGCTTCCAGTATAATATTTCTTAGTCAACCTTCCGCCTTTTTTAGTGCTGCCTGGTCGCGTTTTCATACCCCGCAGATATGTTACGTGCAGTCCCTCCTTGATCCCATAAATATTCGTTTCACAGATGTCCGCTAATTGTATAAATACTCATCATCTGTCCACATTGAATTCGGTGACATTTTCCCATCAAATGCAAAGCTGCAGCCCTTCCCGCTTCTTCAGGGTCTGTTGCAGGACCACCTAAGGTCCTTTCCCTCTCATGTTCTTATTGCTACCGATGCCTCGCAGGATCGCGAGAAGGCAGGTGTGGGATTTTTTTTGCCTTCACTGGATTGCTCTTTTTCGCTCCGTCTCCCTGACTTCACTCCCATTTTTCTGGCTGAATTATTAGCAGTAATCTTAGCCTTACGAAAATTAGAAACTACCGTTTCCCAGGTTGTGGTTATGACAGACTCTCTGTCCATTTGCTCTTCCTTATCCTCACCGACGGAGTCTCGGGCGTTTCGTCTCTTTAAGTTCCTGATTCCGCTCCATCTAAATTCGGTAAGGTTGCTTTGGGTACCAGGTCACATGGGTTTTCACTTAAATGAGGTTGCAGATTCCTTACCAAGAACCTCTCTCTGCGGCCCAATTGTTGCTGTCCTGCCAACGTGTGCATATACAGCTGCGGTGCGGTTTCGCAGCTACACAATATTTCAGGAATTTGCTGCCTCGGCTCTTTCATCATCTCCCGAATATCAGCATTTTCTGCATCCTTGGAGTAGCAAAGACTGGCGCTCACGTAGACTAGAGGTCTCTTTCACGCGCTTGCGTTGCCGGGTTCCCCTTATAAATTTCAACCTTCACAGATCTGGCCTGGCGGCTTCCCTACTGTGCCCTTTTTGTGCCGAACCTGAGACAATAGATCACTTCCTGGTGTTCTGCCGCCGCTTCTCTCATTTGGGGAAGCGTCTTTTGCAAATTCCATTTCATCAACTGGGCTTGCCTGTGTCCTCCGCGGTTGTTCTTTCCATTGGCGCTTCTTTGCTTGGATGAAGCGACAGGAGTGTGCGCTCTGCTGTGAAAAAGTTTCTTCAGGAAACGCAGCGCCTCCCATTCTAATTTCTTCTTCCCGCGCTCAGTCAGTACGACATTGAAACATTACAGGCATTGTATACTATTATGCACATTAAGCCATTGTCCCGTCTTCGATCTCCAAGTTAACTGGACCCCTGTCCTTCCGTCTTCTAATCTATCAGGCTACATCCTATTACCACTCCTATTCCCGTCAAAACTTTCCTGCATCCAGCAATTAACCACCTGTGTCTTGGCCACTCCCCCGTAGTTGGTATGTGCCAGCAACGTCTGAGGCCTTCCTTCCTTCCTTTCAGTCAGTCTCCAGCTTTTTTCTATGTTTTTGCGTGTATACTGCGGGGACGCCGTCCCCCATCATACAGCGGTGGATATGAACCCTCCGGAGCATCCGAATGGCCTGACGGCCTCCTCCTCGAGCTCGTCGAGGAAGCGGTGCAGCCGTCCGAGCGACCCCGACAGCGATGACACCATCGGGTACCTCAGCGAGGCCAGCAGTGAGGACGGCTTTGAGACTTACCTCATCCGGAGGACCAAGAGAAGACTACTAAGAACCGGATCGTCATCCAATGAGTCCACTGTAAAAACAAGTGGCAACACACCGGCGCACACCATCCTCGTCCTTCCTGTGCAGCCAACCGACAACATGAGGCGTCTTAACAGGCAAGCCGTCTCTTTAGAACTCAAGGCCGTCGTGCCTAACGAAATCAAAAACGTTCGAGTGAATGCGCGGAAGAACATTGTAGCCGTTGATGTCCACCATGCGGCTGCGCTGGAACCACTGCGGGCCATAACTCAGCTCGGCGGGTTATCAGTATGTACTGTTATCCCCCTAGGTGGGAACGAGTCCTCTTCCGGCGTAATTTATGATGTCGACGAGGCTATCACGCGAGATGATTTGCCCATACTCGTGAAGCCGGCAAATGATGGCACCTTAATTCTACGGGTATCACGTCTGGGCAATTCTTGTTTTGTGAAGATTTTGTTCCAAGGCGACAGCGGGGCCATTTCCGTCATGTCGTGCGGCCTTTTATTCCGAAACCCCTGCAGTGCCACAAATATGTGAAACTAGGTCGTGTGAGCGGGGTCTGGGACAACACGATAGTGTGCTCTCGTTGTGCCGGAGCTCACAGCGCTGAGTACTGTAATGCACAAGTGCTTAAGTGTTCCAACTGCAACGGGCCTCATGACGCCTAATCTAAGAACTGTCCGCGCTTAAAAAACGAGCGTGCCGTTCTAAAGCAAATGCTTCGGGACAATTCTACGCACCATGAAGCTGCCGCGACTGTTCGGAGAAGGCGTTCTCGCCGCATGAGGAACTCAAGAAAGTCTATTGCAGAACGCAACCACATTAACGCGCCCAAGGCTCCTCATAAACCTCCTCCCGTGCCGTCACGTACAAGTGTGTCCAGTCCGCGAAGTATCGCCAAGAATAATCAGACCTCTTCGTGTGCGCATGCTTGGCCAGCGCTTCCGCCGTTACGTCCTGCTGAGCCTCCTCAGCGCAAGCTCCAATCGCCGAGCTCACCTGTCGTTAGAGAAAGGCTCCCAGAGCAAGATCGCCAAACCCTCGTGATCCTCCGGACGGTGGTCAACGCCATTCGACCTCTGATACAGGCCCTGCAATCGTCAACCGCCCGAAGCGTCTTACTGGTGGTGTTTCGACAGCGCAACAGCACACACAGACCAAGTAAGAGATGAGACATACAAATCAGCGCTGATTTGTGTCTCTCGTCTCCTACTTGGTCTGTGTGGGCTGTTGCTCTGTCGAACCACCACTATGCATCACCAACTAGCCCAATCTGCAGTTCTACAGTCTTACTGGTGCTGGACTCTCTGGTTCCAGCACTACAAGGTCTTTAAAACAGAATGGTTGGCCAGCTTTCCACGTTTCGTTAGGACGTCAGGGGCGCTGCGGTCTTCCGGTGGAACGCAAGAGGCCTAAAGTCACTAATCGCAAGTTTTCGGCAACATGTTTTCAACAACCACTTCCCAATATTAGTCATCTGTGAGCCTAACTTATCCCAAGCACTCAGGCTTTCCGGGTACGAGCCCTTCTTTGCTCCGACATGCGGGGAGCGCAGCAAAGTTCTGGTCTACATCCGTACCGACATAACGTACGTTTGCTGCCCAGTTCAACCCCACAACGACAATCAGTACGTGTGTTTCATAGTCAAAAAAGCATCCATAGAGTTCACACTGATTGCGGCGTATGTCTCCCCCTCCTCTCAATTGGACTGCGAGAGGTTGAAGACAATTATGGAGGCAACCCGGGCTCCTTGGAATATTAGCGGAGATTTTAACGCCCACCACCGACTGTGGGGAAGTCCTACAGTCAACGCCAGAGGGAGGAATCTGGCCTTATTTTCTTCAGAAAACGAACTTTACGTAATGACGGCAGCCCGACATACTTGCGAGGCAGTTCATACAGCAGTTGCCTAGACCTCACGCTAGTTTCGCGGTCTCTGCGCCGGCGTGTCCAGTGGTTTTGTGATGCGGAGACCCACGGGAGTGACCACATACCCACCTACCTCAAGCTAAGCACGCGCACATCGATTGGACGACATTTAAAACTCGAATGGAAGAGGTGCGCAAAGAAGGCCTCACTTTCAGTTTGGAGGACATTATAGCAACGGCAATGAAGGCTGTTAGAGGCTTCCTCACGTCAACTAGAATGCGCACCGAATTTGATGTCGAATTAGACCACCTACGTGCTGTCGGCGTGCAGAAAGACGCTACAGACGGACCAAATGCGTTAGGGATCTGAAAAAGGCGTGTCGTGTGCAGAGGAAAATCAAGCGACGAATGGGCACGCTGGCAGAACAGCGCTGGAAGTCCTGTCAATCTCTGGATCCTCGAAAGCCCATGTCCCTCATTTCGCGGACAGTGCGGGGGCTTCAAACGCTTCCACAGCAAATACAGCCTTTCTGTGTGTTGGCTCTACATCAAAACCGTCATCAGATTGAAGTTGCAACTGACTTGTGCAGAACGATCGCGGGTGCAGTGACTACCTCGGGTTCCCAGCGTGTTCCTCCTGCATCACGGGATTAAGCGATGGATGTTGCCTTTACTCGTGAGGAACTTGATGTTGCCCTTGCAGAATGTAAGCGTTCGTCTGCGCCAGGTCAAGACGGCATTGCATATGCTGCGCTGTGCCACCTTGGCCACGACGCGCGTAGAGAGCTACTGTTAGGACTGATGCTTGGGCGAGTTGGTATGCCATAATCAAGAAGAACAGCGCGAAAAGACAAGGACCACAGCGCTTGTCTTTGTGTATCATCCTGTGGTCCTTGTCTTTTCGCGCTGTTCTTCTTGAACAGAGCTACTGAGCCTTTACAACCACTCGTGGCAAGACGGAGTTGTTCTTCCCCAGTGGAAATCCAGTCGCATGATACCATTACTAAAACCAGGGAAATACCCGCTCGACCTGTCATCATACAGGCCAATAGCTTTGGCCAGTTGTGTGGGAAAGTCATGGAAAGAATGCTTCTGGCGCGTCTTGAGTGGTACCTTGAGCACAATAACGTGTATCCTAATGCCATGGCGGGTTTCCGACGGGGTCGCTCCTCTATAGACATTGTCATTGATCTCGTGTCCACAGTACAGCAACAGAAACGCCACAAGCGCATGTGCGCGGCACTTTTTCTTGATAGAAAAGGCGCATACGATAACGTGACATATGAAGTCATCCTTGACGCGCTAGAGGCTGTTGGAATCGGTGGACGGATGTATAGGTGGATCCAAAGCTATCTGACCAAAAGGACATTTTTTATTATGCGTGAAGATGGCTCCACATCCGTGCATTACACCTACCGGGGCGTGCCGCAGGGCGGAGTGCTCAGTCCTACTTTGTTTAATCTAACACTTATAAGACTCCAGGAGTACCTACCTAATACCGTTCATATCTCTATGTATGCCGATGACATCTGCATCTGAGCCTCCTCTGTGACACGTCTCCAGGTGCGAGCAAGACTTCAGAGGGCAGCAACCATAACTTCCTCCTATCTCCGAGAGCAAGGTCTTAGTGTGTCAGCCGAGAAGTGTGCTATAGTGGCATTCACGCGCAAAAGTATGACTCTTTATCCGCTAACTATTGACGGCAATGTCATTGCCTATCGTGCATCTCATCGTTTTATAGGAATTGTTATAGATCGGAATTTATCATGGAGCCCGCATTGCAGCAAGGTAAAGAAAAACTAATCTCTATCACACACATGCTCAGATTTCTTGGCGGAAAATCATAGGGATTGTCGATTCTATCAATGCTGCAACTCTACAGAGGACTCTTTTTGGGATATTTGCGGTATAGTGCACCAGTGCTTTCAACCACATGCAAGACGAATTTGCGTGCCCTGCAAGCTAAACAAGGTAAGGCACTTCACACATGCCTGGGTCTCCCTCGCAGTGCATCAACAGTTGCTACCATTGCAATCGCCCAGGACTACCCACTCTCGACGTATATAACCCTTGACACCCTGCGGATCCACATACGGAATCTAACAAGGATTCCGTAGCACCACCTTGTGTCAGTGGTGAATCAAAGAACACACGCAACGTTTTCAAAGGTTATAGCAGCCCACCAGTCGTCCATCCCATCAGAGTTCACCCCGGCAGCCCGGCCTTCCTTTGCGCTGTGGTGTATGCGGGAGCCATGCGTGCGCCTTACAATTCCGGGCATAACGAAAAAAGCAAACTTATCGACACCAGCCAATAAACAGTTAACACTCTGCCTACTCCACGCCGCATATAGTGACCGCACTCATGTGTATACAGATGGTTCGGTCTCAGGTACAAGTTCAACCTACGCCGTGGTCATTCCTGCGAGACAGACCAGCATTATCCAGCAAACTTCGCATCGGGCAACCTTCACCGAGTCAGAATTGGCCGCTCTTCGTGCGGCTGTGCAGTACATCGATGCACAAACACCCCACAAATGGGCTGTGCTCTGTGACTCAAAAGCAGCCTTACAGTGTCTTAATTCTGCTTTACGCCATGGCGATCACGGTCAACTCGTAGCTGAATTAAGACATCTCCAACAATAGGCTCAGGAAGAGGGTCATGACATCGTCTTCCAGTAGATACCGGGACACTCTGGCATTGTTAGAAACGACGCAGCTGACGCTGCAGCTGACGCTCGACGGTGCCTGGTCGACGGTGTTGACAGCCTTATCAGGACGGTACCTACTTTCGGACCTCGCCAACGATCTCCAATGAAGCATGTCGTAGATTTTTTTCAACGATAATGACCTACGACTTATGCAGGCCGACAAAGGAGGAGGCTTCGTCGTCTTGCCGTCAGGCATGTTCAGCGAGAAAGCAGTCCAGGCCATCCACAAGAATTTCGAGACTACAAAACTGAAACCTGGAAAGGTAAAAATTCGGGCAATTTCCGTATGTGAAGAACTCGGTTTACAGAAGCTCGCGAAAGGTATTCACAACAGCAAGCGCTATAGTTTGAATGTGTTTTTCACTGCCAAGACACACAAGGAAGGTGTACCTTTCGGGTGCATAGTGAGCGAAAGAGGTTCCTGACAAAATCTTGTTAGCCGCTACCTTCAAAAACAACTCAATAACCTGGTAGTGGAAGATCCGTTTGGTGTCAAGAACAGTCTGGAAATCATTCAATTTCTGCGGGAGAACGAATCACTAGGTTGTATTTTTATCTGTAGATGTGGTTGATCTCTTTTACTCTATACCACATGCAGAGTTGATGGCATCTTTCTTGGCCTGCATTGAAACAAGCGGCCTGATTGCTTTCCAAAATACTGCCGGAATATCTGCAGATAACTTTTTAGCGCTCTTAGAGTTTTATTTGTCTTCGACAAGCGCTTCTTTTCAAAGTGAAATGTATGTGCAAAAAAGAGGAATATGCATTGGTTCGTGCACCCGCCGCGGTGGCTCAGTGGTTAGGGCGCTCGACTACTGATCCGGAGTTCCCGGGTTCGAACCCGACCGCGGCGGCTGCGTTTTTATGGAGGAAAAACGCTAAGGCGCCCGTGTGCTGTGCGATGTCAGTGCACGTTAAAGATCCCCAGGAGGTCTAAATTATTCCGGAGCCCTCCACTACGGCTCTTCTCTGTTCCTTTCTTCTTTCACTCCCTCCTTTATCCCTTCCATTACGGCGTGGTTCAGGTGTCCAACGATATATGAGACAGATACTGCCCCATTTCCTTTCCCCCAAAACCAATTATTATTATTATTATTGGTTAGTGCGTCGCTCCCGTACTGTGCAACATCTTTCTTGCGGGTATTGACAGAACCTTATCGGTGACATTTGACGCAAGCAAAGTTCTCAAGACCTTTAGGTACGTTGACGATTTTTTAATTATATTGACTAAGCAATCACCCTTGACTTATTTGCAAACTCTGCAGGATATCCTTTTAGATTTTAAACAACATGGCAAGGGTTTGGATTTTACTTATGAACTCGCGGAAGAAAAAAAGTTACAGTTTTTAGATATTGACATAACCATTACTGACGAAGGCGTTTGCTGGATGTATCGACCTCGTGCCCGCAAAGAATTGTTGCCCTACGATTCGACGCACTCTAAAACTGTGAAACGTGCCATTGCCATCATGTGCCTTGAAACATCTCTCAAAAAATCGTGCTGTCATAAAGTACAGGAAAGCTTTGATATACAGATACAAAAGCTTATAAAGGCAGGCTTTCCTTCCCTGGTGATTAGTTCTGTCACGGAAGCAGGACTGAAAAAAGTAAAAAAAAAGAGAGAAAGAAAGAGCGAAGATGGTGAAGTATCTGAAAAGAAAATCAAACCGGAGGTGATTCCATACTCCCACAAAATGGCTCATAATCTTAAGCGTGTTGCTGCAAAATACAAAGTACCAGTGGTCTTCTCCGCACCCAGGACACTTGCATCGCTGTGTCGAAAGATTGGAAATGATGATGCCAAATCAACAGAATGTGAAATTAAGCATGTAAACCTTTTTCTGAAATGCGCTGTGGGGGTGGTTGATAGCATCCCGCTGACCTGTGGAAAGGTGTACATGTAATGCACGTTTAACCGAGCACAGACGATCACTAAGAGTTGGTACCGGGTCACATTTGCCGCATCACTGCAAGGACTGCGGCAAAGAAGAGAAGAAGTGTCAACCAACGCTCCAGGAAACTCAAATCCTTTGCAGAAGTAAAGATAAGACTGCCCGAGAACTGCTAGAAGCCCAACGGATTAAAAAAGGCGGGAGTTCCTGCATCAGCACCCCATCGCTAGTCATACATAAGAATGAGAGTATATTTTTAGATAAGTTTAGAAAGATTTGAGTCACTTTTGCTTCCTACAATGCAGTATCCAAACCATCGCCGGTATCTTTTACCCTTTGCTTGTGTTTTTTTTTCCATCACCCCTACCTCTTGGCTATAAATAAGCCGTGCGTGTATCCAATAAACAGTTGCAAGTAGCGCCTGTGTCGTGTCCGTCTTTGCCTATGTGCCGTGTTTTTTGTGCGCTTCATCCACTCAAACCTTGTTAGCAGCCGAGGCGGAGACTGGCGAGCCGCTGGAAGTGAGTTCTCGCAGTGCGGAATGCACGACAACCCACGTGGTCCATCTGTCTGTCAGACTGCTTCTGCCACGAAAACCTTAGGAAGGGACTTCACGTGTAATCCTTGCTTTCGCTTGCATACCTAGGGTTAGCTGAGCTATGCCGGAGTCATTTTTTTAGTGGGAGCTACGCTAGGCTACCAGTCGAGCATTTCACGGTACATTGGCGAGACCAGTTCTGCGCATGCGCCGTTACCATGGCAACCGAAGAAGAGCAGTTGGTGAGAACGCGCGCTTCGTCCCCGCCCTAGCCGCAGCCGCGCGCCCGCTCCGCTAAGTAACGCGGATGAGCAGTTGTACGCATGCGCCAATACTATCGTAACCAGCGAGACCCCACAGCTTCGCCGCGTTCGTCACCACCGCCTCGCCGCAGGCCGCTCTATCACCGGAACCGCGCGTCGTCGCATCCGCAGCTTTGTGTATACGGCGGCTGTATCGCAACGCTTGATATGGATGCACAGAAGGAGAGTCCAGCCGCCGCTAAACGGCGGTATAGACAAGAGGACATTAACTCTTTCGATCCTGAGGTTGTCGCCTGGCAGTTGGCTACTCAACAAAGAGAGAATGAGCGTCAGAGGGCGAAGAGAGCAGCGGAGGCCCCCGAACAGAGAGAGGAACGCCTTGCCAAACGGAGACGCCAGACTGGCGAGCGTAATAGACGCCCCATAACCGCCGAGATGGAGCCTATGGAAGCCGTCAGTCAACGGGAACCAACCTAAGAGGATTTGAAGGCCCGTCGTGTGACTGATCACGCCATTCGTGTTTCCTAAAGTGCATCTACGACCAGTACATTTGAATCAGACTTCGTGAACAATCCGTTTGGACACATGTGTGACAGACTGTGGCACGAAAAGGACTTGACACCTATGAGTAATGCAGTGTATCACACTTTGCGTTTGGCCTTTCCAGAATGGTCTCATGAGACTGTGGCGAGTGTTTGTGGAACGTGCAAGTGCTTTCTGGTCAAGCAGAAAATTCCACTGTACAGTGTTAGCCATAGGTATCGGTATCCACACTTACCGCCTGTTTTGCAAGTTTTGAACGCTGTGACCAAACGTTTAATTTCTCCTCGCATTCCCTTCGTTCAAATCCGGTATCTAATGAGCTGGCGTAACGGCCAGTTCAGCATTAAAGAGACCTGTGGTCAATCTTAAGGTTGACACGGACGAAATGTTAAGGCAGTCACCACGAAGTATCGAACAAGACAAGTCAGTTGGGGTTAACATTAAAAGGCGCACTTAGCTAAGACAATCTACTTGTCTAACGTCATGTCACGAAAAATGATAGCTCCGTGGGTGGAATTGCTCAGAGCTCGCCTCTATACAAGCACCATGGCTTTTGTGTAGACGAGGGGAGGCTACAGCGTGTCCACGATGAGGGCCGTCCTTCCGGACACACAGGAAAATGGGGAAGAATGCCCGGACCCAACAGATTTGTCGGACCCAATTAACGTTGCCACAGGCTTAAACGGACCCAAAAAGGGGGTCTCAATAAAGGGGCGGTGTGTCTGGGATGTTAAAAGACGACAGGTCATAATTATCCCTCAGCAAGAATTATTTTATTGCGTTTAGTGTAAACTGAGTTTTATGGAGAGAAAATTTGTACTTCCGCGTAATTGCACCTTTCCCTCTCCTCTCGCACTCCAAAACGGCGGCGCTCCTCCGCCGGCCCCACTCATTCGGCCGCTCCTCTACTTCCACCGGCTGCGGCGCGCGCGAAGTGGCCGCGGCCGCTGTAGCGCGCGACGTCTGAGAGAGTTTGGCGCTGGGAACCAATGATAACCCCTGGCTGCTGACGTCATATACAAGACGTGACATCGTCTGCCAGGTTTTTGTGCGAAAGCCCGGCACGGCGCATCGCCGCGAGGTGGGAAAGCGGGAATTTTTAATAATGTATTGTAAATTTCCCGCCCGCTTATGAGGTCTCGTGCGCGGCAAGGACTCTCGGTGGCCTGTATTCTACATAGTGCAAGCATGTTAAAGCCAAGCTCAAACACCCCTATCATTGGCCCTTTAACTCTCGATCAACATAATCTGGCGTACGATCAAGAAACGATTTTGAAAATTGCTCCAGGGGAGGGGATGAGGTCACTGAGCACACTATACGATAGTCATGGGGAAGAATTGTCATTCCCTCAGATATACCTGGGCCACCCTCGGTGTATAGCACCCGAGGCTAGGCCGACGCCCTTCACAATAGATTCCAGTGAAATACGACATAGAAATAAACGAGGTGTCTTCCTATAACACGTTCGCTATATGGCTGTAAAGGTGTTGCGATACCAGGTTTCCTTTCAGAGGATGATGATGTATCGCAACAACGCTGAAACTGGGCTTTTGATCAGACAAGACGTGCAGAACGCAGACAAGGTAGGGCAGATAATTGAACAAGATTTAGGTTTTATGGAGGGTGTGCCAAATAGCATTCAGTACTGGCACAAGAGGAAGAGTGAACTCTTTGCTATGATCCGAAAACTTGTAAAACCGACCATCTTCCTCACACTTTCTGCATGTGATGTACATTGGTCTAGGCTCCTAGCTCTTCTGAAGAAGTTCCAGGTCAGACCACCAGACTTGCAAATTAACGAACAGGATATGGATCAGCAGTTCGCTGAAACGCTAGTCAACAACGACCCCGTGATATGTGCTATATGCTTTGAGCATATGGTGAGAGTAATAATGAAAGTGCTGCGAAATTCTCGTACCAGCCCATTTAAGCTTTACCATGTAATTGAAACTTTCAAACGGGTTTAATTCCAGCTTAGCGGTAGTCCCCATGCCCATCTGCTTCTATTGTTAAACCAAGCTCCGGATGAATAGGTAGAAAACGATAGTATGCCATACACTGTCATTACTTTACTGCTAAAGAGAGCACTTGACCAGACGAAAGTAAATCCTCTCAATCCATGGATTGCCTCAGTCTTAAACTCTAACATGGATCTTCAAGTCATTCTCGACGTTTATGCGTGTTCTTCATATGTAGCCGAATGTGTGAATAAGGCCAACAGAGGTGTGTCTAACTTGGGACGAGCGATCAAGGCTCTTATCGAGGCAAACCCAGAGGCGCAAATGTCATATGATGACGTCATGCGGAAAATGGGTGTAAAGATGATGAATGCAACAGAAATGTCAGCTCAAGAAGCGGTGTGGCTTCTCCTTATCTTTCACATGTGTACAACGAGTCGGGAAGTTATGTATGTCAGCACCCATTGGCCTCAAGAACGACATGTCGCAAAACCAAGACTGAGATGGTAGAAGAACAGTTTCCTGCAAACAGCTTCGACATTTGGCGCAAGACTCCCTTGGAACAGTATGAAGACCGTCCGGTAAGCATGGAAGGTGTTACGTAAGCCGAATTCATGGCTGAGTACAGTTACAAGACTGAGGAAACGACAAAAGCCGGCCATTCTCAGAAGCCGAAACTACACCATTCATGAAGAAACGATCTACGAACAAGAACATGTGATGTTATACTTGCCGTTCCGCAAGGAGGTTGACATCTTGGATGGCAACGTGTTTGAAAAGATGTTTGACGACAACCAAGAAAGCACCCTGGAGGTTAAACAACGGTACTCGGCAGGAGGGACCATTGCCGAATTGATGACGGCGTAAGAGCCTGTCAGTCGGGCTCAACAACCTGAAGTTGCGGACGATGGTAACAAAGAAATTGGACATTCCGCCTCCGCTGATAATAGTAACTGTAGTCACCCTGGTGGAGACGAATGATAACAGTCAGTTGCTACCAGAGAAGGTGCCTTCGAAAGTGGTGTCAGCAACTTACTCTGGTGTTCAACGAAGAGATGATGTCATTCCATTTGAAGACTTCTATGCTCGCATGAGAATGGTTAACGACAGACAAGGAGTGCTCATTCGAGAGGTGATACATCGTGTGACGGACAAAAGAGCTAAGTCCTTGCAAATCTTCTTCGCGGGCCCCGCTGGTTGTGGTAAGACATTTACACTTCGGCGGGTTATGGATGCATATAATCGCTACTGCCGGAACCGTACCATAACGTATAGACATGATCAGGATAACAGTGCTATTAATACATATGTAGCCTGTGCAACCACCAGCAAGGCGGCCGTGGCTTTGAATGGAGGGACCATACATCGGAATTTAGAATTTTGATGAAAAACAAGAGAGCAAAATGGCCTTTCGGCCGATGATTTTAATGCGTTTAGGACGATGTTCAGAGACGTTCGTTGTATCATTATAGACGAGGTTACCATGCTGTCATCAGGCTTGATAACACAAGTGCATCTCCTCTCCAGAGAAATTCGACCCTCGCGTATGACCGAACCATTTGGAGGCTTTGATATGATTCTCAGTGGGGACATGAGGCAGCTTCCTCTTGTGCGAACCAGTGAGGCGCGCAGGAGGTCACGTAAAGGCGGGAGCGTCTACAATACGGGCGTGCTCCCCTCGCATCATCTGTCCTACTTCCCTCTGACAAAGGTGGTGAGACAGAGTAACAGTACGTGCTCTTCGTTGCTTACCAAGATTGGTGATGGTAAAGATTTAACTAGGGAAGAACTGCAGATGCTAACTGGACGCTTCGTCACTCGGGAAGTGGCTACTATACAGTGTCCACTTGCCGTACGTCTCTTCAGCAATCCAGACGTTGACGAGCACAACAAGCTGGTCGCCGAAGCATGTGAATATAAGATTACCAACAGTGCCAGGCATGTCGTAGTAGTCCATCGGAGCAGGCAGGAAGAATGGCAAGCTCTCGAGAAGATTGAAGAACTGGGCCGGGTTGACAGTGGAACCTACCATCGGTCGTCACCTTCTGTGTCTATAGACCGTACATGCTCGTCATGAATATCGATGTGACCGATGGCTTGGTCAATGGCATGGTCGGCACGCTTATGGAAATCGAAAGAGACGTGGACGATTCACTGAAGATTGTGGTTGGCATGTTCTGCAGGGGTAGGCCATGTAACTAAAGCAAAGATAAGTTGTGTGCGTGTAAGGCGGTATGGAACCTTGGTTCCCATCGAACCGATAACAATTTGTCCTTTACAATTAAGAGTAAAGGCATTGAGACACGTTTCAGTGAAAAGGATGCAGTTCTCTTTGGTTCCGGCCAGTTCCAAGACCATCCGTAAATCGCAGGGAGGAACCTTTGACACGGTTGTTTATGAATACTGCAAGAACCATCCTCACAAGTTGGTTTACGTGGCGCTTAGCCGTGTCACTGGCAGTCAGGGCTTGTATCTTACGATCAAGGAACACGATTACTGCGTCTACCATCATCTCAGCAATCAAGGCAGAACATTGGCCAAGGAATTTAAGCGCCTTGAACAGCACGCCTTTGACACGGCCTATGCGTGCTGTGAAGTGCTGCTCACAAACTCCGCCACCAGTTCACACAACCTCTACTGAACGTTAGATCACTGAGAGTTCATATAACTGATGTGTGCTCAGATTGACCACTAACCAGAGCTGATGTCCTCGTGTTTACAGAGACTGGTCTTACAACTAAAGGTCAATCTCTTCGAATCCCCGTTTATAGCTTGGTTACTGACGCCAGTCGTCTTGAACCAAATAAGAACGGTGCAGTCTGTGTGTACGTGAAACAAGGTATCCCCGCCGTCAGACATCTCCCTTGGACCGCGATGAACAATGGTGAAGCCTCCTGTGTTCGGCTTCAGGACCGCGGCATTATCATCTAAGAAGACTAGGTGGCACAGAGAACATCTGTCAAGCAGATTTTTGATGTGGTGGCCACGTGTATACCAGCCTACGGCACGGTTTCACAGTTGTGTGTTACTTTGGGTGACTTCCAACACGAAATAGGACTCTCTTACCCAGTGTATGAAAGAAAAGTTTGACTTTAATTTAGCTTCGCACCTAAACGTCCAAACTACACAATGAGGAACTACTATAGACCTTGTACACCAAGGAGACTCTACCAAAACGAAATATTGTAAGCACACAATTGAGACAAGCCCAGCTTTCAGGGACATGGCCGTTTAGTTCGGCAAACTGCCACCACGGGCCGCTTCACCCTGAACTCCTTCTTTCTCTTTTATTTTCCCCTTTCCTGCCTCGCATAGCCGCACGCAGGCAGACGGGAGGGCGCACAGCTGCTGGGTTGGGTTGGGCGGTTAACCATTGTTCGGATTCCACACTGTAGGAGGAGGAAGGAGCAAGTAGGGCTTTGTGGGCGAAAAAAAAACTATCAATGCGGCGTGAAGCCTTCGCTGCGCCTGAGGAACGCATGTTCAGTAGCAGGATATTGAGAAAGGCGCCCAGTTAGAAGAGAAAGAGGGGACGGAAAAGGCAAGATAGCTGAAGGGCTTGTTGAGGCCGTTCGATAGGGACGTTGTGTGGAGTGAAAATGCGTGGTTCTTTTTGACGAGTTGTAAGGTAGAGAAGAGATACATCCCAGCAGAAGCAGGACGCAGTGATACAGTGTGTCATGTCTCACCGGCGCCGTATCTTTTCGCTGCATTACAACTAGCCCAAAGTGCCACCTTAGTGAACTCTTGGATTTAGGCTCGTGATTAGAAGCCAAATTAATATTGTGAGGCAGAAGAACGCACCAGCAAATTCACCTTTTTACTTCAGGTAGGCCGAAGCAGCAGCTACCGACTAGTCACAGCTTAGCAACACTTCGTCTTCTTCGCACGACCCGATGACCGATGATGATTACGCTGAGATGAAGATGAAGGTCACTCACAGTGCTTACAACATTCCCCCTCCCGAACGAAAGCGACCATCCTGGTCGCAAATTAAATCTTAAGGTCGGCGGTTAAAGGGTTTCAAGCGCGACACGTGCACAATCTCGGTGCCGCGACACCGACGATCGCGAACAGGCGATGCAGGTGTGATGAGATAGTTTACAGGGGAAGTTTGTTCCAGAACCGTGTACGGGCCAATAAAACGGCTCAGAAACTTTTCACACAGGCCGGGGATGCGAGTAGGTGTCCAGAGTAGCACTTCGTCTCCAGGGCGGAAAGACACTGAGCGATGAGTCGCATCATACGTGCTTTTCCTGGAAGCTTGAGTGGCTTCAGTTTGAAGGCGGGCACGATCACGGCAGTGGGCGATACGAGACACGAACTGTTCGTGGGAAGGCGCGGCAGACGGAGTAGAAGCTGTGAAGAAAGATGCTTCGAGGGAGAAGGTAGGATGGCGGGCATAAACAAGAAAAAACGGAGAGTAGGTGGTGGTTCGTTGAACGGCAGTGTTGTAGGCGAAGGTTACAAAGGGGAGTAAAGAGTCCCAGTTGTTGTGCTGAGGGTGAATGTAGGTGGATAGCATATCAGAAAGGGTGCGATGAAAGCGTTCTGTGAGGCCATTGGTCTGAGGGTGGTAAGGAGATGTAGTTTTATGCACCGTGCCTGAAGCATGAAGCACTGCGGCGAGGACGGTGGAGAGGAACGACTTGCCACGATCGCTAAGGAGGAGGCGAGGGGCGCCGTGGCGAAGAAGTATGGTGTGGAGGAAGAAGTTGGCGATTTCGGAAGCGGAGCCGGAAGGAAGTGCTGCGGTTTCAGCGTATCGGGTGAGGTGGTCAACGGCAGTAACGACCCAGCGGTTGCCAGCTGGAGTCAAGGGCAGGGGTCCATACAAGTCGATTCCGACGACTTCGAAAGGTGTGGAAGGACATGGGAGAGGTTGCAAGAGACCGGCAGGAGGCGACGTAGACCGCTTGCGTCGTTGACAAGGGATGCAAGACGCTACGTATTTTAATACTGAGGTTGAAAGGCCAGGCCAGAAGAAACGACGTTTGATGCGGTCATAGGTTTTGTGGTACCCAAGGTGACCTGCGGTGGGGTCGTCGTGGAAGGCTTGTAGAACTTGAGGACGCAGGGAAGAAGGAATTACGGGAACCCATGTGTGGCCCAGTGGGCTGTAGTTGTGCCAAAATAATGTGCCATCCTGTAACTTGAAATTTTTGAGCCGACGACGGAGACGGGCATTTGGAGGTCTAAGAACACCGCTGAGACTATCAATCAGCTTTTGACAGTAAGGGTCAGCACTCTGGTGGTGAGCAAGATTGCAGTGTATATCTGGCATGGGAGCAATAGAGGCGGCGCTCAAAGACTGCATAACTGTAGGGTTTAAATGGCTTGACTCCGTTGGGACAGGAGAGGAATGCGAGGACATGGGTTGCGACGGCAAAGCAATAGGGCAACGAGAGAGAGCGTCGGCGTCCTTGTGCTTCTTGCCCGATTTGTAAGTGACAGTAAAGTCGTACTCTTGAAGGCGGAGGATCCACCGCCCGAGACGACCGGACAGATTTTTCAAAGTGGATAACCAGCATAGGGCGTGGTGGTCAGTGACGACTGTGAAGTGACGGCCGTACAGGTAAGGACGAAACTTCTGAACAGCCCAGACGACGGCGAGACATTCTTGTTCGGTAATAGTGTAGTTTTGTTCCGCAGAAGTCAGAGTTCGGCTCGCATAGGCAACAACATTTTCTGTAGAGGTGTTTTGGCGTTGCAGAAGGACAGCGCCAATGCCATGGCTACTGGCGTCGGTGTGCAAAATTGTCGGTGCTTTATCAACAAAATGGCAGAGGACGGGACCCGAAGTCAGAGCACGCTTCAGAGTTTCAAATGCTTCTTCGCAAGCAGGAGACCAGATGAAAGGCGTGTCGTTGTGAAGAAGCGCATGTAAAGGTGAGGCAATAGAGGCGAAATTGCGGATGAATCTGCGGAAGTATGATGCCAAGCCGAGGAAACTGCGGAGATCTTTGACCCGAGTTGGACGGGGAAAGTGCAGCGCAGCAGCGATTTTTTCAGGGTCAGGCTTAATTCCTTCGCTGCTTACGAGATGGCCAAGAACTTTAATGGATTTTGATGCAAAACGGCATTTCTTCGTGTTTAGCTGTAGGCCAGCGCTGGAAAGTGCTGTCAAAACTTCATCGAGACGAGTAAGGTGATCAGGAAATGACGAAGAAAAAATGACGATGTCATCTAAGTAACAGAGACATGTTTTCCATTTGAGGCCGCGGAGAACTGTGTCAATCATACGCTCGAATGTAGCAGGAGCGTTGCAGAGTCCAAAAGGCATTACATTGAATTCGTATAAACCGTCCGGTGTTGCAAAGGCGGTCTTCTCTTTATCATCTTCATTCATGGGGATCTGCCAGTAGCCTGATCTTAAGTCAAGGCTGGAGAAAAATTGGGCACCTTGCAAACAATCGAGGGCGTCGTCAATTCGAGGGAGGGGATACACATCCTTACGAGTTATTCTGTTTAGAGCACGGTAATCTACACAAAAACGAACCGAACCGTCTTTTTTTTGCACTAGCACAACAGGCGATGACCAGGAACTAGACGATGGGCGTATGATGTTGCGTGCAAGCATGTCAGCAACATTTTCCTGAATAACTTTGCGCTCGGTTGGAGAAACACGATAAGGCCGGCGTCTAACTATGCTTGATCCGTCGGTGAGTATGCGATGCGTTGCTGCAGCGGTTTGACCCAGTGTGCCGGAATTGACGTCGAACGAGTCTGCGTGCTTGTTCAATACAGCGAGCAATGCGTCTGTCTGGTCTGTTGTCAGGTCGGTGCTGATCGTGTGGCGAAGTGCTGCACTGAGCGAGGCAGGGGATGAATCAGAGCGATCGGAGATGGAAATGGGAAGAAGTGTGACAGGCTGGGCGGAAGCAATTGATGCAACAGTAGAGTCGCGTCGCAGAAGAATGGGCTCTGATGTGGTGTTGAATGCGGCGAGAAGAGAAGAACCGCTGGAGAAGCGAAGAAGGGACACGATGATGATAATACCTCTTGACAGGAGACGAGGGCTGGGTGTAATCAGGACGTCGCCATCGGTGACGGCGTCAGAAGTCACAGATAGAATATCTTCGTTGCCCGGATAGAGGACGTGATCGGCAAGCATAACTACACGGGAAGAAAGTGGTTCTCTATCGGCAAGAATGTTGCATTCAGTGACTTCAATAGTGGGAGGGGAACACGTAATGACTGCTGAGGCGTTTTGGAGGAAATCCCAGCCGAAGATGAGTTGATGGACACAGGAGGATAGGACAGCAAACTCAATGAAGTGCAAGATGCCATCAATGGTGACTCGGGCTGTACACGCTCCACAAGGGTTAATATTCTGTCCATTTGCAGCACGTAAAGGAGGACCGGTATAAGGTGTGCGCACTTTTCGCAGTTTTAAACACAAGTCAAGTTTCATAATAGAAATAGCGGCGCCGGTATCAATTAAAGCTTCCAGTTCATGTCCCTCAAGGAATACAGTCAACATGTTTGATGGGAGCAGAGGAGGAATTGGAGCGACGACAGGCGGTGCAGTTTTACC
The DNA here is from genome assembly GCF_052857255.1 of Amblyomma americanum. Taxonomy (NCBI): domain Eukaryota; kingdom Metazoa; phylum Arthropoda; class Arachnida; order Ixodida; family Ixodidae; genus Amblyomma; species Amblyomma americanum. Next base: position 33,644,187 of record NC_135500.1, on the reverse strand, counting down.
TCCGGAAACTGCACAGGTTAGTTTTCCGTTTGGCGGGCAGAAGCTGAAGATGGAGGGCGAAGGGGCGACGAAGTCCGGCGAAAGGGTGACGGGGAGCGACGACGCGATGGCCGTGCTGTCCTAGACCGGTCAGGAGAAGTCGACGGGGAGGAAGAGGGACGGAGGTCATTATCGGTGTAGTACTGGCGAGGAGGAAGCTGGTAGGCGTCGTCACGTCGAACGTACCCATAGCTCGCACGCTCATCTCGCAGTCGTCGGCGACAAACGCGTGTTACATGGCCGCGGATTCCGCAGTAGAAACATACTGGACGAGGTGGGAGAGGCCGCCAATTACCATACACCGGTGGTCGCGGGGACAGGGCGGCGAGGCTGGGTGGGACGGGCGCGTGATGGACAGGAGGACAAGGAGGAGGAGCCGCAGTGACTTCAGCATACGTCGGAACGTAGGGAGGGGCTGGTGGTTCTGTAGCCAAGGGACGATTGAGTGAAGTAAGCTCCTCCTTGATAATGCCACGCAACCCAGTAGATTGAGCAGGTGGGCGTGAGAAGGCAGGAACCGACGAAATATCATTGTGGAGCTCTTCCCGTATTATAGATCGTATGATGGTGCGCAGATCAGTTTCGGGAATTTGGCTCGGATCCCAGGTGTTGTTGAGGCGGCGCGACTGTAGATAGTCAAGTCGCTGGCAAGTGGCACGAATGTCTGCCACCGTGACGGGATTTTGGGCAGCTAGAGCTGCGTAGGCAAAAGAGCCAATTCCTTTTAAAATATGTCCGACACGTTCAGCCTCGACCATGCCATTGTTAACTCGCCGGCAAAGGGCGAGGACGTCCTCAATGTATGATGTGTATGTCTCTCCTGGAAGCTGCACACGGGTCTCTAGCTTCTTTTGAAAAGAGGTCGGACCAGCACCAACAGTTCCAAATATCTGGCGGATCTGTGTCGTGAATTGAGGCCAGTCAGGAATGGCGTCCTCATGGTTGAGGAACCACGTCTTAGCCACGTCACTCAGGTAGAATGAGACGTTGAGTAGCTTCATAGAAGCGTCCCAACCGTTAAAAGCGCTCACCCGATCGTACTGCTGTAGCCAGTCTTCGACGTCGTCACCGCGGAGACCGGCGAAAACCGGAGGGTCGCGCTGACGTGAGGTAACTGACCAAGTTGGGTGGGTCAAATGGTGCTGAGCAAGTGCACCTTGGGATGTCAGTGGTGCAGAGGTGGCATGGGCAGCCGTGGGATGCCCATCGGTAGCTACAGGCGCCGGAACGGTGAGAGCAGGGGGATGTGACTGCGCCATGGCGGTTGATGTGCCGCCAAGAACACGACCGGAACGGAGCTCCAGGGGGTGCCGCGTTGAGGACGCTGGGATCAGGAGTCACCTCCACCACTTGTGAGGCAGAAGAACGCACCAGCAAATTCACCTTTTTACTTCAGGTAGGCCGAAGCAGCAGCTACCGACTAGTCACAGCTTAGCAACACTTCGTCTTCTTCGCACGACCCGATGACCGATGATGATTACGCTGAGATGAAGATGAAGGTCACTCACAGTGCTTACAATATGTATAAAAATAAAAAAATCAAGGACGCCGAATGCAGGGATGTCAGATGCTTGTAGAAGAATTTTTTAGGCGAACGCAATGGAAGCGTCCAAAAGGCCAATCTCAAAAACCATTTGGGGAGTTAGTTGCAAGATGCCGTCTTGGTTGTGAAATTGCTGTCGCCTATCTTTGTGGCGGATCAGTGAACCAGCTCTTTTATCGGCGTAATGCCATGTACAGTTTTCAGAAACCCGTCGAACTCCTCATCAGCACGAGTATAGTTCAGCGCTATATTTCGCGAAAAGTAACGGTTATAAATTTTCTTTCTTTTTTTTTTCCGAGAACGGTTACTGACTGCAATGCTCTCCTTGAGAGAGTGATATCCGCTGTTGACTTTCTGAAGGCCTTTGATGATGTATTTTAGTTACTGTATAGAGATATTCTTCAGTTTTATTTGTCGTGCATGCTTTAATTACTGACTTACTGCCCTTGTATGTTGTATCTTTGTGCACTTCCTGCTTGTACAGAAGCAAGAGGTCTGCAGTATTGGGTAAATAAGTAAATAAATAAATAAATACCGGACTTCGTGTCCAGAACTTAGCGTATCTAACATCAACTGGTGAAACCACTAATAGCGGCGCACTCCAGGTTTTTTTTTTTTTGTGACCGTAGTGAGACACTACTGTGCAATCTGAGGAGACTGAACGTTCTCTTGGACACCGTCTCTCTCATCGTGTACCCTCAGCGTTCATGAACTGCGCGGCCAACAATGGTTTTGCGGGACAGTGGTAGAAACGCATTGTTTAAATTAAGGGGCTCAGATGGAGCAATTGCAGACAGACCACAGTAAGGGTAATCCCGCATGTACATTGAAACCACCACCACTGCTCTCCCAACAAGCTGCACAGAGCATGAGTAAGATTGTTTCTTGGTTCTGTTACGTAGTTATCAAACAAATCCATGTACCATTGTTTGCGCTTGTTTGTTAAATTATCCTAGCCCGAAGAGTCGCCGCGGTGGCTAAGTAGTTATAACGCTCGGCTGCTGGCCCGAAAGACGCGGGTTCGATCCCGGCCGCGGCGGTCGAATTTCGATGGAGGCGAAATTCTAGAGGCCCGTGTACTGTGCGATGTCAGTGCACGTTCCAGAACCCCAGGTGGTCGAAATTTCCGGAGCCCTTCACTACGGCGTCCCTCATAGCCTGAGTCGCTTTGGAACGTTAAAACCCAATAAACCAAACCAGACTAGCCCGAAGCAAAAGAAAAAAAACTAACCGTCCTCACCATGTTTTGTGTACTACAGCTCTTGTACATCGTAATCGCGCCGGACAGTTATCTAGAACACTGACTTCAGTGTTGCGACAATATTAGAAGCGCTGCAACCCCATGCGCCGGGTTCCGACTTTATATCCCTCAATGATTGCCTGTCTCCGTCTCCCACTGCATGCAGTTTGTACATTTGCAGCATGGTTTCAGAAGGGAATCTGTTGATAAAATTGGGACATGCAGCAACGTAACCTCCCGTAAATGGACACAACGTTGCTATACAGAATACGCGGAGTGTAATACGCTTCTTACCTGCGCAAATGTAACATTTGCATCGCAGTCTCAGGCTGCAAACAATTATTACGTTAGAACCAGAAAAAAAAATTCAGGGGGCCCTTTGCTGAACTAAAGTGCGGTGAGGTGAAAGCCTTTAGCGCGGTGTTGCTGCTTGTGTCACTGATGTGGGGTTAAGATGTTAATTAAGTACACAATTGCTTGTGAATCTTAAAGGCTGGAGACACTGCAGGCATTTGGGAGGCATCCATCTGATTCGACGCCCTTCTGCAAACACTCCCCAGCGTCCTAGACAAACAGAACTACATATGCGTTGGCAGGAAGTAGCGTAGTCGTTCGCACGCTTGATTGCGGAACGGAAGGATGGTAGAACTACTCTCTGTGTATTTGCATGCTTGCATTCATACTATTATGCTCCTGCAAAAGTGATGAAACCGTTTGCTGTATTAGTTGCCGGCGGCGACACCATAACAAAAAAGTAAAGACTTCGAACGATGATTCCTTGTCAATGCACTGCTATCAGTGAGTGTTTGCGACCCGATTTTAGGATAGTGTCTCGCTTGTGAGAAGAATTCGTTCTTAACTCACTCTGAAATCTTTTAACAAAAAAATAACTAAACAGATATCCTCACTAGAGAGAATTCATGGGTAAGCATTTACCCTTCATCTCGTTATGAGAAGCTGAATTCGCGTTCTTGCTTGTATCATACTCTTTTCAAATATTTTTGCGTGTATATTGAATTTTTTCTTTGTTTTGTGCCTTGTTATGAACGCTGCCAAGCTGCAGACGTGACGGACGTTCATTAATATCGTGTTGGCTGCAGCAAATAGCGCGTGCTTTTTTTTTCTAATGTATACAGATTTTTCATTTAAAAGCCGTAAAAGATGCATCGTCTTGGTCCGTGCACGTGGATTGTGCGCCAAGGCGGACATTATGTCCGTGATAAAGTTCATTTAAAAGACTACTAATGAACTATAAATTCAAGGCTGTAAACATCGAAAGCTAACCAAGTCGTAAGAATTTTTTAATAGATACAAAGTCTTTAAAACGATCCAATTCCCAAAGTAACTCGCGAAATGCGCCGGTAGTAGCACATCTCCACTTTATGCCATGGGGATGAGTTTATCGCCGCAATACTAAACAGCGATACTTAATCGTCGGGCCGACCAGCTGCCTTCTTCTGTGCGCCGCGAGAGATTTGGGGAGGCAAAGCCGCTTGGATAGTGAGAATTACTCGCCCACATTCGACAGTACTAGTATAGGACTGACGCGCCTGACAGAGTTCCTGACAGAGACGCACAAAAATAAAAAAGGAAAACAGGAAGCACGGCAATAAAGTAGAAAAAAAAATGGCGAATAATAAATGGCGTCGGCAACCAGCTGAAGAAACATGGGCTGGGAATGAGGGGGACACATAGGTATTTGGCTTTTCCCGTAGCCGCCTTTGTCGCTTCGACTCAGGCGGCTGGAATGCGCGTTTTGACATGGATGGGTAATTTGAATACATTAGAACGCGTTCATGCACAGTGTCTGGTGCCGCACAAGCAACCTCTGTGCAGTCAATAATGACCTGACAGTCTGCAAAATGCGGCTTAAAGCTTTCTGGCATCATCATCTGATTAGTTGATCGTGAGGGCCAATATATAAGGGGCCTCAACTTTTCGTGCAAAACATTCAGCACGGAAAAGAAATACCTAGAACAGGTGGTCCTGTGAACACCAAATAATACTGCCAGAGAACAGTATGATAGATTTAGTTTTAGCTTCATTAAAAACAGGAGAAGTTTGTTTGAAGCACTAACTATCTCCTCAGATCTGCGTGCTTTAAAAGATTCAATAACTATTCCTCGTAGCTTTTCAAAGACTGGGACTGAAATGCCTCCAATCGATTTGAGTATGTCTGCAGCCTTGTCTTCGCTACAAGCTGCAAGTGTCTCATAGCCTTGAAAATTTGGAGTGTTCGAGTTCGACACCACTACATTCATCGGGTCACATGCAGTGTCTTTCAGCTCTGTTGTTGTGCCCCAGGAAGCATCTTTGGTGCTCTTCTTCATAGGAAGGACGGCCTAATGGAAATTCAATTCATATGTTAATTTTCACAATTCTTCAAAAACAAGAAAAATAAATTGTGTGCCTCTAGCATGCAGAATCAAGAGACATACGGTAGATATGTCCATGAAATTAGGAAATTGAAACAGAAGGAATACAAACGGAAAAAAAGAATATAAATTCGGGTCAAGAAAATGGTGAGTAAGATATCAAAACTATGAGATATGGCCGCCCTTAATTTTAAATTTCTGTGCATGAGGCAACTTGTTTTTGCCTGAAATTAAATCTCTTCAATCCACACCTTTCGCGCACAGAAATAGAATCATGCAGTGTGCCACAATGATAAACAACCAGTCACTTACTTGCGTCTCAGCATTGCAGTCTTGCATGCAGCAAAAGAACAGGCTTGGCATGTCAAGTTCTGTTTTCTATGCACAAGGGTCTGTTTGCAATCCGACCTGTACAATGTATAAAATGTGGAACCCTTGTTATTTTAAAACCTCAGTAATGAGCCATTTAAATGCAAGTCAACCAAATCACAGCAACGCAGTTCCCTATGCCATCGTGTGGCACCCCAGCCATGGTGCAGTGTGACAGCAGCAAAAATAAGAATCAAATGATTTTATGTTTATCACATAATGTGAATAAACATGGAGTCAAGTAATCAGCACAGAAGACTACAGGCCTGCTATACTTGTCGTCACTTTGATCAGTTCTTGGCAAGACTTATTACTTAATGCTTGAACGCCAGCTATCAATTTCTCATATTTAGCATTCAGTGACGCAGCATCAAAATTGTCATTTGTTTCATGCATAAAGTTTTCTGATGCAGCAAGAAATTACTGCTACAAAGGTGCATCAGTAAAGCAGCCCGGCAGTGAAACCGGTTAAAAAATTAGTCTCTCAGGTGCATGAGTAAGTGACAGCTGTGGTGTAGCAGTAATAATTGCTTTTCTCACTAATGACAAAGGGCAATTCATATACAGACTCTTGCCGCTTCTTGACATTTAAAGATAAACATCCATTTGCAGCTATGAAAGAAATTGTATTTACACTTCTCTTTTCCACCTCCATACTGCAGTCATCCATGGCATCCTCAAGTGGTGGGCTATCCGAAGGAACGCTGTCCTCCTTTTGCTCACGTGCACGCAACCTGCAACCATAACAAAACAAAGTCCTCTCTTATATAGTAATGGCCTTTCCCCAAGGAACAGCAGTTCTGATATATATAGCTATGCACAGTAAATGGGACACTCTTCTGTATGCACAAATTGTGCCTTTCTTACCTTGTGCCTCCGCCTGCATGATAAAATAGACCTCTGAGCTGAACACAGACCACAAAGTGCAATTAAGTTCCTATTCCCTCATCACATTGCCAAGAAATTTCTTTGATAGTAACGTAAAGCAGAGGATGAAGTGAATGTAAAATAATTTACAATCTTGGCGGGTACTGCCTTCTAGACAGGGATTGTATGTATAGGTTCTTTGAGATCCAGCAGTTATTTTTAACCACCTATGTTCTTTAACACAATTTCGTGGAATGTGCCAGAAAGTCTGAATAATCTTGTCATTAAAATACTTGTCTTAAATTAAGCAACAAGCAATTGTAAGCTACCAGTGCCATCAAATGACAGTGGTGGTTTAGTTAGTCTCATTTTCATACACTTACTCCTGCATACCACGGCTTTGTGGAAATACCAGAAACAAGCACATTTATGACGCTGCAGCTCTACCCGAGTTGTCTCCCATAAGGGAGCAGAAAATATCTATTGTCAAGTTTATTTTTACCTTTGATACCTCTTTGAACTTCCAGGCTTTGGGCATCTGTACCCATTTGGGAATATGCTGGGAATGTATGCAGGACTTCTCGGATCATTTGACCTCTCGCCGTGTAGAAAATGTTTGCTGCAGATCCTGGTGTTCTTCGTAGGCTCCCATGGGCTGCCATCCTCTCTACAAGATCCATTAGATAACAGAAAGGTGCATGAACTAAGCAATTAGTTGAAAGGGCACATGACACAATATTAACAGAGTGAAATCAAATGCAAAGCCAGGCAATAAATATTGCTGGTAAGTCACATGTTAAATTGAATTTTTTTTTTCAAAGTAGAGATGGTTTATCGAGTTTAACGTCACAAAAACCTCAGGCTGTGAGCGACTCCGCAGTGAAACACTCTGGATAATTTCAACCATTTGGGGTTCTTTAACGTGCACTAACATCGCATAGAAAACGGGCACCTAAGCATTTCTTTCGCGGCTAGGATTGAACCCAGGTCTTCCGAGTCAGCAGCCGAGCATCTAAACCATAGAGCCACCGCGGCGGCTTTCAGAGGCGAAACAAAACCGCAATAAAGCAGCATGAAAACATAGTGATTCATTTCATGCAAAAAAGAGAACCACGCATGCTAGAACTACTACAAGGGTTAATAAAAAACGAAGGTCTCACAGAGTTTACAACTTCTTTCATTGTGACCACAACGCGTAACATAGCCGGGGTAGAAAGATTACGCATTCACCGCAGAACAAATGTTTCGAAGTTCAGGCGGTTACTGTTACCGCGAAGTCATGCTAAAAGCATTCAACACAAATGTTGTACGCCCTATCTAAAGCTTTTAATGCCCACAGGTGTCACGTTGATGCTTAGTTCTTGAAAGGCACCGCGACCTTGTTTTTAACATGGAGCATTTTGTTCAAACCATCTAAGCGCAATGAGCACATCACAGCTTCGCTAGCGATTTTAACTGTTGACGAGGCGATGTTTAAACGGGGAAGCGTTCGCTAAAGGTCAAGCGCTTCAAGCAAGACAAAAAAGAAAAGAAAAACGATCGAACGCTGAAGCAAACATAGCGCGGTTTCTCACCTTCTGCGTCGTACAGCCGCGATCCATCGCCGCCGTCGCTCTTGCTCGTGAGGCAGGACCGGAAACTTATAGAAGTGCGTTCCTGGCGAGTTTTTGTAGGTATTCGAGCAGCCAGCTACGCAGCAGTTGTTTCTCGACATCGCTGAGGGCTGACAGCAGCGTTAATTACAATCAAGAACACCCGCACGACCGCACGCGCGTGGACATGCATAGACGCTGGCGGGAACAGCGCCCGACCGAGCCCGCCTACACTTCGCGGTGTTGGCGACAGGCGGCGCTACCGGCGTTTTGCTCACGGCGTATACCGAATTTAGTATTATTCCCCTGCTACACAGGCGCTTCGAATGCCTTCCAACCTAATGTCATTCGACTCGACTGCCGAACTTGCGCTGCTACATGAAGTTTCTCAACGGCATACGGTTCGGATGACATTCGAGTCGACGGAGCTTGGCGGAGACATTCCCGATTTTGGAATGCCGTCGAAACGCGAACGCAGCCCGAACCGACCAATAGGCGTTGCCGCCGCCATCGCTTCGCCCCGCCCACAGCCGCGCGAGTGCTTTCGGCTCTGTGGCTGCTCATTTTGATACCTGCTGCTCGCTTTTTCCTGCTCTTTGCTTAGCAAATAGCTCGTGTTCTGTCTACGTAAGTGCTTGAAGATAACAGTGCACCAAAGAACATTTACCGCGTGACTATGAAATTTCTCCAGCAGTGTGGCGATGAGGACGCCTGCGCGCATATACTATTGTTTACATCGCTGCGTACGAACAGCTAGCGCTTGTTTGCATGACTTAAAGCACATTCTGCGCTTTAGTTCTATTAAATAATCTCATCTTTTTTGTACTGGTTGTACCCGTGGCTTGTTAAGGCAGTGCGATAATCTGTGGGAGGAAGCGCCGATACGATCGCTCGCCTGAGAAACACTGGACAGCTGGGCTACTGACATCGTGTACGATCGGCGCTTGTCGCTAATTGTCCCGACTTCGTCCGACGCGATCAGTAGTTTATTTTAAACTGCTTTATTCAGAAGTTTGATTGGGGACCGTTCGCGGTAATTGAAAAGGCATAACTTGTTATCCACAAAATAGCAACGGCGACGACTGCTGCTGGTCGTAAAGCAGTGCTCGGCGGTTCGGGTCACACCGGCGCTTCCCGTTCATCGTATGCGCGCCCTGCGATGTGAGCAATAGTTGATTTGAGGTCACTGTTGTCAAAACTACGCTCGTCGATCATTTGCGTTCGCTCAAACTTGTGAATTCGCTGTTCACAAGCGCCGAATTCGAAGAAGTAACCCTGCGGACTCGCTAGGCCTAGTCGTCGCGGAAGGGAAGGGAGTCGCCGTCGATTAAAATTAATTTGGCAAGCGCTTATAGCTGGTGAGGGTTCGAGTGTGCACATGTGAAATATACCCCTTCCTTTCGCTTATTAACAATATGGATAAGGTAGAAGGGCGAATATATTCACCGGTCGGATTCCTCGGTGTCGTTGGCCTCAAAAACTTCTCTCACTAGAGTCATATATGCTGCTGTTGACCGTGATAGTGTCGTTGTCGCACTAGTGTGACCACCGCGTCGTCGTCATCGTACACTGAAAACGAGCTGAGGAAATTTGAAATGCGTTAGGAAAGTGTCGTGTAGCGCCGCGGAAGTCCGTCGAGTCCGAATGCCATTCCAAGTTGCGAGTGTCATTCGACTCAGGTGTCATTCGAACGTGCCCGTGTAGCACAGGTATTAGCCTTTCTCGCGATTGCCAAGGACGATTTCTATTAGCGTTTGTCGTGATGACGCTCTGCCGCCTTCATAGTAGCAGCAGCATTTTTTTTTGTTTCATAGAGATAACATGCCAATTTTCCTCGTAATAAGGTGCACGTGCGCTTGCGGATCTTATAAACCTAATAAGTACCACAACAGATCAAATCCTGAGACTCAGTTCCAGTTTCCCTACTTTTGGTTTCACCCCCCCCCCCCTCCCGCTATCTTCAGATAAATGAAATCGTTTCCTAAAGTATTGACAAAATGTCTCCATTTGTCTTTCATTTGGCGCAAAGGATACCTGATCCATTGGAAAGGGTACTCCGAATGGCATTGTACCCTGGAGCCTAAGAGGAATCTCAACGAGGCCTGTCTGCGCGAGTTCACATCCCCAAGGAAACCATCGAATCGACGCCTCCAGTCTGCCTCTGAAGACATCGTGTACGAAATTCAAAAAAAGCTGTCCAACTTCCGTCGATCAAGTGGTCTCCTGAAGGTGAAACTTGACCAGGACATTTATCGATGGGCTTTTCACGGGAAAGGCCAACCATTAGAAAAAAATGGCTACTCTGTGAGGAACAAGATTTCTCCAGGCTCCAACTTCCGTCTGCATGGTCGTTACAGGAAACGAAACTTGGGAACACGGTGGCGATTGAGTTTCCAATGAGAATTAAGGGTGGGGTAACACTTCAGAAGTCCTGCAAGTGGTTTCCTTGCGGATTTCCTCGTGAGACCTTGCAGGTTTTTATCGTGACAAAGATCATTGCTGGCGCATCGTAATACTGTGATAAGTGTTTATTCCCATGTAGTTCTACTTTTGTTCTATTTGTTTTGTTTTCGCGTTATTTTGGCTTGTTTTGTACAACGTGTCACCTGTTTAGCTCACTGAGTGTTACTGTCTCTATTCCACTTCTATGACTTCTTGTTCGTCAAATTTTCTAGTTTTTATTTAGTTTGTTGTTTAGAGCTCCACGTAATGGCCACGCCAGATAACCATATAATCTTGTCTGCTACCTTTGACAGTTGCAGTGTCACATTCACGCTGACCAATGAGACAGCTATAAAGACAAGACACGAGAAGGACCTTCTTCGAAAGACATACTTTGAAACTGTGCAATCATTTTTGCCCCCGAATGTAAGGCTTCCCATTATGGGTAAATATTTTGAAGACCGGTTTACGTCACTGTGCAATATTGCGGATAGGCGCTACAGGAATTTGACAGGCCGTGCGAAAGCGTCCATCTTAAAAAATAAAAAGGTTCATAAAGATTCACTTCGAGTCTCAATCTAGCCCACCTGAAACGAATACCGGAGAATCCATAGAGAACATCATAATTTCTGCTCTGCAAAAAGAACTCGAAAGAGTAGGAACAGTTTCAGAAAAGGACCTAAATGAGCTCAGAGACACCGTCTCTGCCTATAAGGCTAAGCTTCTTAACCTAGAGCAGGAGAATGAAAAGCTGAAATCCGAAAAAACTACAATGCTACTGAACAAAGGAATAATGGTCGGCGAGGGGTGCAAAAAAACAGACCGAAGGCAGCTTAATGCCGCTGGATATTGCATCGCGCAAGCACTTGACGATGTACTGGAAAGCTACGGCTTAGATGTATGCCAGCTTCTCGTAACTGGCTTAAAAGGCCTGCTGCATAAAGTAACATTCAAGGAAAATGGAGAAATTATTTGTAATTGCGGTGTAAAAACAGGTTTCTCCAGCAATGGTCAAGTTAACTATAATGCCCTTTCTTCTCCAAACAAACAAAGCTTGCGAGAAGTTGCAGCCCTTTTGGACGCACATTTTGTCAGTAACGTTTTCTGGGAGCACCTCTCCGCGAGCGTCCCTAATCTGCCTACCATAAGGCTAATAAATTCTTACAGAGAGCACCTAGATAGCAGGATTACTGTCTTCAAGACACCAGGTACCTCACCTGGCGCTCAGGTTTCATTTGAGGAAGACTTGGCGTTAGCTGCGCAAGAGCTAGCTAAAGATGTAGGCATAAGTGTGACAGAGATCTCCACCGAGGCACTGCTTTTGAAAATAGAGGGTGATGGCTGCGTTGTGAGTAGACGCACGACCTGGACAACATTATCATTCGTCATCATTTGCAAAACGCGGCAGCTACAAAGCCATAACCTTCATCGCCTTCTCGGTGTGGCGGAGATCTCGGAGGGTTATTTTGAAATAAGAGAGGCTTTTCGGGATTTGATAAAAGAAATTAATGTTGTCGCACGAAGGGGTAGCATATCTGTAGGGGACCCCGAGGTTCCGATTCGCATCTGTCTAGGGAAAGATTTGAAATTTTTGCTTGTTGTTCAGGGTCTGCAGTCTGCTGCATCACACTATCCTTGTCCATTTTGTCGAGCAAACCCACAGACAAGGTGCTCAGTTCTGACAAGTAACAGGAGCTTTAATGAGCCTCCTTTGATCCGCACTCTTGAGAACATGAAAGCTGATTGCTGCGCAGAGGCAAACGGGATGAAAAACGTGCCATTGTTTCACTTCGACTCTGATTTAATAATTCCTGATGTATTGCACATGAAATTAAGAATAGTTAACCGCCTTGTAGATGGATTGCTTTCAGAAGCAGAAGACAGAGATTACTGTGAAAAATTCCGCAACCCACGTTGTATGACCATACACGTTCAGGACATCGTTGAGGCCATAAATAACTGTTGGATTAAATTTCACGTCTGGGAAGCCAATGAAGGAAACAAGGAAAAAAACATTCACGTCGGTATCGGGGGGCGATTGTGAGCGCCTGCTGAAGGCTTTGCCGGAAAAACTGGCCGGGAAATTGCACCCTCAAACAGAGGAAAAAACTTTGCTCCTTTGGAAGCTTATGCGGAAAATTTTGTACCACCTGGAAAATGATGTTGAAGGTCGCAGCATAGGAAGATAAACCTCAGAATTCTTTCACACGTTCTTAGAATTAGGAGCCCAAGGTTGCAAAGGCTATGGTGGCGATAGAGCTACGCCGTACATTCATATTCTCGCGCACCACAGTTCCGCCAAGCACGAAAGGTTCAAGTGCCTTAGTTGGTTTTCAAGCCAAGGGTTAGAGAAAAAAAACGACGTGCTAAAGCATCTACACCGTTGGAAGTCTAACAAGTGGAATGCAGCAGCTGACGCTCTCAAGCTGGCGAAAAGGCTTGAAGTGAGTGAGAATATCAGACTAAGCCGTGCATATAAAAAGCGGGACCAAGAGTATTGGTTTGAGGGACTTATTCAAGAGACACGGGCGAAGAGGCTACGCTGTGCAGAAGAAAAAGTGAGCGAAGGAAACTGTCTACAAAATGTGGACGACATGGATGCAGGAGAATTGCGCATGGAGCTTCGGCCTATGGGAATGTCGACGAAAGTCAAATCAATAGAAAAACTTCGCAACCTTGTAAGGAAAGAAAGAGAAAAGCAATGATTGTAGCCATAGGAGGAGATAACAGTTATGTGGTGAGATGTGCCTTTTAGTTTTGCGTGTTTCCTCCTATATTTATAGTGCTGTGTTGTACCTCTAGTTTAGAAAGTGCATCACTGCTTGAAGATGAAGGGTACTGTTCCTGATTCCTTATGTAACCTGCCCCTAAAGGAGTGTTCGGTGTGTACTAAAAATAGTGTATTTGTATTATGTGACTGTTTACCTGCCATATATGCCCTGAGCAATTTTTTGGTGTAATATAAATGTGATATGTGTGTTTTGTAAGTATTGCCATTGTCGCTTTTAAAATGATCTTTTGGCTTGTCTTTTGCGTAAGAAAATTCTTTTATGTAAACAAACCATGGATAACCGATGTATAACGCAATCAGTACAGCTAAAAAAAAGTACTTGGGGGGGGGGGGGGTGCTTTGAAAATGAACATGCACACACGCCTTTAAGTTCTGCGGGGCTGCAGGAAAACATTTTGCAGCGAATTTAAGAAAACTGATTGGGCGTATCGGGCGTAGATCATATGATACTGGCATCAAGTGCACGATGTGCACAAACAGGCTCGAGAAAAGTGACGACAGCAGTACTACGCACATTCAATGCTATCATTTATGTTCATTTGTATGTCCTTCTTTGCTGACTCATTTTGTTTGACAACCGATTAAAAGTTTGCCTTGTTCTTTATTCTTTTCGCAAAGTATTGCTTCTTTTGTATGCCATGTTGCTGTGAAGTGTGTTTAGTTATATTCATATTCGTTACGTTTGGAGTGCATCGTTCTTGTTGTACATGTAACATGAACACGAGGTAATGACGCTATGTGATTCTGACTGTACACATTTTGTTTCCAAATGTTGTATAAAAAGTGTATAATAAAATATTTTATGTCGGCACTATAGCCCTTGTCCTTGCCTTTTTGCGGGGAAGTTATAACCCCTTCCGCACCAGCTATCAGATAGTGTGTCAAGTGCAAGTTTATTGACAGCGACGCCATGAAAATAGACCTATTACATTTGCTCGGTTTCCTCCCCAAAGGTGCAAAGGAGAAAAGAAATATAACCTCCAGTGCTTCGAATATTACTGTAAACGTAACAGATCACTTCCCATGAGTGTTATCGTTACGAAGGCTTCCCCTTCATTCATGGTAATTTGATGACATTGTGCTTTCCGCTACGTGCTATAATGACATCCCCGCCTGCTGTAATGACACCCCCGCCTATTTGATATTCTCATTAACTTTGTAACATAGAATGCAATTCGTGACTTATTTTATTGGTATACATTCCTTTTTAGCGTCTTGTTATTTTTGTTGCGCTCTACCTCTCTATTACAATTGTATTTGGTTTGATTTACCAAACGCTGCTGCTTCCAAAGTAAGCGATAGTGTTGTCCAGTGCAGTATAATTAGTTTTTCACGTGACCACAGAAATCAAAGCTGCTGCAGGCAGAGTAACCTGTGAACTGGGAAAAGCTACAATGAAATAATACAAATTCGTTCCATTACGGGCTATGAGGGACAGCGCACTGGAGCGCTTAGAACTAATTCGACCCCCCGGGGGTAAACAGCCGGAGCGTTGTTGCATTTCGCGTACGCTGAAATGTGGGCGTAGCGGCTAGGTTCCGAGCCGGCCTTATATCACCCGGCACCCTGTGCAAGACTTTGCCACCCCCCCCCCCCCCACCCGCCTCTCTCTCTCTCTTTGAATGTATTTGTGGGGGTGCTTCTCTTGATTTTTATTGGCCGTCCTAACGGGGGCACTTCTAGTTTTCATTCTTTTAACAGTCTCAATATAGTATTTGTACTGGCGTGGGCAGGACACTTAGTTGTTTTTATTTTTCTTCCCCCTCTAATTTATACCCCTTGACATCCTTTGATCTTGCTATTGGCGGTCAATTTTTTACACGTTTTCATAGCATTTTGAAGAAGATGAATCTTAAAAGCAAGCTGCTTGCGATAATGCAACTCATCTATTATACTGGTGAAATCGAAAAATTTATTGCTTAAAATGATTACAGCCCAGCCTCAAAGGACAGATGCAAACGTTCTTCAAAGGAGGCTCTCAAGACAGTCGCTTCAGACGATTGATATGACATCGCGAATAACCCTGTTAATCCGTGGTTAACCCTCTTGCACCTGGCGGCCCCTTGCGATGTCACTTTAGACAGACAGACAGACAGACAGACAGACAGACAGACAGACAGACAGACAGACAGACAGACAGACAGACAGACAGACAGACAGACAGACAGACAGACAGACAGACAGACAGACAGACAGACAGACAGACAGACAGACAGACAGACAGACAGACAGACAGACAGACAGACAGACAGACAGACAGACAGACAGACAGACAGACAGACAGACAGACAGACAGACAGACAGACAGACAGACAGACAGACAGACAGACAGACAGACAGACAGACAGAGAGATAGATAGATAGATAGATAGATAGATAGATAGATAGATAGATAGATAGATAGATAGATAGATAGATAGATAGATAGATAGATAGATAGATAGATAGATAGATAGATAGATAGATAGATAGATAGATAGATAGATAGATAGATAGATAGATAGATAGATAGATAGATAGATAGATAGATAGATAGATAGATAGATAGATAGATAGATAGATAGATAGATAGATAGATAGATAGATAGATAGATAGATAGATAGATAGATAGATAGATAGATAGATAGATAGATAGATAGATAGATAGATAGATAGATAGATAGATAGATAGATAGATAGATAGATAGATAGATAGATAGATAGATAGATAGATAGATAGATAGATAGATAGATAGATAGATAGATAGATAGATAGATAGATAGATAGATAGATAGATAGATAGATAGATAGATAGATAGATAGATAGATAGATAGATAGATAGATAGATAGATAGATAGATAGATAGATAGATAGATAGATAGATAGATAGATAGATAGATAATGTTTATTTGAGTGTGCCTCAACAGCCAAGTGGCCTAAACGAGCGCACACTAGGTCAGATACATCAAAAACACCACTTCAAAAGATTTAAAAGCAGGCACGAAAACAACAATTAGGCAAATATGTCCATGTCATTAAACGTTTAGTTATATAAGATTTGTAAACGAGTCATTGGACAGATGGCGTGCAAATCGGTATAAAATGTGTCGAAACATTTTGCAGCTTTTGCATGCGGCACACGAAAATTCAGCGACATCAGTAAGGTCCCACAGTTAATGTAACCGCGCACGACGTTTTGCAGAAACTGCATGTCACATATGCGTCGCCTGTCGACAAGGATAGACATATTGAGGTCTGCCAAGAGAGAATCATAGTCGTAGAAACGACGGCGACCGATATATCTATCATAATAGATGCGTATGAACTTACGCTGGACATTTTCAATTTTCGTGCAATAGGCGACAGATACGCTATTCCAGGCTACTGACGCGAACTCAAGACGCGGTCTCACAAGGGCACAGTATAGAGTGCGTAGACATTCGTGCCGCCGAAATTTTTTTGTTAATCTAGAGATAAGACCAATATGCCTCAATGCGCGTAACACAATTGAATTTACATGCAGTCTAATATCAAGCTTTGAATCAACAACACCAAGGTCTCGTACATGAGCCACGCGAGAAATCTCACCCGCCAAAAGTGTGTAATCAAACGTAACTGTGTCGCGTTTCCTAGTTAGAGACAGAACGGAAGTCTTCTTAATATTCAGTTTTAAGCGATTCATCAAACACCAATTCTCAACGTTGTTAATGTCAGCTTGCAATTGGCGGCAGTCCTCAATATCTCCAATATTACGGAATAATTTGAAATTATCTGCGAAGAGCAAAATTCTCGAGTTCTTGACATGTAACGGCAAATCATTAATAAACACTAAAAACAACAGCGGTCCTAAGTTGGAGCCCTGAGGCACTCCCGAAGATGACAGAAATTCGTTGGACACACAGCCGGAAAATCGTACCATGTTACGGCGGCTGCCAAGGTAGCTTTTGAGCCACCTGCAGCATATGGGGCAAAGTCCGTATCTTTCCATCTTCATCAGAAGTACCTCATGGGAAACTATATCGAAAGCTTTAGTCATGTCAAAGTAGACTGCATCTACCTGACAACGATTAAATACATGTGGCCCAGTATAATCAAGAAAGCTGCATAAATTCGTTTCCACCGAGCGACCTTTCAAAAAACCGTGCTGCAGAATCGAGATCTTCTGTTTGAAGTATGAGCCCATGCGTTCGCACATAATCATTTCAAAAACTTTCGCAAAAGAAAAAATTAGTGACACGGGACGAAAGTTGTTTACATCACAAGCATCGCCAGACTTGAATACAGGAACAACTACTGACAACTTCCAATGACGAGGGAAAACACCAGTTCGCAACGATAAGTTGAACAAATGCGCCAAAACAGTGCCGAAAATGTCAGCGCATCCTTTGATTATGAAGCTGGGAATTTCATCAATTCCTGTTGAAAGTTTTGGCTTAAGTTTCTGAATCGCCGAAAGAACCTCATGCTCGGTGACAATATCATAAGCTAAACAGTCAGCGCTGTCTTCAAGAGTGATAACAGCAGTTGTGTTATCATGGCGCACAAAACAAGAGCTGAAGTGATCAGCAAAAGCTTGGCACACATCTTGATGTTTAAAACAGATGCCATCGCGCGTCTTTATCACAGCAGCACTAACCTTATCATTTCTTTGCTTGCGCACAAAATCCCAAAAACTGCTTGGTTCCTTTTTAAAGTTCTGTTCGAGAAGTCTGTGGTAGTCGGCTTCATCACGTGCAATCAGCTTTTTCACAATTTTTCTGAACAATGAATATCTTTGGTACCAATATCCACTTTCTGATTTCACGTAGAGTTTGTGATACTTCTGTTTTTTCTTCAAGTAATGTCTCAAATCGTGCGAAAACCAGCATGGAAATCTACACTTCTTCTATTTACGGTGAGGTATACATTTTTTCATTATACCTTGTACAGTTGATGTAAGTAGCTCAACGCCTGTGTTTACATCCTCAGTCTCAAGCAATTCTGACCAGTCGTAGGCCAGAAGATCATTGTACAGCCTAAGGTAATTGCCATACGCGTATCTAAATTTTTCTGGCACCATCTCACGCACTGCACGAAACGACAAGAAGAACGACAAGGTAAACGGGCAATGATATTTGTCTACTAGAACAAGAGGATCGCGCACCGCTTGCACGCCAAAAAGAGGCACATTAGATAAAATTAGGTCTAAAATGTTTCCAGCACAGTTCTTCATTGTATTAAATTGATATAAACCATGAAAATTACTAAAATCAATTAAACATTCGGCTTTTTCTCGAGTTGCTGTGCAGTCACTAGTGACCAAACCAGTGGACCAATCGACCTTAGGAAGATTAAAGTCCCCGTAGATGTGAACCTTGTACTTCAAAAAATCAATTTTTTCCCCAATATCCAAAAAATGATCGTTAAAAACGTTAGGAGCAGAATTGGGTGGAAAGTAGTAACAGCCGACTAGATAGTGCGATTTGTCACACGTTGGAATTTCCAACCACACACATTCTTCGTATGTCTCTAGGTCTGGTCTCCTAAATGCATTTAGCACAGAACGGCAGGCTATCAGAACTCCGCTTCCGTATTTAATCTTGTCAGAGTACACCCTATCGGCCCTGAAAACAGTGTATTCATCTGAGAAATAACACGCACTTGAACATGATGAGTTTAGCCACGTTTCCGTCAGGCACATAATGTCGTACTCACATTCGTATGCATTCGCGAAGAGAGCTTCCCTTTTAGTTCGCAGCCCTCTCGTGTTTTGATAATACAGCCTTATTTCCTGAGCCATTTTCGGATCTAGTTAGAGCACCATTAGGGTCATCAAAGCGCCGTGAAGACCACAGCTTTCCATAAAAAGGGCGAAATACGCAACCATCAGGCCACACTTCCGGTTTGCTCACAAGTTCAAATAAATGCTCATCCATAGAAACGTGAAAGGAGCAATATGTATCGTACTTAGTTTTCAGTTTTGTGCAAGTAACAACCTTGTCACCTACTGTGTCCGCCAAAAGTTCCTGTATGTCCGACGCCGTTGTTGTCGGGTCCAGACGAGAAACAAATAAGCTTTTCTTCGCCGGTAGTCTGGGCGCTACTTTAAGCATGGACTGCTTAGCTGTGCCAAACGTTGCTCGAGGCCGAGGTGGTTGGCTCTCCGCTTTCGACGGGCGTTGCAGATGAGTACTCTGGTCCTGAGCAGAAGGCTTCGATGGAGGGGCCGACATTCCAACAGGCGGATTTGCCGCCACGGCTGAAGCGTAGCTGGGAGATTCCGAGCAGTCAAAATGCGAGCACTCACTCTGGCTGACGGTACGAGCAGACGCACTCAGGCCATTCAAAGCCTCACGCAGGAGCGCGTTTTCCGCACGGAGCTGTCGCACCTCATCAGTTAACGCATCCATTCGACTAGCCATTTCTTGTAGCATTAAAACAACACTCGGGGAAGCACTGATGGAATCTGAGTCTTGAAAATCAAGGGAAGAGCGCTGCACTTCGGGGGACGTTTCTGTGTCGCCGGCTCCGCCGCTAAGCTCTGCCGCCGAAGGATCACGCCGCTTCACGCAATGAACACATTTGTACTTGCTGGCACCTGATTCCATGAGGATGTTGTATTCCTCGGCCTCTATGTTGATGCATTTGCAGTGAAAACGCTGACTGCAAGACGCGCACGGCAAAAACTGCTGCCTACCACGAATGGGCTGGGAGCAGCGCGCACATGCGTCCGCATCGGGCGCCATGATAGCAGGGTGAGCAAAAGGTGGGAAGCGCTCTAATATGAGGAGTGTTGACTGTTCGCAACTTTCTGTGCAGAATTAAAACTGCATTCGACTTGCTTTTGTTTCGTAAATGATGGGAAAACGCTCCGAAGGTCACCTTCAAGCCTTAGCTAGTCAATTAACTGAAGACTCTGATCGAATACACTGGCTACAGCTAAACGCAAGATGAAGTGTCCCCCTTTTCGGAACCTACGAGCGCCCGCCAACCTGACAGCCTGTGAGCTGTGTAGCTTACGCTGGTTCAGCGCGGCACGCAGTTTGCTCAGGAGATTTAAAACCTCGCTTAAAGCAAAGGAATTGCACGCTGCTGTGTGCGGTGGAGGTGCGGGAGAATTAACTGCGATATCATGACAATCGGCCGACGGAGCAGCGTAGCAGCGACTGGCAGCGTAGCGGCTGGCAGCGTCGCAAATTGCGACAGCCACCATATTTACCATTTATATATACCGTTATGCACTGCTTCCTTGATGACGTCCATGTAAAAGCGCTTTTTCGTCGCACAGAAGTGGACACAATTAAATTCACCAATTTGTTTGCAAAAATGGAAAAAAGTTGGCGGTATCTGTAAAAGCGAAGTTTCGTACCTCAAAAGCGAAGCCTCATTTTTTCAGTTGTGTTACACAGGATGGATCCCAGCAATACATCATGCATGCATATTACAGAAGTCAGAATGAAAGAACAGCAAAAAAAAGTCGCCAATAGCTGCAGCAATAAAAGTATGAATAGTGATCATGCGTTAAATTTTTCAATCATACATTCATACTCATATATTTTCTATAGAAACGCGCACATTAATTAAAATTAGTTGACCAAAACAAAAGGTTCTGAACCCAGGTTAGAACTCTAAGTGCAAACTCGAGTCACCATATTCGGACAACGCTAGAGTCACTAATTTGAAAGCATTACAGGTGAACGTGACAGTAACAACCTGATCGTCTGTCTAGGCGCTACTTGCTTCTAGACTCCAAATTCTGTGTTCTGCCCGACAACAGCTTAACAGCTTCAGAATGTTTCTGAGTAAAGCTATATCAAATTTTCTTAAATATTAAAAGAATGAACTTAACCATTTATATCCGCGAATACTTTTTGATGCCGGCCGTTTGAATGCCGCTATGCTCTTTAAAAGTAACAAGAAAAGCTAATATTCAGGCGAGCTAGCTCTCATGCCCTAATATATCATGATCACACGCCCCAATAAACTTTTTAGATAATAGCAAAGGGCTGACAATTTGCAAAGTTGCTCCACGACAAGCATATATGAACAGCCGCAAATACTTTATGTAGCTGCGTTAATGCATGGTCATCGTAACAACCTTCTTTATTTAAAGCTCCGGTCGAGACACTGGGTTCGAGCTCTAACATGTGTTCTTGTCTGCAAGGCAAAAGTCACCCGATAAAAAGGTAAGCGTCGAAATGAACGCAACTTCAGCAGTCCGCACCATTTCTGCAGCGTAGCTCGCTACCGGGCGCTATCTTTCATATTTTAGGCAATATCAGGTTTCAATTAAAAGGCCTCAGGAAGCTTCTTGATCAAAGCTATGCCAGATCGTTGCACACCATTTTAAACACCATATATTTGGGTACCTAAAACCGGGAAGCATTTTCGATATCTATCCGTGTTACGGTGCTATACAGTTTCAAAGTCTGGAAAAATGCCAAAACTTTGGCCCCCTCCCGTAGGCAGCATCATATAATTTTCAAACGCGCTGGGAAGCTCGTGTATTAATAGCACAGGACTGAAACTTCGGCACATTCCTCAGCTAAGTGTATTATACACAAATCCCCGAAGCATTTTTTGTAGGTGCTTTTGTTCACGTTTTACGATTTTTTTTGTAGCCCTTCCCATTCAGTTACGATCCCTGTCGCCGCCACTGCCGGTAGATGGCGCAAGTATAGATGTCCCAGAAAGCTGGGCATGCCGCTATATGCTACTTCACAGATCATCGGGCAGTCTTCGTCTATGTCAATCAAAATGAATAAAAGATATGTATGCCCAATGCCTGTCATTGCTAAACATACAGTGACCACAACAAGCTCAGCCAGGGAAACGTACCTCTCACTACGTATATCCTGGCACAACGAAGCTAAGCCACTGCGAATTTTTTTCTTTGCAGCTAACCTGCTTTTCTACGTCACTACACCCATTGCACGAATCTGGATTTCCAGTCGCACATATGCGGGGTTTTCCTCCGAATGGGAGCATTAATACTTCTGCTTTAATAGGTGGTGGTGCAGGTAAAAAACTTTACTTAGCGAAGGCCAAAAAAGAAAAGAAAATTATGACGCTCCTACTCCGTGCGTGGCTTCACTGCTACCGGTCGGGGCCTCCATGTCATGCCTGGCGGCGACTTCCGCTGGCCAGGTCGTAAGCCGTAGTCGAATATACGGCTCCGAGCTGGCCAAAGCAGCCTCCCACAGCTGCGGGCTGTTTAAGTGCCAGGAGGCAGGGGCCGATTGGGCCGGACATGAATAAAGAATGTGACCATAGTCTGCTCGGGGATGGCTGCATAATCTGCATTCCGGTCAGAAGGCACCGGGGTGAATAACACGTTCAATGCGTAGCCCCTTATCATAGTTTTGATCTCTTTGTGTCGTGGCTCACCGGTGGGTCACCCGATGCTTTCCGCGGGTGCGGTGTGACACACCGGTGAGGAAAACTTCTGAGGCTGTTTTTTCAGCCTGCTGAAAGATGGCTCTACTGGCATTTTCGGTCGCAGCTTGCGCGGGCTAATTCAATCATGTATGCTAGCGCAGAAAATCATCATGTGGTTCACTTGGCCCGTGCATTTCCAGTAAGTTGCTTCCCCTGGGGCCGCATTTTATAGGAATCCATTGTTCATTTTCCGCTCCATTTCGCCTGAAGGAATCATCGGACGAAAGCAGCAGTCCACCAATCACAGAAATGAAAAGCAGCAGATACCCGCGTTGACGATAGCCTTCGCCATTCGTTGCGCGCTGTAGTTCAATATGGGCTGCAAGGTGCATCCAATAGTGAGGTCCGGTCGCCAATGCTCCGATGGTCAGGCCGCTTCCCACGGATGTTTGAACGGCACGGCTACGTCATCGAACAATATGGCCTTATGTAGAGGACCAAATGGATCATAAAAACAAAATGGATAATGGATCCTTGTAGCATACGGCATCTGGAGAATTTATCGAGTCATTTATTACGGCGACTCTGCTCGCTTCATCTCCAGTGAACGTGACTGAAGCGCGTTCTCAAGGATGTCCTTGAAAAACGGCGCCCTTTCTGTCTACAAAATTTCTGCTTTATGTAACTAGAGCGCGGCCAAGAGTTTCGGTCGTTCTGGTCCGAATAAGTGCCAGAGGTGCTTGTTGCTCTCGCACCCTCGATTCTTCTTTCTTTTCCTCAGCGTGCACAAGTTTCCACAATGAAGAGTTTGTGTTTTGAAGCCGTTGCCTGCTACGTTTACTACCAACCGACCAGCTCCCCTATGTGGGGCGACGCCACGTGACCCTGCGTTTTAGCATTCACTAAGCACGAAGACTCAAGAACAAGACCTCAAACTTGACATTTTATTGAAGTGCTTCCAGAACAATTTTCCAGATCAAAAAAAAACAGTTCAAATTGCAGCATTTGCAACTAAACGCCTTACGTGCCACCAGCTCGCATTGTCTAAAACGTAGTCTATGTTAAGGAGTTCTACTCTTGCAGAAGATTGAAACATAGCTAACATAAATGGTCTTCCCACGTAATTTGCGCAAAATGTAAAAACTTTGTTTGCCAATACCTTTGCCTGATCTGGACTTCTGCGAGCTCTCGGCGATGCGTAGCATCCAGTACATCTCCTTCGGACAGACCGTGCAGGTCCATCGGCCTTTTCCAACGTATGGGCGCGCTTTGTTCCGCGTGTCCTTTCGTCTCAATCTGAGCTGTGGCGAAGAGTGCGCGTGCCAACTCCTCGCGGAATTCGATGATTGGCGACGTTTTACCGTCCACTATTGAACGGACAACCCATGCGCCCAAAACTGCACTTCCAATTAACGATGAGCTCCACCGCAGCTTTCCTATACCACTTGACCCCTTTCCGTAGGCAGTAGCAGTAGGACGTCATTTGGTCACTGTAGTCTACGCCCATTTTCGCCACGTTGTAGTCGAAGACTGTGCGCGGTTTCATGATCGGCTCACTCTTTCTCGTTTTTTCCGGTATCAACAAGGCTGGCGTCATGCTCAGCAACAATTGTCATCATGAGAACGGGCCGTTTAGCCAACCACTTAAGCACCTTTACGCGTTGTGGGATTCAAGACCAACGACTTCCCTTTTTTTTACTGCAGTTTGTGTAACTTCTTTCAGAAGCCCCTTTCGGTTCGATCGGAGACTGCCACATAAAAATGTATCATCTTTCTACAGGCGGGACGCAAGCTGTATGCTCGCGTAGAAGTTGGCGACAAAAAGTGTGCGACCACAGCCGGTGAAGCCAGCCATCAAATTTACTACTACTTCTTCGGCATGCCCCATGCCCGCTATGGCACCAGATTTTCCGGCATATATTTGCACTTTCAATGTATAGCCCTCCTTCCTGCAGGCCTTGTATAGCTTGACTCCATATTTGTGGGCTTTACCAGGGATGTATTGCCTAAAGGCGAGGTGCCCACGCCACGGAATCATCGTTTCGTCAATGACAATGTCTTTGCCTGGCTCCAATACTGAGCAGAAATTACGATTTATTTTTTTCTATCAAGGGTCGAATACGATAGAGATGATCCTGCTGTGCGCTCGGTTCCTCGTTATCTGCGAAATTCCAGAACATTAGTAGAAGCAGAAACCGGTCGCGGGCCATGTTCTGGCGAATGCAGTTTACGCCGTACAGATCGCTTCTTGCCCAGTAGTGCTGCAGATTAGGAAACCTTACTAGACCCATGCAGATCAGTACACCAACGAACACTTTCATTTCTTGCACGTTTGTCTCCGTCCATTTCTTCACGCGCAATTTCTCTAGTAGGACGTTCGAGTCTATGTACTGCTTCCCATTCCTGTTTTTCTCATGAACCATCATGTCAAAAATGTCATCAGTCAAAAAAAGAGAAAACAAGCTCAAAGAATCGCTGCTAGTCGGGCGGTTTGATTAGCACAGGAGGGCTCGAATACTACATCGTTCTAACTCAAGTCGTTATCGCATTCCAGCTTGCGGCAAGTAATGCAGCCAAATCATCACCATTTTCCGAATCCTCAGATACAGCTTCACCGCAAACGCTTGAATCACCATCCCACAGTTCAGAAGAACCTTACAATACCTTTTCGAGGCTGTCGTCGTCGCTGCTTGAACACTCAACGTTCGATGGAGCAGAAGTTGTGCCGTACGAAGTGGATGGCAACGTATTTGGGCTGCAATGTGTCCCGGGGGCTCCGCTTCCACCGCAGGGTGTTTTTTTCTGGTTTTCTGTACCTCCGTCGAATTTTTGACAGTCCATCACGATTTTTGAATGCTCGTAAAAAATGCAAAGCACAAGGATGAGCACCACGAGGCTTGGCACTGAGAGTGAACCAAGTTATTGCGAATAGGACAGACTACTTCTTCAGCTAAGCTCTTGCACTCGTTGCGAGCGCTTTTCAAAAGTGCGTTGCGCATGTGGAAACAGCCCGAACAAAAGGCTGGAGCGGGTACCTGGAACATTTTCTGCGCCGTTTCCTGATAGCCGTCAGCTTTATCATCAGATGCATTGCAAGCGCCAATGTCAATAAATACCAGCCCCAGTCAAAACGCACTACAGGATTCTAAGACAGAAAATTTCTGTAGTCTGTAGTCTTGTCGTATTTTGGGCACGTCTTGTGTAGTCTGTCTTGTCTTCTGTATTCTGTATTGTCTTTTGTAGTCCTGTCTTCTGTAGTCTGTCTTGTCTTTTATAGTCTGTCTTCTGTAGTTTGTCCTCTCTTTTGTAGTCTGTCTTGACTTCTGTAGTCTGCCTTGTCTTCTGTAGTGTGTCTTGTGTAGTGCTCGTACACTGTGTAACAGATGTGTCACCTGTCAATTAACACAGAATTTGTGTTCTGGAGTAGGCAATGCACAAGAATGCACAGCTTAATGGTCGCCTGTCAATTAACACAAGCTTTGTGCATTCCAGAGTAATTCGTGCACAAAACCACTAGAATTGAAATGAAAATGATCAATATTTATTTACTGTTTCGTGCTCTTTTTCGAGCTTGCTGATGCATGCTGTCCAGCGTTGTCCTGGCCGCAGGTTCCTAGATACATCGCCCATGAGCCAAGAAAAGTGGTTTTTGTCTTGGCTGAAAAAAAGAAAAAATAGAGATCACCGCTGCTACCTGCGCAAAAAGAATGCGAAAGCGTTGACGCCTCCTCGACACTGGTCGCCTTTCAAATTTGGCGCCATGGTTGTTTTCTCGTTGACTTGATTGGTTATCAATTAACTCTTATTTTACCCTCATTTCATCCCAGCAACGATTTCGAGTTTTCAGTTTTTCCTCCATGGATCGTTCCTGCCCACTCACTGAATACCCGCCCAGTCTAATCACCCGTTCATTGCCTTTCGCTTCTCAATAATTACCTAATTGCCTCTAATTTATCATTCTGTTTTATATCCCCTGGTTAAGTATAGGACACTTATCACTGGTCACGTGATTGCTCATTTCGAGTTTTCAAACTTGGCGCCAAGCTTTGGCTTTGTCCATACTTCCAGTTTTTCAAACGGCACTACGCTGTGGCTCCACCTACTTCCAGCGTTTTCAAATTTCGCGGCACTTTTTCTCTGGCCCAGCCACTTTTTGGACATTTTTGGCTGTAGATAATTATCAGATTATGAAATTTTCTTTTCGAGCAGCATCCTCACATCATCCTCTGCCAATTACACAACCAATCGTATGATGCTATCTCTTCTGAGTTGCCCACAACTGCTGCGGACACGATCCCCGGCAACATAGCCTAGTAAACTTCACTTTATTCAAAATGTTGTAATACTGAACAAGGCTTATGACTGGCCGAGTTGGTACTGACTCACCTTAAAACCAGCCAGAACACACAAGAAGACATGAGCTCAAGAGGCGGGACTAACAAAACTTTAATTGAAGATTTTGATTATTTGATTTGTGAGGGTTTAATGTCCCAAAGAGACTCAGGCTATGAGGAACGCCGTAGTGGAGGGCTCCAGAAATTTCGACCACCTGGGGTTCTTTAGCGTGCACTGACAACACATAGTACATGGGCCTCTAAATTTCGCCTTCATTGAAATTTGACTGGTGCGGCCAGGATCGCACCTGCGTCTTTTGGGACAGCAGCCGAGCGCTATAACCACTGAGCCACCGCGGCGGCATCATTGAAGGAAAGCCGCAAAAGAAGACTCGCGAAGAGATACAAGCGCACAATGACCCAAAGCAGTGAAAGGGCGAAGTGCAATCAAAGGTCGCTGGCATACTAATGAATCATCTAAAAAAGCAAATTCCTTACGGTGAAGGTTTTCCGATGGCTTAGCCACATGTGTCCTTAGCCTTACCGATGTATTTAGCCTCAACTATCTACCGACAGATTTATCCCTTCCATAAACCACTGATGTGTCGTGGAAATTAGGCGAGCAAAGAGAAAGGTCATCCTCAGATTTGCATTCACAAGATTGAGCATGCAGTGCCAGATTAGAATTTGTCTTCCCCCTATAGAGTGAAAGTGCTCAGTCAGGTGCGAATTCGGATATCTGCCTGTCTGCCCATATTAGTTGCAGCCATAAGGCAGTGGAACGCAATAAGCTCCATTACTTTTGCAAGTGGTGAACCTTTTTTTGTGACACTGTCCATTGTGGACAAGTACCCAGTTTTATAAAGCCTTTTTAATGGCGGCGCAAAGGCCTCCTGTCTTGCACTTCGCTGTTAAGACAACCGCAGCATTACGCTTTCCCGCGACTTTCTTGAGACTGAAATACTGTGGAGGTAAGGTGTATCAGCATCATCAGAGTATGTGCTCCTTACCCTCGAGCGAGTGAAAACATACTATGACAGGTTGTTGAGATGAGCAAGTGGGAACCCAACTGCTTGGAAATCTGCTACAAGAATGCGTCCTCAGCAGTGATGGCATGACTCATGTAAAACTGATGTCATGCATAGATTGCACACCCATCAAGTGTTTCCATCTTTACTGACCTTAACCAGCGACAAATACACCTCTTCACCATCCTTCCCCAGCAACGAGTGGTCCGACTCGTAGCTAAAAAGAGCCTTCCCCGATCTTTAGCTGTAGCCCCGACAAACATATTCGTCCACAAAGCGCAGGTCTGCATCAAGAAACTGCTAACGGTTCTGCTTAGACAATTCTGATGTAAAAGACAGGCCTTGACCGCATGCCTTAAAGATTCCTAAAACATCTTGTGCCAACTTATCTGACCCTTCTATGTCCAGAAAAATTAGATAGTCATGAACATAACGAAATGCTACTATTCCAAGGTCTTCCAAACAGGGCTCTAATGCCTTATCGACTTTAGACAAAAAAATGTTGCTGAGCAAAGGTACGACCTGCGTGTAAATACCGCCCTGCCAACTGACAAATGCAGATTTGCAGTAAAAGGGCAGCAGCCCCATGAAGCCAGCAACCGAAATCACGCAATCATCTGTAAAAGCATGTTCATTGTTTACCCTGATGCAGTTTGCACATGCCTCAGAGGTCTATCTTGTGACAATGAATAGTGCAGGCCCTCCATGTCGATGCTCACTGCAGAGCACCTGCCCAGGTTGCTGTCCACAAGAAACTAGAACTCCACTTTTGTGAGTTGGCAAGGCGGTATTTACATCAGAAATCAGGCATATGCAGAGGGTCCCAGGTTGCACTGTTCCTCCGCGACATTCTTCTGTCCAGAGTCGATACCGCATCAAAGCCCTGTTTGGAAGACCTCGGCATAGTAGCATTTCGTTATGTTGATAGCTACCCAATTTTTTTGCACAAGGAGGGCTCAGATAAGTTGGCACAAGACGTTTTAGAAACCTTTAGGCATGTGGTCAAAGCCTATCTTTTATATCTGAATTTCACTAAGCATAATCGTTTGTAGCTTCTTGACTTAGACCTGCGCTTTGCGGACGACCACATATGTTGGCGCCACAGCCCAAGATCAGGAAGCCTCTTAGCTACGAGTTTAACCACTCGAGGCTGGTGAAGGACAGGTTGGCAATCGCATGCATCACGACCGCTTTATGGAAGTCATGCCATCACAGTGTTTAGAATGCATTCTCGGAGCAGGTTTCCAAGCCAATGGCACCTGGTTTCCCACTTGCCCATCTCGCGCACCTGTCAGAGTGTGTTTTTACACTCTCGAGGGAACGGAACACCATTAACATGATGCTGACGTAGTTTAGCAGCACAAAAAGACGGGCTCTAAACCTTACCTCCACGCCATTTCTCACCGTCCCAAGAAAGTTGCACCAAAGTATGATGTTGCTGTTGTCTTGACCGCTAAAAGTAAGGTAGGAGCCCTTTGCTTCTTCGTTGAAACTAGGCTTGATACAACTACGGGTAATCATCCGCTATGCACAGTGGCAGATAAAAAATGTTCACTTGCAAACGTAAACGGGTTTTTTGCATTCCACTGCCTCGTAGATGAAACTACTATGGGCAGACAAGCAGATATCTGAATGTTCGCCTGGCTGAGAGCACTTTCACTGTATAGAGAGGAAGGCGAATTTTCACCTGACACTGCACGTTCAATCTCGTGAATGCAATCGGAGGACGACCTTTCTCTTTGCACGCCTGATTTCTGCGGCACATCAGTGGTTTAGGGAAGTGATAAATCTGTCCTTCCTGATATAGTCGAGGCTTACTACATCAGTAAGGGTAAAAACAAGTGCCTGGCTAAACCGTCGGTGAACCTTCACTGTAAGGAATTAGTTTTTTAGATGGTTTACTAGTACGTCAGTGCCTTTCGATTGTTTTTTGCCCTCTCACTGCTTTGGGGTTTTGCGTGCTTGAATCTCTTTGCAGGTCTTCTTTTGCCACTTTCCTTCAATGAAATTTCAGTTGTTCAGCCTCATCTTGTGCTCATCTCTTCTCCTGTTTTGTGTCTTCCGGCTAGTTTTGAGATGTAATACTGAATGCCGGAAGACAGCCATTTTAGAGTCAAGTGCACTTATAATGGCCACAGCTATAATGAATGTTCATTTAATAAGAAAATAGTGCTTACTTCATTCATTTATGCATGAAGTATATGACACTGCATCAAAATAAAAAAAGGACTAAACCTCTAACCCTCATGGCGAAACTGCAGTTACAGCAAACAAAAGGACACCATAAACCTGCCCCACATGCAAAAGCTTGCACTTCAGGCCAATGCAGAAATAAGATCAGATTACTTCCCAAACTGCATGACACTGCCACGCAAAGTAAAGATTGTGACAGGCAATAAAGGAGCAACAAAAAAGCGAACTGTAGGTAGCAGCCAATCTCATGCACACAAGCTACAATGTCAGGCCAACATAGACATGGAAGAAATTTGAAAAAAAAGCCACAACAAGCACATAATTTTTATGGTTTTCACAGCCCTTTAAATGGCAAATACTTTCCTGAAACAACATAACAGAAGCGGCCATTTTTTTTCGGCAATCAATTTTTTTCATGTACTTCATTATTCTTGAAGCATGGGCGGGCATAGAGTAGTCAGATTAGTGCATGCATTCCTAAGCAATGCCATGCCAAAAACTGTACTTGCAGAAAAAGCTTGCCTTACTGAGTGAATACCACTGGCCATCCACTAATTTCCCAGCCTGCTCCAGGTCCCTGGCAAAAATCACACTCAACTTGGTGGCTTGCACAACTTCCATGCAACTCTTGGTCTTTAGCTGGAAAAAAATTGAGGGATCAGTGAGATATCAAATTTTACATGCATTGCTTTGTTTCAATGACAGACTAAGAAAAAACAGCGGTTTCTGTGAGCGCAACTATTTTTCCACACTAGCTTTCTACAGTAAACCACGTTTATCCCGACCTATTTCACACTGACTTGCTGCACGGCCCCAGCACTACTACTCTATGGTTTCAAATGCTTGTTAGCTCTGAGCCTTTGGGCTTGCACTCGTTAATGCAGAAAACCTCGGAAAGGGCAACCAGAGCTTCCAGCTTTAAGCCATAGGTATTCAGAAGCTCAGTGGTCTGTGGGAGAACTTTTGGCTGGGTGACACAGTAGCAAATGCTGCTCCAGCTACTTTCACTCCAAAGCAAAAAACTCGCACAGCAGAGACCTGTCCTCCATTTTGCATTGCAGAAACAATCACTGAAATTCAAAGCACGCATACTAAATGCACACCTACCTTCCAACACAGCTTCATAATAATGGGTATAATAATTGGAATGAAATACCAGTCACTACATGTAGTTTTCAGTTTATCCAAAAATTATTAGCAACCGACAAACAACAAACATTAAAAGGGAAATAAAATAACCAGAATTGTTTAAAACATTTGTCAGAAGAATTATGTGACATCCACTACACTCCAGCAGTTCTTCGGCATGGTGCACCTTCAAACCACACTTTCTTACAGGCACATTTGCACAGAAATTGCATTGAACCTAATCTTTAAGAATCTTTATTGGTGCAACAGTAGGGAGAAACCAGGTTTTACTCAAAACGAAGGGCCCTACACATTGCATCACAAGCCCAGATGGTGCACTTGAGTCGCCTCTTATGCTTATGCAAGAAACAGGAACAGAGATATATTGACTAAATCAAAAAAAGAGGAAGTGCAATGCATGTGTAATGCAGAGAAGATATAAGCAATACCACACTAAAACACTGGGAGGATTCCAAGAGTAGGTGAATGCATGAATGGGTGGCAATCAGATGGCTAAATGAGATTAGGAAATTTGAGGAAAAAGGGTGGTAGCATGTGGCACAGGACACAGTTACCTAAAATGAACTAGAGAACCATTGTTCTGCACTAATTTTATCAGCACATTCACACGACAGACAAAATCACTAACTCCAGGAACGGACTGCGCATCATGCAACTCAATGTCAATCACCATTGGAAATGGCACCAGCACCGCAGACTGCACATGAGGAAAAGTAGACATATTTTTGCTCTCAACTTTGAGCAGCAGTCAGCTGCGCTTTTCAGAGCAAAACTCTAAATTACGGCAACATTGGCACTTTGTTTTACTGACATGAGGGTGCTTGTGAGCGTGTAAGTCTCATGTTTGTTTTGCACCAAATGTGTTAATTGCGAGGTATGTTTAACTAAAGAGGGGCATCTAACATGGGCATCAGCTCTTCATTACTTCCCTTCTATATCCCTCCCTTATATCACGGTTCAAGTGTCCACCAAAATGTGAGACAATTACTGTTACATTTCCTTGAATTTTCCTTCAACTAATTTTAAATTTTTAAAGTATACAGCTTTAAGAAGGTAGAGGTACAAACTGTGCAGTATAACCATATGCTATGGCAATAAACCAGCAATAAATCTGTGCTGACAGCAGCTTGCCCAGTGCATTGCAAGGATGCTATGCCATACTAGGATTGGTGTCATCGTGCAATGTTACATTACTGACTGACAATTTGGTCTCTGTATCAGAAATACTGGTAAACCATCATTGTAGAGCACAATGTTTTTAAAGGAATAAGTGAACATATAGGTCCTTTTCAAGGACACATATGCATACCAGGCAACAGGTGTGCAATGTCAAAGCACGTTTATGTTAACAGCAGCTGCGTCAAGAGCTACATCAGCGACTATATTTTGTACAAGTCTACAGTTCCGGTAATTATAAGCTGAGGTACTGCTGTGACGTGCATGTAGAGTTTCATGCATTTCTAAGCCTAGCTGCAAGCCTATATGGAAAATATTTTTCTAAATAGGCAGCTAAGATATGCATCACTGAAAAAGAATAACTACCATGAACGGATCAGGAGGAATGACACAGCCGAAGGCAGGAAGCACGCATGGCCCAATAGATGCTAGCCGCTGGCAACTGCAAATAAATACATCCAGAGCAACAGCTGTCAGTGGCTGTAGCCATGTCATGAATGACAAGAGAGGAAATCGTCTACTGCTTTAAAAACTAAACTTAGATGTAATATAAGTAAATAAAAAACCAATGAGCTAGCCCATGACAAAAGAAATGAACAGATTTTATGTAATGCACCCATATACATTCTTTGAGAAGAGTCGCAATAACTGTTACAACCACACTGAAAGATGAGCTGGCTGAAATACCGCACACCAATTTGAATATAGGATGTGCAAGTTTTCATGAATTCCTATCATGCTGCCTTGCACCAATGTCTAGGTATTAAATTGAAAGTTGCAACCAGTCTGCCTTGGTTAAATGAGAAGAGAGAATGGAAAAAAGCATGCCTTCACTAGCAAGAAGCTTGATATCTCACAGCACAGCTTAGCATCATAGAAAAATTGCTAGCGCATTTAACAAATCTGCATACAATTAAAAGCTGCACAAATTTGTCGACCGGCAATGCAAGTAAGGGAAAGAGAAACAAAAAAATACCAAAGAACACTCGTGAGTGCGGCGAAGGGAGGTCTGTGGATAGGATCCCGTGCCTGGGAAGAGTTCCGAGCTCGGAGAATCGCCGGCACCACCGCTGATGGCACGCAACCAAGAATAAATAACAAAGCGAAAATATGTAACAAAAAAAAATATCGACAATGGCGAACGACTTGAATGCGGGCCGCAAAAGCGAGGGATATAGCAAAAAGGTAGAAATCCTAAATAATTGTGCAGTTGCATCTCCGACAGCTCGCAGTGCTCAGAAGGAGAGGAAGCATCAACGTTTACAGCTCAGGAGACGCAAGATTGATCTAACTTTGACATAACACTGCCTCAAATCCTGTTCCACTGGGGAAGCACAGACAAGTTTACAAATGACAAGGCGATGAATTTGAACTAGCCTTTCGCATGCGATCACTGTCTCAGAATTTAGTATGGCGCATATTAAGGCACAAGCACTAATCCGATGAGTACTAACCCTGAGCAAAATAGTGCGGTGTCTGATCGCAGTTGGCCTAGCGCAAACGCTCTGCCGCGCGGCACTTCTCGCTCACCGTCTTCTAAGCAGTGCAAATCCATGCTTTTTCACCGAGTGTCGAAGCGCTAGCAAGCGAAAGCGTAACTCTGTTGTGATATCTGGTGCCATTTTTATTTACCACGGCACGCGAGTACTAAATGCACATAAAGACAATGAGAACAACACTTGTCATGCGGGATATAGGCCCTGCTTTTCTGGCGCCGCATTATAGCTGTGGCAACCGCAGGCGGATTGCCTCCACTCACATCCCTATATAGCCGCATACAAATAGCGCGTGTGAATACAGATCATTAGCAAAGAAACGCAGAGCGGGACTCACCGGCCATGCGATTCATCCAGGCTTAGTAAAACGGCGCAGGAGTCTTCGTTCCCTTTACAGATGACAATATGTCCCAGCAGTGTCTTTCTTCATGGCTTACCCGTAGAAACTCGCCAATGTTGACAGGCCGAAATCGTGGTCGTTGGCTTCCAAAACACACTCCTGCTCACCTTCCTATTGAATGAGTTCTTCACACGTGTCCGCCGTACAAGTACACAAGCAATGCCTCAAAGAGGCAAATAACACAAACACGACGCGCCGGTTGCGCTGCAATGGCGCCGACGGCTGCGCTTTCGTGTCGGTGAAAAATTGAAACCGACAAAAAAATTTGTTTTTTAAACCATGAATATTTATATTACCTTCACAACAAATACAATGCATTTATTTTAAATTATTTTTAGATTATTTAAGAATACTAAAGCGCTTTCAGTTACTTTTTCTGGCATGTCGTTTGTAGAAGCTGCGATCCTGTGATCCCCTGAAGAGACCCGGATGCCCTAGCAGACGACGGAGCAGACGACGGAGCAGACGACGGTGTTGACAGAATGCAATTTCGTTTGATGCCAGATAAAATCACTAAGTTGCGACCAAAACAGCGAAGAAAAGCGCCGTATCTCAAGCTGGCGAATATCGTGGATAAGTTGAACGCAATTGGCACGATGGAGAGTAGCTGCGATGCATTAATTTGCGTGACACTGGCACGCTCACCGGAGATCATGAAACTTAACAGCTTAATCGGTGACCAGTACAAGCGGATTGCTTTGATATCAACGGCGTTACGAAACTACGTCGATACTTTCGTCTCACTTAAGCTAATATGCAACAGCGGCTAGCACTCGCCGCATCCTGATCGCGTGTAGTTTAACAAGCATGAGCCCACACTCTAAGAAAAAAAGGAGTGGTCTTAGTCCTTTGAGGGGGTAAAGCCACTGACGCTGTGGCGACCCCCTTTTGGTGTAACGTTACACCTTCGTCGGGGGCCTAAGTGCGCACAGTGTAATGTTTAGGCTGTTATCGGGGTAATGTTATTCCGTCTGCCCAAGTGTAAGTATAACCCTTTGATGACTAACGTTACCCCTCCTCAGAAAGACCAACGCTTAGGCCATGAAAGTGTAAACATATGCTTCACTTTCTGATGCATGTTTGCGCCCACTCAGACCAAGCTTATGCTCAATCCCAGGGCGCAAACTTATACTCGCAAGGGCTACAGTTAATCCTGTCTAATGAGCTTATTACAACCCTCCTACAGAGCAACTTCGCACCTTATCAATGAGCGTAACATTGCTCTGCAAGAGCATATGGGTTCCTCTTTCAGGTGCACCTTTATGCCATGTTAGGAAGGGTAACGTAAGCGTAAGCTTACCTTCGCGGGGGCTATTGTTACATAATGAGTTTTTTACAATGCTTCTATGGTGCAACTTTGCATCACGTCAGTGAGCATAACATTGCTCTGAAAGTGTGTTTTGCTCTTTTAGGTGCATCCTTACGTCTCTTTTGGACGGGTAACGTTACCGTCCAGAGGGATGTATCCCATATTACAGTGTATTGTTACAACTTCTCGAATGTAGGGCACAGGCACTTTCGCTTTGATACTAGGCATCCATTGTTATTAAAGTAAGTAAGATCGTTTCTGGGCCTGTAAAGCAAACCACTTCACTTTGTAGGTGTCAGTAATGGTGCATCTACTTTAATGTATTACACACATCAAAACCAAACGCAGCATTACAATACACCTACAGAACAAAGCTGCTTGCTGAAAAGGCATGATAAGCACCTCACTGCCATCATGTTCACAGATGTTTTTCTCTCCCACATTCCTGGTTATGTTCGTGTTAGTGCGATAAGATTGTGGCGTGCCGTGCTGCACTTCAGAGTGCAGTTTCGGACTCCAGTGATTGTACTCCAGTATGCACGACAGGGTTTATTTCTTATGGAATTTAAAATGGCAGCATAACTCAGCAGTCTTCTGTCAACGTCATGATGGCATCCATTCTCTAAGCGAACCTGTGTGACAAAAAGAAATCCTTGAAACATGAGGGGCAGTACACACAATTAATGCATAAATTGTAATCATGAGATCAAAATTTAATCTGCGACAATTTGGTCTGAAGCGCGAAGGCGTATGTGCGGTGTTTTCCAAGCGAGCATGCTGGACAGGCCAAGAAATAAGTAAAAGCATGAACAACACAAACTCTGGATACAAAATCATTGCATAATCGTTCATGGCACTGATTGAAGAACATGCATGCCCCATCAGCTAGACCAAACTTGAAGGCTCCTACATTTGGTGTTCAGTACACATATCTCACATGCAGTGGAAGTATAGAGCGCAGCTCCCACTTCCGTAAATGACCTAGATTTTTTTTAAATTACAGCGTTCTTTCGGCGTTGATTCAAAGGGGCCCGATTTTGCAGCTGAAATCTACAAGACATAAGAAACCGTTCCACAGTATATTTGACGCTTGTAAAATGATAAGCAAGGCGTCTTCACTCACCCCGTTGCTTTCGTGCATGCAGTGGTGCTACCATTTAGTTAGAGTCAGTGTATGACCATGGAACATTTTTTTGCAAACAAAAATGACCTGAAGTGAGCTCTTGTTCAGCTGTTGTCCAGTTATACTTTTGGCGCTAGCTAGCAAAACTGTGGCTGATTTTTTGCCGCCTGCGCGCCACAAAAGCGTATGTGCACTGAGATTGTGCGTTTCTTTCTGCAACAACTTGGAATATTATATAAGTCAGCTTCTGCAAAAGGATGTCTTCCGACCAAAAGTACTCGTTTTCAGACAGCAGTCTCGCGTTTTCAGAAAAAGGTTGGATTCACCTTAATCTATTTCGGTACCGACTAACCCATCTCCCCTTTCGTGGCAAGAACAGGAAGTGATAACGAAGACTGGTAAATGTCTCGAACCCAAAGGACACACTCACATTCTTCGAGCGAATGAAAACTCCGGATGGCCGCCCACTGCCTGCAGCAGAGTGTAGGCAGAAAAAGGAGGGATACCGTCCTTCGTCACAGAGCAGTGGGGAGTGGGTTGTTCCTTGTACTGGCTAGGAGTGCGCGCGGGGGAGGGGGAAGGGAAGGAAGTTAGCGCGACGGTGTTGTTCAGTAGAAAAGTTTTAGAAAGTTTAGCGTGAGGTAGCTCACTACTTCCGGCGCACAAGAACAAAGGCCCATTCCCTTCTATTTCCTGCCTAGCCTCTACTGCAGTGCTACCGAAGGTTGACTGCATGAGTACAATTGACCATTTGCGGAAAAGTTTCTGCGCATGCGCGGTGAAAGCGCAGCTAGCGCCCTCTGTAGGCGATTTGGTTTTGGTTGGAAAACATGAGCTGGCCGTGCATTCCAGCGCTGTAGTGCGGCGACAGATGTGAGCTGTAACTGCCACGTATCTGTCATGTAACTTCAACGCGTTTCTAACTAAACTGACCACGCGTTTTGCAACAGCGATACTTGGACGTAATAAAAGCCGCTACGAGATACAACGCGCAAAAGACGAAGCCGTTAATGGAGCCAGCAATTCGCGCATCGAGCACGTTTCGAAACGACTGTTCCTGCTACATTTCGCGCTTGCTCCCAAGTGCGCACAGCTCGGTCGTTCTAGAAGAGTTTTGCCATCGACGCACGTGCGTATTCGGTGACAGCCAAATTATTTGTACTAGTATGAACATTCATAAATGCTACAATGTCAAGCTGTGCTATCTCAACAGCGAAGCACGCGTCAGAGCGCAACCTCGCCTATATCCGCGCATTCCAACGCTCCAGCGGCCTGTTAGAACGCAAAGCAATGCTCTATCGTATCAGCACGAGCCGTGGTTGAGATGGTGCAACGGGTCGTTTACTGATCAGTTAAGTGTGGCCTGCGGCAAAAGGTGCTGCATGAAGTTAGCAGAAACTCTTGCCCTATCGAGGAAGCGCGAACATAAATGGGCATTAGGAAAGTGCATTTCATTATGCTGTTACACTCGCCCGCACATAGGCGCACATTCATGCACACTTTCATTTGGTCATTCGGCGTTCCGGTGAGGTAGTAGACTGCAGGTTCAGCCACACATGGTCGTTTTTCAGGCAACAACTCGAAAACTCTTCGCCCCACCCCGTTTCTAAAAACGGAAATGGGGTGTTCTCCTCCTCCATCATCGTCTTTCGTTAGCAAACGCACGCTTCCGGCGAAGAAACAACGCTAAAACAAGAAAACAAGCGCACGTGAACAGCTGAAATCTACCTTTGCACACGCCTGCTCGAGAACCCCTTTCCAACCGAAAGTGCCAGCGGAGCTTCCCTGTTTGCACGGCTGGCGGCGCTCGCTTTTCCCGCTCGCGTTCCCGCTCGTGACACCGTCGGAGGCGGACGCTTTTTTTTTTCGGAGCTCCAGCGACTACGTCTGAAGCTAAGTGCCTTTTGGTTTTGCGCTTGTACATGCTTTCGGGCAGTAGTTTTAAACCGAGTTAAGGGTAGAAAGGCTAGCGGAAGTGTGTGTGCCGAAGGTTTTTGCGTAGAAATTTTGGAAGGCTTTTACCTTGCGTATTGCTGAAAGTTTTTGGTGTAGGATTTTTGGCGGGCGTTTACGTTGCGTAGTGCCGAAGGTTTTTGTGTAGGAATTTTGGTGGGCTTTTACGTTGTGTAGTGCCGAAGGTTTTTTGTGTAGGAATTTTGGCGGGCTTTTACGTTGCGCAGTGCCGAAGGTTTTTGTGCAGGATTTTTAGCGGGCTCTTACGTTGACTAGTGCCGAAGGTTTCTTCTGTAGGAATTTTGGCGGGCTTTTGCGTTGCGTAGTGCCGAAGTTTTGTGCAGGAGTTTTAGCGGGCTCTTACGTTGACTAGTGCCGAAGGTTTCTTCTCTAGGAATTTTGGCGGGCTTTTACGTTGCGTAGTGCCGAAGTTTTGTGTAATATTCTTGGCGGGTTTTTACGCATAGGAATTTTGGCGGGCTTTCACAAGGCGTAGTCGGCCGGACGATGGGTCGGCAAGCTAGGAAAGTTAAGGAGGACAAGGACGGGGAGTTAGTACAGTGCCAGGAGTGCGACCGTTGGTGTTACTTAGATGAGACAGGGTTCGGGAGCTTAGCCGAGGCGGGTGAGGCTAGCTTCGTGTGTAAGATGTGCAAGCGGTTTGGGGACGCCGTTCATGCGTTAAAAGGGGAATGGGAAGCTGGGTTCAATGCACTTAATGCGGACCGGCAGGTCGAACGAGAGGATCGGATTAAGCTGGAAGCTAAGGTCGCCGATTTGATTAAAAAGGAGGAGAATAATGCCGCCCTGTTGAAGCGAATGGTGGGCGAGATTAAAGAAGAGCGGGAAAAGCGGACCCAGCTAGAAAAACAGGTTGAAGCGCTCAGGTCGCGGCCGGCTGGGCACCCCAGTTCGGAGAAGTGTCAGGTGGAGGACGAGGCTCGTCGATCGTACAGTGCTGTAGTGCAGCGAGCATTGAGTGAGAAAAATGCGAACGAAATGAAAAAGGTTAAAGCGGGCATGGAAACTCGCGACAATAGCGTACAGCGGCAGGAGAGTGAGCTAGAGCGATCCGGAGGCCAACAGATGGAATTAGGAAGCGAACGTTTGGGGCACAGGAGAGTTCTGGTGGTCGGGGACTCGAATGTAGCAAGGGTTGAGGGAGGCGTTCTGACGGCAGTGAAGGCAGACAGGCGGGTGCAGGTGGAGGCTCAGTCGGGAAAGTGCATGGTGGATGCAATGGCCAGAGCCCGGGAGGTGGTGGTGGGTAGCATGGATGGCGAACACCTTGTGGTCATCCATGCTGGTCTCAATGATGTACTGCAGGGGAGGAGCCAGAATCTTGAGACGCAGTTGGAGGTGGGGATGCGTAGGCTTAGAGAGGCCTCTGAGAGTGTGCATGTGACCATATGCACAATCCCAGAGGTCCAGAGGCAGGCTCGCGAAACGGAAAGGAGGGTCGTGGAGACTAATCGGGTAATTAGGCTATTGAGTCGACGACTAAGATACGAGGTGATGGAGGTCAACAGGGAAGTGTACGAGGTTAGGCCCCACCCTTTTGCACAGGATGGCATCCACTACGGTGGTGCCACTGGCAAGAAGGTGGGTAGTAGGATAGGTCGCCAGGCAACAGCTTTTTTGGGGGGACCCAGAGCTCTGAAGGAACCAGTGTAGAGAAGGAAGAATTAAGATCAAACGGACAATGGAACCATAGGGGAAGAAAGAGACGCAAGCGCCAGGGCCAAGTTAATTCAGATATAGGTTTCATTAACATGCAAGGTGGCAGGAATAGACTGAAATGGGAGGAAATAGAAGAACAGTTAAGACAGGAGGAATTAATGGTATATGGTTTAGCGGAAACACATCTTAGAGACATGGAGCAACCACCCTGTAACCCAGACTACGCATGGGAATATTGCAATAGAACAGAGGGCAGCAGAAAGGGAGGTGGAATTGGGGCATTCATTCATAAAAGTATGAATTTTCAAAGGGTTAGACTGGGATGCAGGGAACATTTATGGCTAAAAGGAACAGTGGCAGGCAAGCAAACACTCCTTGGCTTTGTATACCTCTGGACAGGGGTTAATGCCAAAGAGGAAAACAGGAAAATGTTAGAATGTATTGCAAGCGACATTGATGAGCTAGGAGGACAGGGCGAGATAATTATATTAGGCGACATGAATGCACACATAGAAGACCTGGATGGGTACACGGATTGGACAGGAAGCATGCTGCAGGACATGTGTGACAGGCATGATTTAGTTGTATGCAACAGCACCGAGAAGTGTGAAGGGCTCATAACATGGGAGGCGGGGAGTCTGCACTCGACGATAGATTATGCACTAATGTCACAGAGGATGTATAACAGATTAGGGGTAATGAGCATAGATGAAGATGGTTCCAGAAGTCTAGGTAGTGACCACAAGCGTATCAAGTTGAGCTTCAGAAGAAAAAGCAATGTAGGACTGAATCAAGATAAACAATCAGGGGGAAATTTTTACTCAGAAAAGCAATTGGAAGTAGCAGCCAAACAAATCGAGAAAGTAATTTTTGAGGATAGTGAAACAGAATGGACTTATACCAAATTAACTCGATTACTGGAGCTAGAGCTAGCTAAGGTGGGAGTAAAGCTAAAAGGGAAAAGATGCAAACCCAAGAGTTGGTGGGATGAGGAGGTCAAGAGGGCAATAGAAAAGCGCAAGGAAGCATCCAGGGAACACAGATATTCCAAGAAGAGGGGGGAACTAAAACCCGAAGTAGACAGAAAATGGGATACCTTCATAAAGTGTAGAAGGGACGCATCCTATTTGATTAATGAGAAAATTAGAAGAAAGGGTGCCCAATGGATGTCAAAAGTAAATAAAAAGGATAGAAAAGCAGCCCAAAAATTCTGGAAACATCTAAATGCAATGAGTAATAAAACTAGGCTAGAACAAAGGTTTATTGCTACAGATGAGGGTATTCGACTAGAAGGGGATGAAGCAATAAAACACATAGGAACAAGGATGACGGAAAAATTTTCAGCAAAGCACGTGGTACATAATTTATCGAAGGAGGATAGACCGGTTACAGCAATAGCTTCACTTGAGCAAGGAGAGTGGGAAAGGGCAGAGAAGAAGGTTCCTAGTGGCACATCAACAGGACCAGATGGTATCCCGATTATGTTGATAAAGAAGTTAGGACCAAAATCCAAGCAAACATTAATACAGGTAGTGAACAAAATGATAGTGGATGAGAAAGTCCCCGATGAATGGCGATTAAGTAGAATGAACATGATATATAAGGGAAAGGGGGACAAAGCAGACGTAAGTAACTATCGCCCCATAAAAGTGACGTCTGTGGTTTACAGGGTGGTGATGCAAATTATAAAGGATAGACTGCAGGCTTGGGTGGAGAACGAGGGGGTGCTAGGGGAACTACAGAATGGGTTCCGGAAACAAAGGAGGTTGGAGGACAATCTATTTTCATTGACACAGTGTATAGAAATTGCGGAAAAGGAACATAGGCCCTTATTGCTAGCATTTCTGGATATTAGGGGAGCCTATGACAACGTTACTCAGGAGCATTTGTGGGACATATTGGGCACATTGGATGTGGAAAATGGAGTAATTAATCTTTTAAAAGATATATATAGAGGTAACAGAGTGCTCATAAAATGGGAAAAAAATGTATCAGGGCCTGTAGAGATACAGCGGGGGCTTAGACAAGGATGTCCTCTGTCCCCTTTGTTGTTCATGTTGTACCTGCAAGGTTTGGAGGCCAAGCTAGAGGGGAGCGGACTAGGTTTCAACCTATCTTTTTTCAAGCAAGGGGAATTGATTAAACAGACATTACCGGGACTAATATATGCGGACGATATAGTGATAATGGCTGACAACAAGGAAGACCTGCAGAAGTTGTTAGACATATGCAGTACAGAGGGAGATAGATTAGGCTTCAAGTATAGTAAGGAAAAATCTGCAGTCATGACATTTAATGAAGAG
The DNA here is from genome assembly GCF_052857255.1 of Amblyomma americanum. Taxonomy (NCBI): domain Eukaryota; kingdom Metazoa; phylum Arthropoda; class Arachnida; order Ixodida; family Ixodidae; genus Amblyomma; species Amblyomma americanum. The sequence goes on along the minus strand of NC_135500.1, from coordinate 33,601,446 downwards.
GGCGGCGAGCATAGAATACAGGAGTTCGTGCTAAAGGTAGTGAATGAGTACAAGTATCTTGGGGTGTGGATAAATAACAGTGTTGAGTATCTGACAGAGCATGAAAAATATGTAATGAATAAAGCTAGTAGGAATGCAGCTGTCATGAAAAATAGGGCACTGTGGAATTACAATAGGTATGAGGTGGTAAGAGGGATCTGGAAAGGGGTGATGGTCCCTAGCCTGACCTTCGGGAATGCGGTCCTGTGTATGAGGCCAGATGTTCAAGCAAGGCTGGAAATTAGGCAACGGGGAGTAGGGAGGCTAGCTTTGGGAGCACATGGCAATACACCAAATCAGGGGGTACAGGGTGATATGGGATGGGCGTCTTTCGAGAGCAGAGAGGCTAGCAGTAAGATAGCATTTGAGGAACGATTGAGAAGGATGGAGGAAAAGCGGTGGGCTAGGAAAGTTTTCAGATACCTGTATATAAAGAATGTTGACACGAAATGGAGAAAGCGAACTAGAAAATTGACAAGCAAATATCTGGACAGCAGTAAGGGGGCAAATCAGCAATTATCGGTTAAGAAAAAGGTTAAAGGAACAGAGAGAGCTTTGTGGAAAACAGGGATGCTGACGAAATCGGCACTAGAAACATACCGGACCTTTAAACAGGAAATTGTCAAAGAAAATATCTGTGATAATTGTAGGGGAAGTTCTTTGTTGTTTGAGGCCAGGACTGGAGTTTTGCGGACTAAGAAGTATAGAGTCAGGTACCAGGAGATAGACACTTTGTGCATTGCGTGCGGAGAGGAGGAGGAAACGGCTGAACACTTGATACTTTTCTGTAAAGGGCTTCACCCTACAGTGGAAGGCAGCGGGGCTGACTTACCCAAGGCATTGGGGTTTAGGGATAGTGAAGGGAAAGTGGATTTTAAGAGGTTAGAAGTAACCAAGCGAAGGTTATCTGATTGGTGGCTAAAAGCAAGACAGGAGTAAAATTTCACAAGACATGGCTAGGTGGCTTGAGCCACCGCCCGATGTAAAGGGTTCAGCCGTATCCATCCATCCATCCATCGTGGTCCATTGTACTATTGATGGCTCTCTCCAGGCCACTTTGAAGTAAACTGGCGACATTCCCGAGCTTACTCAGAAGAGGGAACTTCACTCTTTTCGTTTCCACAAAAAAATGCGAGAGTGTCGTCCGGGAACGAGACCTTTTGGTTGGAAAACAAGCCTTGCGGTGAAGCTGACTTACACATTTCTGCAAATGGTCTATTTTGCAAGTTGTCAACTCTCGTCAGGATTAAGTGACTTGAAAAAGCGATAGAAAAATGTTTGGTGAAGATTAAGCAGGACCATAGCAGCATGGAGCTAATGCTCGAGTTCGGGGGGAAAAAAGAGGCGCTTTTTCTGCATTAAAAAGAACAGAAAATCCTGACCGCGCCACTCAGCTGCGTTTGGAAAAAAGATGCCATATTGCTTTGGGCCTCAACATAAAAAAGGTTTGTACTCCAGTTCAATCAATTTTTAAACTTCAACCGCTCAGAGCAAACATCAAGGTTCTTAAAGAAAGTAGGACTCACCCTCTGAAGCTCAAAGGCCACATTAGCTGCACTCATGCTTGAGGTCGCATGCATTTGGAAGCGTACACCCGCCGCCAAGTGTTCAAGAAAGGCGACTGTGCCGAAAACAGCTAATTGCTTCGTATCCACAACTTATTGCTGGGGATATAAGGGTGCATTGCACAATTTGGACCATGACAATTAATATCTTTTCTAAGATCCACGAACTGGCGTGGGCGAAATTGAGTTGTTTTACTAAAAGTGTACATGAGCGTAATTTCCCACCGCCACCCCGCCCTCTACAAAATACAAGCAGATAAACAGTCGACCGTACTTACCAGGGCTGATACGGCATCATCGCAAAGTTAGCCTGTTGGCAGGCTATCAAAACGCGTTATTCGCTCGGCGACTGCACACCACAGGTACAGAGTCGGACAGCAGATAGCATGACAGACTCTGTCCAGAGACGCGAAGTGCAAACTGCGCCCTGGAGCAGCTGCCAGTATCAGGCAGTGCCATGACAGGTCGCGCTTCCCTCCTCCTGCGGGCAGATTTTTTCTTCTCTTCTTTTTGTTCCCCGGACCGAATTCCGCGTGTCCCCCGCGTATGCTTTCTTGGTAGAGGGATTTAGCATACCGGAGACATACTGCCGGCTTTGGTACGCTTGTTGTGCACGTGCAGCGGCCCTTCCCGGCCGGGTTCTTGCTTCTGCGCATATGTAAAAAATTCCTTGGTTAACTGTCTGAATAGAAAATCGCCTGTTTTCTTGACGGCTGAATACTAAAAAAAGTGTGCGGTAGGAAATATCGCGAATGTACATATGCTCTGCGCTTCTCGTCTCTAAAATGGCAGCCACTATGAAGGTGGTGCAAGCGTGCTCTAATATAAGTTATTTGAAATATTGCGTATAAGTTAGAAAATGAGCAAGTGCACGCACTTAAGCGGAAAAAGCCTGTTTTCAGATTCTGTTTCTGCTAATTCCTACATGTACGACAATCGCTACTATACTATTGCTAGAAAGAAAACTAAAAGTTGACACAGCTCCGTTATATATCATTCTTCAACACCGTACAGAAAATAAGTAACCGAGTACAATTGAAATGACTCCATCAGAAATGTATATGAATACCGGGGTGAATTACAGCCTCAGGAAAGTAACGTAACAATTACTGAAAACTAGGCTGTCACTCTTCCGTTACTTTCCTCCCAACATTTATAGTTCCATGACAAAAATTTACTCAGACTGCAGTGAACTGCAGCAGCTTGCTTGATGATTTGTTCTTTTAATAAACTGCACATCTCCAACCAAAAATTTTAATTTTAACCCAACGTTTCCAGGCTGACTCGGCTCCTTCATCAGGGGTGACTGAGGGCTGTAGCTAGTGTCTTTTAAGTATAGAGGGGAGGAGGAGGTCAAAGGAATGACAGCGGTGATGCGAAAGGCACGGTGGAAGGAGAGAGGGCGCTAAGGCTGTTAGTCACGTTGTCGCACTGTGGGGAGGCGGTCAATGGCGACTTTTTTTCGTTGCGTTGAAGAGCGAAGTCCCTGGGCATATACTGGGGGCAGGTTTCCTTTTGTTCGGTTGATGTTGTTCGGGGTTGTTTGAATGTGCCAGGATTCCAGAAGGAGCCTTTTGTGGTAATTTGTTTCGGTTCCCAGGATGCGGGTTTCTTCGAAGTTGATTCTATGGTCGGAGTCCTCGGAATGTTCCAACCAAAAATTAAAATTTTTGTTTGGAGATGTGCAGTTTATTACAAGTCTTCAAACCCAACCAGACAGACAAATCTGTCAAAATGTTTAGTTTTCAATGATTTGTTCTACGCTGTTAATTTCCGAGGGCAATTGTTTTTCGAAGCTGCGGTCAAAAACGTTCCTACGTTTACTCGCGAAGCGATTAGCGGCCGCACTGATCCCTTTTAGAACGCCTTGCGTCGATTTTGGGTGTAATGAGAGGTAAGCTGCGGCGCCATCTGACAAGACAGGGGGGGGGGGTGGCTACAGAGCGGTCACGTGATACCTCTCGGGAGGAGAACTCCCATAGCAGACGGCGTTGACCCGGTTGTGGTGCGGACATGATCGTGCGCGATGCTTCTCGGCAACCGGTCTGTTGTCGCTCGGTCACAAAGAAAACTGCTTGCCGTCAGGAAAGCAGTACCTTTGGCTCCAGCTTTTTTTTTTGGAAAAAGGAACTGATTACCTGTAATCAACTACAGAAAAAGTAATTGAATTGCCTGGAACTTTGCCGTTTAAAAAAAAAAGTAACAAATTAATCACAAAATTGCAAGAAAGTGCAGCTGATTACAAGTAATCAATAACATGTAATGCGTTACGTACAACTCTGGTACGTATCGTCATATCTTCTATACTTTAAAGCCGCCGTGGTGGCTCAGTCGTTATGGCGCTCAGCTGTTGACCCGAAAGACGCGGGTTCGACCCCGGCCGCGGCGGTCGAATTTGTGTGGATGCAAAGTTCCAGAGGCCCGTGTACTGTGCGCTGTCAGCGGACGTTAAAGATCCCCAGGTGGTCGCAATTTCCGGAGCACTTCACTACGGCATCCTTCACAGCCTGAGTCGCTTTGGGATGTTAAACCCTCATAAACCATGAACCATCCATACTTTGAAAGATCTTCCAAGCGTTATTAATAAATAACGGCCAAGACAATGCGCCAGATATCAAAATCAAGCAAATGTAAGCTTGTAGTTATCAGAGGAGAGCAAATCAAGCCAATGTATACTAAAAATACAGGTACTAGTTTACTCATGCGAGTATGTTTTTGCAGGCTAGTTGGTGCCTAAGCATTCTGGGTTTTTTGCGCAAAAGACACGACACAAAAGAAACGAGGTAGACAGGACAAGCGCTTGTCCTGTCTACCTCGTTTCTTTTGTGTCGTGTCTTTTGCGCAAAAAACCCAGAATGAATAGTTTACTCATATTTACGAAGCCTTAGACACAAACACCCACACACACACACACACACACACACACATATATATAATCGATAAAATGTGCATGTAGAGATGATCCACAAGATGTGGGACACAAATTCGTGCGCTGGCCTGAACGTAGTGAAATTTGCTCAGTCAAAAAGCATACTTAATAAAAAATAAGTTTCACAACGCTCTTGCAGTGTTCACACGTGTGTCTAGGATTCACGCTCACTTGCGCTCGCATTAGCAAATCAGTCGAAAAGCTTCTAATGCGGGATAACTACAAACCCTTGAGTGTACTCCTGTGAGCAGGAAGTCAGCGCTGTTCATAGACAGCAAGGACAGCACGGTGAGGGGTTAGCGTGGCTCCCGAGCTGCGCGTCCGCTGCTCTATCCCGCCTTCGGTTAGTCATCCGCCGGGTCACTGAACGTAGACCCTGTATGTAAGAGGGGACAAGTATTCCTAGGGAGTGTTAACATTGACTCGCGTCTGAATGATGATTCAAGAGCTTTCTGCGCTGGAGCACAATAGCGCTCGGCGTCGTACATCGACTAGACCAGGAACTTCGCCGAAAGAATGAAGCAGCACAAAGCGGATTAAAAATCTGGAGAAGCGGACTCGCGACAAAAAAACTTTTTGGACTAATTGCTGCAGTGACACGTGGCCAAAGGCGCCTTCCTTTTCCCCTTTCCTGTCCAGCCCTTGCTACAGGAATTTGCGAGTGTGCATGAGAAATGTGAGCTTTAACAAAGTTTGAGCACTCATTTTTTGATTACACCATAATTATTTATGACAAGCACGTTTTCTGCTTTCTGTTTTTCTCTTAGCATATAGCATTCAAAAGTCATTTTCAAATTTAATTGAGAAATAAACAAAAAATTCCATTGCCAGGGAGGAGGAGAAAGCGTCGGAGGACCCAAGACTCCTTCCCACAAATCAGTAGGTTCATCTGTGTATGCGCCACTCAGCATTTCCCTATTTCTGCTCCTTTGTAAAAGATTACCTTGGGCTCACCCCCAGACTTGTTAACAGCAAGGCTGTCAAGGGCAAATTGCATTTGCGTTATCACTCGTAACATAAAATGAAGTATTATGTAAAGCACGAATGTCCTAGAGACGAGAGCGAGCTTATGGTGCAAGTTTAATCATGACACTAAATCAGGGCCCGCCGATCTTGCCATTACGTGCAACTGAGCGTGAGGAGGAAATATGCACTGCTTGAAACGGACACAGATTAAATGCGCATAGAACGTGAGCGTTGGAGCTGATCGCCGCATCATGTCAAATTAAAGCATGGAATGTTTTTAGTCGTACTAGAAACAGTCTATATGGAAAAAAGATGTAAGCATTTGAATTCCGTTTTGAGCGTAGACTGCTAAGCTTAATCTTTTTACTTGATGTATTTGCCACACAAGAGAAATTGACCATTATATAAATTCTTTCCCGTCCCTCTATGAAGTCGGCATGCGCATGGAGGCACTTCACACAAAATTCTCCACGAGCGCCCCATCGCGGCATGCGAGCAAAGTATAATCACCCCGCTGTTTTGGGGGCAAGAAAGGACGCGCAGTTATCAACACTGGTAGAGAGCGTAAGTAGGGTGTAAGTTTTCTAAAAGGGGGTAAGTGATCAGTAGCGTGCTTTTAACGGGTGCAAAGTTATTCCTAGGTTCCTCTCCTTTTTACCCCTTTCTCACACCCTTTTTTCTTAGAATGCACTAGCGCATCGAAGCAGCCGGGTTTTCGAGTTCGTATCGTTACGATAAATACGAGCTGTTTCGGCACGTACTGGAATTGAAGTTCTCAGCCGGTATGTCACGGACGGTGACGATGGCGTCGCGGACGATCTTAACTAAGACTCGCCGCAACGCAGCCGATAACCAAAGCATATGGGCGTTAAAGGTTGTTCACCAGTACTGCAAACGTGGGCATAAAGTATCGCTCAGTCGCAGCGCCAGTCGCTCGCTTCTCGATTTTCCAGCTTTCCGAGTGAAGGTCGCAAGCTGTTGAGCCAATCAGTCAGCCAGCCGGAGTTAGCGAGGCGAGCTTTCGGGAACGACGCCGCCCGCGGGCGCGCCGGGCAATGAACTACGCGCTACCCCCTGGCTGCCCTAGTCGTCGCTAAGCCTAGCCGGTTCCACATCGATGCAGCAGCTGAGTGCACTTCGAAACTGGCAAGCGCTGAGGTGCTGCTCTCGTCATCGTTTTACTGTGAACCTCGTCTCAATGTAAAACAAAGATATGCTCGGTTTTCGTGACACCTTCAGGAGCAGAGTCAGCTGAGGCCAAAAGAGCCGCGATTGAGCAGCAGCAATTAAAGGCGCCGTGGGGAGGCATTTGTTTGTATTCCTGTTATCGCTTCTACCAACGACTCGATATTGGACAACGATACTCCATCCGACGGCTTAGTATGGACTTGAACAAACATTACTGCCGCATTTTTCTGACGCTGGCGGCCGGTATTCAGGCTGGCATGCCACGCCCGTACGTTATCATGTCGCTCAACTGTATGACCGTGGTGCACATCAAAGCCCCCAGACATCCTCCTTTTCGCTCAGATTGTCATAGCACACAGTCACACAGGAACCAGAGTAGTTTAGAGGACCGAGCGCGGGTGCACAGGAGCTAGACTGTGTCAAAGCAGGCGAAACTCTTTAAAGCGCGCGGTTGACGTCAGTCCCAAGATTCTCATTTCGACCGAGAATCAAATCGGTTCAAACTCGCCGGCCGCCGCATTTCACCTTCGGCTGCATACGCTGCTGTCTATATTTAGCGACATTTTCGTGTCACCGTCATGAAATTTTCAGTGAAGGCAATGAACGACGTCGTAAAGTATTTTTATTGCTATTTTATGATAAGCAGCACGTCACTGCCGCTAAAAAAATTCTCCGCCAACACTGCATCAGCGTTGGACTTAAGAGCGTTGGCTACGAGAGCTTCAAGTGTTTAGATCGGGGTGCTCAGCAAACGTGGAGAAGACAAAATAAAAACATCTGAGGGCGTTTCGTTTCGGAAACATTCGTTCTAAGATACAAGCAGCGTCATCTACTTCAAAGATTTTGCACTACTATTGCGATGTACAGCCACCTTCGCTATATCCGGTATGTTTCCTCCTTATATATCAGTTAACGAATTTTATAAACGTGTGCATTACAACAAGACGAATTGTTTGACCGCATCCGGAACCCTCTGCGACAAACGATTAGGCCTTATGGCTGTCCGGAAGTCCCAGGAATGCACGGTTTGGGGGCGAAAAGGTCGTCGGTGCGAATCCCACACATATTTTGGGCTTGATCTAAATATTTATTTTATCCTCAGGAACACGACAAGTCAAATGACACCACTTCGATCGTTATGCGTCAAACGGGCGGCCCCCAAATTTGATGCAAATGGGGGTCCCCGCGGTTCCACTTCGATGGCCGCTGTACTGGTATATGTAAAACGGATCGAAGGTATCTGTGAAAACTGAGGCTCTACGCGCCCGCTGTTGCTTTGTGATATAGTGTGGTAACTGTCTTGGCCAATTTGACCTTCCCTGCAGACAGACGTGTCCTTGACAAACGTAAGTAGTAAGAGCTGACGCTCTTAAAACTGAAACGCGGAAAAATGATATCGGGGTTGCTTTGAAAATTTATACAGAGAACTGCGTGCATGTACACACATGCTGCCTTTGTGTGGCCGGATGGTCATGACGAGTAATTTTCCCTGATTGACGATTAACGACATTCTTTTCCGCGACACATAGAATGTCCTTGTCCTTTTCTGCGCATGTAGTAGTAGCGGTACATTATGTTACATGGCTTGAACTAGTCACAGAAGCCAAGAGGACACTGACTTTCAGTAGCGCCATTCGACTTGCGCACACCGATTGGTGTGCAGGCGCTGTCGTGGCTGCAGCAACATGCCGCCAGCGCAAGCGCGTGCGGATACGCAGGCACCGCTGGCTTCGTCGCTTGTGCATTACAGCTCTTTGGGCTTTCAAAGCCGCATTATACTCTTGAGCATGCACTACTTTGGTCACATTGTCATGTGTGAACAGAAGGGAATTAGGTGAGTGCTCGAGCAGTGCCTCTCTAAGACAATTCTCGTTCGGTGAGAGAGCCAGGTCGCGGGAAGTGAGTTGAAAACTCGATTCGCCAATGTGAATGAGCACTTCATTTCGCTCGGTGCCCGTCACCAACAGACCAGAGCACCTCGCATCCTCTTCGCGACTCGCCACAGTGAACGCGCTTTGAAGCATCTTTGGTCAATTTGATCCTATCGCTGTCATACGACAGCATTTCTAGAATTCTGCAGTTAAACAATTGCCCTCACCAGGAATCTGTCGTATGACACATCCCACTATAGGCATCTATCGCGCGGCACAATCCACGACAGGTATCTGTCGCGCGACTCATCCCACGACAGGTATTTGTCGCGCGGCATATCCCAGGACAAGCTGTTGTGTCGCGCGACAGGCCGCACGACAGGTACTTTTGTCGCGTGAAAAGAGGCGCGATAGAAGTCTGTCGCGCGACTGACACCACGACAGGCAACTTTGCTGAGGCACGCAATCTCTGTCGCGCGGCACGACTCCCTCTGTCGCGCGACAGTACCTGCGACAGAAACCTGTCGCGCGACAAATGCTGCGACACGGACCTTCTTCGCACGACAAAATGCAGAAAAGATGTCTGTCGTGCGGCAGAACCTACTAAAAACAACTTTGTAGCGCGAAAGAACCCACGACAGGAAGCTTGTCGCATGACAGAAGGCACGACAAGACAGCTTGTCTTGCGACACAAAATTGTGTCGCGCGACAGATGCGCGACAAAAAATTCTGTCGTGCGTTTTATATCGGGGCGCGCGCTTTATATCTCTACCTCCATCAGTGATATGATACTGAAAACGAATTAGCATGCATTTGTGGAAGCATATCGGCGCCGCACTGCAAGAAACGCCTCGTTTTTTGCACCACTACGGCTTGACTGCGTTGCGTGACCCACCGGTGGGCCACGACGCAGTGAACGCGATAAGGGCAAGGTGGGCAGGAGAGAGGAAAGTATCGGCGCCTGTAAATGGCGCCACGTGCTCTGTTGGATCTTGTAGAGGGACTTGTGAGGGGGGGGGGGGGGGAGTAGGCGGGAGTTGAAGTGATGAAGGGGATGTCATGGAATGCGAGGAATAGGTAACGCGATGTTAGCGCCTTGATGTCTTCTCAATTCAAGGTTTGTCATCGGTCATATTTAATGGCGAATGACAGGCGGCACTGTATTTAATTCACTTCCTTTTTGCTGCTTGCAAGCAGTAACAAGTAGCTGCGTTTGCAATCCACTCTTGTGAGATAGCTTACGCTGACTCTTGTTGAAGGTGGGGATCGGGGTCGCTTCTCGACACAACCTCGGTCAAGATGACGCCCGCTCCGTCCAGGATAGGAGTGCCGCTGAGTGAAGGATTTGTTAGTGGAGGAAGAAGACTTGGTTTATTTTACATATTTACAAGCTTTTGAGTTCTGAAGTGAGCTGCTTCAACTGCATCTGCAGTCCAGTTTTATATACTGCGTCTTCCCTGGATTCCCCAGGTAGGGGACGCCCTCGTCGTGGTGGATGTGGACAAAACTTGCGCTATAATACACAGACACCTCCGCACACATGAACACACCCATGGCATAAGTTGAGCCCGAGGGAGAGGGGTGTGCGGCCAGGACCCCGTCAGGCTGGCAGGCGACGTCAGGTGGTCGGCCCGCTCTCCGCCGGTCGGTGAACTTCGAAGAAACCGAGGCGCAGCCCCGTCGGGAGATAAGATAATCCCCAGTGGTTCTGCCATTAGGCATGGCCGGCGAAGCTTGCAGACAAGCCACTGTGGCGATCTGTTCCCACGCTGGTGCTGTGCCCGTGAGGCCAGGGGTAGTCGGGTCGATGGAGACGTCTGGGAAAATCGGAAGACAGCCGGAACCACTTCGCGGCCCGTGGCAACGACTCCTTAAAGGGATTTTCGCAGAACCCTGCTCCCCGCTTGTCCCACGCAGCAACGACCAGGCGAGCGCGGTAAATGCACCCCGCAGACACCTGGCAAGAGATTCTGTCTTGGTGGCAATCCTCGAGACATACTGGCGCCAATCCTAATACCAGCTGGCGGCCATTCCTAATACTCTATAAAAAAAACGGCTGTACCTCTCACTTGCCGTATACATCGCAATGGCACCCTGACGGGGGTAAAATGGAAAAGAACTGCATGTAGGTACACTCCATCTACGTTGACACCGAACACAGACCATCGGACGCGATCTTGCCCTAATTTGCCTTCGCCTAAAAACCACAGTTAAGGTGAGAACCCTGTGAAACCCTATCACCTCGTACACAGCAGGGAGGCCATGATGACAACGCTCGACGCAATGTTGCAGGACGTCACCGACGGGGACAACCTAGACGTCGTCGGCTACCTGCGGCCAAATTCCGAGCTTGCGTCATAATAAAAAGCGTCACAATCTGCCGGAGCGGCCGCACTTGGTTGGTCGAATCGCCGGAAGCGGATGTCGGTTCTGTTGCGACTGTGAGCGGCGGCAGGATGTCACTGCGTTGCGGTGAGCCCGTTGCGGGGACAGCAAAATGTCCAGTGTGACTGTTGCTCTTTACCGACAAAGCCATGGAACGAGACCAATGCGAGAGAAGAAGCATTAACCCACGTACAAGTTTAGTTGCCGACCGGATTCCACTGTAAAGGGGTAATATCAAAGGTGCTTTATTTGCCCATTGGACTTCAACAAATGAAGACAATAGTTCACATACTCTTTTCTCTACTGTAAAGGCCGGAGGTGTACTTGAAGAAAATATTGTACGAAATACGCATGCTTTTCAGTGACAGAAGGTGCCCGCAACAGCCATCGATCGCCGACCGTAAATAAAAGGCAGCTAGCTAGCTTGTTCGTTTTTTACACGGCTTTTTACATTTATCTTGAGGAAAAGGGAACGGAGAAGAAAATTTGTGTGCACTCACTCGCTGCACAATGCGCGCTCCGTGCCGTGCTGAACCAAGACGCCGTGATGAATTGCCGTCTGCAACATTGCTGAACGTAAGTTGGCGCTGTTATCGGATGGTTGTCAGACGGTAATTTAATTTTGTCATTCCTTTTATACAAGCACTGCAAGAAAACCGCCAGATGCCGCTGATAGGTTTTTAATTTATTTGCCGCCAATAAATAAAACGTATGAGTTTAAAAAATTCGTCGCGCTGTGTTTCTCTAGATAGATGCGTTGGGAGACTTCGGAGACGAAGTTTTCATAAGTTCACCATGGTACGAAGCGCATGCCTGCCCACACTGACGCCTGGAAACTAACCTGCGAGCTAACTCGCGAACTCAATGCAGAGCCACACCACCACGGCTATCGAGAGCCCTAAAGTACGCCGAAGAACCACCTCTGGCATGTCAAACAAGTCGGTGTGGCAGCGCGCCGCTGGCGACTGACCGTCCGTGCAGATGAGTGGTTCACGCTGGCAGACATTACACATGATCATGACGCTGGGCTCTTCAAGAGCTAATAGAGAGCTCTAGAATAGGAAAAGCACGTTTGCGCGCAGTAGACTCAAATATTTTGCGGGTCATCATGCTTCATGTTACATCATTCAACATACGCAGACGAGATAACTCCGGTGATTGTGGCGCCATCCGGTTTGAATGAAAATAACAATTTCTACAACAACAAACCGCTGCTCGTTAGACCTAGCAGCTACCAAGTCGCCAAGCGAAATAGAAACCAGCCCAAATTTATAGTCCATCCAATTTCTTATAGGCAAGATAAGGCGAAGCGAAAGACCAGTACCCAGTTTATATTCAGTTCACATGCCGAAAAACGCAGTAACACCGACTAGCTCACTTCGAAGCGACAGGGTCCGCTTCCGAGCGCGCCGCCTTGTAGGCTGCTCTTGGGCATCTGCTGCTAGAGGAGCGTACGCTATGTGTCACACGTCACCATCCTATTTCTTCGCCCCTTTTCGCTGCAGCCGAACCACCACATCCGCTTCCGCCGTTACGACCAATCAGGTGTAGCAGCTGCGGTAGATTATGACACCTTTATTATGGCACCAACTCGGAATACTGGCCCTGCACTCGACTCTAAACATGCATACGCCCATATGGGGGTATAAAGGGAGTCGTCTGTAATCTATCGCACTCGATTTCATAAAAGGGAGTGTGATAGAGAACACCTCAATACATTTTTGCACCTTTCGGTTTAGAGTGTGCAGTGCGCAGAAGGACCTCGACCTCATGCCCGGCTGCTCATTCAAGACGAGTAGCGCACCGTCGATTGGCATCACAATAGACGTCGACGCCACGCAGAATGCAAGCCAGCTACACCGAGTCTTTGCTTGGACACCCATTCGCCACGGTGGACTGAGTGAATACCTTTTCGCCGCTACTTCGCGGCGTACAAGATCATGCACCTACTATGTCAACAGGACTCTGAATTTGTTCGTGATGGAGTGACAAGATACGAGGGACGTCTAACCTAAGAGTAGTAGTGCATGTCGTGAGTCGAAAGCCATTTTATGAGCGCTAATATAGCCATATCTGTCTATTAATTCACTTTATTCCAAGGCGAAAGATTCATATGTCGCATTACTTTAAAGCCCGTAGTGTTGATCAGGGCACAAAAAATCGGAGAGTCATGGAGATGGCAAGAAGTGGAGAAATAGAGAGAGTGGCAACTTTAGTTTCCGCAGTTGTCGGAAATTAGGGCAGGTGGGTCCTGTGTGGCCCCCAGGTGTGAGGCGACGACCCTGGGCCTACGAAATGAGTGCAAGTTGAGTGATCTTGTCTGGCTGGGTGAGGAGTTGGTCCCAGCTTTCCGCAGAAGATGCTGGCCGGAGGACCCGTGGGGGCAGGATATTTTCCCATCCCCTAAGGATGTACGCCTGAGCGGCGGGCTATCCGTGGTTGCCATTTGGGCGTGTAGGGTCGTATTCCCTATCGGCGATTAGTCATGGCCTTGAGTTTCTGAGAACTGAGTGCGTCTGCAAGGTGCGGAGCAGAGTCGTCTGTGCTCGGTCGAGGCGGTAAACTTCCGGGGGCTTCAGCGAGGGCGCCTGGCTCCGTGGGGCTAGCTGTTCGGATTGTTAATCCCTGGGCAAGTCGGTCGGCCTCTTCGTTTCCAGAGGTGCCCGCGTGGGCGGGTACATTGATTGGCGTAATTTTGCGGTCGCGAGTGCAGCCGCGGAAAATGCGTGCGGCGGCAATGCGGATGTAGCCTATCGAGTAATTTACGATTGGTCGTATTGAGTCATTGAGGGCTGTGCGCGTACTATGGTCAGCGAGAGCCGGCGCTATCGCTGTCTGTCCCGCTGCGGGGGGGGGAGGGGGGGGCACGCATTATAACGGCGGAGATTGGGGTACATCGCGGCGTGGTTGCACGGACCACGTAGGCTGCATCTTACCTTGCCGCGTCCATGCATGTTTTGTGTTCTTCGGCACCATAGAAATCACCGAGAGATCGCGCTGCAACATCGATAATCACAGCGACAGTACGAGCGCGGAAAGCTAGTCTCAGGCGGTTGATACGTTCAATTACGCAAGCGGGAAGCGGACGTGAAGCGACAAAAGCGTGCGGCCAACGTCGCGTTGCGGAAACGTGAAGCGGAGGCAATGGGGCAGTATGGCAGAGGTGCGAACAGGGGGCTCAGGTAAAACATTTCACCCGAGGGTCTATAGAGCTTCTTAATTCATACACGTAAGAAGTCTTAAATTGTCTCTGCCGAATTTATTTGCCCACCTCTCTTTTCGTTGATAAGTATGTGATCGACTCATCTTGAAAAGGACGCAATCCCGCGAAGGTTGTTAATGTTAATTCGTTCTTGCACAAACCCGGCGGTACGCGACTTTAACATTGTCTGAAGCGAGAGGTGGCTCCTTTTATCTAGAATGACCGCAGCCACATTCAAAGACTTCTACATTGCTCGAGATTGCGTAGTTACGAGGCTCAATCGGAGTTTCTTTGCAAACTTTAAATTCACCATGGCCGAGAGAAGCGGTGCTCTTCTCTTTCGTGGTCCGCCCAACACATTTCTTATTATCTACGCCGCCTGGTTGTACAGGTATCTGTGGGCAAAAGTCAACCAAATAAAGAGTTCTTTTAAGAACCACTTCGGTAAACGCCAACTAGACTGACAAATCCTGGACATTTCGTCCTCTGCGCGCTGTCGGCATAATAGGGGTACTCGACGTCTCCGCAGTGGCTGGAGCGAGAGTCGAACTGTTAAACTATTGGACACCTTTAGCACACCGTGTCAATATTCGGGAGCCCACCCACCTCCAGTGCGACCGTACTGATTGTTTTCGAAGCGACGGCTGAATATTCGGGAGCCCACCCATCTCCAGTGCGGCCGTTCTGATTGTTCTCGAACCGACGGCTGGTGCGAACGCAGCTGCCGGGTACGTGGCGCCATATGGAGCCCTCCAAACGATCTGCGCATGCACACTGAAGACGCGCAGACTAACGGTACTCGGGTAAAGCTAACGCTAACACGGTACGCGGTATGGTAAAGGAGTCTAATATCTGCGCGGATGGTTATCGTGTCTCAGATGACTAAATAAGATAAACTGCTTGTCTCACCGTGACAAAAAAAGCAAATCATTGCCCTCTTGTATGCTTCCCCAAACCAAATGGAATTGAATTGAATTGGCTGTTATGGACAGGAAATGGCGCAGTGTGTGTGTCACATATAGTCGGACGCCTGAACCGCACCGTGAGGGAAGGAATAAAGGAGGGGCTGACAGGAGAAAGGAATAAAGGGGCGCGGTAGTGGAGGACTCCGGAATACTTTAGACTACCCAATGATCTTTAACGTGCACTGACGTCGCACAGCACAAGGGCACCTTTTTGCGTTTCACCTTCATCGAAACACAGCCACCGCGGTCGGGTTCGAAACCCGGTGCTCCGGATCAGTAGCCGAGCGCGCTAACCGCTGAGCTACCGCGGCAGGTAAAAAAAAAAGGAGCAATGCTTATTTTCCCGTGAGATACTGAACAATTACGCAATCCCTGGTTGGTTCAGGTGTCCGCGACTCTCCCGCAAGAACAAGAAAACTGCTTAAAGGGCAACTGAAACGGCTTCCAAATCGCATGAAATGCTGTGGTGAGGAAGAAGGGCCATTGAAATTCATGTGTGTAAATTTTTATCGACTCTGTCCGCAAAAAGAGCTGTAATCGCTTCTTAAATACCCGCCGCCGACACGCCCTCGTTGCTTCCAGAAGCGCCGGGTAAGGGTACGTCAAAAAGGGAGAACTGGCGGAAGTGACACCATGCACAGAGAGTCGTACAGCCGTCAGGCTGTGCTCCCTCCGCTGCTGCTCGATCTTTGGTGGACGACCGATAAACGTAATCTTCTGCCAGTGCCGTTTGCTTTCTTTGGTTCGGGCTTTCTGTGTAATGCTTGAAGCCTGTATATAAACCAGTTTTGGCGTGGTACTTCCCGGGTTCGAACCCGACCGCGGCGGCTGCGTTTTTATGGAGGAAAAACGGTAAGGCGCCCGTCTGCTGTGCGATGTCAGTGCACGTTAAAGATCCCCAGGTGGTCGAAATTATTCCGGAGCCCTCCACTACGGCACCTCTCTTCCTTTCTTCTTTCACTCCCTCCTTTATCCCTTCACTTACGGCGCGGGTCACGTGTCCAACGATATATGAGACAGATACTGCGCCATTTCCTTTCCCCAAAAAACCAATTATTATTATTATTATTATTATTATGATTATTATTACTTCTTTCGAACAGCGCCAAGCACACAGCTTGGTAGAATCCGTCGGGTGTACTCCACCAGGCTCTTCCACGTCAACTACACAAACTGGCGGTACGCAGCTTACCGAAGCTGCATGCCTGCACAAAATGTGTGCATCAATAGTTTTCTTTTTGTTATATTGCTTACGTGTTTGTAAACTTTTTTGCCTTTTCCAGTTGGTTCCCATCCACGTTGAGCTTGAGCAACTTCAAGGCTGTGTGCCTCAGTAAGTCTGTGCTGTAAGCTTTCTGAGCTCGTTACGCATTGTGTGCCTTTTTTGCTTTTTCCTGATTTCTTGCACCTCCTGGCAACACGAGCCATCCTCTTAAAATTTTATCAGCGCGCAGCACGTTCAGCTGCACCTTAGTGAACAAAATCCGATTATATCAACCTATACTTAAGAAATGCAAACATTTCCATTCATGAACGCTTGGTCATGGCTGATGTTCGGCAATGAATAATAATAATAATAATAATTGGTTTTTGTGGAAAGGAAATGGCGCAGTATCTGTCTCATATATCGTTGGACACATGAACTGCGCCGTAAGGGAAGGGATAAAGGAGGGAGTGAAAGAAGAAAGGAAGAATAGGTACCGTAGTGGAGGGCTCCGGAATAATTTCGACCACCTGGGGGTCTTTAACGTGCACTGACATCGCACAGCACACGGGCGCCTTAGCGTTTTTCCTCCATAAAAACGCAGCCGCCGCGGTCGGGTTCGAACCCGGGAACTCCGGATCAGTAGTCGAGCACCCTAACCACTGAGCCACAGCGGCGGGGTCGGCAATGGCGCCGGAATTCATGAAAACTTGTCCTTGAGTCAGAACGGCAAAGTCGTCGAGCCACGGTACGCATGTATCTGCCACAATTCTGCTGGTTATCTCGGTACGTAGCAGCAGCAACTGTATCTCGCAGCACAGGAATTTTGATGAGCAGCACTGCGAGCTCCGAAACTCAGTCAAAATTATTGTCAAAAGCGCGTCCAGCTTGTGAAAAGAAAAGAAAAACGTATGTGGATAAGTTTAGAAGTTTCGTGGCTGAACCGTAAGCCCAACATGTGACAGAAGGAATAGCACACACGAGAGCTTCTTCCGTCGTCTTGTCTCTTCGCGCTGTAGTAAAGCAGTGAACCCACTCCAACTCATCCAGTTTGGCATTCTTTTGTAGTTCTAAAAGGTCATTGGGTGTAACTAGGCACGTTACTATAAATAAATGAACAAACAAATGCTTTACCTCGCAAAACTCGTTTAATTAAGCATGCCGGTGATCTGCATTCGATCAGGTTTACAGGCGTTACAAGTTGGTGGCCAGGCTTTAATGCAGCAGTGCATCACAACAACAATTCGGAGCAATTTCGTCTTTTACTGCCACTTGCACATGCACCTACACAATAGATACGCACGCGCATGTAACTACCCCGCCGCGGTGGCTCAGTGGTTAGGGCGCTCGACTACTGATCCGGAGTTCCCGGGTTCGAACCCGACCGCGGCGGCTGCGTTTTTATGGAGGCAAAACGCTAAGGCGCCCGTGTGCTGTGCGATGTCAGTGCACGTTAAAGATCCCCAGGTGGTCGAATTTATTCCGGAGCCCTCCACTACGGACCTATTTGTTCCTCTCTACTTTCACTCCCGTCTTTATCCCTTCCCTTACGGCGCGGTTCAGGTGTCCAACGATATATGAGACAGATACTGCGCCATTTCGTTTCCACCAAAAACCAATTATTATTATTATTATGTAACTACTCAAAACATATCTATCAGTGGAGACTTTCAACACGTGAAACTGTCGCGACTTGACTTTAGCTACCGGCGCAATCCGCTGCGTCGTTGGTTTGGTTCCGCCGCTTTCTGAAGCTGCTGATGGCTCGAACATGTATGGTGAGAGTCCAAGCTGTTCAACGCTGCTAGAATTATCCACAATTTCCAAAACGTAGAAGCAACGCGCTACGCAGCAACGCCGTCGGTGGTGGCCGGAGATATTCGTGAATGAAGTCGCGACGTTCCCGGCATATACCCGACAACAACGGCTTTCGCTCAGCGCCCTGAGGAGATGGGGCGCGTTTTCATCTGAAAAACAGCCTTTTGCCTTTATTTCTGCTCTTTATGAATTCTTTGTCTGCGGACTAGAAACTACAATATGCCGCAGGAAACTCTTTTTTTTTTCGAAAAGTGCTTCAGCTTCTTTAAGACCACGAATGCTAAATCCTTTGCCGGTCCTCATTCTCCCTTAATTTTTCATTTCCTGTTATTTTCTGCAATTTTAGTTTTTTTTGTTTCCGTTCTCCTTCATTTTTTTTCATTTCTTTCCTTTTTGGTTTTGTTGTTCATTTAGATGTAACTTTTCATTTCGCGTTTAATTTCTAGTTTATTTCATTACGTACACTTTGCTTAAGAACCATTCCTTACTCAATATTTTTCTTTTATTTACCACACAACTTATGACTGACACTTCGTGTGGACAACTTCCGCCTACAGCTTCCGGCTACAACTTCTGTCCACGCTACTCATCAGCCAAGAAAGGCTGTCACCTTAAAATGTTCTCTTGGACGTTATGCCACGCGACTATCCACGCCGCGCCGCAGCTGCGCGCGTTGAGTCGACGGCACTCGCTCGCCTGGCAACTATCGAATCACGTGACGCTACGTTGCGAAGCCGACAGCACTCTTGAAACTGCAGGAAATCGCGTAATGCGCCATTCGCTGTATAAAAAATTGGCAATGGCTTAGCTCAACTATGCCAGTATATAGTTCGCGAGAGCTGCAGTCCCTTCCTGTTTACGCATGTTGTCGAGCTTGTTGTTCTGGCTATAATGTCAAGCATATAAGAGGTATTCGGTGACATACATTGTTTATTTGGTCAATTGTTTTCTCAGAGATAAACACTGTCCGATGATCGGTAAAGTAATACGCAGTAAACAGTGTTAAGACTGGTTGGTTTCTGTCATATACGTAAGGCCAATAGTAGTTCCCCGTGCACTGTGTAGTCAGAATGCGAGGATCGCTAGCTAAAGTAAGATCAAACGTCTGTTTCATGTGTCGACTAAGAGAGTCTTCTTTCCTATTGTAATCACCCAAAGTCACACACAACTCAGACATTGATCCACACGTGGGTATACACGTGGCAACCAGATGGATATACTCCTTGATAGACGTATGTGGTGCCACATAAACTCCCTGGATGACGATGCCACTTTCCAGTAGTCGAACGCAGCATGCTTCTCCGTTGTTCACAATGATCGAGGCCCAAGAAGCCAGACGTCTAACCAAGTAACGCCGCATAGCGACGGCTGGAATGTCCTTGTAGTCAACCATACAAAGCGATTGTGATACAAACTAGTCGTATCATGTCAGCTTTTATACGCACAGCCGCACATACGCAGTTTATCCACACGACCCCGCACGCGGCAGCGGTGGAGACCGAGCTCTGACGTCATGCGCCGCGCACCAGTTGCCCTTCTCTGGTTGCCGCGCATGCGCATTGACGCGCGGCGCCGGCGGGCGTAATCCAGCCGGTGCGGCTGCTCACGTGGCGGCGGCGGCGGCGAACTTCGGCGTCATGCGCCGCGCACCTACTGCTCCTCTCTGGTTTCGCGCATGCGCACAATCGCCTCCCAGCCTCACGGCGAAATGATCGACTGGGTAGTGTAGTTTATGGTTTATTGTTTGTGCGGGTTTAAGTCACAAAGAGACTCAGACTATGAGAGACGCCGTAGTGAAGGTCTCCGGAAATTTAGACCACCTGGGGTTCTTTAACGTGCACTGACATCGCACAGAGGGAAATGTAGTGTAGCCCTCGCTACAAAACGTGTGGCGCGTGCTCACCTTCGTGTGATAACCTTAACAGAGTCTTCGTTCACCTCACTGGGTTCAGCCGGATTGAACCACGGCTAACTTTTTGGAGCGAAAAGCTGCACTTCTCGAATGCAAACCTGAAGGTCAAATTACGGATGCATTTGACCTCTGGCTCACCGCAAGTATGGCTGACACGTCTTAAAACGTGACTTGTCGCACTGCTACCGCTCGCTCCTTCGCTGAGCTGACAACAGCTCGCTCTCGCAAGTTGCGTCACGTCACTAACCACGTGATACGTTGTTGCTGAATAAAGGCCAGAGCTTGCCGCCTAGACACCGCGTCGGGGATTCGGGTGGGGGTGGTTACAACTTTATTGCCACAAAACGGAAGGCATTAGTTGGGGCTGCGGCGAGTCCAGGGCGGCCCCCAGCCTGGAGCGACCTCTTGAGCTGGCGTGATGAGGGCCAGCTGTATTGTTTTTCATGAACTGGCCAAGAGCTTGTCCAGTTCATCTTCCGAGGGAGCCGGCAAGAGTGGCGTCGCCGGAGGTTTGCTAGCGCATTCCTATAACACATTGTCTTGAGTGGCATGCCTCCCGCCACCGCAGTGCGGGCTTGTAGGGTAATATTCACCCTTTGTGATAAAACATAATCGGTAGGGGCTAAAAATGGCTGTTGTAACAAGAGTTACACTTGGCTGCTAGTCGAGTATTTCGCCGTGGTCCGGAAGGGCCAGTTCTGCGCATGCGCTGCGGAAGGAGAGGAGAAGCCGGTGCGCCGCGCGTGACGTCACGAGGAAGAGCGGTTGTTCGAATGCGCCAAAGAGGAGCAGCTGGCCGACCTTCGCCGCGGGGGCCACGCATGACGCACGCCTATGCCACGTGCTAGCTGTGTGCATAACTGCGAATGCAGAGCTGCGTGTATAAAATTCGGAGGTAACACGACGGCCGCATCACAGTCGTTTCGCATGGATACCTCCCTTCAACGGTATCAATATATCAATTTCTCGCTGCGTATAACTATAGCTGAGCTAAAGCACTGACAATTTTTGTCTGTAGGCGTCTCAGTGTCGTCTGTTGCGCCCTGTCAAGGTCGGTGTGAGGGGCGGGATACGTGCACCTTAGCTCGCTATAAATGTTTGTAATCTCCGCGTACCAGCGAGGCGCCTCGACGGGGGCGTCCGTTCGCGAGAGGTCTCCCGTCTCCCGGTAGGTCAAACATCGGGCTAGATGGTCGACCCAATCGGTTCCGGAGTTACCCGCGTGAGCCGGAACCCATACGAGACTGATGTTGTGATCGAGATTTGGGTTGCGCAGAATTCGCATTGCGAGCGCACTTACCGAGCTTTTGGTGATAGTTTGAATGGCGTTCTTAGTGTCGCTTATAGTCGTTTTGGTGCGGGGATCCGCGATGACCGCAGCGAGAGCTGCTTCCTCTGCCTCTAGCGTCAAACGATGTGGTGTTAACGAGAGCAGGCCTTGGAGTGGCCATATATGCCACGTATGTCCCGCCTTTAATGTGCTGAGGCGCATCCACATACACGGCTCGTGGCTCGTTGTCGTACCGTGTCCCAAGGGCCTTCGCAATTTCTTTCCTGCGGGTGTCGTGTCTGCCTGGCAGCATGTTCTAGGCTACTGGCTTAACAACTAGTCTACTAGTAATGTCGGCCGATAAATGCTGTGTAGGACACACCTCCTCAACGGGGTGGATGTGGAGTTTGTCGAGAATTACGCTTCCCGCAACAGTGCGCGACAAGCCGGTCACGTGTGCCGTCTTATGGCCTTCGATTAGCTCAGCGAGCGTGTTAAATATTCCCAACTGCAGCAGTCAATCTGATTTGGCTTTAATGATGCTATTAAGAGGCTCTTTGTCATGCCTCTGTGACGGGTCGCAGTGCGCCTCACCACCCCGCCTATCCGGTGCGCCGACCCCGCCTATCCGGTGCGCCGTGACGCGTAGCCGGCGGATCGTTTCCTTGTTTTGAGTAATATTATGAAAAAACGCTAAGGCGCCCGTGTGCTGTGCGATGTCAGTGCACGTTAAAGATCCCCAGGTGGTCGAAATTATTCCGGAGCCCTCCACTACGGCTCCTCTTCCTTTCTTCTTTCACTCCCTCCTTTATCCCTTCCCTTACGGCGCGGTTCAGGTGTCCAACGATATATGAGACAGATACTGCGCCATTTCCTTTCCCCCAAAACCAATTATTATTATTATTATTATTATTATTATTATTATTATTATTATTATTATATTATGAATCAACAAATCAAGAACCCTAAACATGGCTACCGGGCGTATAGAATAGTGTTCACTGCAACTCGATGGGTTTCCGAGGGTGGGGCGTTGCCTGCGAGGCTTGTTTGTTCCTGATAATTAAGAGTTCCGATTTAGCCGGTGAACACGAGAGGCCGTTCCCCTGCATTAAAAGTGTGCCGTGTCGACAGCTCGTTGTAATAGCTCTGCAATATCTCCATCGAATGCCGTGTTGGTCCATACGGCGATGTCGTCGGCGTATATAGAATGATGTATATGTGGGATAGCAGCTAACAGACGCCGTAGGTCACTCATAGTAATCTTAAAGAGAAAAGTACAGCGCCTTGCGGAGCTCCTCTAGTGCCTAGTGCAATTTTGTCGCTACTTTTGTCCCCTAAGTGCAGCGCAGCCGTGAGCTCGTCCAAAAAGATGGCGATGTAGTCGTAGGTCCGTTTGCCTACGTTCACCAGTGACAGGAGAGAGAGGATGGCAGTGTGTGACACACTGTCAAAGGCCTTACTCACAGAGTCCCATGATGATAGGCGTGGCTCTTATGCGCTTTGGATCTAGAATGTATTGCTCTATCTGGGTCATGATCTCCTGAGTCAAGAGAGCTGCTTGAAACTTAATCATGGACGGGGGAAACCTGCCTTCCCCGTGGGCGTGAATTTGAAGCCCTTTTAAGACAACAGGCTCCAATACATGACGTTATCGAAATTGGGCGGAGATTCCCAATCTCGAGTCTTTTTCCGGTTGAGCAATACTATCTGTTGCAGAAAAATTGAAATCGATTTTTTTACCCGCGGCGGTGGCGCAATCGCCAGGGCGCTCGGCAACTGATCCGGAGTTCTCCGGTTCGAACCCGCCCGCGGCGTCCGCGTTTCGATGGAGGCGAAACGCTAAGGCGCCTATGTGCCGTGCGATGTCAGTGCACGTTAAAAATCCCCAGGTGGTCGAAATTATTCCGGAGTCCGCCACTACGGGCACCGCATTTTTGCTTTGTTCTTTCACTCCCTCCTTTATCACTTCCCTTACGGCGCAGTTCAGGTATCCAACGATATATGAGACAGATACTGCGCAATTCCCTTTCCCCCAAAACCAATTATTATTATTATTATTATTATTATTATTATTATTATTATTATTATTATTATTATTATTATTATTATTATTAATATTATTATTATAATTATTATTATTGGTTTTGGGAGAACGAAAATGGCGCGGTATCTGTCTCGCATCTCGTCTGGTTGTGGTAGTGGCTGTTTATTAAAAAAATAGTAAAAAGGAAGGAAAAGATTTTTGCTAGCCCCGGCATCTGCCATCGATACTGAAGCACCTGAGCTGGGGCAGCGGAAATAAAGGATAGCAGGCAGAATGGAGAAATGAAATGAAAGAGGTGAGAGGACAGGAAGAGGGGATAGGGGGAGAAGTAATATGTACAAACTATTTACACAATAAGAAGTGTGTCCAGGTTGTGCGCGTGATTAGTTCATTTTAGAGGAATTAAATCACACACGCGCACAGCACTGTGTTGGCTAAAACTGGAGTGGGGCGTCCAGTTATTAATCGTTCAAGGTAGATCTCGCGGAGCGTTCGGTCACTGCGTGTAACTACCTGACGGAGAACAGACGGGACGTCAAGCCCGTGTGTTCGAGGAAACACACGGGCTTGACGTATCTCGTCTGACACCTGAATCTGGCCGTAAGGGAAGGGAAAAAGGAGGGACTGAGAGAAAAATGGAAGAAAGAGGTGCGCGTAGTGGAGGATTCCGGAATAATTTCGATCACCTGGCGATCTTTAACATGCAATGGCATCGCACAGCACACAGGCGCCTTGTTTCGCCTCAATAGAAATGCGGCCGGCGCGGTCGTCTTCGTACCCGGTAACTGCTGATCAGTAGCCGATCCCCCTAACCACTGAGCCACCGCGGGTGTTTGCTTCCTTGAGGCCATTGAGCCTCCGCTTCAAGAGTATACGTTATGTGTGTGACGTCATCGTGCGGGTACATCGGCACTTTTTGCTGCATCCAAGCCACCACAAAATCATCCAGCGTTTCGGCGAATCTGACGCCACCCGAACGATCCTTTTCAAAGCAGCCGAAGGCGGTTTGTGGGCTCGGGTTGGAACGCTTTTATGGACTCAAGTTTGCGCTGGGAACCATTGTGGCAGAAAGAACGTTTCGGGCTGTACAGCAGCGGTGGCCTAGTGGCTTGAACATCCGCATCGCATGCAGGAGGTGCGGGGTTCGATCCTCAGTACCGCCAGGTAGCCACCGGTGATAAAATGACTACAAGCTTCCGCATGCCTGGTGCTCGATTTATTCAGGATGAAATGCTTGGGAAATTCGTTTTTGACCTCATATCGAGTAAAAGGAAAAATACCTTGTGCCATGGAGCACCTTGGCCACACGTGCCCTTGCGCCATGAAAATTCGCTATCATCATCACCATCAAGAATGTTTCCGAACACTTCAGAGGACTTCGGCTTCAGTTTGGCCTGCAAGGCCGGCTTCAGGGTCAATGTCGCTGCGGGACGAAGTTCGCCTCAAGTCGTTTTGGAGCCCCTTGTTATGTCTGTCAAACATTTGATTGCTAAATGGTATGCCCAGGAATAAACAGTACATGTGCGTCTGCTTTTAAAAGGAAAAATACCGGCGTGTAATGTTTGCAAAGCTCTAACTCAATTTTGTGCTAAGTGCGACAATGGTGAACAGCTTTAGCTTCAAATAATAATGGTTTTTACAAATGAACACTCCCGATAGCGTGCAGTGATTTTTGTTCCGAAGATGCAAACAACATGAGATTCAGAGAGACACGTGGCGTTATTACTGGCGGCTAAATTGCTGAGAGCGTGCATCGAGGCTCACTGTTATGTGAAAGATAATTTACTTTGTTTATTGATTTCTTTACTAGTGTACCCAAGACGCCAGTACCAGTGCCTCGGCCATTAAGTATCGGCTCTATTTGCGGTCGATGCTCTTGGCCGACTTTTGATATATATACGCAACACATTGCAGGTGGACATACGCACACTTTCTATAAAAGCACACTGATTTTGGCTGGTGGCAGATAAAATAAACGATTGGTCGCTCGGGAAGAGCAGCCTGGGATGCACAAGGCCCACCGCTGGCACCACCTGTCATGGCGCACTCCGTGAACGCAGGCCCGCCGGCAGGCGAAGGGCAGTATTCAGCAAAACTGATCCGGCAGAAGCTGGAAAATCTCAGTAATCACTACCGGTAAGTACGAAAGCAATTTCATATAATGCTGTACTTTACAAGCTATTTTAGTGCTTTTTAATCCTGGTATCTGGTGCGCGCACGTACGCACACACATTCGCCGTGCTGCATGGTTCTTCGTCCGGCATGACAGCTACTTTGCTGTAGAATACATGACTCTTTTTCTGGCTAACCTGTGATGTACGCGGATCGTTACTGCCCTGAACTCGGCTCGCTTGAACTGACCACTTGCATGTCTACTAACGGTAACCGCGTCAAGTGCAGTGTTATTCGGCAGCGTCTCCTGAATTGACTCCTATATCGTCCAAAGTGATCTGCGCCAGCAGCACGCAGGTCTGTTTCGTTCTTGAAGCACTTTGGAGCGCATAGCATCGCATGCATCCGCCTGGCAGTGCGAACGTCGCTGACGTAGTTTGCACGCGCTGTATAATGACGATAACCGGGGTTAATGGTGACAGTTCGCGCAACAGTAGGAGGTCCTGCCTCGAGCTAGCATAGCTTGCTACGTTTTTCGCAGCCTGTTGGCGGTCACGGTCGGCGGTCGCGCGGTATTAGTAAATTCTCGGAGGCTGTATAGAACTGGTATTCACTTTATAATTTGCGACCGAAATTAACTGCAGCAACAGCAAAGTAATCTCGACGTGAAATCAGGTACCTGCGCTAGCACGGTTGACGCTTGAGATGTACTACTTTATCTGCTGATTGTGCTGACCAGCATGCTTGTCCTCTGATTCTGCACCCATCCAGTCTATACAAAGACAGGCGGGATATGTACTCCTTCCATATGAGTAGCCGGTTCTTTGTTGCTTGTTTATTTGTCTTTAAACGAAACGCTACCCGCCTATATATTTTCTGATGCAAAGTTTCATGGAATAAAACTACCTTTTGTTTCTAGGAAGCTGAGGAGATCTGGTTCAAGCACTGGATCTAAAGGCATTGAATGGCCATTTTACTGGCTGCTTCACTCTTTTCTTGGAGCGCTGCCAGTGAATGACAGTAGCCTGGTGCAATAAAGAGTGGAGGTAATCACTTGTTCAGTAAACTCAATCTAACAGTCCATGCAAGCAAGTATATTTTCTTCACAAGTATTGTAATCCATCATGACTAGCAACGCTGCAAGAAGGAAATGTTTTTTTTTTGTCTCAGCAAGAGGACGTGTTCATGCCATCACAGCTATGTAGTTCGAAAACAGTACACGACACAAAGCAAGTGACTAAACCTTTCAAAAGACATGTCTCATTCACTTTCTGTTTTATTAAAGATAACCGAATAAACTCACCTTAATATATATGCACTTTGCTCCAAAGCAGGCAGTGAAAAGAGAACATGAAAGAATTTGAACATGTTCAACTGCCAACAAGCAAAGAAAACCTGTGGGAAACGGCAAGGTGAACAAGATGAGGTGATGCATAGCTCTGTGAAGTGCTTCCAATGAGCTGCACATGATTTGATTGTGTTTGAATGTCATCACACATAAAACAATTTCAACACACTGCACTGTGCGCTGTGAGAGATCTTTGTTGTCAGACTGTAATGATACTCTCCAAGACGAACAAATTGCGGTTAAAAAAATGCATTGCATAATGGGGCTGCACAACACTTTCTGCACACCGGATAATCCTAAATCTGCCCTTGTGTACACTGTTTGCATCAGCTGGCCACAGATAAAAGAATTGGGAGCGAGTATGTTTATTTTCCAAAACTTGTGTCAACCGTATTATATTACTTCATAGGTGTTCCTTAATAGGAATTTAGTCTAATCAAGTATAATGTCAAATATTTCATAAAAGGAAGAATTCACACTGCATTTCCCATCATGAAATGGCTTGTGAGTTGGAAGTCGTCATTTCTACCTTTTTATCCTGCTCATTTCTCTGAGATTTCTTGATAAGTTATCAAAAATCGGTATTTTGGGCCTTGCCTAGCAATCAGGATTCATGTCCTGCCGCTATGTGGCATACATATTTATAGTTTTTAACTCTTGCTTGGTATTGGCAGGTGCCAGAGGCTCCTGAAGATGGAGCTGGAGAGGTTCTCGCAACCTTTACACTTGATGCTGACCATGATACAGCTGAAGACACCATGTCATGGCCCAGAGAACCGTGGGCCAGCCCAGAGAAATCAGCGACAGCACCACAAGGCACCGATAAAGACCTGCGAGCTCACTTTTGCAGGAGCTGCTGACAATGCAGCCGCAAGCCGATGACCGGGCAGCCAAGGCCGCCAGAGAAAGTACCAAGCTGAGAAAGCAGCTCTTGGAACTGCAGAAGGAAAGCAACGAGATTCAAAGAGGAATGCTTGATGTCATGAAATTGTACTTCACAGCAAATAAAAATCAGGAATGAAATAATCGGTCCCCTCTGAAATAAGTGATGTTTTGTCAACTGCGACAGATAGTGCAGCATGGTGAAATGCTTAAGCCGAATCTTTTCTAACTACTACCGTCTAACTTGTCCACATCAATAATGATGCGGCACTCACCTAAATATTCAAAACTTAAAAATGTTTATCACTGCCCTTTTATCCTGCAAACATTAAACAAGCTTTTGCCCAACATTAAACAAAATATTTTGTGGCCAATATTGTTGATAATATATACATGCTATACGACAAGCAATCAAAATTATAAAATGGGTTAGCAACTGAACAAGATGCGAGTCGTTAACCTCCAGAACCCTACAATGCCATTTTGCACAACGTGACACAGTGGTAGCACTGAATAAAACAGATACAAATACATGCTGCAAGCACAAGGCTGAAGCTACATCTCCGTACTTTATGCGGTGTAATGAGTAAGTATACTATGAAGTGGGCAGGTGCTTTGATTGATGGGTGTACCGTCACAATTCCATGATAAACTCTGCTGCAAAAGACACTACTTTTCATCATGCTATACAACTTGAGAAAGCACACATGAAGGTCCAGTGGGCGGGGCGTCCTCTGTGAAGGCTGGCTTCAAGTGGTCGATTGAAATGGTGTCAGTGCGTCCATGAATGTCGACGATGAAGAACTTCGATGTTCTTTCGAGTACACGGAACGGGCCGTCGTAGGGGCGCTGAAGCGGCTTGCGGACAGTCTCAGCGAACAAAGGTGTGCGTGCAAGTCGCGAGTTCGGATGGAACATGTGAAGATCGTCGAGACTGGCGTCGGAGATGTGTCGCCCGGAGATGGCGGCAAAAATAGCGGAGCTGTGTCACGTAATCGGTAGGGTCGGGACTTGTATAACAACTGGCAGATTCGAAAAATTTACCAGGAAGACGCAGGGGTTAGCCGAAGACAAGTTCTGCCGGAGTGCAACGACGATCTTGTTTCAGCGTAGCACGGAGGCTGAGCAGAACCACCGGTAAGGAGGCGGTGCAGTGGGTGGTGTCGAGTTGGGCTTTGAGGGATGTTTTTAGCGAACGATGGAAGCATTCGATCATTCCGATCATGATGCTGCTACACATGCAAGACCGTTCACTGTGAAGCAAGGTGCTTTGCCACGGCATTTCTCACTGCCACGCCCTTGAATGCTGCTCTTGACTGCTTGTGCAGGAAGGCTGTGGTCGTCGTCCATCCTCTAGACGGTCTACATCCAGCCAGTTGGCGTCGCATCTGTCAGTAATTTCCTCACAAATATTGTGGAGTAAGCAGCAGCAGCGAATGACTTTGTTCACATTGACAATGTCGCTTCCACGGCTCTTCAGCAGTATGCGAAAAAGTGTCTTGAGCCGCCCGAAGGCATTTTCTACCACACACCTGGCCCTTGAAAGGTGAACGTTAAATGCCTGCGTAGCAGAATCAGTAGTGCCAAAATGCGGGGATGGCTTCATGATGTTTTTCTGGAGTGGGAAGGCTTGATCAGCCAGCAGCAGATGTGAAACGTGTACTCCTTCAATTGTTTTAGCTTCCATCTTATAAAATTCACTGCTCAGAATCTTTGCAGTTTCGGTTCCTCACACACACCTGCGTCATGGTTCCTCCCAAGAGATCCGCTGTTTGTGTAAAAGAATTTGTACCTGTGGTCAGGAACAGCCAGAAGTATTACACTATACCATTCCTTATAGCTATGGTAGTCCACTGCATGCTCGGAAGTTGGACAGACTTCGATGTGGCAGCCGTCTAGTGCTCCAACAGCTTGAGGGAAGCCTGCAACTGCAGAAACCTGCAGCAGCTGTTCGGCCAGTTCGTGCGTCCTCGGCATTCTCACGTACCGAGGTTCGGGAAGTCGCACTACAACATCGCAGAACTCCTTAACAATGATGTTAACTGAGGAGCGACTGACTCCAAACCCGTTTGCCACAGTTCTTTCGTCCGCGGAAGTCCCAAGACGATATATGGCAATTGCCACACGTTTATGCAGCGGTATTGCTTTCCGGATATTTGTGTCCAGCCTCCTCATGCAGACACAAGCATTTAAAATGTGTTTAAATGTGCCTCTTGTCATTCTAAAGTTCTCCCTAAACCCAGCCTCTGGCAAGTGCGGAAGCGTTTCTTCGTACCATGAACCTTCGCGCGGATACGTCCACACACTCCGCTGGCGAGAGCACAGCCTTGCAGCCAGAACTTGGAGGCGCCGGCACGTATATTCGGCTCGTCCTTGCTCGGCTAGCTTGACTACAAGTTTTCCAAGAATGGCGAGCTGCCGCAGACGTAGCTGCTGCATTTCCATTTGAAAAGCGGCGAACACAGCGAGGAACTTGCTCTGTTCCTCGCCGCCTGGCATAGGCTTGCTCTGAGCCATCGCTATATATGCATGACTTCTCGCCAACGCGCAGCACTGTAAAAACATTCATGTGGTAAAATACACTTCAAACACGAAGACGAGGATGGAATAGAATTTAAAATACACTTAAAACAGCAAAGTGCACTTATTATGACACGAGAAACAATCTGAAATTGAATAAGACGAAAACAGCGAGGTGATGGCAAGCAGCGAAGAAGGATTGCCTTCGCTCTAGCATCGGCTACTGTGTCGACTGCGCCCCATGTTGAAATACTACCTTCATGTTTCGTCTGAATTCGAACAACCTCTGGCAACAAGTTTAGATGCACAGGCGATACCAAGCTTAGTTCACCACAAGAGCTTACAACAGTGTTTTGTTGAATGTTTGGTATATCACGCGAATAAAATGGGCCTTATAATTGTGTTTCGAGTAGCAGTCACGTGACCAGCGCCGAACACGCCCATGGGACAAGTTTTCGCGTGTAACGCCGCCAAACTGAGGTTAGCGATAACCAAGGTTATATCCGCCTAACCATGGCTACAGTTAACCGCGGTTAAGTCGGCCGTGTAACTAGGGTATTAGACGTTCGTGTGCTGTGCGATGCCAGTGTAGGTTGTGGTGGAAAATTTATTACATACAGGGGAGTTTAGGACGCGCAGGTCCTTGGGCCCCCGCACAGCCCCACTGCACTCAAACGTTCATGTCCCGGAGGCTCATAACGCTGGCAGCCCGGCCTGTGGCGATGTCTTGCTTGGCCGGGTCCTCGGAGCGCAGTAGGGTCTCCCAAGCCTCCCAAGTGGCAAGGTGCTCCAGGCCCCGCGGGAGAGTATCCGCCGGGTAGAGGAAAAGGATTTGATCGAGAGTGGCTTTGGGGTGGTGGCAGAGGGTACTGGAGGGGTTTGTGCGGACTTGGTGATAGCGCGAGCGTATATAAGGGGAGGGTAAGGTGCGTGTTTGGAGCCGCCTCCAAAGTGTCTGGTGATAATTGTCGAGGGAGGGATGGGGTGGGGGTACAGCCGACGCTCGGCTTTGCAGGCCTGCGTGAGTTCACTGAAGGAATGCAAGCGCTCCCGTGAGAACCCCAGATCGGAATGTGGAAAACCAGCGAAAGGACGCATTCACAAGGAGGAGAAGTACACAGGACAACGCTGGAAACACAACTGAAAATTCTTTACTTCGCCAACATCAGAATAGGGCGCACATGCGCGTGAGCACCACAAACGCTATCAAAACAGCAAACACAAAACTGATTAAGCGAGCGAAGAAACATGGGGCAACCTATGTCCCATTCATGAAAGTATTCTTTTGCCGTGAACCTGACAGAGCTGTCGCTGACGCATTCAGTTCCTAACTGCTTGATTTTAAAAGCTTCTAAGATTTCTCGTTCTATCTGTGTTTTGCCGCGGCCGATGATGTTGACATTATGGAACAGAGGGGTGCAGTCTTTGCAGTGGTTGCAATGTCTTGGAAGATTTGCTGTGTTGCCTGGCTGCAGCGAAGTGCGGTGCTGCCTCATACGGTCGTTGACGCTTTGACCCGTTTGACCTATGTAGGCCTTGCCCCAGGACAGTGGGAGCGAGTAAACAACATCGGTTGTGCATTTGGTGAACATGCTCTGGTGTTTAACATTACATTTCTTTTTTGTGCTGATTCTTGAGATACGTGAACAAAGCGACGACAGTTTGGTGGGCGCAGAAAAGACTACCTTAACACCGTATTTCATGGCTACCTTTTTAACGTTATGTGAGATTTTATGCAGGTATGGCATTACAGCAGGTCTGGATTCCTCACTAGGCGTTTCATCTCTTTTGTACTGTGACTTAAATTTACTGGTAAAGGTCTCAGCAATAGAAACGAGGACGTCCTCAGGGTAGCCCGCTGACCTCAAGCGGTCAAGTTGCGCTAAGAAACTCTTTTGCATATTGTGTGAACAAGACCTGCGCAGAGCATTACCAAGGCAAAGGTTGGCAATGCCTCTCTTCACAAGTTTGGAATGTGAGGAGGAGAAGGGCAGCAGGCTTTTCTTGGTCCGTGGAGAGTAGCTCCAGCAAACATGGCTTTCATCAGAGAAGGTGAGAGTCAAATCTAAAAATCTAATTGAGTCCTCAAGGGGCACTTCATGAGTAAAACTCAAGTCAGGACAGGTATCGGTAAAGAAGGTCAAAATGTCATTTGCAGCCGCTTCGACACTGTCACGGGAAGTTAGTTTCAAGAAAATTAAGAAATCGTCTACATACCTAAAAACTTTCACTACTCGATCGTCAATAAGGGTATCATGCAACAAATTGTCAAAATGGGATAAAAATATGTGGCACAAAATAGGAGCTACACACGAGCCAATGGGAACGCCCTGCTTCTGTATGTACCTGCAGTTTTCATGTTCTACCACAGTGGAAGAAAGGTAGCAAGTCAAAAGTTCCAAAAAGGAATTCACCGATATGCCCGAGCTGTTCTGGAAGGCCACTGCACTTCGGTTTTCGATGAGATCCCGCACAGTAACTAACAAGTCCTTTTGGGGAACTGAATAGAAGAGGTCTTCGATGTCCACGGAAAAGGCGGAATTGGCACTCACACTGGTAGCGGATAAGTAGTCCACGACGTCCATCGAGGTCCGAGCGCTAAAAGGGTCGTCAGGTGCCAAGGGGTCTAAGGATCGTTTCAAAAACTGGCCCACCAATTTCTGCCACGAACTGTCCTCTGTGACAATAGCCCTAACAGGGCAGCCAGTTTTATGCGTTTTTGTTGAGAAAAACATTCTCAGCACGTCGGTATTATCTTTCTTATTAACTTCTTTATGCAAACCATTAAGATTGAGGTTCTCCAGGAGCTGTAGGGAGTGCCTTTTTATCTGAGAAGGCTTTGTGTTGGCAGGCTTGAAATTCTTGTTGATAGCCTCGTGGGACTTATTGGACAGAAGGCTGTTAGGCGTAACCACGAAACCACCCTCCTTATCCGATAGGGTTAGGCTTAGGTCGTGGCTCTGGAAATAATCGCTGACATAACGTAGCTTAGCTTGGCTGGAACCAAGATTAGGCCGAATTTTTTGAATACAGTGATCGCTTTCTGCGAGGCAAACATCTCTTTCTTCGGAGGGTGCTTTTCTTGCAATGCGGCGGAGTGAAGCCAGTAGCTCGTGCTTTCTGATGGAAGGTTCGAGGGCATACTTAGGGCCTTTCCTCAACAGGGCGTCAATCTCCGGAGGAACCGCTGCGCTTTGCAGGTACGTCGCCGCAGTGCCAGTGCCTCGGGTGTCCTTCTTTCTTGGCAAACATTTCCGAACAGAAGACCAATAAGATTCGCTAAGTTGAGCTGCAAGGTGACGATGTTGTCGGAGCTTGCTGGTAGCGAACTGTCCACTCCCATGCTGAAGGCAAATGATGGTGAGCATTTCCTGCAGATGACCCACCTGTCTCCACATTTCAGCCTTGAGAACGCGGCAGATTCGTTTCCAGTGTCCTATGGAAGGCTTCTGAAGACCAAACAAACCAATGACGTCCTGCGGCGGAAGATCGTTTTTTATGCAGTGGGAATAAAACCGGGCTTTGTAGGAGAGGTAGGCAATGGTGCTGACGCAGAAGGCAGCCTGGTCTGATGGAGGCTGAACATGTAAGGCAGCACCGCACTTCGCTGCAGCCAGGCAACACAGCAAATCTTCCAAGACATTGCAACCACTGCAAAGACTGCACCCCTCTGTTCCATAATGTCAACATCATCGGCCGCGGCAAAACACAGATAGAACGAGAAATCTTAGAAGCTTTTAAAATCAAGCAGTTAGGAACTGAATGCGTCAGCGACAGCTCTGTCAGGTTCACGGCAAAAGAATACACTTTCATGAATGGGACATAGGTTGCCACATGTTTCTTCGCTCGCTTAATCAGTTTTGTGTTTGCTGTTTTGATAGCGTTTGTGGTGCTCACGCGCATGTGCGCCCTGTTCTGATGTTGGCGAAGTAAAGAATTTTCAGTTGTGTTTCCAGCGTTGTCCTGTGTACTTCTCCTCCTTGTGAATGCGTCCTTTCGCTGGTTTTCCACATACCATGCACCAACTGGCCCAACAAGCTACGCTTCTTCGATACCCCAGATCGGAGGCCGCCGGTGCCCGGTTGAGAGAACCTCGGGCTAAAGCGTTGGCAGCCTCGTTTCCGGGATTCCCGGAGTGGGCAGGCACCCATATGAGCTCCATGTGGCCGGGCGGGTGTACGGCGAGGGAGTTCAATATGGGAAATGCAGAGACGTGAACTCTCCCGGGGGCGAAATTTAGTATGGCAGTTTTAGAGTCCGATAGTATATACCGGGCCTCCGTGCGCGTGATGGCTAGGGCAATAGCGGCCTCTTTAGCCTCCTCCGAAGTGACAGTGGGAGATATGTGAAGGGTAGCAATCTGTTGTGGGGAGGGGTTCGTGATGTCTACAACCGCTTCCTCACCCGTGCATGCGGCATCCACCCAAACGGCATCCGGTTCCATGCCATAGTGTTTGTGGAGCGCCCATGCGCGAGCTCTGCGGCGGGGTTCGTGGTAGGTGGGGTGCATATTTTTAGGGAGAGGTTTAATAAGTAGTTTGCGGCGAATGTGGTGGGGGACCGGGAGCTGTGTGGGATCCGTGGCTGGTATCCTGATGCCGAGGGTGTGTAGGATGTGTCTACCGGTGGTGGTTCTCGCGAGACGTATGTATTGTGTCTGTCGGTGGGCCTCGATAAGCTCACTTATCGTGTTGTGTAGGCCTAGCTGGAGGAATTTTTCGGTTGAGGTATTTAGGGGTAGGTGTAGTGCTGTCTTAAATGCTGTCCGGATCATGGCATCCAGGGTGGAGATTTCTGTGGCCTGGAGTTTCAGGTAGGGGAGCGTGAAGAGAAAGCGGCTGAGGACGAAGGCATGAATGAGACGACATAGGTCTTGCTCCTTCATGTCCCGGTGGTGTCCACAAACTCTGCGGATTAGGTGGGATATTGACACCGCCGTCTGCTTGAGTTTCTGGATGGTGAGTATTTTTCCCGTTGTTCTGGATGTGGAGGCCCAGTACCCGGAGAGTGAGTACCTCCGGGATGTACCGGTTTTCCAGTTCCATGGTTATGGGGGCTGTGGGGCAATTTCGGGTTGTGGGGCGGAGTATGAGGAGCTCCGACTTCTCCGGAGAGCATGAGAGTTCGATACTCCGAGCATGTGTTTGGGTGAGGGTAGCTGCTGACTGCAGAGTATTCTCTGTCTCCATCACTGCCATGGGTGGTCCATAGAGTGATATCATCAGCATAGAGTGTATGCCGAAGGTGGGGGATAGTTTTTAGTTTGCGGGCAAGAGGGATGAGTGTAACATTGAAGAGGAAAGGGGAGAGAACAGATCCCTGGGGGGGTGCCAACCCCACTAAGGGTGTATGGATGGGATGTGTGGGGACCGAAGTGAATTTCGGCTGTGCGGTTAGTAAGAAATGCTTGAATATAGGTGTACATACGTTCACCTATGTTCAAGGGGGAGAGCGCCGCCATGATCGCTTTATGGTCTAGGCGATCAAAGGCCTTAGAGAGATCCAAGGCGAGGACAGCTTTTGTGTGGCCCGGTATGAGGAGTCAAAAATATCCTGTGTGAGCTGGAGCATGGTGTCCTGGGCCGACCGGTGGGGACGGAAGCCCACCATGTTGTGCGGATAGAGGTCTTGCTCCATCATGTGTTGGGTGAGTCGGGCGAGTGCGACATGCTCCAAAAGCTTGCCCAGGCATGATGTTAGTGATGCTAGTGAGATGGGACGAAGATTTGCAGGTTTAAGGGGTTTGTGGGGCTTGGGTATGAATAAGATTTTTGCGTGACGCCAGGATTGCGGAAGGGTGCCCTCCTGCCAGCATGTGTTGAAGTACCCGTGAGCTGGGCAATCGACTGATCGTCCAAATTGCGGAGCATGTTATATGAAATACGGTCAACTCCTGGAGTGGAGTTAGAGCGGAGAGTCAGGAGGGCCGCTCTGACTTCTGCTTCCGTAATCTCCGCGTCGAGATTGGCATTCCGGGTGCCGGCATAGGGCGGCAGGGGGATTGAGGAACCGGGATTTGTATGTGGGATCCTAAGTATGTCGATGAGTGCGTCGGGAGAAATGTCGGTCCTGTGTATAAGGCGTGTGACGTGGTGTTGCGTGGCTGTATTGCATTGCGTGGGGTAAATTAAGTGACGGAGGAGTTGCCATCTGCGTTTGGAGGACAGATTGCCAGCCATACTGTCGCAAATCTGACCCCAGTTGGATCGGCAGAGCTCCTCAGAGTGCTCAGTAATTTGTGTTTGCAGTGCGGCTAGCCGCTTTTTAAGGGTCCGATTGAGCTTTTGCCCTTTCCAGCGCTCTAGTATGCTATGGTGGGCCTCCCATAGGTGGGCCAGGCGAGTGTCGAGGGTGGTCGTATCTGGTGTGGTGTCAAGCATTCGAGTATGTGCGGAGACATTGTTCATGAGTGATGCCACCCACTGGTCGAGATATGTAATGGGGGCGTCAGGAAGGACCGCCCGTGCGGCGCGGACCGCATACCAGTTGGTGAGTTTGTGTGTTAGGTGAAGGGTCGTTCTTTGTTTGTACGGTACTGTAACGGAGAGGATGTAATGATCGCTCCCTAATGTGTGATGTGTTGTGTTCCACGTAATACCCGCAAGGTTGCGGCTCAGTGTCAAGCCCGGGCTGGTGTGCGCGCTGTCACTGTTGCCAATTCTCGTGGGAGTGTTAAAGTTTTGTATTATGAGGCGGAGCTGTTGTACCAAGGACCAGAGTCACCTTCCTCGTCCCGTGGTGGTGCGGTAGCCCCAGTCAGTATACTGACTGTTTAAGTCCCCTACGATAATCAATGGATGCTTGCCTGCAATACGATGGAGATCGCGCAGTAGCGTTTCCAATGAAGCCATCGAATGAGACGGTGTGTAATATATATTTGCAATAAAAATAGATGGTGTGGAGTGTGAATCTGGTATGATTTCTGTGATCACGCAGGGCCTCTCGGAGGTGAGATGATGCGTTTGGTGTGTAATGGAGCGATGTATGAGTGTGGAAGCCCAGGGTGTATCCGTTGCGTCCGAGTGAGCGGATGTGTAGCTGGCAAGTGTTGCAGGAACATGTGTGTCCTGAAGGAGGAGGATATGGGGCGTGGGAAGTGTGGGGAGGAGGAGTTGGAGGGGTGCGCGTTTGCCCCGGAAGCGGCGGCAGCTTCATTGCAGAATTGATAAGGAATTAGGTGGTCGCCGCGCCATACTGTAGCTTAAGCGGGTTGACGGTAGGTGGGTTGGCTAGGGGGTTCTGTGGGGTAGGTGGGCGGGATTTATGAGGGGGATTGGGTAGGTGCGGCGAGGGAAGGACCTGCTCTATTGTTTGGTGGCGGATGTCGTACCGTGCGCGGCTCATCTCAAGGGTATGCACCATGCGCGTAAATGCCGCTTCAATTTGTTGTTCGAAGTGTTGGGACAGGTGGTCGATGAGGTGATTAAATTTTGCCTCCAGACGTGCGCTCATTTCGGCGGGTTTAGCGTCCATGCGGGCCTCTAGGAATTGAAGGTCGGTTGGGTGACGGGTGGTTGCTCTGGTGTACGTTTTTTTCTTGGGTGGGGGTGAGGTGGGGGTTTGAGAGTCCGATTGTTCCATGTTTTCAGAGGGTGTTTGAGGTAGTAGCGTGGGTTGCGTGGGAGGGACTATTGGCGGAAGCGGTAGAGGGGTAGAGGTGGGGGTCTTGATGAGAGAGGTAAGACGACTCACCTCCTCTCGCAGGGCCTGTAGCTCCCGGTCACGGGGGTCCACCTGTGTGGGCGGGGGTTGAGGGCTTGCTGGTAGCTTTGAGCCTGTTGCCTGCTACTCTGTCTGCCCAGTGCATGCTAAAGATCACCAGGGGGTAGAAATTATTCCGGAGCCCTCCATTACGGCACCTCTTTCTTCCTTTCTTCTTTCACTCCCTCCTTTATCCCTTCCCTTACGGCGCGGTTCAGGTGTCCAACAATAGATGAGACAGATACTGCGCCATTTCCTTTAATAATAATAATTGGTTTTGGGGGGAAAGGAAATGGCGCAGTATCTCTCTCATATATCGTTGGACACCTGAACCGCGCCGTAAGGGAAGGGATGAAGGAGGGAGTGAAAGAAGAAAGGAAGAAACAGGTGCCGTAGTGGAGGGCTCCGGAATAATTTGACCACCAGGGGGATCTTTAACGTGCACTGACATCGCACAGCACACGGGCGCATTAGCGTTTTTCCTCCATAAAAACGCAGCCGCCGCGGTCGGGTTCGAACCCGGGAACTCCGGATCAGTAGTCGAGCGCCCTAACCACTGAGCCACCGCGGCGGGGCCCATTTCCTTTCCCCAAAAACCAATTATTATTATCATTGGTTTTGAGGAAAGGAGGTGGTGCAGTAACTCTGTCGCATATCTTGGTGGACACCCGAACAACGCCCTAAAGCAAGGCATAAAGGAAGGATGAGTCCCTGGTTAGAACCCAACCACGGCGGCTGAGTTTTTATGTAGGCCAAACACTAAAGCGCCCGTGTGCTGTGCGATGTCAGTGCACGTTAAAGATCCCCAAGTGGTCGAAATTATTCTGGAGCCCTCCGCTACGGCACCTCTTCCTTCCTCAGTTCTTTCACTTCCTCTTTTATCTCTTCCCTTACGGCGCGGTTCAGGTGTCCGTCGATATATGAGACAGGTACTGGGCCATTTCCATTCCTCAAAAACCAATTATTATTAAGTAAGGAGTGAAAGAAGAAAAGAAAGGTGTCATAGTAGTCTCCGGATTAATTTGCGTTCCACCTGCGTCAAAATGCGGCCGCCGCGGTCGGGTTCCAACCCGGGTACTCTGGATCTGTAGCCGAGCGCTCTAACCACTGAGCCACCGCCTCGGGTTTTCCTCAAAAACCAATTTTCAATTTTACGTGTAGACAAAAGAGTTGAAGTATGTGTGAGGAAAGACTGAAAGGTCAGGCACGCGTCGTATCTGCCGACGCTACGACGTTGGCTGTAACCTCGTCGTCCCGGTACGGTTTCCCGTAAACCCTTCCCCTTCCCGAGAGGCATGAGAGGCAGCCCGGTTAAACTAGTCGGGGTTGGAGTCTCAAGAAGCTCTAGTCCAACGGGTGCGAGTGGCGGCCTCGTCCAATGGGGTCCCGGACTGAGGACTTTCTTTTCACTCAATGAAATGTTTTCACCTCCATCATCACCCCGACGTCCGTGTACATCTTGCTGTCTAGTGCGGACTGCCGAATCTGTGGCCACGATTAAGCGACTTTCCCGCAGGAATCCCCACGCGCCGAGCTTCGCTGCCTTTATCAAGCCATCACGGCAGCGATAGCCACATGTGGCGAGCAACCGTTCGGTCATGAGCAGTCGCGCTTCCTGCACGCACACCAAGAGAACGCGCTGAAAAAATTTACTATCGTTTATCTCTAGTTAACCCTAGCTGAATTGCGAAATCTTCGTTTCCTCGGCACGTCACCTACGCAGCGTCTCATTCCGACGCTCTCGAGAACTCAAAGCGGTCTCCCGCCGTTGAAGAGTCACTCCGGGAATTGGCACGCCTTCTAGCCGCATCATCGTTACGAAGCTTTTCGAGTAGTGCGGCGCGTTCTTCTGGCGTCTCGTGAGCACGTTGTCTCTTCCTCGCTTCGTTCTGTCGTTGCGTCGCTTTCACACTCTCCATAACGACTACAATACAGTGCTACTACTGCTGTTGTTGATGGAAAGAAAAGGAAAGTGCACGGGCCTGCCTACTGGCTCAAGCCGAGCCACGCTCGCTGCCGCGGGCTGAAAGTAGGAGAGTAAAGAATAGGGGAGCAAAGATAGAAAGAAAAGGCGCGCGCTAATATTCCCCGGGCCGATCCCGGATGCAGTGCAATACCGGGCCGATCCGTGCCAGAGTGGGTCCAAGCCAAGCCCTCCGCCATATTCCAAAAATAAGTTTAATATCTTGGGTCCAAGCACCCGCAGCAGATATTAAATCAGATATCAGATATAATGGTGGTAGCTACCGTACAATACACTGCGGCTGCTGCTGCTGCTGTTGCTGGCAGGAAGAAATTGAAGTGCTCGGGCCTGTCTACTGGCTCAAGCCGAGCCACGCTCGCTGCCGCGTGCTGAAAGTAGGAGACTTAAGGGATAGTGGAGGAAAGATAGAAAGAAAAGGCGCCGCGCGATAATAGGCCCATAGGCACCGGGCCGATCCTGGAGGCAGTGCAATACCGGCAATGCCAGAGTGCGTCTAGCACTCCGCCCGCCATATTCCAAAATAAGTTTAATATCTTTTGTCCCATGAGGCCAAACGCGCATATATATATATATATATATATATATATATATATATATATTAGCTGTGAAAACATGAGGTACTTGACTGCTTAAAATATTATACATCGAAGTATACGCTTCATTCAAGGAAGCATTTTTATTTGACTCGACGTTTCGATCGGAGGACCGATCTTTTTGAAAAAGATCGGTCCTCCGATCGAAACGTCGAGTCAAATAAAGATGTTTCCTTAAATGAAGCGTATACTTCGATGTATATATATATATATATATATATATATATATATATATATATATATATATATATATGTATATACACGCCGCGAGGCGACACCCTCTCTCCCTCTACCCCTGCGGAGCACATCTGGTGGCGCGAGCGGCGCCGGCAGCGGCGTCGACGGCAGCGCCATCTGTTGGAGCGCGGCTGCGGCGTTACTAGGCAACGGCGGCTCAAGGTCGTTTGTGGTCCACGGCACACGGCTGAAGTGCTATCACGCGACGAGCCGAGCTGGCTGCCGTAGTGTTGCTTTCGCAACGAAAAAAGGTGGAAGGGGCCTAGAGCACTACAGAAGACTGAAAATTGTCGTACCTATGCACCCGCCGTGGTGGCTCAGCGGTTAAGGCGCTCGGGTACTGATCTGGAGTTCCCGGGTTCGAACCCGATGGAGGCGAAACGCATAGGCGCCCGTGGGCTGTACGATGTCGGTCCACATTAAAGATCCCCAGGTGGTCGAAATTATTGCGGAGCCATCCACTACAACTGTTTCTTCCTTTCTTCTTTCACTGCCTCTTTTATCCATTCTCTTACGGCGTGTTCAGGTGTCCGGCGATATGTGAGACAGATACTGTGCCGTTTCCTTTCCCCAAAAACCAAATTTTCTATTTTTACCTATGCCGGCCCCCGGTGGCTCAGTGGTTATTGCGTTCGGCTACTTATCCGTAGCACCCGGGTTCGCACCCGACCACAGCGGCCGCGTTTCGATGGAGGCGAAACACAAATGCGCCTGTGTGCTGTGCTATGTCAGTGCACATTAAAGACTCCAGATGGTCGAAATTATTCGGGAGCCCTCCACAACGGCACCTTTCTTCCTTTCTTCTCTCAGTCCCTCCATTATTGCTTCTCTTACGGCGCGGTTCACTTTCCCGCCGGGATGTGAGACAGATATTGGGCATTTCCTTACCCCAACAACCAATTTTCAATTCTTTTTTTACCTATCTCATATCTCGGCTGACGGCTCACATACGCTGTACGGAAAACGATAGAGGAGGGAGACAAAGAAAGCAAGGTAGGTGCCGTATTTGGAGGCTCCAAATAGTGTCGACTAGCTCGAAATCTTTCGGCTTCCTAGAGTTGCGTGGCTTGGATAAGAAGCTTGCGTATTCAATTCCCGTCACATTAGTCTTGAACCGGCACCCTGAAAAAAATAGCCCACAAGCGGCCTTTAACCGCACAAGGCGGATTTAGGGTTTTCTGATAGAACGAATCACTGGTGCTTTAAGGCAACGATCTGGTCCAAGACTCCTTTCACGAGCATTTTACCGCAGAAAACACGAGCACCAGACCGGGGAAGATCTTGTACTCATTATAAAACCGGTGGTTACTCGGGAGCACTGGGGGTGAAAACTAGAACCTACCGAATAGGAGGAGGATGCTCTACCTTATGTGGTAGCCTTGTCCGGATAAAGGCCTTCCGCCTAAAGGCCTTTACCTCGAAGGCATTTGCCATCAATGCCTTCACACCAAAGACCGTTGCCGTAATGTCATCACCACAA
This sequence comes from Amblyomma americanum, assembly GCF_052857255.1. Classification (NCBI taxonomy): domain Eukaryota; kingdom Metazoa; phylum Arthropoda; class Arachnida; order Ixodida; family Ixodidae; genus Amblyomma; species Amblyomma americanum. The sequence goes on along the minus strand of NC_135500.1, from coordinate 33,559,228 downwards.
AGGCGTTTGACCTAAAAGCCTTTGCCCTCCAGGCATTTATCCAGAAGGGCTCCACCCAGATGTGTCCCTCATCCAGGCCTTCATCCAGGTGAAGGCAGGCCTATGAGATGTACCGTCTGCTGCATAAGTTTACAACAGACGGTACATGCCTGACAGGTTTCCCACAACCTTGTGGACAGATGGGCCACCTGCCACAAAGCAGGCTTCAGGGACAGACGTGCGTATGTACGCCTGAAATCGGAAAATGTCCGTAGTGGCGCTAGCGCACTAAAAAGCTAGCTACCTGGTTTTCAGAGCGAAACATTCATGTTTAGCTCCAGGAAAAAAAGAGCGGGAAAGATGTATGATGTTCACTCACTCCCGTGTGGGAACAAGAAGACATCACGACTTCCCGTCTGCAACATCCTAAAACGTAAGCATCTACGGTGATCCGTCTTTTATGCAGACTGCAACACGTTCTGTATTTCCTTTTCGTGTGCAGAGCTAGAGCCGCCGGAAGCCGCTGTTAGTAATTTTTTAAAGTAAACAAATCGTATGGTTATCTGTTTTTGTCATGTAGGCATTGGTATAGTCTGCAGACGAACTTTTCAGAAATTCTCCATGCTGCGAAGCGCATGCGTACCCATGGACACCTGAATTACAAGTAGCCGACACAACGCAGAGACATCGTGCCGAAGCTATCGACAGCCGGAAGTAACCCCGAAAAGTACCTTCCGCTGTGCAAAACGCGTCGTTGTAGTGCCGCGTTGATAACGATTCACCATGCACTCTATAAGCGGGCTCATCCTTCCATACGATGTGTACGTACACGATGCGAGGCACTCAGGGAGCTCACTGAGAGTTCTACAAATAGCCATGAATGTTTGTGTGCTATAAATACAAGCATTTTTCAGGACATGAATTTGTATGTCAGTTCGTTACTTTTACACAAATGGAGGCTCAGAAATGGCTGTATTGACAGTGGCTCGTCTTGGTTTCCAAATGTGAACCATTTCTGTCAAAAAAAGCAATATTTCTTCTCAGGCATAGAAGCTGCGGAGATTGAACTTTGAAAATTGGTCATGCGCTGGATACGATCACTAAAAAGTATTAATGCGAAGGAACCTTTTAAAATCAAACTGGCAGAAAACGATATTGCCGACGTAATTAGCCTCAAGATCCTTGGCCTCGCGTTCCATAAAGATGGGATAAGTCACGATGACCTCAAAGCCTTTCGGGCCACAAGTAAACAAGTACTAGGACAGATGAGTAGCTAATAAACACAGGGGGATTGAGGAGCAAAATATATGCCGAATATTGCAAGCCTTTATGATGAGACGCATTGCATACACTCTACCCTATTTCAAACTGAAGGTAAGAGACGTACAATTAGTTAATGCGACCATTTGAATGGTTTACAAAGCAGTTCAATGACTTCCCAGATACAACAAAACAGAAAAGCTACTTCAACTAGGCATATACAACACACATGAAGAAGTGATAAAGGCACATAAGGAAGCACAAATATTAAGGCTCGCAGCCTCCGCTGTAGGCCGTATGGTACTATACAGGCTAGAGGTAGAGCCGATGTACAACTTTAGATGCAGGGAGATGCTGCCGATCGCAATGAGACAGTAGATCAAAGTCTTGCCCCTCCGCATAAACATGACAGTGGAGAGGCACGCAGCTAGGAGAGCGAACCGTGCTCAACGAAACAAAGACCAATATAGTTGTGACCCAGCAGCAGTCTATGTCGACGAGGCCAGAGCAAAGGAAACAAATACTTCAACACCATGGTGCGAGTCACAGAAGACCAGCCCAGGTGTTTTTCCGTAGCGACATTCACTTCAGCAACAAAGGCTTAAGAGGTATACCCATTTCCTCAGCTGTCATGGACGACAGAGCAGGCGCAATAATTTGCGACTCTCTGCTTGCGTTCAGCCGCTGGAATTCAAAAGTGGGCCGAATTCTTCGACCACCCACATTTTGCAAGCAAGGTAAGACAAAAACGGAAGCCCTGTGCGCAGTTTTCAGCAGTTTAAAGCTGAAGTCACACCTCAGACTACATTACAAAGCGAGAGGCTCAGCTTTAAAGCGCACCGCTATGTTGGCTGTTTGCTTCCTTGAGGCCATTGAGCCTCCTTTTCAAGAGTATACGTTATGCGTGTGACGTCAGCGTGCGGGTACATCGGCACTTTTCGCTGCATCCCAGCCAGGGCAAACGCGTCTGCTGTGTCGACGAATCTGATGTCACCCGAACGAGCATTTTGAAAGCATCCCGAATACGCTTTATGGGCTCGGGTTGGAACGCTTCCATGGACTGAAGTTTGCGCTGGAAACAAATGTTCGAGAGCGTTAAGAGATAATTAAGGTCACTTCGGCTTCAGTTCTGCCAGAATGGCCATCTTCAGGGTTGCCGTAGCTGCGGAAAAAAGCTCACCTCAACCCAATTAGAAGCCCCTCGTTTACCTACGAAAACACTTTCTGCCTAAATGGTAAGCCAATGCATCGACAATAAACATCTGTCAGTTTTGCGAAGAGAATGACTGACGGGTAATGTTTTCAAAACTTTAGCGCAATTTTGTACTGAGTGCGACGACGGTTCTTCGGCTTCGCGCCTTCGGTTCTTTCATTGTCTGGTTTGTGGCCTAGTCTTATGTTGTGTCTGCCCTAAGGACTGATTTTCGGTCATCTGTTGGTTCTCAGCACGCGTACACACAGATTTGCAACGCGGCCTCAGAATATGTGGTCTCACTGGCTTCTCGTTCCCGTTCACGGCTGGTCCATCATCTTTTCCAAGGTTTTGTTATTTTTGCTCTTGTTGCGGCCCATTTAGCAATGCCCTTTGCCCTCTCTCAACCTTTTCTCCGCAATTACCCACTGCACATATTTCCACGCACTTCGTGCTTTTTTATTAAAGTTGTTTGTCAGCTCTATGTTTCGTGTTTCAATATGTCTATGTTCATGCGTCTTATTGTTAGCGCTGGCCCAAAAATGGAATCATACCAACTGTCCCAGAGGAATGCCATTTGAACGGTGAACTGTTTTATCACCGCATAATAAAGGTTTTTTCAAATAAACACTCCCCATCTGGTTGAATCATTTTTGTTGAGAAGATGCACGCAACATGAGATTCAAAGATAAACGTAGTATTATTACTGAAGGCTAAATAAGTCCAGTAAAATGGCTGAGATCGTGTATCGAAGCAGTTATGTGAAAAATGATTTGTTTGTTTACTAGCGCCCAAGACACCAGTACCGCTTTAATCGGTGGTTGAAGGGTTGAAGTAATCCAAAACAAAAACATAGTGGGGGCTTATTACAGAAGAATCGAAAAATGACACGAATAGCGTTTCAGAGAGAGAGAGAGAAAAACGTTTAATGCATAGAATGTTTAGGTGGGCCCTCATTCCAGGAGCCCATTGGCTTTTGCAATCGCTCTTGCCAAGACTTCTCTGGAGAGAGAGAGAGAGAGAAAGACTGAAAGGCTGGGAGGTTAACTAGGCAGCGCACAGATGTTTTCGCCGTTTTAACGTCATGGACAGTAGTAGTTGGACACAGTATGGCAGGTACCCAGCATGTCAAATCAAGACAACACTTCCGGACATAAGAATAAAAACAAACACCCCGGTCCTGCACTTAGACATTTTGCTCTTGAACACAATTATGGATGCCACAGTGCGCAGCATCACATCTACACTGTTGGACCTGTCACGTCCGTCTCATCAGCGATCGGCATCTGGGTTCCGTCAACCCGCACTACCCCCCTCCCAAATCCCACTCATTCTTCCTGGGAAGCTGCTTTACGGACTGCTCAGCCCGCCGGCCAAAAATGGCTGGTGGATCGGGCCTTATGTGAAGCACAAGCCGGTGGACTCCTGGACCAGTAGGAGACCACCCTGGAAGATTTTTTTTCGTCGGATAAAAGTTGTTTCCATCCATCCATCCACGCACCCACCGGGTTCTCCTCTGGTCGGAACTTTTACCGCTAATAAACAAATATCGTAAGCCTATTTACTGGAATGAAATGAAATCGTTATAAAGCGGTGTGCTTTCATAGAAAGTGTGCGTATGGCCACCTGCAATTCCTTGCGCCTATATATTACCAAATGCATAAAGGAATTTGATTGTACAGTGCAAACAAACATAACAATGTATACACACACATGACAGATGGTACAACAAATGCATAGAGAGCGGGTGGCTACCCAAAAAAAATTATAATAATACATTACGACATTTTGTAACACACTGTGCATGCCATGAATACATCGCAAATCACAAAATCACAAATGCAAAAAAAGAAACCGCCCTCCCGAGGGCAACGAGGCAAGGGGAGGGGGCAATTTCAGGGTAATTCCCTCATAAAATTAAACAAGCATCCTAAAGAAGACAGCGTAGTCGGGGGTAAACAAGGGGGGGGGGGGGGGGGGGGTTCGGCCTGGCTAATACCGTAGCGCCGGTATTCTGTCATTCCAGCTCCTATAGGTGGTGCGGCGGCAGTGCAACATGGCGGACGAGGCGGTGATGGCGCCGATGTCATAGCGTGCGTCTGTATAGAAGGAAAGCGGCCGCTTGACGTAGTGGCACCTTTGTTGTGGTTTTTAGAGTGTAGATAAGAAGCGGTAAATGATTCCTGGTTACTAATAAGATCCTATGCTTGAGTTTGGCTGCAATAAATCCTCGAAATAAATTTTTATCGATATGAGCATGGAATCCCTATTGCGCAAGTGCCGCGCGCGCAAGAACGCCCTTGCCGTTGAAACTTGCGAACTCAGCATGATGAAGTGCGGTGAACACTTTAAACCGTAATTCTTTGCGCGTTCGTTTCCTTCTTTCGGCACTCACCCGAAAGCGGAAATAAATTACTTTAATGACCCAGACCGTCTGGCGCTATTTTTCGCGTCTACACGACTGCTGGCCTTACCCGCGCAAACATGGTATTTGTAGTTATTGCGTGCTGATCTTATAAGGACACAACTGAAAAAAAAATCACCAGTTTGTTACTCTGGTCATGGTCTGCAGTGTAATATTACAACGCTTACACATTACAGTGGTCAAAATCAACTTTTTAATGTTGGACTGAATCAAACAAGCCAGAAGCGTCGATATCCTTGAGCCTACAAATACGACGCGTGATTGACCGCTTGTTTAGGTAAACCGAAATATTTTACCAGTGGTCTACATTTTCTCAATGAGGAATTTTCTTCGGTTGTCCTGAATGTGGGCGGACCTTTGCTGGAGATTTAATTGCATCCGACTGTAGTTCGTCTGCAGCGTACGTTCCAGGGGGTCAGGGGTCATTAAGCTTTATAATACAGTCGAAATTAGCGCTCAAAATGTGTTTTGACTAGCGGGGGAAAACGCTGTGATCGAGTGAGCAGACGACAGTTGCTAAGAAGCATTTGCAATTATTCATCCACTTTACGCATTATATCCGAAAAGTGAAGGTACAATTGTGAAGTTCTTGCCATTCATGTCGCTCTTTAGCAATCACGTCGTGGCCAAATATCTCTGTTTTATCTAGACCGGAATGCACTGAAGCGTGATGACAAATCTGTTTTCTGCAAACGTCCGCCTTAAAGTATAACTAATATACTCTATATCTGCTCAGTGTTTAAGCAGTGCACTGCTTTCATGCAGCTGTAATAGGCTACGTTGGTAGCATGAAAAAAAACTCCGAATTGGAATGCATTGACGACGCGGTGTTGTGGCGTCAACATAGTACATCGCTGATTAACACGATAGCAAGGCGGGCTAGTTGGTGATACATTTTTTTGTGTTTTCTACCCTAAAGTTCCCGTTTTCCGCGTTGTATATTTTCAAAAAATCTGATTAACAGACAGGTCATTGGGCTGAAACTCGTTACCAACCTGCAGAATGAACCTAATCACTGCTTTTCGAACTCTTTACGCGTTGGCAGAAACATGTTTGCTATTTGGAATGTTCGCAGATTGTAGAATAGCAGAATATGCTCAGTTATGACGCGTATCTGAGGCTCCAAACCACTGCGATTGCACGCGCAGCGAAGAGCGATCCCCGTCTCGCCGCTTCAGGAAGAGCCCGCGTGGCGCCGCCACCGTCGCTGGAACGACCGAGTAGCCAGCCGACCTTCCTGTACAACAAAGGATCGTGTGTGCCACCGTCGCCGAAACCTCGCCTCCCCATCCACTTCAAGTCGGTCAGATAGGTACTGCCAGATGAGGAGACGCAGGCTCTGCAACGCAGGGTACATAGCGGTCGCCGGCTGACGCCGGGCTTCGGCCAGACAGCGGCGATGCCACAAAATAAACATGGCATATATAAACGCTCAAATTACATAAAGATAAGTTTATTACTCTAGAATATATTATGGAACAGCTTTTTGAAACAGAACATATTCCAAGAGTGCACTTAAAGAGAAGCTGAAACGGTTTTCAAATCGCATGAAACGCTGTGGTTGGGAAGAAAGGACCTTGAAAATCATGGGCGTAAATTTTTACCGATTCTGTCCGCAAACAGAGCTGCAATCGCTTCTTAAAAACCCGCCGCCGGCACGCCCTCGACGCTTCCGGAAGCGCCGGGTGAGGGGACGGCAGAGAGGAAGAACTGGCGGAAGTGACGCCATTCACGGATAGTCGGCCGGCCGTCCGGCTGCGCTTGCTTCGCTGCGGCCCGCGCTTTGGCGAACCACAGATCAACGTAACCGTCTGACAGCGCCGTTTACTTTCTCTCGTTTCGGCGTTCCGTGTAATGCTCGAAGCTTGTATATAAGCCAGTTCTGGCATGGTAGTTCTTTCGAACAGCGCTCAGCGCACAGCTGAGTAGAATCCGTCGGTTGTTCTCCCCCAGCCTCTTCCACGTTAACCAGGAAATCTGGTGGCACGCTGCATGCCGAAACGGCCTGCACAAAATATGTGCAGCAATATTTCTCTTTTTTTCTGGTTGCTTGCACCTAAAGGCAGCACAAGCAATTCTCTTAATCTGTCATCAACACGCCGCACATGCAGCTGAACCTAACTGAACAAAAAAAAACGATTATATAAGCCTAGTATACTTGAGCGAAGCAAACATTTGCATTCATGACCGCTTGGTCATGGCTATCGATCGACAATGGCGAGGGAATTCGTGCTAATTTGTCCTTGAGTCAGAGCGGCAAAGTTGTCGAGCCGCGGTACGCATACATGTATGTCATCCGCAAGTAATTCTGCTGGTTATCTCGATACCCAACCGCAGCAACTATATCTCGCAGCACTCTAGTTTTGATGAGCAGCGCAGCGAGCTCCGGAACGCAGCCATAATTATTTTTCAAAAGTGTGTTCAGGATGCAAAAAAAATGCACGGAGGTAAGTGCAGAAGTTTCATGGTTGAACAGTAGCCCGAACATGCGACAGAAGGAAAGCGAACACGGGAGATTCCTCCCGGTCGCCTTTTCTCTTCGCGCTGCAGTACAGCAGTGAACGCACTCCAACTCATCCAGTTTGGCATTCTTTTGTAGATCTAAAAGGCCTTCAGGAGTAATTAGGCAAATAACTATTATTAAATGAAGAAACAAATGCTTTACACCACGCGACTCGTGTAAGGGCGCCAGTTATCTGATTTAGATCATGTTTACCGGCGTTACAAGAAGTTGTTCAATATAAAAAAACAGCGGAAAAAAGACGCAGGACCAGAAGACACACAGACTGTCGCCGGAAAGAAGTTGGTGGCCAGGCTTTTATGCAGAAGCGGCTCACAACAAGGTTTAGGCGCATTCCTGGTTTTTGTATTGCCACTTGCACATGCACCTACTCAAAAGATATGCACGCGCATGCACCTACGCAAAACATATGTGTCAGTCAATATTTGGCTTTCGTGTCACCCTGGTAGGACGTGAAAGGCCCATACCGGGTTAACGAAATTTCCGGCTTGCAGGCGCCGCCATGCGGCCGCTTCTCTATTACAAAGCTTCTTATCCGGCGGTGGCCCCAGTTTTCTGTTTAGTCTGTAGTTCTCAACGATTTCTGAATACGTTTGCGCGCGCTCGTCCAGGTTCCGACCGTCCGGTGGTTCCACGGTTACCCGGAAGCAGGGAATATGGAAATGCGTTGACTACCGAGGAGTCGACGAAGATATTGTCACGTAGTGGTGACTGCAGTCGAAGCAGCGATGAAGACGGACGAAAGGGTCTTCTAAAAGAACTGTTTATTGGGCTGACTTGCACCCAAAATGGACTTAATCACTCGGCGGCGGCGAAGCGACAAGCGTGCTCGGCGGTCGTCGAACAGAATGCGGTCGCTGTCGGCCGTGCTCAATTTAAAGCTAATAGCGAACTTTCTTGCCCCGCCGCGGTGGCTCAGTGGTTAGGGCGCTCGACTACTGATCCGGAGTTCCCGGGTTCGAACCCGACCGCGGCGGCTGCGTTTTTATGGAGGAAAAACGCTAAGGCGCCCGTGTGCTGTGCGATGTCAGTGCACGTTAAAGATCCCCAGGTGGTCGAAATTATTCCGGAGCCCTCCACTACGGCACCTCCTTCTTCCTTTACTCTTTCACTCCCTCCCTTATCCCTTCCCTTACGGCGCGGTTCAGGTGTCCAACGATATATGAGACAGATACTGCGCCATTTCCTTTTCCCCAAACCAATTATTATTATTATTATTACTCCCCATATACCATGGACAGGAAGAGAGGATAGGGGGAGAAGTAATGTATACAAACTATTTACACAATAACAAATGTGTCCAGGTTGTTCGCGTGATTAGTTCGTGTTGGAGGAATAAAAACACACGCGCACAGCACTGTGTTGGCTACAACTGGAGTGGGGCGTCCAGTTATTAATCGTTCAAGGTAGAACTCGCGGAGCGTTCGGTCACTGCGTGTAACTACCTGACGGAGAACAGACGGGTCGTCAAGCCCGTGAGTTCGAGGAACGCAGAAGAGGCTCACCAAGGTTCGCTCACGAGTGCGCGCACTGCCCTGCGGCCACAACAGCGTCTTGAGGGAGCCCGGTAGTATGCCCAGCGCCATATAGGCCGCAAGCATATCGCGACAAGCATCGGCGAACGCGGCACAGTGAAGGAGCAGGTGTTCTAGTGTTTCCACTGCACCGCATCCCTCACACACATCACTTGTCGCGATTCTGTGACGCTCCTGTCGTTCCCCGGGCCACACGCAACCAATGCACGCCCGGAGGATCATTACACGTTGTGGCCTTGTAAGTGCGCGACAGCCGGTGATACTGTCGATGTGATCACCTCCTGCGATGCGTGGGTCGGGGTGCTGCTTTCGGAGATGGTCGCGGATGGCCGCACGCATGTCCTTCAGCGCAAGGGGAGATGGCTGGCAGATAGTTGATGTGCAGCGGTCGCGAGGTCGTCAGCTTCTTCGTTGCCGGCGATGCTGCAGTGACCGGGCACCCACTGTGCACGCACGGCACATCCTCTCTGCGCGAGGCGCTCGATATATAATTATAATTGGTTTTTTTGGGAAAGGAAATGGCGCAGTATCTGTCTCATATATCTTTGGACACCTGAACTGCGCCGTAAGGGAAGGGATAAAGGAGGGAGTGAAAGAAGAAAGGAAGAATAGGTGCCGTAGTGGAGGGCTCCGGAATAATTTCGACCACCTGGGGATCTTTAACGTGCACTGACATCGCACAGCACACGGGCGCCTTAGCGTTTTTCCTCCATAAAAACGCAGCCGCCGCGGTCGTGTTCGAACCCGGGAACTCCGGATCAGTAGTCGAGCGCCCTAACCACTGAGCCACCGCGGCGGGGCAGGCGCTCGATGCGCGAGCGAATTTCCCGCACTAGGGGGGTACCACAGCAGTTAGATTGCGGGCGGCTAAGGGCGGCGCGGGAGTCGCACAGTAGAGCAGTCCTGGGCGGCCTAGGGCGGAGGATGAGCAGCAGGTCCAGCCCGAGCAGGATCCCCGTCAGCTCCGCCTATGTGGAGGAGTCCAGGAAGGTTGCGTGTTGCTGGCTGTGCAGTCGCAGGGCGGGGATGGTGCCGCCGCTGCAAGGGAGCAGCTGTCGCGGGCCACTGAGCCGTCGGTGTACACGAGGAGATGGTCCTGGAGCTCCTCGTCTATGACAGCTCTGGCCAGCTGCTGCACAGCACAGAGGGGTGTGCTCCGCTTTCCCGCGATGCCGATGATCTCTAGCTGTACCTCCGAGGCAGCAGGCCAGGGCGCGCAGGAGCCGTAGGGGGGTGGGCCTTGAGTCAATTGCTCCTGCTCGAGCAGCGCCGCGCCCATTCGTGAGCGCGGGCGTGAGCGCATACGCTGCAGCAGTGAGCCGCCGTCCGGTGCGCGGTGAAGCCGGTCGATGTGATTCAGTGCCCTGCGCGCTGCTTGGAGCTCAAGTGGCCACGCACATGCCTCGGCAGACGTTCCGGCACACTGCGAGATTTTGGGCAGGCCTAGGCACATGCGCAGGGACTTGGGATGCTGGAGCTCGAGTTTCTTCCAGCACGGCTTGCGCACCGTGACGAGCGGCAGCGCACAGAGCACCGCCGCCAAAGCTGCGGCATTGTATAGCCCCAGCGCGGCTTGCTGGGAGATGCCCTGGCCTCTCGCGGTGAGCTTGTGCACGGCGGCGGTGATCCTCTTCATCTGCAGAAAGGCCTTGGTCGCCGCGGGGCGGAAGGAAATGCGCCAGCCGATGTCCACGCCAAAGTACCGCACCGATTTACGCCAAGGAATCGGAGTCCCGTCCAGTGATAGTGGCGCAAGGTGCGCGCGCGAGCGCGAAACGCAGGCCATGGCCAGCGATTTGTCCGCGCTCAGCGACAGACCAAGGCCGCGCAAGCTGCCATAGATTGCGGTCAGAGTTCCCTGAAGGCACACCCGCACGCGGAGCGCCTCGCCTGGTGGTCCGCGGCACCACAGAGCTAGGTCGTCTGCATATATTGACATGTACACATGGTGTCGGCCGCTCTTGGGGAGGGAGGCCGGCACCACCGACTAGGCTAGGTGGTACCAAGTGCTAGGTCAAATCTACATTTAGCGGAGCGCCAGTGAGCTGAAAAATATTGAATAGAAACGTAACGCAAATCTCAGGCAAATAAAAACTCTGCCATATTGAGGAGCATGGAGTGCCCTTTGATTGTTCATGCCGCAAGCGCTGACGTTCAGTGCTTGCATTGCTCGAACGAGAAAGTGATAAATGTTGGTCGTGGCTGAGTCATTCATGGCGCATCACTTTCTTGTAGTTGTGTTCAATAAAAGAGCCTGAAATAAAGCGCAAACTTTGGCGCGCTCATGTGAGCCAGCGAAGACATCGGGCTGGCGAGCGCGCGATGGCCTGCGAAGCGAGCCATGCGCGGCGCGCACAGCCGGCGGGCGAGGATAATCGAGGAGGAAAACGCAGGAGTGGAGGGCAGTGTCTGTGCTTTCAATATCAAGGGCTTTACCCACCCTGAGATGACAGTGTCATCTGTGGAAGCAAGTAGAAAACAGAACATCTCGCACTAAGAGTTGTAGAAGAGGAAGACGAAGACGTTGTTCGATCGCCTGTCGCCTCAGCTCTGTTTATTTAGCTAATTTTTCCTAATTTACCTAGTTTTATTTGAATATTCGAGGACGGCAGCATCTTCAAAGCGGTACTGTCCCTACGGGAAGAGTACGGCTGCTCCGGCGCCGGCAAGCCTAAAGGGACCACGCCATTCAAAGGAGGCTGGCTCGGAAGAGGCGGCCATGGCTTCCCAGGCTGTGGAGCGACAAGAACATGGATTCGACCACCCGTTCAGTGAGACCTCATCGCTTAGTGGGGCTGAGTGAACGATCGTGGACGGTGACGAGTCAGTCGCCGATATGGCTGACGTGGACAACGAGGGCTTCAAGTTGGTAAGTCATCGCAAGCAACGAACGGCAGGGATCCCTGTAGTGGTTGAGCCCACAGAAAAGGGGGTTGATTTAAGAGAGAAGAATCCAATCTTACTTTTCGCGGCCATTCATTCACTACTGGGATCAGCTCCGGTTCGAAGTCGGCTCACCATGCACGGGGCTCTTCAGCTGGAGGTCTCGACAGAAGAGCAGGTTGACAAGCTCCTGCAGAGCTCTCAGATTTTTGGCATCAAAGTTAACGTGCGGTTGCCCATTCCTACATGAAGAACACCTGTGTTGTTAAGGGTGTACCAAAGTGGTATTCAGAACGCGACCTACTTGATTATCTGAAACCACAAGGTGTACTGCACGTGAAACGACTTGTGCGTCGTGTGTAGTCTCCATGAAAAGAATGGGCTGTGAAACCTACCAACTTTATCGTGTTGACATTCGCTCCCAACTCAGAGCGCCCCGAAAAAATTGATCTGGGATTCAAAAAACACGCAGTTGCAGATTTCACTGAAGCTCCTCCACGGTGTTTTAGATGCCAACGGTTTGGGCACGTGGCCAAAGTTTGCACAAAGGATCGACGCTGTAAGCGGTGCGGAGGCGACCACGACTTTAAAACCTGCAGGGCAGATTTTGCTTGCGCCAATTGCGGTGGCGATCATCCAGCGAGTTTCGGAGGCTGCCCCTTCCGTGTGAGCGCTCTGCACCGTCGGATGTCCTTTATTGCTGGTCCAAAAACCCCAACGACTGAGACGCCTGTCCCTGGATTAGACGAGTTCCCAGTATTGGAGTCTGATGTTGTTGCGTTGCCCAACAATGTCCCTAATAGACCTGAGTCCAGCAAGACGCCAAGGCCCAGTGCGCGCGAATCAACTGTTCGACCTCCAGCAAAAAGTGTCCATGTTCTTGAGCGGCCGGATCACAGCCAAACTCCACGGCAAGGGGGACCCTCATATGCACAAGTGACAAAAAAACCAGCTACTGCGGCCAAGAGTGCGTCCCCGTCGGCATCTTTTATCGATGATGTAAGTGAGCGCGTTGCACAAAATAAGGAGCTCAAAAATCAAGGTATGTCTGACCTTCTTCATGTTTTGTTTGGGGCCCTGCGTTCACATGTTCCAGCGATGGCGCCTAGTAACCTGAAGAACTTTCTACAGCTGGTGCTTTCCTTTGAGTCCCTAATTTCCACCTTCGCAGCAAACTTCCTTGCGAACTAAAATGGATGCGGCTAAACCTCGTGGATCTCATATGCACCGAAAAGTTCCGTTTATATTGCAGTAGAACTGCGCTGGGATTTTAAGTCGGTTAGCAGAACTCAAACTATTCTTGAAAGAGACTTGTGTTCCAGTATTGGCCCTGTCAGAAGCGGGCCTGCCAAGCGGGAGATGTTTGACTGGATATGTCGCCCATAAAAACAGCAGCATAAAGTCATTTCCTGCAGGAAGTGCTGCGCTTTACATAAGAAGAGAAATTCCACATGTTTCTGTAAGCGTTGCCGATCTATGCACGGATGACATTGAGGTAGCGGCTGCAAGAATAGAGCTCGGCTCTCGAACCCTTTCTATTGCATCCGTGTACGTGTCTCCGCGGAAGAAGGTAGCATTAGATTTGTTTCTACAGCAGCTCTGCGACCGCTGCCCAGCACCTAGAATCATCTGCGGTGGTTTCAATGCCCATCATGCCGTTTGGGGCTGCGGGAACACGGATTCCCGTGGATGCAAACTTGTAGAGGTTATTGACAGTTTGGACCTGTGTGTTGCCAATGACGGAAGCCCCACTTTTTTCCGGCCTCCAGCCTCAGCGACAGCTATAGACCTGACACTGCATTCACCGGACGTCCGCGTGAGTTGGTCAACAGCAGCCGACCGCATGAGAAGTGATCACTATCCGATTTTTGTGTTTGCTGCCGACTTTCGTATGCATGCTCCTAAAATTAGCAACGTGGTCAACTGGGACAAGTACAGAAAGCACCTAGAACGTGTTTCTGGTGATGTTGTTGAAACAATGATTTCTAGTAAGCTAGCAGCAACTACGGCGGTCAAGTTACCTGATCATTTTCCGGCCCCGGATATAAATTTCAGGAACCTTTTCGCAGCGAGAAGAAGGGCGGAGCGCCAACTCGTGCGGAAGAAGGACGACAGGCAACTGAAGACGACCTTCAATAGGCTGAATTCTGCTATTAGACGGCACACGAACAAGCTGTACAGGTCGCAATGGGCCTCATTCTGTGCTAGTTTGAATGTGTTCTCACCGATAACGAGAATATGGCGAGTTATTGGCAGTCTTGCTGGAGAATCTCGCCCTTCGAAGCCTTTTGAAGCTCTTGCAATACGCAAGGAAAAACCTATTGCGTGCTTGGCAGAGGAATTTTCAGACGCACTCGTACGCGCTGATTCTGGAATAGATATATATTCACCACCTGCTTCCTCCAGGTCTATCATGGACGCCCCGTTCACGCTTCGTGAGCTTCATACTGCGCTCAGTGGCCTGCGGCGCCGGTGTTCACCAGGTCCCGACGGCATCACCAATCAAATGCTGAATAATCTGCCCTTGCAACTCAGAAGGGAGCTCCTCAACTTCATTAATCGAGTTTGGGAGACTGCCGATGTTCCTCCGTCATGGAAGGTGGCACATGTAGTTCCTGCACTGAAGCCTGGCAAAGACATGACAGACCTTGCCTCGTATCGCCCAGTGTCATTGAACTCCTGTGTAGGTAAGTTGATGGAGAAGCTGGTAAATGAACGTTTATCGTGGTGGTTTGAGGACAGCAAGGCACTTCCATCCTGTATGACAGGATTCCGCCGAGGTCTTAGTGCCCAAGATAGTGTCTTAGACTTGATCAGTCACATTGAACACCAGAGAGCTGTCGGCCTTTCCACCTTAGCCATTTTTCTTGATGTCGCGAAAGCTTACGACAGCGTGCTTCAGAGCTCAATTCTAAACAGTTTGCAAGGCATGGGCATACAGGGCCATATTTTAAGATTCATTTACAAGTTTATAAGTGATCGCGCGGTTCGTGTACGGTTAGGGAGTACGTTAAGCACCGAAAGGGTTCTGTCACGAGGTGTGCCTCAAGGAAGTGTTCTTTCCCCCACGCTCTTTAACGCCGTAATGGCTGGCCTACCCGATTCGTTGAAAAAAAGTTGCAGGCAAATGCGTATGTCACTTTATGCTGATGACATCTATATTTGGATTACTGGCTACCAACACAAGCGATTAGCCCTGATAGCTCGACAGGCTATACTTTCGGCACAAGCTTACCTTCAAGGTGTGGGGTTGTCTCTGTCAGTGGACAAATCCGGCTTTATTCTGTTTCCAGATGTAGGAAGACGTCAAGCGCGGTTGAAGATAGACCTCGGTCCCTCTTGCATCCGTCAGTTCAACCACGCGCGTTTCCTGGGCGTCATTATTGACTCCCGTCTACAGTGGCGAAAAGCTGTAGACGCGATTGTTTCATCTGTATCTTCTCGTCTCAATGTGATCCGTAGAATTGCACGTGAGCAATGGGGAAACCATCCTTCTTCAATGGTCAAACTTCATGAAGCGCTGGTGGTCAGCCGTATAATGTATCAATTACCTTTAATTTCCCCCTCGGCATCACAACTTGAGCGTCTCGAAGTTGTCCACAGAAAGGGCCTAAGAAGAGCCATTGGAGTTCCCCAGGCGGCTGCGAATAAGGCAGTACTTCATGAGTCCCTATCGAAACCTCTTAGCCTTATCGCTTCTCAGAGATTATTAATGCATCTTGACCGCTTAGGAGAGACGGTAGCTGGGCGATCCGTTCTCCAGCGGCTCTGAAAGAGATATGAGTCGAAGGCTCACTTGGCACTCAATACTCTTAGTTCTTTAGGCATTAATGTCCGAAGGCAAAGGTAACGGTTGAAACCCCCCTGGTCTTTTCCGACCCTCGAGTATAAGGTCACAATTCCCCATGTGAGCGCAAAGCGCAGCTCTCCTTTGGCAGCCACGCGTTCGCTTGTACTGGATTACTTGAAAACAGAGTATGCCTGCCATCTTCAAATTTTCACGGATGGTTCTGTGGACAAGGTCAAACAAGCTAGCGCAGCGGCTTTTTACATTCCTTCTATGGACTGTAAGTGGTCCGTACGCTGTACTGCTGTCGTATCCTCCACAACGGCTGAAAGTGTTGCTATGAGGCGGCTTTACGGAAGTTAGGGTCTTGTCCGGCTCAACCTGTTTTCATCCTAACTGATTCAAAATCTGCCCTTCAGAGGTTAGAGCACGGATTCCCTACTGACGCCTTGTCTCTCAGCTCTCTGCGCTTGTTGCAGAATCTGCACAGCAGAGGCTTTACTCTACATTTCCAGTGGGTGCCCTCTCACATAGGAGTCAACGGTAATGAGGTGGCAGACAGTCTCGCCCATAAAGCTCTCTCAAGGATTCCATCAAAAAAAGTACCTCAAGATGGGAAAAGTCTCTGCAGGAAAACGGTGGTCGATCATTTCAGTACCCTGTGGAGTACGTCCGACAAGCCATGTGTGACAAAGGAACTGAGAAGATCTCAGGCGACCCTTCTACATCGAATTCGCACGGCCTCTGCTCACACTCCTGCATGGATGCATAAGACCGGCATAGCATCGTCTCCGCTCTGCTCTTTATGTTGTGTGTGCGGGGATATCGAACATTATATTATGTACTGCCCAAAGTACAACGCGGAAAGGCATGTGATGTTCGCTTCCTTCCAGAAGACAGGAACCCGTCACAGCACAGTGCAGGACATTGTCTAACCGAGTGGAAACCGGACATGCAGAAGGGAGGCTGCACGCCTTCTTTTAACATTTCTGCAGAACACGGATCTTGTTTTTAAATGGTAACAGCAGGAACGGACTATGGCCTACTGTGATTGAATGTGTGCGTAGATGGTGTCTTCCAGAGTGGACTACTTTATACTGTGAGTGACTGTGTGTATGGAGTGTGGCACTACAATGGCCTATGTTCTAGTGTGACTGAATATGTGCATAGATGGTGACTTCTGGAGTGGACTGTGATGTGAACTGTGTGGATTGATTGTGTGCATAGATGGTGACTGCGGGAGAGAATGTGTGCTATTATAAGAGACTGTGCGCTTAGCGGGGTAGATGCGGCATTGTTAATATCGAAGGGACGCTGCGGTGGAGCAATTGCCGGCAGACAAAGCAAGGCTAACCCCACTGTAGCATTCAACACCTCAACCTCAACCTTGTAGCGCCGTCTACAATAGCATTGTAGAAACAACCACCTGACGCATGTCAATGATGACGTTACGGTCCAGTATGGTGGATAGAGGTGGAACTTTGTAAGTGACGTCAGGGGACAAAATGGCGGCGTAGTTTCGGTTTCTCGAATCCATGAAATCGGCCACTAAAATTGGTTGTGCCCTCCCATTCCTTTCTCCCTTCACCAAAAAATACCCTTTAACGGGTAGAAAACTATTCTGTTAAGGGACCGCTTAGTACATGTACACCTTTGTTCCGCTATATACACTTCGACAACAAGTGGCACCCATGGGGGGACAGTTTTACACCGAATTTAGTGCGCAAATAAAACCGTATGGGTTGTGGTATAGAAATGAAACCACAATTAAAAAATAGGTAAACACTATACATGCAATTAATAATTGAAGCCTTACCTTATCGCACCGCAAGCCGAATTCTAGGCCCAACTTGACCCCCCAAACGAAGCAAGTTCGGTTTGGGACGTACCTTGAGGAGCTGTAAGACAACAATGGGTAGACGTGCATCGTAATTTTTCTGACAGATGGCTCTAGGCGTCGATCTCTCCGCTAGGCGGCATCCGTGCACGCATAGCCGAGCATGGTGGCAATCTACCCCGTTTCAAAGGTTATTACATTCCATTTCTCGAGACGAGCGTTGCGTTCTTCGCTTTCTTCGTCTAGTAAACCAAACAGATAACGCTCGCTACTTCAACGTCTTCCAGACGGTGGCGACCTTTGTTTTTTTATTTTCTCACACACGCATTGTCCTTACAATTTCCTGGTGCCAATTGGGTGAAACGCTCTTAAAGGTTGATGAGGTTCACTGGTCACTGACCAAGGTCAACAAAATAATGATGTTTCGGGAGCGCTACGGCTCCCACGCTCACAGTTCACTGGTCACTGACCAAGGTCAACAAAATAATGATGTTTCGGGAGCGCTACGGCTCCCTTGTTAACAGTTCACTGGTCACTGACCAAGGTCAACAAAATAATGATGTTTCGGGAGCGCTACGGCTCCCTTGTTCACAGTTCACTGGTCACTGACCAAGGTCAACAAAATAATGATGTTTCGGGAGCGCTACGGCTCCCTTGTTCACAGTTCACTGGTCACTGACCAAGGTCAACAAAATAATGATGTTTCGGGAGCGCTACGGCTCGATTGTTCACAGTTCACTGGTCAATGACCAAGGTCAACAAAATAATGACGTTTCGGGAGCGCTACGGCTCCCTTGTTCACAGTGAACAATTAAGGGAGCCGTAGCGCTCCCGCAACGTCATTATTTTGTTGACCTTGGTCAGTTACCAGAGAACCTCATCAAGCCATGATTCCTGACCAGACGGTATGCCGTCGAACCCTCGACTACACTCTTAAAGGCAACTGATCAGACCAACCGCTATGCATCATTATTTCAGCCTGCCTTCACAAAGCGTCCTCTTTAAGTGGACATGTGCGTCCAGCTGCACTTCGCGAGTTTCATCGATGTACGTCTGTGTGGTGGTGAAAACGTTTATTGAAACAGAGAAGTTTGCGTCGTGCACGCCCCTGGACGCCAAAGGTGCCAACGCACTTGAGCGTTCACGTTCGTAGAGTCCTTGAAGTGGGAAGCATGGTACGTGATATTGTCCTGCCGGACCGGGCGTTAGTGGGTAGCAGGGTTTCCCAATCCTCCCCGCTTGTAAGGGGCTCCAGGCCCCGCGGGGGAGGATCCGCCGGCCATTGAATTAGAAAGTGGACAAGGTTGGCGGAGAGGTGTTGCGGAGGATTCAAGAGGAGTCTGTGAGGGCTTGATGGTAGCGTGACATAATATAAGTGATGGGAAGGTTCGAGTCTCAAGGTGTCGCCATCAGGTTTGGTCGCAATTGTCAAGCGAAGAGAGGGGGGGGGGGGTAGACTTGTGTCTCGGCTCGGTAGGTCTGTTTCAGCTCGTTGAACGTGCGCATGAGCTCCCGGGAGAAGTCCAACGCGGTGGCTATGAGAATTTCCGCCTTTAATTATTTGACTATCTTGAATTAATCAACCAAATTTATCCCACAGCAAGATCTCATCACGCGCTATCTAAGAAAATAAAGTTTTTGCCCACTTATTTTCAGAGAAAGGAGTAATCATGACAAGGAAGTTTTGCAGACACGAAACATTTTACATAACCATCTAATACTTTCGCATTAAAATTTAAGCCACCCGGGGATCTTTAACGTGCGCTAACATCGCAAAGCACTTGGGCGCCTTAGCGTTTCGCATCCATCGAAACGCTTCCGCCGCGGTCCGGTTCTCACAAAGGTGAACTTTTGCGTCTGCTTTCGCGTCGTCGCTTCGATTAACGCGGATGTTGCGACGCACGCCTGTTCTTTTCAATATTTCCTTTTGCATCTTTGAATTCTCCTCTGTCTGCACATGGGAGCGATTGTGGCTCAGCCTGAGCCAGTGGGCAGGCCCTGTGCACTTTCCTTTTCATCCATCCTTCAGTCGCAACAACATCAGACAGCGAAGAGAAATGGGGCCAGAAGCGTTCGCCCTAACTAGTTCTTAGACTGAGCATTGGAGGCGGCGGGCTGCTTCTAGCAATCCCTACGACAGATAGCGTCACGAAGTCGCGTTGGCTAGAGATAACTCGCGAAAGCGGGCTTGTCAAGTTGATGAAACCGATGAAGAACGGGAGGTACGTCTGGAGAAACAGATGCACAAGCAACAGAAGTATCTCAAGCGGAAAAATTACAGGGGTGCACTTAAGTGCGCTTAGGTGCAGTAATGCGAAAGCATTTCTCTCAGTGCGCGTCCTTTCTCCTCATGTTCTTCCGCCATATCGCCTCCTTCATGTCACCTACGCGACTATGCGCATGCCATCTCCTGGACCAGCCCTGTATATTGGAAAGGGGCAGTGGGGGGGGGGGGGCTTCTAGTGGGTGCCGCATGACAGCGCTGCGACTGCACTCCAAGCATGGAGGAAAGTTTCCGCGATGTACATGTGTAATTTAGATGCCCATTACTACTTATGCACCTATCAGTACATATGTCGAAGATACGTTTCTGAGACATCTGTGCTTTCACTAGACCAATTTTTTTATTCAGTTCGTGCGGACAAGCTTTGTCCACAGCTTCCCATGACGCCACTACGGTGGCTAGGAGGCCCCCTTCTAGCCACCATAACGCCACTCATGTTCCCAGAAATGATTTTGCACTAAAAATCTTTTCCTTCCTTTTTACTATTATTTTTAATAAAACCACTACCACCACCACTTAAAGGGCAGCGGATCCTGCCAACGTCGCGTCAACATCGGGCACTGGTTCGGTTGCCTTTCGCTCCGTATAACGTGGTTCAGCTGAGTTAGGCCACAGCCCTTTTTGTTCAATTGGTGGTGTTAATCAATTGGGCATTGTGAAAAAGAAGACGACGAACTGTGCAGTGGCGCGGGCAGGAGAGCTCGCGCTAGGCAAGCAGTCATTAAATCATCTCATCGCCATCGATCATAGTGTCTCTTTCTTCGGCTGGCCGCCACGTAACATTTGGTGGAGCTTGCGGGGTACCAACGACATCCTGGTCCGCGTGGCTTCGGCGTCCAGGGTCAGCCGTGGCCGTCGGCCGTGAGTTCTTGGCCAGCGTAGCTCGCTTGTGCCCCAGCCTTTCAGACCCGAACCGCCTCTACAATATTAATAGTGTAATTATTTTATGGCCTAAGGTAATTGGTTAGAAAGCACATGAAAAACAACCACATGCCTCCAGTGGAGTCCGAACCCAAAATCATCGAATTTCGCGTGCTGTCCTCTCTCAGTTAATAATCTTTAAGCCACAAAATAATAATCCCCATTTGATGAACATGAGAGATTAAAATAGACAAAAAAATTCCCCTTGACAATTAGTAGCGAAGTGCTGAAAGTGATAAGGGAATACATCTACTGTGTGCAGGTAGTGGCTGCTGATCCTGAACATGAGAGGGATATAACAAGAATAATGAGAATAGGGTGGGTCTTGCATGAAAGCTTACCAATATCCAAAAAGAAAAAAGAACCGGTGCTCACCTACGGGGTAGAAACGCGGATGCTCATGAAAAGGGTTCAGCGTAAATTAAGGCCAGCGCAGTGAGCCATAGAAATTAAAATGGTAGCTTTCATTAAGATCGTTAAGAGACCGGAAGCGGGTGGAGTGGGTGAAGTAACAAACGCGAGTTAATGGCATTCTAGTCAAAACCAAGAGGAAGAAATGGGCTTGGGCAACGCATGTAAGGCGAAAGAAAGATAACCGCTGGTCCTTAAGGGAAACGGAGTGGACTCCAAGAGGAGGTGAGCGTAGCAGGGGACGCATGAAGTTAGGCGGGCGGATGAATTACGAAGTTTGTTCGGATACGATGGCCGCCGCTGGCAATGGACAGGGTTAATTAGAGAGACATAGGGGAGGCCTTTTCTCTGCAGTGGGTGTAGTCAGCCTGATGATGATGATGATGGTGCTCCTTGTTTTCGGTGGCTGTTGGCTTCCACCATACATATGTCATAATGAGATGCTCAGTGCCCTTCTCCTTTCTGCTCAACACCACGAAGAGATGCAGTTAGGCTCCGTTTCTTTTCTTGAAGATTAATTTCGATTTATTTTCCTTTGGTAACGACGATGTGATATTTCAAGCAGCTCGTTTACAGCACAGTACGCTTTATGTTGAAAGTTTCAGGCTCATTAACAGAGTAATGCATTGTTTAACTTGACTGCAGACAGCTTATGCCGAGCGTATTGCACGACCCTCTATTCTATCTCCATAGTGAGATTCACAGCTGGCTGAAGAAAGCTTTGTACTCTATTCTTGAGGGCTTGCAGCAGCTGAGTTATGCGTCGTTGTCTTCAGAAGCGCATGCTTTACTTTCGTGGCTGCTACTTGTAGTGTGTTTTATTTTTATGTGTTGTTTCATTCTATTACATTTGGAACGCATGGTGAGGAAAGAAAATCAACAGAAATTAAGCCAGCTATTACCCTGAGGGCCCAGAGTTCAGCTGCCCTGTGATCACCTCCTCGAGTTTGGCCAGTTTCAAGAATCGTAAGCTAGTATGCAGGCTGTTTAACCTGAAGAAATGTGTCTTTGAGCATACGAAGCGCCAGTAACTACCGTGCTTCTCGATGGACAACTCAACCACGCTGTAAAGGAAGAGTGTACGAGTCACGGAAAAAGAGGTCCGGTACACTATACGGCCGAACAATTGGCAGTGGCTTAGCTCGGCTATGCCAGTATATACCTAGCAAGAGCCACGTTTCCCTGGCTGAGCTTGTGTTCCCTGTATGTTTAGCAGTGAGAGACATTGGGCACAATCTCTGCGGCTCTGTGCCGTCCATTACGCTCGGCAGTCCGGCATCACCGTTTGGCAAGCTGTTCCTCTCTCAGTTCCGGCGTCTCCGATGCACTCTTCGCTTTCTTCGCTCATTCTCTCTTTGCTGATTAGCCAAGTGCCAGGCGACATCCTCAGGATCGCAAGAGTTAATCTTCTCTATACCGCCGTTTAGCAGCCGCTCGACTCTGCTTCTCTGCATCCATATCAAACCCTGTGATACAGCCGCCCATTACTTCTCTGCCTTTAATAAGCAATGCTGCTCATGCGATGCGCACTTCGGGTGATAGAGGGGCGTACGGCGAGGCGGCGACGAAGCGCGCGGTGCACCTGTGGGATATCTCTGCTTATCGGCACATGCGCACAAGTGCTCATCCGCGTGACCGCACGCGCGGCTCCAACGGTGGAGCGGGCGCACGGCGACGGGGAAGCACACCGCGCCTGCTGCTGCTCTCCGGTTGCCATGGTAACAGCGCATCCGCAAAACTGTCTCCCCTGGCTCACAGCGAAATGCTGGAATGGCAGCCCAGTGTAGCTGGGCTGCCATTCACAGGCTGGCAACCTGGTCGCCAGCCTGTGATGAAGCGTTTACGACACTCCGTCGCCTCCTCACCAGTTGTGATCCTGTCTCGACTGCGCCAGTTGCGCTCCTGTGTCGACTGCGCCAGTTGAGTTTCCCCTTCCGGTGGCGATGAGAGGAAACTACTTGGTGATGAAATCGGGGTTTGTTGATGACCCGGTGGTTCTACTCGCAAGCATTCACATTACTCAAGGAAAGGAGAAGGTTAACTATTTATTTACAACATAGGTAAAAAAACGAGAAGAAACAAAGCAAGGAGAAAACTATTTACATGACTAAATCGTGGATCAGACGAATTCAGCCTCCGCTCAACCCAGAGCACTTGGTTTTAAACCCTCTGTCTCCGCCCTTAGCGGGGACAGCAACCAATAAGATAACAAACGACCCATCTCGCCAATCAGTGGTCAGGGAAAGGAAAATAAGGATTTCCGCCAACTAATCACAGATTGGGGAAAGAGTGCTGACTAAACATTTGGGAAAGGAGAGGTTGCAATCAAATAGACAAACAGCACAAACGCGACCACCCTCTCCCACGGCACCCACGGCCCAGCCGTTACCACTTTCCTATCTCTTTCGCACACGCGACAAAACGATCCCTAAAGTGTTTACAGAATACACCGCACGAGACGAACACAGTCGTTACGGGAATAGTGGGTTTCCGGTCACTCGGCTAATACTCAGCCGTATCTCGTGCGCCCCCGAAACCTCGTCAACCCCTTAACAACCACATGTCGACAGCTGTACATGGTTAGCGTTTTTCCTGGCGGGTCATCCCCGTGACGGCGCGGCGTAAACGAGGACGTCCGCTGCACGAAGGGGAGGCAGGGACGGGACGGGCTCCTTTGTTGCCGACTTCCGACCCCACTGGAGCGGCCTTCCTTGCGGACACAATATCAACGAGTTCGCGGAAAGGTCAGCGAACTCCACACCTCCCAACCAAGAATGTCACGCGGACACTTGCTGTTAGTGTGACATTAAAGTCCGGCCACAAGGTTCCAAGCAGCACTGCGCACACACACACACAGCCTCAATTCGTTCCGTGTACACAAGGTTAGGACACCAATCTGCACATTCCATAATCCACCATGTCAGATCGGTGCACCAAATTGGCAGAAATTATTTCTAGCCACCTACATCTCGAAAAAGGAGTTGATGTTTCTCTTTAGCTTTCTTCACAAGATTAGACCAAAATTCTAATTTATCCGCCACGGCGCCGGTTGTAAAGGCTGCCGCCGCTATCGGATCTCCCTTGTCGCTTTTCTTAAAATTAATAGAGCTTACAGACTCCCCACGGGCCATGAAGGCTGCTGTTGGTATTGCGTCTGCATTCGCCCTTACTTTGAATTTTAGAATAGGGTTGTGCCTGTCATCGGCAACTTGACCTACATTTTGACATGCAGTTTCCGGCAGTGCTAGTTGTTTCCAGCGCTGGCAGCCGGCGTTCTCCTCAAAGAAAAGCATGCGCTCATTCGTTATCGTTTTACGATCACCTTCGCCGCCTTGCTTCCACACTTCTGCTAATGGGGCAGGTTGCTCCATGTGGAAACCTACAGGAATGGAGGCATTGCCCGCATTTACCAGTTTCCTATGTGCTGCGAAACTCGCAGCTGTTCCTGCTAACTCCCAATCTGCTGCAGGAACATTTGCAGCTTTCGGATCTGCCTGAAGCTCTACTAAAGCCCCGGGTTTGTCGCGAACCGAATCGTGGGTACTTTCGAAATGCTCTTCGAAATCTGAACTCTGATTTTCTTCTTCGAGCTGCTCCCTTTCAGAATGCTCTGTTAGTGCGTGTGTTTCCGGTGCTACCAGCTGCCCTGCACCTCTAGCTAGATCTGCTGTCACTGTGAGTGCGCACGGTGTCAGCACCGGCTGCCAAGACAACTCTTCTTTGGCAGCTAGATTGCCATCGACTGCAAAGCACGTTCTCGCACTCAGATCCGCCTTCTCGTCCTCGACCCTTACTGCTGCGTCAGAGTTAGCGCACATAGACTGGGTCACGATGCTGAACCCTTGATCGCGAGCAACACACTCAAGTGCCTCCTGAGTCTGCTCTATATTCGGTTGCTCTGACAGCAAATGCTTCACAGGTGTGACTAACACCCCTATGCCTGCAGTACACTCTTTTGGCTTAGCACACAACGTTATATCACCTTCCTGTTTTGTTATTTCGGCCCCTGAATCCACACAGGCTTCAGAACTCTGATCGTCGGATTGCAAGTCGCCGCATGCCGGCGCCAGTATCTCTACCTGAGCTACTAGCTCGCACACATCTCCCCTCACCGCGGGAACATCTTGTTCTTGCGCTTTTGGACACTCAATCATCGAATGCCCAAACTTCATACAGACAAAACATTGAACTGATGCGAATAAGACCTCGCTATCGACTTTCGCCCCCTGTCTTAACTTTAACTGCATCTGTGCAACTTTTCTCTTTTCCAGTTCAATTTGCAGTTTCAAATTTTCAATTTCACTTAGCTGTTCAGCCTCCTCCTGCTCAATGCATCGCATCCTGCCCTCCTGATCATACCGTACAGCAGCCATCTCCGTTTTCCGTGCTATCGTTTCTAGCACGTAAACACTACACCGACATGGTGAATTCGGAGAAAGCAGAAAGGTCTCCTACCTTACTGGTTGCTCTCTGCCCCGGTGATCTCGCCGTCCTCAGTGATGACGACAGGCTCCTCGATGCGGACGACTTGAGCTCTGGATCTCACAGCAGCTCGCTGACTTCTGCCTCGTTTGACTGGCCTGACTTGGTCGCCTGGTTACTTTTCAGCAGCTCGCTGACTCGAACCCGTTCGATGTGGACGCCTGGTTCTTTTCAGCAGCTCGCTGACTCGAACCTTCGATGGTTTGTTGTTGCCCGGCTCCTTCAGCTCCTCGCTGACCTGAGCCTCCGACGTCCACTCGACCACGACCAGTGATCCTGAAGCTCTCGACGTCGCCTTTCGACGCAGCTTCACGTTTTCTCCTTTAGGACAAACAGCTTGTCCACCGACTTGTTCTTCTCACCTTCCGTCCAATGCCTTGAGTAGAAAGAAGTTGCGATCCTGTGTCGACTGCGCCAGTTGTGATCCTGTGTCGACTGCGTCAGTTGAGTTTCCCCTTCCGGTGGCGATGAGAGGAAACTACTTGGTGATGAAATCGGGGTTTGTTGATGACCCGGTGGTTCTACTCGCAAGCATTCACATTACTCAAGGAAAGGAGAAGGTTAACTATTTATTTACAACATAGGTAAAAAAACGAGAAGAAACAAAGCAAGGAGAAAAGTATTTACATGACTAAATCGTGGATCAGACGAATTCAGCCTCCGCTCAACCCAGAGCACTTGGTTTTAAACCCTCTGTCTCCGCCCTTAACGGGGACAGCAACCAATAAGATAACAAACGACCCATCTCGCCAATCAGTGGTCAGGGAAAGGAAAATAAGGATTTCCGCCAACTAATCACAGATTGGGGAAAGAGTGCTGATTAAACATTTGGGAAAGGAGAGGTTGCAATCAAATAGACAAACAGCACAAACGCGACCACCCTCTCCCACGGCACCCACGGCCCAGCCGTTACCACTTTCCTATCTCTTTCGCACACGCGACAAAACGATCCCTAAAGTGTTTACAGAATACACCGCACGAGACGAACACAGTCGTTACGGGAATAGTGGGTTTCCGGTCACTCGGCTAATACTCAGCCGTATCTCGTGCGCCCCCGAAACCTCGTCAACCCCTTAACAACCACATGTCGACAGCTCTACATGGTTAGCGTTTTTCCTGGCGGGTCATCCCCGTGACGGCGCGGCGACGTAAACGAGGACGTCCGCTGCACGAAGGGGAGCCAGGGAAGGGACGGGCTCCTTTGTTGGGGACTTCTGACCCCACTGGAGCGGCCTTCCCTGCGGACACAATATCAACGAGTTCGCGGAAAGGTCAGCGAACTCCACATCACCACTCCACCAATTCTGAGTAACTTCGACCCTCGTTCTCCGACTGAACTCCACACCGATGCCAGCGGCGTCGGCCTCGGTGCAGTACTCGCTCAACGCAAGCAAGGCTTTGACGAATACGTCGTCGTTTACGCTAGCCGGACACTCACTAAAGCTGAAGCCAACTATTCTGTCACCGAGAAGGAGTGTTTAGCCATCCTTTGGGCGATCGTCAAATTTCGCCCCTACCTGTACTGGCGCCCTTTTGACGTCGTCACCGATCACTACGCCCTCTGCTGGCTGTCCTCTTCGAAAGATCCCTCTGGTCGACTGGCGCGATGGGCTCTGCGACTCCAAGAGAACGACGTTCGCGTTATCTATCGTTCCGGCCGCCAACATGCCGATGCTGACGCCCTGTCACGTTCCCCTGTACCATCTGAAGCAGCGCCTTGTATATCCGCCCTGCCTTCTTTGAAGTTTGAGTTCGCTGATATGGCTTCCGAGCAACGCAAACACCCGTGGATCACTTGCCTTTTTGATCTCCTATCTGGCCAATCGTCTTGACCTCCTTCCCGTGCTCTCCGTCGTCAGTCCCACCATTTCGCCATCCGAGACGAGCTCCTTTACCGCCGCAACTATCTCCCGGATGGTCGCAAGTGGCTTCTCGTCATTCCGACACATCTGCGCTCCTTCAGTTGCTCTTCCTACCACGATGATCCCCAGTGTGCCCATGCCGCATTCTTGAAGACTTTCACCCGTCTACGACAGCGGTACTACTGGTGTGGAATGGCCTGTTACGTCCGCCAGTTCGTTCAGTCCTGCACCGCATGCCAGCGACGAAAACATCCACCTCGCCGACCCGCCGCTCCTATGCAGCCACTGCCTTGCCCAGTACAGCCCTTCGAGCGTGTTGGCATCGACCTCTACCGCCTTCTTCCCAGCACATCAACCGGGAACCGCTGGATCATCGTTGCCATGACCACCTTACACGTTACGCTGAAACATCGCCTTTACCATCCGCTACAGCCCACGGCATTGCATCCTTCATTCTCCATCGCATTATTCTTCGCCATGGTGCGCCCAAAGAGCTGCTCAGTGATCGAGGTCCTGCCTTCCTCTCAGAAGTTGTTGAAGCTCTCCTTCAGTAATGCAACGTTGTTCACCGCACCAGCTCCGCCTACCATTCCGAGACAAATGGCATGGTTGAGCGTTTTAATCGCACCCTCGGCGACATGCTGGCCATGTATGTTGCTTCCGACCATTGTAACTGGGACCGCGTTCTCCGTTTCGTCACATACGCTTATAACTCCGCTGCTCAAGCCACCATCGGATTCTCTCCGTACTTTCTCCTGTACGGCCGTGAGCCTTCTTGCACAATGGACACCATTCTACCCTACCGCCCTGATGCTTCCGAATTTACAACTCTTACTCAAGCCGCCACTTATCCCGAAGAATGCCGATAGCTTGCCCGGTCCTTCACTTCTTACACCCAGCAGCAGCAGAAAAGCACCCGCGATCCCCCTGCACTTCCTCCCGCTTACCTTCCTGACTCTTGTCTAGCTCTGCGTACCCTCTTCAGGTCCCGGCCTTTCCTCCAAACTTGTTAGCAAGTACCAGGGACCCTACCATATTCTTCAGCAGACATCCCCCGTCAATTACCTCATCGAACCCCTTATGCCATCTCCTGATCATCGCCGCCAAGGCCGAGAAATTGTCCACACGACCCGCCTCAAATCTTACTACGACCCCGCCGTCGTCACATCGCCCTAGGCCGCCAGGATGTCGCCTTTTCGCCCGGGGGGAATCGTAAGTCTGGACACGGGCTTTGGAATCTTCAGAGGCTGGCGCTCAACAAAGACGAGAAGCGCCGAACACTGCGAAGCTCGAGCGCCGAACACTCCGAACCTCGAGCGCCGAACGCTCGGTCGCTCGTGCGTGCTCTGAACTGAACGCGGTCTCTGATCTGTGCCTGGACGGTTCCGCTGGTTGTTCGTGACGCTGTGCTTATTACTGAGCTGTGCTCTTAATACTGTGCTGTGCTGTGTCTGCGGTATTAGTAGAGTGCTGTGTTCTTAATGTATATATATATATATATATATATATATATATATATATATATATATATATATATATATATATATATATATATATATATATATATATAATCAAGGGAATCAAAGGAATGGGTATGAGGGGCTCGCACGACAAACAAATGCAGGAAGCCAACAGTCACCGAAACCAAGGTGCATAAGGGAATGTTTCCAGTTTTTATAATGTGTAGTGCTGAATGGCGGGAGGATAATATGTCCAGGAATCTCTCGCTTAAAGGAAATTAATTATGAAGCAGAAGAAATAGCAACCGTCCGATCCTAACCCAAGGGATCCCAAACCACGACCTCCGAATTTCGTGTCCCACAAAGGAAGCTGTTGGCTTCCTTCACACAAACACACACACATCAGGCTGTTACATATTAAGGAGCCTAAATAAATTTTAAAGGAAAAAGGTTAGAAGAAGACGACGCGAATTAACCGAAGAGTAAAGAAGAGGAAGAAGAAGCATTCGTTGAGGTGGAGAGAGATAATTCGTGGAGAAGCATTCGGTGAGGCAGAGAGAGATGGTTGGTGGAGAAGAGAAGACGACGACAAGGCTTACGTGGACTAACACCGAGGCTATAAAAGGGCGAGTGAGAGCGAGGCACAGGGGGGAACAGCAGAGAAGCGTAATCTCCGGCAGGTCAGGGACACATCGGCTGGAAGAGAGCGACGCCGGCTACTGCTACGGTGAGCTCACGTTCTACGACATCGCATCGTGGACTTCCTGCCGTGCCTGAGCCTGTTCCGGGGAGTCAACAGAGGACGCTACCACCTGCTACGGCCAGGGGTGTCTCCAGCGCTGTTGCCACCCATCGGGGTGGTGCCCCAACGCCAACAACACCGGCATCACCTCCACGGGCGCTTGGACCTGGAGCTTGTACGACGCAGCCAGCGACGCCAGCCCAAGCATGTCGAACGCCGCCTCGACGTCGGCTACGGGATCCATACAACGCCGCAGCCACACCGAACCAAGCGTGCGCACGAACGCCGACCACGAATAGTAGAATGCTAGTTGTAGACGCTGCTAGTAGTGTGCCCGTGTCGTGTGTATTTATAGCCTTTGTGTGTTGTGTTAGTTTTGTTAGTTTTGTGTTCTACTGTGTGTGTCACGTAGGGTGTATTAAATGTTCGTTTGTGTGAGTACACCCGTCGCCTAGTCCATTCTTTCAGTCCGAGTGTTCTCCGGAGAGATCCGTGACAAAGATAAGTGGCGAGCCTGTGCCAGGATACATTTCCTTTTTCTTTTTTGCTTTGTCTCGGATCTTTCCGATCACTAGACCGCAGAAAGTATGGATTTGGCAAGAACGTTAGAACTGGCGCTCAAGCTTGTGTTAAGCAAGGAAGAGGCGACGCGTCTCTGCGACCAGCAGAAAGAGGAGGCAGATAGACAGAGAGAGGAAATGGCGCAAGCATGCGCAGATGCTCGCGAAGCAGATGAGAGAGCTCGCGAGGCAGAAGAGCGAGAACAGAAAAGAGCTCGCGAAGCAGAAGAGCGAGAAGCTAGAAGAGCTCGCGAGGCAGAAGAACAGGAGAAAAGAAGGATAGAACGGGAGAAGGAGTTTATTTTGTGGAAACATTCGCATGTCGCGGGAGGATATGAGGAGATCACGGACAAAGATCAGCGTTCCTTAGCGGGTACAGAATCTCCTAGACCGGACAGAGTTTGCCCAAGAAATCTGATTGCTCCTTTCGATGACAAAAGAGATGACCTGGATGCATATCTGCAACGATTTGAGTGGATAGCTTTGGGGCTAGGCTGGGAGCGCAGTTAATGGGCCACGGCATTGCACATGTGTTTAGTCGGAGAGGCGCTGAATGTGTTTGGAAGGATGCCTGCTGCTGATTCCATGGGCTACGAGAAAGTCAAAAAGGCACTCCTCCAAAGATTCAGGCTTATGGCAGAGGGTTTTCGTGACAGATTTCGCACCGCGATACCTGAGGATTCGGAAACCGCTAAGCACTTTTCCTGCAGGCTATCCAACTCTTTTGATAGGTGGCTTGATATGTCAAACACAGAAAAGAGTTTTGAAGGTGTGCGTGACAAGCTGGTCACAGAGCAATATTTAGCGTTTTGCAGCTCAAAGCTGGCGCTATTCCTAAAAGAAAGAAAGTTGTGTTCGTTGGAAGAGTTCGCCGACACTGCAGACCAATTCCTCGAGGCTCAAGGGTTAAGAAATATGAGTAAGGCAAAGGAGGAAACCCAAAAGAACCTAGAGAAAGATGCGGAAAAACTAAGAGCATATGGCGGTGCATCTTAGGCGCCAGTAAGGTGTTTTCTCATCGGCAAGGTGGGACACTGTGCAGCTGACTGTCGGACTAGTAATGCTGCCCAAAAAACACAGATTGTGTGTCAAGGTTGTAAGAGGAGGGGTCATACTCTGGATGAGTGCCGATACAGAACTCAGGACCACGCTGCATGCGTCGTCGACTCTAGGGTAGAACTTATCACGCCACCCGAAGTTCCACAGCTGAAAGGAAAGCAAACGCCGCTGGAAAATGAGGCAGTGAGGGGAACACCCAAGTCGGAAGCAGCAATGCCAGTGGTGATTGGGCAAATAGGGGACCGTCCTATATTGGTGCTTAGAGACAGCAGAGCCAGCACAGTCTTGGTTCGGAGAAGCCTAGTGAAGGACGGGGATCTTACAGGGGAAGCGTCGGCCGTCACTCTTGTAGATAGCACAGTGAGGTACCTTCCTGAAGCAAGGATTCTAGTGTCCACGCCATATTATACTGGGCAGGTAGTGGCAAAATGCGTAGACCAGCCCATCTACGATCTCATCCTGGGAAACATTACGGGTGCAAGAAGTGTCGAAGACCCCGATTACGAGTGGAGGATGTTCGACATTGAAGAACATCCAAAGGAGTAAAGGCCCGCGACAGCTCAGACGGGTGGAATCAGCTTCTCGTCGGCAGTGGAAACAAGAGCTCAAGCGACAGCCCGGGCAACGAAGCGTCCGCTCTCTACTCCTGTTGCGATGTGCCTGAGCGTAACACCGGGCGAAATTGCAATTAGGCGTAAAGAAGACCCGAGCTTGTAGGCTTGCTTCGAAATAGTGGGGGAAAGAGCAAAAAGAAAGAAGAGTCGGACGTCATTCGAGTATCAATTGGTAAATGTTCTCCTGCACAGGGAATGCACATTTTGTTCCGGAAGGCGGGTCCAACAGCTGGTGTTACCAAGAGATATGCGAGAGACCGTGCTACGCTTAGGACATGACGCCATTATGGCCGGACACCAGGGTGTTCAAAAAACGGTGTCTAGGATCACCGAGGAGTTCTTTTGGCCGGGTGTTCAGAGTGACGTTAAGCGCTTTGTTCGCTCATGTGACGTGTGCCAGCGCACAGTTCCGAAGGGAAGAGTTGGTCCGTAGCTCTGGGCAAGGCGCCAGCCATCGACCTACCGCTTCAAAGAGCGGCTATTGGCATTGGATAAATAATTTGTTCTTCACACTGAAGTACCAGAAAGAGTATTAGGAACCGTACTTTTGCTAGAAGAGAATCAAACAGCTCTAGCTATCTCTTGAACGTATCTTTTTGGTGTTGTTGATTTGTTGTTGTTGCTGTGTTAATGTATCTCTGAGATTTATTTTGTTGCTGCTGTTGGTGTTGTGATCATACAAGGGTGCGTGTTGGGGACACGAACATGTTTATTAAGGACTCTGTACGGACAACGGCAGTGGTGTGTTAGTGTTCTGAAAACGCCGTTTGGTGTGCTGTGTTAGTGGTGTGCTTTTGGTGTGTGATGGACATCTGCGGTGTGGTGTGTACTGGGATCAGAATCGCCAAAGATAGTCTCTTGGCTGGCTGGCTCGGAGAAGAGGGTGACGTGATCAGTTTTTCATGGAAAAACTCATGAGAGAGGGGGCCCTTGTCACATATATTAGGAAACCTAAATAAATTTAAAAGGAAAAAGATGTGAAGAAGACGACGCGAATTAACCGAAGAATAAAGAAGAGGAAGAAGAAGCATTCGTTGAGGTGGAGAGAGATGATTGGTGGAGAGGCATTCGGTGAGGTGGAGAGAGATTATTGGTGGAGAAGAGAAGACGACGACAAGGCTTACGAGGACTAACACCGAGGCTATAAAAGGGCGAGTGAGAGCGAGGCACAGGGGGAACAGCAGAGAAGCGGAGGCTCCGGCAGGTCAGGGACACATCGGCTGGAAGAGAGCGACGCCGGCTACTGCTCCGGTGAGCTCACGTTCTACGACATCGCATTGTGGACTTCCTGCCGTGCCTGAGCCTGTTCCTGGGAGTCAACAGAGGACGCTACCACCTGCAACGGCCAGAGGTGTCTCCAGCGCTGTTGCCACCCATCCGGGTGGTGCCCCAACGCCACCAACACCGGCATCACCTCCACGGGCGCTTGGACCTGGAGCTTGTACGACGCAGCCAGCGACGCCAGCCCAAGCACGTCGAACGCCGCCAGCAACGCCAGCCCTAGCACGCCGAACGCCGCCTCGACGTCGGCTACGGGATCCATACAACGCCGCAGCCACACCGAGCCCACCGTGAGCACGAACGCCGACCACGAATAGTAGAACGCTAGTAGTAAACGCTGGTAGTAGTGTGCCCGGGTCGTGTGTATTTATAGCCTTTGTGTGTTGTGTTAGTTTTGTCAGTTTTGTGTTCTAGTGTGTGTGTTACGTAGGGTGTATTAAATGTGCGTTTGTGTGGGTACACCCGTCGCCTAGTCCATTCTTTCAGTCCGAGTGTTCTCCTGAGAGATCCGTGACACACGCACACATAATTTATATATATATATATATATATATATATATATATATATATATATATATATATATATATATATATATATATATATATGAAAGAAGCTTGCACCTGTTTGCACACCTGAGTGGCACAAGCTTCTCTTGGTGTCCCATATGAGGCCACGTGCGCTATATTACCTCTCTAATCATCACCCTCTTGCAAATAAGCCTGACTAATCCCAGCTAAGGACAGCGGCTTCTCCCATATCCCTGAAACTAATCATGTCATTTGACAGGTTCGGCAACCTTATCCCCGGAAACTACTTAATCTCACCTGCCCATCTGATTTTCGGCCACCTGTTTGCTTGCTGCCTCTTAAGATCCTTTGCTACCACTTATAGCCATCGGTTATCAACATTTGCATCACATCTGCTTGCAGTTACGTTTGTGCTTGATTTCAAATATGCTTTCATTGAGCCGAGTTTGTTTTCTGGCCAATTATTCTCTCTTCCTGTGTCTCAACGTTGCATCTATCATGTTATTTCCATAGTCCGCTGTGCTGTGCGCAACCTAATTTCAAGGCTTTTCGTAAGCATAGGCAAGGTTTCCGCTTCACAGGTAAGTGCGGGCGAGATAAAAGTGTTTAATGTTTTTGTCTTGAAGAGTTTTAGAAATGTGCTATACATGAGCGGAGTGTGCCTGCTAATTGGCATTTATTCTCTTGCTATTTCCATCCCGTGGTCATGATCAGCGACTATCTGCCCTAAGAAAATGCATTCATGTTTCGTCTCAAAAAGTAAAGTTCTCAGCCCTTATGAGGCTATTGAAGAAACTTCATGCTTCTTTGAAATATTTTGAAGCACCACCTTCCACCTTGCCGCCGTGGCGGCTCAGTGGTTATGGCGCTCGGCTGCTGATCCGAAAGGCGCGGATTCGATTTCGGCCGTGGCGGTCACATTTCGATGGAGGCAAAATTCCAGGAGCTCGTGTACAGCGCAATGTCAGTGCACGTTAAAGAACCCCAGGTGGTCAAAACTTCCGGAGCCTTTCACTACGGCGTGCCTCATAGCCTGAGTCGCTTTGGGACGCTAAACCTTCATTAACCATAAACCGTAACATGCATACTCTAAGCAAAACCTGGTTTGCGATTTTTTGTTCACATGGATGAAAAATGAATTCCCTATAGTTATCGCATGCTTACACTAATGTTTAACAGAGAATACTGAGGGGCCAGTTGGTCAGACATATAAACAAAAACGTAGCATATGGACGGGACGGTAGCAACCGTCCTGTCTTCGCCCTTCTTCGTCCCGTCCATACGCTACGTTTTTGTTCATAATTACACTAATGTCTCTTTGGATTTCAATTCATTGTTGTGTCAAACCAATCGGTGAGATATTCCAAAACTATTTCGTCACTTCGCAGTTGACATAGGTAGATAGTCACTTGTTTGCTGGATAGGGATTTCTTGAGAAGAGCGTGGAAGCCTTGCCGACGGCGTTCCAACTTCTTGAGTTTTCCTGATTGTCACGAGCTTCGCAGTAAGGAAGGCCAGCCTCTTTCTTTGGTCAACAAAAGTGTGATTCATCCAACTTTTCAAAGATTGCCTTTCTGAATACCTTGCATGATGATATGTTTGCTGATGCAGTTGTGCTACTATGGTACCGATGAATTCTTTTGTTCTGCTTATCCCTCTATCTGTGGTATACGAAATCGATCGTGAAATCTTTTATTACCCGTAGTGTATTTTCAGCGCTGAGCGCCAATTTCGCGCTCCTTAATGCACAGGAGGCGGTGCAGTGAAGTTTTGAACAAAAAAACTGATGATCCTGGCTTCCAACGCCAAAACCCCGAGCATTATAACGGACGGAATGGTGTTCGTACACTCCTCGTAGTCGGAATTGTTTCGCGATTCGGAATGGTTTGATCCTTCAGCTGACTAGAACCACAATTCAGTTAAGGAAGAATGCGATTCACATGTTCAATAATTTGAACATCTGTTCACACATCAACGCTCGGCTAACGATGGGACACTTTCGGCAGCTCTTCGAGAGCTGATGCAGATTGCTGGTCACTGGCCAAAGTCAAAAGATGAAAAGACGTTTCGGGAGCACTACGGCTCCCTTGTTCACTATCCGGGCAGCTTCGAAAGCTGCCCGCGCCACTCACGACGGACGTCAATGAGAAGTTATCGCTCAGATTATTCAGGAAATTTTCATTTCGTTTGCCGTGTGCATCTTTATTTCCTTTGTCTGCGCTTTATTCAGTGCTTTTGCTCGGTTAAACGTCCGGCAACAAAAACGCATTTTTTCTTATCGCCTTAATATGCTAGCAAGATCCGACTGATTTCTGAGTGAAAGAGGTGCATTGTCTTCACTGTAATTTCTAGAATCGCTTAACTGCCAGACTCAGCCGAGTAACAATCCAAACAGCTGAATACTGTGTCACTCAGCCAGTGAATTTGCCATGCATCTCGCGTCTTGTGCTTAGAAACAATATTATTATTATTATTATTATTATTATTATTATTATTATTATTATTATTATTATTATTATTATTATTATTATTATTATTATTATTATTATTATTATTATTATTATTATTATTAATATTATTATTATTGTAGTTGTTGTTGTTATTATTATTATAATTATTGGTTTTCGGGGAAGGAAATGGCGCAGTGTCTGTCTCATATATCGGCGGATACCTGAACCGCGCCGTAAGGGAAGGAATAAAGGAGGGAGTGAAAGATGAAACGAAGAAAGAGGGGCCGTAGTGGAGGGCTCCCAAATAAAATTCGCCATTAAAGAAATTTTCTTTTCATTCGTGGTGAACCACCTAGCTTCGCCACATGCATTTTAGACGTTCAGGTGCACCGATTTGCAAGAATGCAGGTTTCAATGGAGGAATGCAAATTTCGCGCGATAAGCTCAGGTTTATTTCACTCACGTAGCAGTCGATAATTTTCGCTTTAAGTTTACTACTCCTTAATTCAAACGCTATTATGTAGCAATCGGCATGTCTAAACAACTGAAAGTTAATGTGAGGATGTCCGAGGCAGACAAAATATTTTACAGTGTGAATATGAGGCGAGGGTGACGAAAAATATTTCAGTCCATCAAGTCCACGAAGCTTCGGCCCCTCAGTGATAAGGGCACTCGACTGCTGCGCCAGAGTGCACTCTGGCACGGGTTCGGTCCGGTATTGCACTGACTCCGGGATCGGCCCGGGGCATATTAGAGCGCGCCTTCTCTTTATATCTCTGCTCTCCGGTCCTACAACTTTCTTATACCCCTGTCACACGGGCACTTGTAAGGCCTTAGAAATTAAGGCCCTTTGCCCCAAAGGCGCGTGACACGCATCTACACGGCAAAGCGTCGAGACCTTTGCGATAAAGGCCCGTAGCAATAAAGGCGGCCGTCAGCGGCCTTAAAGTTGCTTAAAGGCGCAACCCAGACGGCAGCGCCAGCTAGCGAGCTCGAAGAATAAAAAAATTGACGCAATTTTTAGTTTTGGAACCGTAAAAAAATATCGAATTTATCTTATTTAATGGTTAATTTTGCGTTACAGTGCACTTAACCGTAGAGGAGGCTATGACTAAAGACATCCACACTGCTAAGAAAGGACTTGAGCGCTTTTCAGCAGCCGCATCGACACAGGCGTGCTTGCGCATCTCGCTTTGCTGTTTTTTCTTCGTTTGCTCTTTGTTGTGTGCGTGTTTTTCGTTTGCTTGTGTTTTCTGTTTTCCCGCTCGCATGTAGTTGAACTCCTTTATATATTTAAAGTGATTTGTTTTTAACCGTATTTAATTTTAATTTTGTACAAAATTTTAATGGAGGCAGGTAGCATTGAGGCCTCTCAGGCAACAGCCGAGTTGGGCGCGCAGAAGTGCGCAGCAAAAAAAACGAGAGGACCGCGCACCCACTGGCCGGAGCGCGAAACCTGGGCACTTATCCGTCTCTGGGAAGACTCCCTCTCAGAACTGCGCGGCGAGAAACGGAACGGGCCCGTTTACGAGGCCATTGCTACTTCACTGGCCGAACAAGGCATCGCAAAGACAAAGGTGCAGGTGCACTCAAAAATAGAAAACCTGACAACAGAATATCGGTGAGTAGTGAACTTAGCCAAGTGCTACTTTTATATATACCGCGGATTTAAATTAGACTCCTAAGTGTTGCGAAATTTTGTGCTATGATAACCGCGCGGCAGCTTTCAAAACATGCGACAGGTGAGGCATAGTTTTGACTCACGTTATGCGCGAGCGGCTGCTGCATTGGGTTTGGGGCAGCTTGCTTTTCACACAACGTGCAGTGTGCGAAAATGCGTACTTGCCGCAGTAGCCTTGTTTATTCAGTAGCAGCAGTTAAAATGGGCATTTGTACGAGATACTCTTTTGACTACCTGAGTGTTGGGATCGTAGTGCTCATGGGACTGTTTGCAGGAGGTGGTCACGAAAGCACACTGGCCAGGGTGCCATACCCTGGACATTCTACTGGGAGCTGCACAGATTTTTGGGAAGCCTGCCAGTAAACGACCGCTCTCTGGTGGAAGAGAGCAGCTGCCAACCTGTCAGCACAGTTGAAGAGGTAATTTTCTTGGAAGAATATGAATCTCCATCTGCAAGGATGACTTCTCAACATCGAAGGCTTTGTATCGTTTATTTTGGATGACAACACCTTTACATATGTTATGAGATGAAGGTGCAGCAAACATCTGAATAATACAAGATTTGTAAATTTTTATTGGTTGGAGTCTGAAGCCGCACTGCACAACAAACCACTGTTCATAAGTTGCTCATCGAAGGCTTTGTATCATTTATTTTGGATGACAACACCTTTACATATGTTATTACATGAAGGTGTATCAAACATATGAATAATACCAGATTTGTAAATTTTTATTGGTTGGAGTCTGAAGGCGCACTGCACAACAAACCACTGTTCATAAGTTGCTGATCGAAGGCTTTGTATCGTTTATTTTGGATGACAACACCTTTATATATGTTATGACATGAAGGTGTATCAAACATATGAATAATACACGATTTGTAAATCACGCTAAGTGGCAAGTTAAAACATATCAGCAGGTGTTCACAGCTCTGTTTGTTACTGAGGTGTAATGGACAGAGGCTCATTTCGGTTGTAACACTCTTGCGACGGCAGGCAAAAAATGATTCACCACTGTAAACATAAATGTTTTCATGGACAACACTTATCAGAGCCCTGAAAGAAAGCATAGCTTGAGGGTTATTTGTTCAATTTCTTTGTGAGCATGTGCTTGACCTCCTGTTATTGTTTCATCATTGTTTCAAACGCTCTTCATGCAGATTATCTCCGCCATGGAGATTGGCGACATTCATGAAAGCTCATTTGAGCTTGAACCAACGACTGAGGCAGCTGACACATCTGCTGCTGCAGAAGACCCTACGCAAGACCCTCCACCACACCTGCGGGCCACAGCAAGCACTACCACAGTTGTGGCTATTACCAGCCGCCAGCAGCGGAAGCGGAAGCGACCACTTTCATCAGCCCAAGAAACCCAGCAATGTCTGCTGGAGGAGCACCGTCTCCTTCGGCAGGATCTCAAGGAGTATAGAGAAAAAGAGCTTCGGCTTCGTGAGCGACAAGTAAAAGCCGAAGAAGACCTCGTTGAGGTGCTGAAGGACTTCCTGAAGAAATAAAATGTATAAATCTCAGCTTGCATTCATGTACATGCTACTATTGGGCCACAGGCTGCGTGAAAGGCGCAAGGCAGTGTTGCGATAGAGTACTGACAGCTGTGCAAGTTTAACAACAAAGCGACAAAAAGTACCTCAGAAAAGGCAAGGGCGAAAGAACAAGGCAAAATTGATGCGCACTGTCTTGCACTAGCAATAACTAATTGTGAAAGTACTGACACTGTATACAAAGACATTTGTTCACACAAGACGCATATTGACACATATATCCATATCAGTGCTTGCGTGTCTTGCACGAGGTTAACCATGTCCAGATCATGCCACGTCAGAAATTGCCCTGAAGGAGTGCTTCTCACACCAACGAAATTAGTTGGGAAACCCCACTGAAGTCAGTTAATTAACCTGGCTGTTAGACATATAGGTTAAGAAGTTGACGTGGTGATTGAGGTAACCCATTCTTCTGATTTTGTTTGTGCAAGAAAACCACTCATTCAGGAAGGTTTGCAGCGGAAGGTTGCAAGACACAAAACTAGACCTGCTGCAGTCCCACATTGGCACCAAATGCTACCTAGGATTAGGTATGCTGCTTATAGGTACAAAACATGGGCAGCCCTCTTCGTCATGTTAAGCGGCCTTCTACTGCAGCTGCTGAAAGTAATGCACAAGAGCTGCCCGAACACTAGCCCCACTCTCAACTTCTAACTGCGTAGTATGAGCAGGTTGTTCAAAAGCTCTGTCATGCTGAGAAACCTCATCCAACCATTGCTGCTGTAGCCGGGCACCAAAATGTTCACACATGTTGTTAAGTGTACAGCAGGCTCTAATAATCACAGGCACATGCCTGATCTCGCACTCCATCCTTTTCATGGTGTATCGAAAGCGGGCTTTCATTCTCCCAAACGCATTTTCAACAATCCTTCGTGTTTTCGACAGATGGTAATTGAACAGTCTTTTTTCCTCCTGTAAAGGGCCATTATGCGGGAAGGGTTTCATGAGATGCCCTGTCAGGGCAAACGCCTGGTCGCAAAGGATAATCGGGGGCACAGCAGTGCCATTAATCACTGTGACCGGCGTCTTGAATAACGGCCCTTCAACTGTTTCAGCCAGATCCGACTGACTGTACACATGGGAGTCGTGGCATCGTCCTGGGCTGCCTGCAGAAACATACCGAAACCGGTATTTATGGTCCACAAGGGCCAGAAGGATGACACTGTACCTGCACAAAAGAAAAGAACATTTTGTATGCACAAGGTTACATTATGGAACTATTTAGCGTGTATTTAAAAACAGTAGATCAGAAGAAGCCTAATGCTGTAGCGGGTCGTCTACTTCTAAGGTGAAAACAGAAGCTCTTCAGGACATCGAACGCGAGTAATGTTCACATCCTTGTGGCTGTGCAAGACGCATGAGAGCAGTGACAGCTCCATGCCCTGCCTGCACCTGCTCAATAGTTTGTGAGCATCTAATAGAATTAGCACACATATTCACCTTAGATGTGGAACAGTATACATG